>NC_045429.1:173846031-174481924 GCF_902635505.1 Sarcophilus harrisii | reverse complement strand
TAGAAACTCAGGAATATTATCTAAAGACAAAAAGGAGATGAAATCTCCATCATGTAAAAAGATTTCCTAAATAAAAAATGATTTACCCTTGAGCTTCAGCGTGAAGATTAGGGGAAAACAAAACAAAATAATAAGCTAAATATTATGTGGAGATATAGTGTCACAAAATCATAAGTGTGGAATTTAAAGTGATCCTAGAACATCATTTGGTTCAGCACAATTTTAATGAAGAAACAGAGGACCACATTACAAGATTCACCCACAATTATACACAATGTAAGTGACATGGTTGGGTATGATTCTAGACTTAGTCTCTGTGAAAAGTAAATATGATTTTTCTGCCTTACCCTTATCGTTAGAGGAAAGATACTAGATGGTTTAATGTGGGGATGGCAACAATATTGCAGTTGCTACTGTTATATAATATCACTTATGGAAAATTTTTGTTGCTGTAGAGTCATTTCAGTTGTGTATGACTTTTTGTGACCCCACTTGATGCTTTCTTAGTAAAGATACTACAGTCCATTTCCTTCTATGAAGAACTGAAGTGAACAGGGTTAAGTGACTTGCTTATTTGACTGCTATATATTTGAAGACATATTTGAACCTATGAAGAATCTTTCCAAATCCAATCCCATTGTCTTATATATTGTGCCATCTTGTTGTCATTGTGATTATTTATCCTTCATTCTCCAAGAGGATCATGACATCAGGGAGGTGATGCTATGACATGCAAGTGAATTGGATTTAATTGGAGGAGGGCTGAGCAAGGTTACCTGCCTCAATTTCCCCTCCAGAGCCATCTGTCTAGATATAGATCAGGACAACTAGAACTGGTCCTCAATGCAGAATAGAAAGTGAAGCAGGTAACCTTGCACAGTTCTCTCTCACTTAAATCCCATTTACTTGTACATCATGGCATCACCTCCCTGATGTCATGGTCCCTTTTGATGATAAAGAATGAACAAAAATCTCTGTGAGTAGAGTTAACCCACAAACTGGAACTGGTCATTGTACTACCTAGCTGTTCATTATTAAGAGAAAAATCCTAAACAAACCTGCCAAGAACTGGTATGGTAAATATAGATCTGTCTGCCAAAAAGAGTAATGTACTTGATTTAGTAAGAGACTAAGATCTGTTAAGACATTATCAAATATTCCTTCACATGTGAAGTGGATACAGGTTTCCAGTACATCATCAGAATCATCAAAAGGAAAAGCAACATATCTGTGCTAACTGCTGAGAGATTTTCTATCATTGTTAAGATTCTGACTTGAATTTTCCTGGATCAACTCCTGTGCAACCTTGTCAGTCATGTCTTTCAGGGACAGCTGATGTGACTTTTGCAAGATGACAGATGAATGAAAAATTGAGGGGAAACAACAACAATATTCAGTCCTATTTTATTGTATATCAGAATTGTGTGGGATGGAGTACTAGACCCCCCTTACCCAAATTGACTTCTCAGAGGTGTCTCCAGGTACAAACAGAAAGCCTTTATTCATTTCTTGCAAGAAGCAGGCTAGCAATGGGAAATCTAGCAAGTACAGAAGCAGAAACTGGGTTATATAACCAAAAAAAAAAAAAAACGTGGATCCCCCCCCTTATCCTGTTGATTTTTAAATTCATTGGATGGACTGAATTCTTCAGGAACACAGAAGGAGCTAGTGACCAATATACAACAATGCTTCGTTATTTGGCAGGAGCAGTGATCATATGGCTGTACAGATTCTGCTTCAAAGAGAGTGCATGACTTCCTGAAACTTAGGCCTAGAATCTGCTCTCTTTTACCCTATAGTTTTCTGAGAAATCTTCATTTATTCTATTCAGAATTATGCAAATAGTAGTTTCTAGTGAAATGATGAAAACTGTAGTTAGGAAGAACTGAGTTCAAATTCTACCTTAGACACTTGATAACTGTGTGACATTAGCAAATCCTATAACCTCTCTGACCTTCCATTTCCTCTTCTGTAAAATGAAAGAGTTGGACTTTGTGACTTTTTTGCTCTCTTATACTTTTAGTTCCATGCTTTGATTCACTAATTACATTACCAGGTTGTTGTGAAGAAATCTTAGTATAAATCTTAGAATATAGTGCAATCTTTATCTATTAATTATCTTCAAATACTGAAAGATTTAGTTAGTCAATAACCATTCATTAAACACCTATTATGTGATCCTATGCATTCTTCTAAGCTCTGGGCATACAAAGAAAAACAAAATGTACAATTCTTAACCTTAAGGATTGTACCTCACGTTCTGATGGAAAGAGACAACTTGCAGAAACTATGTGCATATAAAATAGAGTGTAACTGAGAGAAAGTAGTAGAGAGTAAAGGTTCTGTGGGTGGGAAGGAAGAAGGAACCAGGAAGAGAGATAAAATATCAAGGGTTAATCTTTAAAGGAAATGAAGGAAACATACTTAATAAATGCTTGCTGTACAATTGTTTGTTTCTGCTTTTCCTCACACCCTGGCATCAAATTCATTCCTAGGAAAGTACAATAAACAGCCCCAGGTGAGTGATTCATTAGATCTTCAGTCTATCATCAATCCACCTTCCTGATGATTTAGTTCTAATTGTGTACCCTAATTATTATAACTGAATTCCTTTATTGTTCCTCAGGTTATGTGGACCTGTTCTAGAAGCTCTGTCTCCATGGATAATCATTTCTTTATCTTTTTTTTAGTTATAGCTTTTTATTGACAAAACATATGCATGGGTAATTTTTGACAACATTATCCCTTGCACTCACTTCTGTTCCAACTTTTCCCTTCCCTCCCTCTACCCCCTCCCCTTGATGGTAGGCAGTCTCATACATGTTAAATATGTTATAGTATATCCTAGATACAATATGTGTGTGTAGAACCATACAGTTCTCTTGTTGCACAAGAAAAATTGGATTCAGAAGGTAAATGGGAAGAAAACAAAAATGCAAGTAGTCCATATTCATTTCCCAGTGTTCCTTTTCTGGGTGTAGCTGATTCTGTCCATCATCGATCAATTGGAACTGAATTGGATCTTCTCTTTGTCTAAGATATCAACTTCCATCAGAATACATCCTCATACAACATCCATTGTTGTTGAAGTATATAATGATCTCTTGGTTCTACTCATTTCACTTAGCATCAGTTCATGTAATTCTATCCAGGCTTCTCTGTATTCATTCTGCTGGTCATTTCTTCAAACAATAATATTCCATAACATTCATATACCACAATTTAACCATTCTCAATTGATGGGCTATTCAATTTCAGTTTCTACCACTACAAAAGGACTGCCACCTTTTGGTACATACAGGTCCCCCCTTTTTAATATCTCTTTGGGATAAACAATTTAAACTCTGGATCAAAGGTATCACAGTTTGATAACTTTTTAAAATTTTAAATTCTCTCAGAATTGGATCCATTCATAACTCCAAACAATGCATCATTCCCGTTTTCCCATCCCTCAACATTTCACTATCTTTTCCTGTCATCTTAGACAACTGACAGGTTTATATCTCAAAGTTGTCTTAATTTCTTTCCCGTCAATGTTATTTGGAACCCTTTTCAATGGTAGAGATAGTTTCAATTTCTTCATCTGAAAATTGTCTTCATATCCTTTGACCATTTATCGAAGGGTGGCTTGATTTCTTATAAATTAGAGTCAATTCTCTATATATTTTAGAAATGAGATCTTTATTAGAACCTTTAACTATAAAAATGTTTTCCCAGTTTACTGCTTCCCTTCTAATCTTGTTTGCATTAGTTTTATTTGTACAAAAGCTTTTTAATTTGTTATAATCAAAATTTTCTATTTTGTGATCAATAATGATCTCTAGTTCTTTAGTCATAATTTCCTTCCTCCTCCACAAGTCTGAGAGGTAAACTATCTTTTGTTCCTCTAATTTATTTATAATCTCATTCTTTATGCATAAATCATGAACCCATTTTGATCTTATCTTGGTGTACGGTGTTAAGTGTGGGTCCATGCCTAATTTCTGCCATACTAATTTCAAGTTATCCCAGCAGTTTTGTCAAATAATGAATTCTTATTCCAAAAGTTAGGATCTTTGGGTTTGTCAAACACTAGATTGCTATAGTTGACTATTCTGTCTTGTGAACCTAACCTGTTCCACTGATCAACTCATCTATTTCTTAGCCAATACCAAATGGTTTTGGTGACTGATGCTTTATAATATAGTTTTAGATCAGGTACAGCTAGGCCACATGCTTCATTTGATTTTTTTTTCATTAATTCTTTTGAGATTCTCGACCTTTTATTATTCCATATGAATTTTGTTGTTATTTTTTCTAGATCATTAAAATATTTTCTTGGAAGTCTTATTGGTATAGCACTAAATAAAAAGATTAGTTTAGGGAGTATTGTCATCTTTATTATATTCGCTCTGCCTATCCAAGAGCACTTAATATTTTTTCCAATCATTTAAGTCTGACTTTATTTGTGTGGAAAGTTTTTTGTAATTTTGCTCATATAATTCCTGACTTTCTTTTGGCAGATAGATTCCCAAATATTTTATGCTATCGACAGTTATTTTGAATGGAATTTCTCTTTGTATCTCTTGCTGTTGGATATTGTTGGTGATGTATAAAAATGCTGAGGATTTATGTGGATTTATTTTATAACCTGCAACTTTGCTAAAGTTATTAATTATTTCTAATAGCTTTTTAGTAGAATCTCTGGGGTTCTCTAAGTATACCATCATATCATCTGCAAAGAATGATAGTTTAGTTTCCTCATTGCCTATTCTGATTCCTTTAATCTCTTTCTCGACTCTTATTGCCCAGGCTAGTGTTTGTAACACAATACTGAATAATAATGGTGATAATGGGCAACCTTGCTTCACTCCAGATCTTACTGGCAAAGGTTCCAGTTTTTCCCCATTGCATATGATGCTTACTGATTGTTTTAAATATATGTTCTTGACTATTTTAAGAAAAAGTCCATTTATTCCTATACTCCCAAGTGTTTTTATTAGGAATGGATGTTGGATTTTATCAAATGCTTTTTCTGCATCTATTGAGATGATCATATGCTTTTTGTTAGTTTGGTTATTGATATAGTCAATTATGCTAATAGTTTTCTTAATATTGAACCAGCCCTGCATTCCTGGTATAAATCCTACTTGATCATAGTGTATTATCCTGGGAATGATTTTCTGTAATCTTTTTGATAATATTTTATTTAAGATTTTAGCATCAATATTCATTAGGGAGATTGGTCTATAATTTTCTTTCTCTGTTTTCAGCCTACCTGGTTTAGGTATTAGTACCATGTCTGTGTCATAAAAGGAGTTTGGTAGGACTCCTTCAATCCCTATTTTTTCAGATAGTTTATATGGCATTGGAGTTAATTGTTCTTTAAATGTTTGGTAGAATTCACATGTAAATCCATCTGGTCCTGGGGATTTTTTCTTAGGGAGTTGGTTAATAGCTTTTTCTATTTCTTTTTCTAAGATGGGACTGTTTAGGATATTTACTTCTTCCTCTGTTAATCTGTGCAAGCTATATTTTTGAAGGTATTCTTCTATTTCATTTAAGTTGTTGAATTTATTGCCATAAAGTTGGGCAAAGTAATTCCTAATTATTGCTCTAATTTCCTTTTCGTTAGCGGTGAGTTCTTCCTTTTCATTTTTAAGACTAACAATTTGATTTTTCTCTTTTCGTTTTTTTAATCAGATTTACTAAGGGTTTGTCTATTTTGTTAGTTTTTTCATAGAACCATCTCTTAGTTTTATTAATTAATTCAATAGTTTTTTTTTTTTTTTTACTTTCAATTTTATTGATCTCTCCTTTTATTTTTAGAATTTCAAGTTTAGTGTTTGACTGGGGGTTTTTAATTTGTTCCTTTTCTAGCATTTTTAGTTGCAAGCCAGTTTGTTGACCTTCGCTTTCTCTATTTTATGCAAGTAGGCCTCTAGAGATATGAGATTTCCTTTTATTACTGCTTTGGCTGCATCCCACACATTTTGGTATGATGTCTCATTATTGTCGTTTTCTTGGGTGAAGTTATTAATTATGTCTATGATTTGCTGTTTCACCCAATCATTCTTTAGTATGAGATTATTTAGTTTCCAATTATTTTTTTGGTCTACTTTCCCCTGGCTTTTTGTTGAGTGTAATTTTTATTACATCGTGGTCTGAAAAGGATGCATTTACTATTTCTGCCTTACTGCATTTGAGTTTGAGGTTTTTATGTCCTAATATATCATCTATTTTTGTATAGGTTCCATGAATTGCTGAAAAGAAAGTATACTCCTTTCTGTCTCCATTTCGTTTTCTCCAGAGGTCTATCATATCTAACTTTTCTAGTATTCTATTTACCTGTTTGACTTCTTTCTTATTTATTTTGTGGTTTGATTTATCTAATTCTGAGAATACAAGGTTGAGATCTCCCACTATTATAGTTTTGCTGTCTATTTCTACTTGCAGCTCTCTTAATTTCTCTTTTAAGAATTTAGGTGCTACACCACCTGGTGCATATATGTTTAATATTTATATTGCTTCATTATCTATGCTACCCTTTAGCAAGATATAGTGCTCTTCCTTATGATCTGAGATCAGGATGGCTACCCCTGCTTTTTTGACTTCACCTGAAGCATAGTAGATTCTGCTTAGCCTTTTACCTTTACTCTGTATGTATTGCCCTGCTTCAAGTGTGTTTACTGTAAACAACATATTGTAGGATTCTGGCTTTTAATCCTGTCTGCTATCTGCTTCTGCTTTATGGGGGGGGGGTTACCCCATTCACATTTATGGTTAGAATTTCTAATTATGTATTTCTTACCATCTTATTAACTTCTGCTTGTGCTCTTCTCCTTTCCTTCCCTCTTTCCTCCCTCCCCAATATTAAACTTGTGAGCATCACTTGCCTTTCACAGCCCTCCCTTTTTAGGATCCCTTCCCCCATTTTAGAGTTCCTCGTCTTTTCTTACCCCTTTTCCCTCACAATTTCTGTATTCTCTAATGCTTTGCTTACTCCTTCCCTTTTCACTTTTCCCCTTCCACTTTTCAATGAGGTGGGAGAAGTTTCTTTGTAAATCGAATATGTCTAATATTTTTCTCTTTAAGTCAATTCTGATGAGGTTCTATGTTCATCCCCATCCCTTTTTTCCCTCAGATATAATGGGTTTCCTTTGCCTCTTTGTGAGATGTAGTACCCCCACTTTACACTTTTTCTGGTACAATCTCCTTTCCACCTTCAGTTTCTTTTTATATTATAACTGTAAAAACAAATTATACATGCATTCTTTATGTATATTCGTAGCAGAAATATAGTTCCCAAGATTTCTTTTTACCTTTTTATGCTTCTCTTGAGTCCTATATTTGGAGGTCAAACTTTTTGTTTAGTTCCAGTTTTTTCATCAGAAATAGATGAAATTCACCTATTTCATTGAATGTCTATCTTCTTTCCTGGGGGAAAAAATGCTCATTTTGGCTGGGTAAGTTATTCTTGGCTGTATACCTTTCAGGATATCAGATTCCAAGCCCTTCAATCCTTTAATGTGAATGCTGCTAGATCCTGAGTAATCTTTATTGTGGTTTCTCTATATTTGAATTGTATTTTTTTTCTAACTGCTTGTAGTATTTTTTCCCTGGTCTGATAGTTCTGGAATTTATCTACAATATTTCTTGGAGTTTTGATTTTGGGGTCTCTTTCAGTAGGTGATCAATAAATTCTTTCAACGTCTATTTTACCCTCTGTTTTTATAACATCTGGGCAGTTCTCTTTGATGATTTCCTGGAAAATAGTGACTAGGCTCTTTTTTTCATCATAATTTTCAGGAAGTACAATAATTCTCAGATTATTTTCCAGGTCTGTTGTTTTCCCAAGAAAATATTTAATATTTTTCCATTGTTTCATTTCTTTTTGCTTTTGCTTGACTGATTCTTGGTCTCTCCTCAAGTCATTTATTTCCATTTATTCAGTTCTGATTTTTAATGAATTATTTTCTTCATTTACTTTTTTATTTCTTTTTGTAATTGTCCAATTGAGTTTTTAAGTGAATTGTTTTGTTCTATGGAATTTTTTTTCCATTTTGCCAATTTTATTTTTTAGAGAGCTATTTTCTTTTTCCAATTCACTAATTCTGTTTTCCTTGGAATTGTTTACCTTTTCGAATTCACTAATGCTATTTTTCAGGGATTTGATTTCTTTATCCACTCTATATTTAAATGAGTGTGATGACTTATCCTCTAGCCAAGCTTCCCTTTCCTTTCCTCATTTTTCTTCTATCTCTATTGTAAGAGCCTTTTAAATTTATTCTATGACTCTTTTTCTTTTCCCTTTTCCTCTCCCCCATTTTTAATGAGGCGAGAGAGAATTTTCTCTAAAACAAATGTCAATTATTTTTTCTTTGAGCTAACTCTGATGAGAGTAAGATTCACACAATGTTCCTCCCCCTCTCCAAATTCCCTCAGATATGATAAGTTTCCTTTGCCTCTTTGTGGGATGTGGTTTCCCTCTTTTTATCCCTCCTTCCCACCTTATTCTGCCATCATCCCTTTTCCATATCTACTTCCCTTTTTTATGTTATATCAGTACAATCAAATTATACATGTATTCTTTTTGTATATCCACAACAGAAATACAATTCTCAACCTTGCACTCTCAGAATTAGACAAATCAAACCATAAAACAAATAAGAAAGAAATTAAAGAAGTAAATAGAATATTAGAAAAATTAGGTATGTTGGATCTTTGGAGAAAATTGAATGGGGATAGAAAGGAATATACTTTCTTCTCAGCAGTTCATGGAACCTATTCAAAAATTGACCATATATTAGGACATAAAGACCTCAAATTTAAATGCAAGAAAGCAGAAATAGTAAATGCTTTCTTTTCAGATCATGATGCAATAAAACTACATTCAACAAAAATTAGGGAAATAGACAAAAAGTAATTGGAAACTAAACAATCTCATCTTAAAGAATGATTGGGTGAAGCAGCAAATTATAGATAAAATTAATAATTTCACTCAAGATAATGACAATGATGAGACATCATACCAAAATTTGTGGGATGCAGCCAAAGCAGTAATAAGGGAATTTTATATCCTTAGAGGCTTACTTGAATAAAACAGAGAAAGAAAAGATTAATGAATTGGGCTTGAAACTAAAAAAACTAAAAAAAGACCAAGTTAAAAACCCCAATCAAATACTAAATCTGAAATTCTAAAATTAAAAGGAGAAATTAAAAATATTGAAAGTAAAAAAACTATTGAACTAATTAATAAAACTAAGAGTTGGTTCTATGAAAAAGCCAATAAAATAGATAAGCCTTTGGTAAATCTGATTAGAAAAAGGAGGGAGGAAAATGAAATTAGTAGTCTTAAAAATGAAAAGGAGAACTTTCCACCAATGAAGAAATTAGAGAAATAATAAGGAGTTATTTTGCTCAACTTTATGCCAATAAATTTGATAACCTAAGTGAAATGGATGACTACCTCCAAAAATATAGACTTCCCAGACTAACAGAGGAGGAAGTAAATTGCTTGAATAATCCCATTTCAGAAAAAGAAATAGAACAGGCAATTAAACAACTCCCTAAGAAAAAATCCCAGGACCAGATGGATTTACATTGAATTTTCAAACATTTAAAGAACAATTGGCCCCAATGCTATATAAATTATTTGATAAAATAGGGAATGAAGGAGTCCTACCAAATTCCTTCTATGACACAGACATGGTACTGATACCTAAACCAGGTAGGCCGAAAACAGAGAAAAGAAAATTATAGACCAATCTCCCCAATGAATATTGATGCTACAATCTTAAATAAGATATTAGCAAAAAGACTACAGAAAATCATCTCCAAGATAATACACTATGATCAAGTAGGATTTATACCAGGAATGCAGAGCTGGTTCAATATTAGGAAAACTATCAATATAATTGGCCATGTTAATAACCAAATTAACAAAAATCATATGATCATCTCAATAGATGCAGAAAAAGCATTTGATAAAATCCAACATCCATTCCTATTAAAAAGACTTGAGAGTATAGGAATAAATGGATTTTCCTTAAAATAATCAGTAGCATCTATTTAAAACCATCAGTAAGCATCATATGTAATGGAGACAAACTGCAACCATTCCCAATAAGATCTGGAGTGAAACAAGGTTGCCCACTATCACCGTTACTATTTAATATTGTATTAGAAACGCTAGCTATAGCAATAAGAGCTGAGAAAGAGATTAAAGGAATAAGAATAGGCAATGAGGAAACCAAATTATCACTCTCTGCCGATGACATGATGGTATATTTAGAGAACCCCAGAGATTCTGCTAAAAAATTATTAGAAATAATCCATAACTTTAGCAAAGTTGCTGGTTATAAAATAAACCCACATAAGTCATCAGCATTCTTATATATCACTAACAAAATCCAACAGTCAGAGTTATAAAGAGAAATTCCTTTTAAAGTAACTACTGATAATATAAAATATTTAGGAATCTATCTGCCAAGGGAAAATCAGAAACTTTATGAGCAAAATTATAGACCACTTTTCACACAAATTAAGTCTGATCTAACCAATTGGAAAAATATTAAATGCTTTTGGATAGGGCGAGCAAATATAATAAAGATGACAATATTACCTAAACTAATCTATTTATTTAGCGCTATACCAATCAGACTCCCAAAAAACTTTTTAATGACCTAGAAAAAATAACAATAAAGTTCATATGGAAAAACAAAAGGTCAAGAATTTCAAGGGAATTAATGAAAAAAAAAAAATCAAATAAAGGTGGCTTAGCTGTACCAGATCTAAAATTATATTATAGAGCAGCAGTTACCAAAACTATTTGGTATTGGGTAAGGAATAGATTAGTTGATCAGTGGAATAGATTAGGTTCAAGGGATAAAACAGTCAACAAATATAGCAACCTAGTCTTTGACAAACCCAAAGATCCCAGCTTTTGGGATAAGAACTTACTGTTTGATAAAAATTGCTGGGAAAATTGGAAACTAATATGGCAGAAACTAGGCATTGATCCATACTTAACACTGTACACCAAGATAAGGTCAAAATGGGTTCATGACCTAGGCATAAAGAATGAAATTATTAATAAATTAGAGGAACACAGGATAGTTTACCCCTCAGACCTGTGGAAGGGGAAGGTCTTTATGACCAAAAGCAGAACTAGAGATCATTACTGATCACAAATAGAAAATTTCGATTATACCAAACTGAAAAGTTTTTGTACAAACAAAACTAATGCAGACAAGATTAGAAGGGAAGCAATAAACTGGGAAAATATTTTTTACAGTCAAAGCTTCTGATAAAGGCCTCATTTCCAATATATATAGAGAATTAACTCTAATTTATAAAAAATCAAGCCAATCTCCAATTGAAAAATGGTCAAAGGATATGAACAGACAATTCTCAGATGAAGAAATTGAAACTATTTCTAGTCATATGAAAAGATGCTCCAAGTCATTTTTATTCAGAGAAATGCAAATTAAGAAAACTCTAAGATACCACTACACACCTATCAGATTGGCTAAGATGACAGGAAAAAATAATGATGATTGTTGGAGGGATCTGAGGAAAACTGGACATTGATGCATTGTTGGTGGAGTTGTGAACGAATCCAACCATTTTGGAGAGTAGTTTGGAACTATGCTCAAAAAGTTATCAAACTGTGCATACCCTTTGATCCAGCAGTGTTACTACTGGGATTATATCCCAATGAGATTATAAAGAAGGGAAAGGGCCCTGTATGTGCACGAATGTTTGTGGCAGCCCTTTTTTTAGTGGCTAAAAACTGGAAACTGAATGGATGTCCATCAGTTGGAGAATGGCTGAATAAATTTTGGTATATGAAAATTATGGAATATTACTGTTCTGTAAGAAATGACCAACAGGATGATTTCAGAAAGGCCTGGAGAGACTTACATGAACTGATGCTGAGTGAAATGAGCAGGACCAGGAGATCATTATATACTTCAACAACAATACTATATGATGATCAGTTCTGATGGACCAGGCCATCCTCAGCAACGAGATCAACCAAATCATTTCTAATGGAGCAGTAATGAACTGAACTAGCTCGCCCAGAAAAGAACTCTGGGAGATGACTAAAAACCATTACATTGAATTCCCAATCCCTATATTTATGCACACCTGCATTTTGATTTCCTTCACAAGCTAATTGTACAATATTTCAGAGTCTGATTCTTTTCTACAGCAAAATAACGTTTTGGTCATGTATACTTATTGTGTATCTAATTTATATTTTAATATATTTAACATCTACTGGTCATCCTGCCATCTAGGGAGGAGGTGGGAGTAAGAGGTGAAAAATTGGAACAAGAGGTTTGGCAATTGTTAATGCTGTAAAGTTACCCATGTATATATCCTGTAAATAAAAGGCTATTAAGTAAAAATAAATAAATAAATAAATTTATTCTATGAGAGTCTAGTGTTGTGGGGACCAGATCAAATCCCCCTTTGAGGAGTAATTTGAAGACACTCTGTTTTTAGTCTCCTCAGGATTTGAAGTCTGCTCTCTGTCCCTGCAGAAGTTATCTATAGTTAGAGTTTGCTTTAATTTTTTGCTCATTTTGACAAAAAAAAAAGAATCAAAGAAAACAAACAAACAAAAAAAGCAAATGTAGTCTGCTTTTTGGGTGGTGTGGTATTACCAAGCTTCCTCTACAGACTATAAGAGGTAACAGTGAGGCAGCCGTGGGATAGCAATGGCTGTGCTGCCTGCACAGTGACCATTCTCTGAGACTCTGAGAGCATGCTGAGTCACTCTGGGTGTTGCGTGGGTGTGGTCAGATCCCCAGAGATCCCAGTGTTTAGAGATTTAAGTCTTTACCCCCTGAGTTTATAGTTTCTCTGCTGATTTATTGGCTTGCTGCTAGGTTAAAGAAGTTCACACTGTGTAAAGTTCTCCCAGAAAAATTTCCATGGGCTGTGACTACACCCCACTTCCTCCAGTCTGCTCAGTATGACCTGCCTTCCCTGCTTTTGCTGCCTGCCTGCAGTCTGAGGCTGGTCTAACCGTCCTTGTCCACAAGCAAAAACACATCTTTTCTGGCGAATTTTGAGGATATCTTCTATTGGTAATGTATTTGTGGTTTTTTTCAGTCAAGCACTAATTCCAAGGCTAATTTCCATCATGGAAAAAAAAAAAAAGTATTCTGAGGGCAAGAAAAATCTTAGATAGATGTGTGTGTCCTCCTTGCCATCTTGGCCAGAAGTCTGAATGATCATTTCTTTTTCACAAATTACTGGAGCATTTTTATACTAATTGCCGTTTTTGGGGTTTGCTTTCCATCATCTGTCTTTCTTTCCACTTTGAGTCTGTCTGGTCTTGATGCCCTTGCCATCTTTGGTTTGATCTCTCCCATTAATAACTCAATCCTGGATTTGACAAAAAACAAAACAAAATAAAACAAAGCAACATTATTCAAAACAAAACTATTACAACTAATTTTGGAATCTGTAATCACAGGGTCACAGATTTTTGAATGCAATGGATCTTTATAAGCCATCTAATTTGTCCCTCCCCCCCAGTCATTTTATGTTAGAAGAAACTAAGGATCAAAGAGATAAAATGATTTGCACCTGAACACTAAGACCCAGCCAGGATTAGAACCCAGAGTTCCCAGCTCCAAATTCAGGGTTCTTTGTTTTGTATAATGCTGCCTCCTTACATGCCAGCTAACAGGTTATAAATATTTGCATCTTCTCTTAAGGAAAAGTCAGATTTTAAGCAGGAGCCATAAGAACCATGAGTAATAGGCTGAGGGAGTTTGACCTCCTGTTCTGATTCCACAAGACTTGGCAAGAACAAATAAGATGAATTAACTTTCCCTTCATTTTTTCCATTGTCTCATTTTTCTTCCTGGTTGGAAATTGATTCTTCAAATCCACTTCTTTAGGAGGACATGCAGATAGATGTTTTTCCATCTTACTTTAAATGGTATTCTTCTTACAGGATTATGAGACAGATCTCTCTAGTATTCTCACTCCCAGACATACCAATTGAATAATCTAAAAGTCATCATCTTTTTTCATAGCTTGAGACTAATATTCTTTAATATTCAACCTGTTAATGACTTCTTTATAGTACAACTCCATACCATTTATCTCCACTCTAACCCACCAGACTTTGAGATTTGTCCTGATGTTATATTCACTACCCATCAAGATGGACCATTTTACCAACCAGTGTACCCTAATGGCTTTGTTATCTACCTTGCCACTAAATCCTGAGAATGATTGGGCTTTGTGGAAGTCTGCCCAGTAGTCAAAACCTCCTTTTTGTTTTCTCTCCCCTAGTTAAAACTGGACATTGTTGAGCCACAAGACAGTTTTGCTTTCCTTTATACAATGCTTGCTGTACATAACAAGTGGTTTTTATTCATTTGTTCCTGATAGAAAACCTTCCAAAAACAGAATATTTTTCTCTCTTTTGATTAATTAAGCTAAGTGATGTACACTAATGGTAAAAATTTCAGGACAAATAGAGAAGAAAATTAGTGTTATAACCAGTTGGTAAAATAGAAATGTTGGGCCAAGGTAGGGGTTATTAGCCATCCAAATATTTCCATCTTCTATATGTTTGTAAGAGTGGTTCTGATAACTACAGATGATGAACCAATGTTTGGCATTAAAAAAGATAACTTTTCTCATTGTCATAGAATAAGAAAGCTACTAGGAGTGGTAAGTCAGAGAGATGTGATGTCAAGAGTGCTGGTCTTAGAAGGAAATGAAGGGGACATGCATTTAAGTACTTAGTGTGGGCTAAGCACTGTGCTAAGTTCTTTACAAATACTATTTTACATGGTCCTCACAACAAATTTGTAAAGCAGATGCTATTGTTATGCCAGTTTTATAGTTGAGGAAACTGAAGGTGAAGAGTTTAAGTGATTTGCCCAGCATCACATAATTAGTGTCTGAGGCCAGATTAGAACTCAGATGTTCCTGATTCTAGTTCCAGCTCTCTGTTTACTTTGCCTCCTAGTTATCATGTGAATATGCTTGAAATAAGAAGGCTCTGATATTTAATGTTACTGCCAATGTTTTTCTATCAGTGTGGTCATGGGCAAGTCATTTAGATTTTCTGAACCACAATATTTTCACTTATTAAATGGAGATATTAATATTGTATATGTGGGGAATAACAATACAGATATCATGAGTTGTTATGAAACTCAAATGATATCATGTATGTCTCCCAAATCTACTTAAATGTCAATTATTATTATTTATAATAATAGTTTCATGAAGCTGTTATGGCTAAGGAAACAAAGGCTGAGAGCCTGAGTCATTCTAAGTCACATAGTTGGTCTGTCACAGAATTGGGACTAAAATTCAGATCCCTTGATTCCTGGTCCATGGGTCTTTCCACTTCACCACATTGTCTCCCTATTTATAAAATCAGGTACTCTGTGATCATTACAATTTGATAATGTATTAACAGCATGAGTAATTTCATCTCCGTGCCTTTCATCAAACGTTGTCACCAGCTTAGTATAAATCAACCAGAAATTAACTGTTGTCTATGGGCATATTGCCAGATCTCAAAAACAATAACAGTGACGATAACTCACTTAATTGGGTGATTGAGGGTATACTTGGGGAGGCGGGAGGGAGGGGAAAGGGAGGGGAGGAGTTTAAACATTAGGGAAAAAAAGGTATAGAAATCTCTGCCTTATGATACTCCTCGGAAAACAGCCTTAAATAGCAGTTGAATTGAGATTTTTTGGGTATTTTCATTTTTAACCTTTCCATCTAAAATATGCTTTGTAGACAAATGGATTTTGCATTGGGAATTCTATGATTAGCGTTTTACAGCAAAGCACATGGAATGAAATGAACATTATAGACTTTGTTGTTGTTATCTTTTTTTTCCCTTTCTGCTGCCAAGGTCTTATCTTTCTGTAAATTTTGTCAGATAAGGTAGTTTATTTGGTGTAGAACAATTTAGTAATAGAAGGAAACCAGGTATTTTAAAAACTGGCATGATATTCAAAAGAATAGCTTGAAAATCTTGACAGAAACACCATATGTTAACCTTCATCTATTTCATAAGGCAGTATACAATTGACTAAAAGAATAACTGAAAAATAACATGAGAAATAGAGATTTAGCAATTGTCATGTGTGATCACTTTTAACTGTCTTGTTTATAGCATACTTTGCATTGTTTATCTGATGTGGATCATACATCTTCCTTTTCTCTTCATTTCTACATCTTTATCATATCCTTGCTTTCCTTTCAGTCTATAGGGAGATAGCAGATAGTAAAGAATTAGAGATGAAAAGAATGGCTTGGCAAAGCTTATTCCAAACAGATTCAATTCACAGAGGATTATGAAACAACAACTTTGTTTAAAAGTGTTAGAGCACAGTTAGAACTAGAAAACAAGAGACTAAGGTCTAGAGAATATAAATATCTTCTCCAAAGTCACCCAAGGAGGAAGTAATAGAGATGGGGTTTGAATTCAGGTCTTCTGACTCCAAATCTGGGCCAGTTTTTGTTGTATTACATAATTTCCATGAGCAATTTCAATGATGTCAGTACTTCCTCTACTGGCATGGAAGGTAAGCTATTATTCCTGCTTTCTTGCCCTGTGCAACTCTTCTTATTCATATTCTTCTATAAACACTGTAGGTTCCTATGGCCTTAGTGGCTACTTAGGGAGTTAGCTCATATTTGGGGGCATAAGTAAGAATAAAATGATGAAGACACAAACACATCATGATGAGGAATAAAAAATGGGATTGTGAAGAATTAGGAAAGTTTGTATATGTTTGGGAAAACGTTTCCCTGAAAATCAAGGTTTCTGATATTTAAGAAAACCTGAGAAAATTAACTAAAAATATCTGTTTCTGTTTTTCAGCAGCCAAGATACTATTTCCATTCCTTTTCACTCATGGAATCATACATGTTCTTTAAACTGATATTTTAAACTTTTCTTTAACCTTTCCATGACCACTCAAGTCGCTGGGAATTTTTCACTCTTCAATTTTTAGAAGACTTATTGTACAAAACAACTTTTGGGGAGAAGCCATTTAATCATATAATTGTCTTTTTTTGTGATGAACAGTTTTATATTTTGTCTTGCCTTCCTAGATTATCAGTTCCTTAAAATGATTAAAATCACAGAATATGAGGGCTGGAAGGGCCTTATTGAATATCTGCTAATTTTGGGGTTGTGAAACTTCTTTTATATATGTTGAGGTTCAATGACCCTTTCTCAGAGCAATATTTTTCTTATTCCATATATTATGATATTTGAACACAAAGGAAATCAATTGTATTAAAATTCATCGAGCACTTGGCAATCTTAAAGGATTCATAATGAAAACTACCATCCTCTTGCAATAAAAGAATTGATATCTGAATACAGACTGAAGCATACTAGTATTCTTTTTATTTTTTTTTTTCTTTCTTTCTTTCCTTCTTGACTTTTCTTGCTCAAAATTACTAACTTAGACATTTTTTACCATCTCGGGCAATGAGAAGGAGGGAGGAATCAAATTTGAAACTCAAAACTTTACAAAAAAGTAACAAATGTTAAAAATTGTTTTATATATAATTTTATATGTAATATGTATACATATTTTTATATATCTGTATAATGTATAACTATGTTATTATTATTAATAAATCACATGGAAACTGTGCAGAAAGTACTTTGTAAACTTTAAAGTGCTATATAAATGTCAGCTTTTATTATTATCAAAAATGTTATGACTCACTCAAAGATTGACCTGCAATTGGATTATAGCACCAACTTTCAGGAGCTACATAACTGAGAATTATAAGGGATAACTTCTTAGGTATTGTTTATTGATAGCATAATTAACAAGATTTCTTTGATACTTAGTCTTAAGGGGGAAAATAATCTGAAATGTAGCCCTACTAAGACAGATGGGTATAGCAGCTTTAAAGAAGATAACTTTTAGATACTTATAAATATTTAAATAAACATCTCTAGATAAAACACTCAGTTGAAAATTACAATACCTTATTTGTATCCTGCCACTTATGAATTGCTTGACATTGGGCAATTCACTTAGTGCCTCTGAGCTTTCCTTACATAAATTGATAATATTACTTGCATCCCATATCTCACAGGGATATTGTAATATTAAAGTGGGACACATATGAATTAGTATTATGAAATTTATTGTTGTTTTTATCATTTTTGTCTTAACTGAACTTAATATAGATTTTTCTTTTCATAGTGCTTTTTATATGAAAAATTCTTACACTTTATAGAAGAAAAGTTGTGTTTCTTAATAAAGACAATATAATTTAACATAATTTTATCATGTCATTAGTGAAATTGATTTGGCATCAACTGGGCAAGTTCAAGTACCTAAGAAATTTAACATCATTTTTACTATTGATTCCTAATGGTGTGGATGATTTACAACATATCTTGTCTGGCCTGTCCCCAGTTGTTTAAGGGATAAAATAAGGCTTTTGTAAGAGACTCAAACCTATTCTACATGGTATAGTAGACAGAATTAACCTTTGAATCAAATGATTCACAAAGACTTAGCTGAGAGTCCCAAATCTCCCATTTCCTACATATAAGATTTTGGATATATGAAAATGAGAGATTAAATACAATATCTACCAGGTTTTTCCTGATCATAATGTGATCTATGAATCCTTCTATAAAAGCCATGCTTAAAGATTATAATCATTGTTTACAAACCACTATTAGAATATATTTTAGAGGCATCTTGGAAAATTTCTAAACAATTAAGATCATAAACATAAGTCATGAATAAAGTAAGGTAGTAGGTAGTATAAACTAATATGTACCAGCTTTGAAGAAGATTAAGAGAAGATGCTTGAAGGGCAGCTAGTTGGTAGATAGAGCACTAGCTCTTAAGGCAAGGTGACCTGAATTCAAATCTGGTTTCAGATAATTAATACTTCTCTGGCTGTGTGATCCTGGGCAAGTCATTTGACCCCAATTACCTCGGGGGAAAAAGAGAAGATACTTGACAGTATTTCTAAGTTATTCATATTTCAAAAACATAAAAATTGTAACACAATGAGTATAAGAACTTGTATGTTACTTCACTGAATCTGTAGTGTCATTGATATAGCTATTCCTTCCAGTGATACGAATCATACTGTATCTGTTTCAATCTCTAATGTGTACATGTCCTTTCATAGGTTTAATAACATTTAACAAGCTGGGATCTTTCTTCATGTTTTCTTGTCAAGCAGGCTATTCTTTGGTTATCCCTCATTCTAACTAAACAACTAGCCCATCTTATTTGATCATATATTTTCTTTTTAAGTCATCCTTTATACTGCTTTTTCTGAGTTCATTTTTAAATGAAATGTTCATTTTGTTCCTCTCTATTGTGCATAAATAGGCTTCATCCTTTTTGATGATTTTCAAATATGTGATATTTTAATATAATGTTTATAAATTTTATTCAATAAACATCTTATATACAGATTACTGAATCTGAAGTTTAGAAATCTGTGTTTGAATTTGGGCTTTGTTGTTTGCTACTTATGAAATCCTGTTAAGCCTTAATTTCTTTGTGTGAAAAAAGTAACATACTTCTATAAACTATCTCACAGGAAAGCACTCTGTGAACCTTAAATAATTACATGAATGTGAGCTGCTTTTATTATCATATATTCTTTTTATTATTGATTTAGTATAGCATCTATACATCTATAACTTTCTATTCCCACTGCCACTTCTCTAATTCTTTACCTTCTTTGCCTCTTTCCTAGACTATTGCATTGGCTTTCTACTGAGACAACACACTGCCTCCTGTGCTCAAATGAATACTATGTGATTCTCTTGGTCAAACTTCTGAATACATAATGTTTTATTCTCTATTGAAATGGTCTTAAAAACTTCAGATTTCTATAAAACAGTTTTTTACTTTTTATTTGGGAATTTGGTTTTCCCAGTGAGCTGGATTCAACCTACCATTCTACTTTAATTTCTCTTAATACTAGTAATATAAATTGCTAGCCTTTTGTATATTAAAATAGTCTAAATCGGCTCATTGGATCCTCACAAGAACACTATGAAGTAGTTATATTATTATCTTCACTTTATATATGACAAACTAAGGCTAAAAGGAGTTTGGTGACTTTCTCAGTGTTATATAACTAGTAAATGTCTGAGCAGCTAAATAAGGATACTAATTCTCTGATATATTTCCCTTCCTCTGTACTTTTTTCATGCTCTTTACTTCTACCCAGAATATTCTTGCTTTTTTCCATTTCTAGCTTCCAATAGTCCTCGCATTCTTCAGGATGCTTCTCAAAGAATACTTAACTCTAGATTGTGGACACCTTATCAATATTTACTAAATATCTAAGTAATAAAGGGAATTCCAGAGTAGTTTTTATCACTATTCCTGTGAATTTTCAAAAGGCAATTCCAGGGAACAGATAAAAAGTTAGGTCATATACCTGGATTAAGAGCATTGAAGTTTTGCTTATTTCATTACATCTACTTTGAAAGAGATGTGTAAAAGTAATGGATGGAGACTTCTCAAGAAGCTGATATAAGTGAAATTTTAGAAATGGAAGAAGGCACAGTTTTAAGATTGATAGACTGAAAATAGGTTGGAATTATTTAATACCTATTTAGGATAATTAATATTTGATATATTATTTATTGACTGATTAAACATTTTATTCCATAATAACACAAAGAGTTTGATTTCAAACATATAGATTATTAACTATTTTACTTGCCCCCCAGTATAAGAAAAATATATCTTAAAGCTGGAAGGGACCTTAGGGATCATCAGCCCTAGTCCTATTATTTGACTGATGAAGCTGTGTCCTAGAAAAATGAAATGACTTGCTCAAAATCAAGAAAATCATTTATAGCAAAGCTGGAATTTGAATCCAGATCTTCTTAAATGAAATCCAGAACTTTTCATGACACAACTCTAGTAAATTTTTAGTGTGAAGGAATTGCACATGTGTTTTCTTTGAAAATATTTTGTTCAAATGTTTGGTTGTTTCTGATTCTGTGACTTTATTTGGGTTTTGCTGGCAAAGATGATGGAGTGGTTTGCCATTTCCCTTCTCTGGCTCATTTTATAACTGAAGGAACTGAGGAAAGTGGAATTAAACGGTTTGTCTAGAGTTATACACTAAGTATCTGAAGCTGTTTTTGAACTTATGATTGTTTCATTAGTAAAAAAAGTCAAGAAAAAGAAAACTTGCAGGAACTTTAAGAATCATAGATAGCAAATCTTGGGGAAAACTGGAGGTTTCTGACTTATCTCTTGAAATTTGTATTATTTGCAAAATGGATGAAATGCAGAAAAATGAGGAGTATATTAGCAAAAACAATACCTGCTTTTGACATGATTAGAAGTTTAATAACAAATTTAAGGACAGCAGAGTTATAGCCGACCTTAACTATTTGGAATTACTAAGTGGGTTTCATTGCTTAGAGGGAGAGCACATGACAGAGGAGATTGAACATTAAAATAATATAGTGCTGTCTTTCCCCATGTTTAACTATTGTTTCCCTTTGAATTCTATTGATCTACATATAGAAAGAAAATCTTATAGTAATTTAGCTTTTGATGCAGGGCTTAGAGTATAAACACAATAGAAGGACAAATTAATTTTGTTTCCAGAATAATCTTTAAAATATACTTCTACCACTCCTCTTTCTACTGTTCTATATCCATCATTCATAACATTTTTTTTCCTGGACACACTTTTCTGTAAATAGGTTGGAATGTAGAGCAGTCAAATGCTGCTTTAATTTTTAAAATTCTCTCATCTGCTTTTCCATTGCCTTTGGTTGCTTATACTGTTTGGAACCATATGTCATGAGTAGAGCTTTATCACTTCATCCTATTAGTAGAGAGAAAACAACACTAGCACAATGATTTAAAGCAGAAACTTATTTCCCATTGCCTAACTGGTTTTTGGATGATAAACACACACACACACACACACACACACACACACAGAGAGTTTGGAGCTATTTTGCCTTTAATAATAACATATGGTCTAATTTCCTGACAAAAGCAGAGCTAGGACACATTGTGGAGAAAAGAACAGTAGACCAAGTTCATAGCATTCTTAGACTATAGGTCTAGAGGTAAGAGACACTTGAGTGTTCATCTAGTCTAAATTTTTCATCCTCAGGATAAAAAAGAAGTGACCCCTTTTTGTCAGGCTCACACAATCAGTCAGGTTCAGGGATAGCCTTTGAATCAAGGTCTTCTCACTCATTTTGATAAAAGTACCATAAATAATGAATCAATATCAATACTGACACTATATGAACCAAAAATCATAGCATCTACATTTTTTAAAAGAAAAGGTGAATAAATTATATGTAGAGATATATAGAAGTACTATAATAGTATGGGATTTTCTTTTCTTTTCACTAGGAAATAAGAATTGTAGTTTCCCAGATAAAGATCCAATATCTAAATTTTATGAAGAACTTTGTCAAATATATAAGAATATAAGTCATTGCCTAATTGATAAGTGGACAAAGAATATGAACAGGCAGAATTCCAAGGAGGAAATATAAACAATAGTTAAATAAAAATGCTCAACATCATTATTGATTAGAGAAATGCTAATTAAAACAACTTTGAGATATCATTTTACAACTACCAGATTGGCTAAAATGATAGAAGAAGAAAGTGAAAAATGTTGGAAAAGATGTGGAAATAATTCATTGCTAATAGAATTGTAAAATCATCCAATCTTTTTGAATAGCAATCTGGAATTATACTAAAAGAATTATTAAGTTGTCTGCTTGCTACCTATATGTTTTGGCCCAGCAATATCACTATTTAGTCTGTTACCAATATGTTCTAGAATATTTATAGCAGCTGTCTTTGTGGGGGCAAATAACTGGAAAATTCGAGTATAATTCTGGGGGCAAATATCTTTTTCAGAAGACATGCATTTAAGTCTCAGCTTCCTATTAATTATTTGTGTGATTTTGAACAAATGTTAAGCCTGTTTTTTATTTTATTTCAAAAATGATTAGGTTAGACTAGATAATTTTGAACATTTTTTTTCAGATTCTACTACTAGATATTTTTAAAAGAAAAAAAGTATCTCCAAGAATATAATTTTCCTGTTCATAAACCATCTTTGGCTCCACAAAATGTTACATGTTAAATACTTTCTTCCCGTCATATGAGACCCTCCATGCTTTAGTTTCTAAATAGTTTTCTCTACTACCTTTTCTGTATTCTATGTTTCAGCCTTGCTGAATGTATATACACTGTTCTTTCCTATCTTCATTCTTATTATTCTCTTCTGGAGTATTTCTCACTTCATTTTCATATTGAAATCTGACATTCTTCAAAGCTTATGCCAACCATTACCTCCATCATGAAGCTTATCCTGATCTTCCAAAAGGATCTCATGTACCTCTAACCCAGCTTTGAAGACTTATATTAAGGTCATGATTATATTCTACTTTGGGGTATATCTATTTGTATATTTTTCTTAACTTCTAGATTAATTATTAATTACCTATTATATGCAAGGAATTCTACTGGAAACTGGTATTACAAAGCTAGAGTTGACAGAGGCCATGTTCTCAAGAAGGTTACAGTCTAAAATGGGGCTGAAAATGGAAAATATACTGTAACTAAATAATTGTGAATAGGGAAGAATATGACAAGTTTATAAAACTAAATCAAAAGTTCTGGCAGGTTCTTTAAAATGGAAAGGTATAATTCTAAGTGAAAAAATGCATGCTTTTTGTACGGGAATCATACTATCTGAACATGGAGAAGCTTATTACTAAGGCAGTCAGTGTGGTTCAGTAGAAAGGACGATGATTATAGAACAAGGGTTGTTAACATTCTTGTGTCGTGACCTTTCTGTGGCTGACTGGTAAAGACTATGA
The DNA here is from genome assembly GCF_902635505.1 of Sarcophilus harrisii. Taxonomy (NCBI): domain Eukaryota; kingdom Metazoa; phylum Chordata; class Mammalia; order Dasyuromorphia; family Dasyuridae; genus Sarcophilus; species Sarcophilus harrisii. The sequence goes on along the minus strand of NC_045429.1, from coordinate 174,458,040 downwards.
ACCCCTTCTCAGAATAATGTTTTTAAATACATGAAATAAAAATTATATAAAAATATGTTTTAAAATAGTCATGGCTTCTAATTAATAATTCCTCTAGAATTGGAGGAAATTTGTTCATTTCCCACCTGTAATAAGTTTTCCAATATTACTCACTCTTCCTCACTCCACATATTTAAGTTATTGCCCAATCTTGTTATTTAATCTTCAAAACATCTTTGGGAATCCAGTCTATTTTCTCCAATTATACAGCTATACCTATAGTTCAGGCTATCATTAACTCTTGCCTAGACTAATAAAATAACCCTTTAGTTTCTCTCCCTGACTCAAATCTTCCTTCACTCTAATCCACCCTCCACTTCAATTCCAAAGGAATCTTCATTCAATCCAAGTATATTAATCCCCTACTCAGCCAAATTCAATAGCTTCCTATTGGCTCTAAAAACAAATATAAAATCTTCTATTCATCATTTAATATCCTACACTATTTAGCCCCGACATGTATTTCTATTATTGAACATTTCTTCCCTTCCTGTACTATTTGATCCATACAAATAGGCCATCTCTTTGGATGCCATATACTACCTCAAAACCCTTTCCCTTCTTTAAGATTTCTTTGGAATATAAGACTAGTAGAAACACTACTGGATCAAAGGGTATGCACAGTTTGATACATGTTAAATATGTTAAAGTATATGTTAAATACAATATATGTATACATATTTATACAATTATCTTGTTGCTCAAGAAAGATTGGATCTAGAAAGGAGGTAAAAAACCTGAGAAGGAAAACAAAAATGCAAGCAAATAATAACAGAAAGAGTGGAAATGCTACATTATGGTCCACACTCATTTCTCATAGATCTCTCTCTGGGTGTAGCTGTTTCTCTTCATTACCGAATAATTAGAATTGATTTGGATCATCTCATTGTTGAAGAGAGCCATGTTTATCAGAATTGATCATCATATAGTATTGTTGTTGAATGTATAATGTATAATGACCTCCTGGTTCTGCTCATTTCACTTTTATCAGTTCATGTAAGTCTCTCCAGGCCTCTCTGAAATCATCCTGCTGGTCATTTCTTATAGAACAATAATATTCCATAACATTCATAAACCATAAGTTATTCAGCCATTCTCCAACTGATAAACGTCCATTCAGTTTCCAGTTTCTAGACATTACAAAAAGGGCTGCCACACACATTTTTGCACATATGGGTCCTTTCCCTTCTTTAAGATCTCTTTGGGATATAAGCCCAGCAGTAACACTGCTGGATCAAAGGATATGCACAGGTTGATAACTTTTTGAGCATAATTTCAAATTGCTCTACAAAGGGGTTGTATCCATTCTAATGTGGTATAATTCTAAGGAAGTCAACTCACCTCCTTGTTTTTTCAGTTCTTCATTTATATAATGAAAGGATTGGATCAGATGATTTCTGAGGTGCCTTCTATGAACAGAAATGAGGAAAAGAGCAACCTGAGAATATCTAGTCAGATATTGTGAGTTCCTTTAGAACAATGACTGCTTTTAATAGGTGTTAATATCCCCTTAACCCTAACACAATACTTTTCACAAAGAAGGTACTCAGTAAACTCTAGGTGAGTTAAATTTAAATGCTTAAGTTTCTCCTTAGAGTTATTGCTTCATATTAGTTACTTGAAGATGTATCATATTTAAACATTCATAACATTCAAAATTTTAAAACTGTCTCTCTTTTTGTCTCTCTCTTCTCCATCTGTCTGTCTTTCCCTTGTTCCTTCCTTCCTTTCTTCCCTCCCTCCCTCTTTCCTCTATTCCTTTCTTCTCTCTTATCTCTGTCTCTTTGTTTCTGTCTGTGTCTTTCAAAGGCAAAAGATGAGCTGACCAGTAATCTTATGCTCTTAAAAATTGTTATTCATAATTAATTACATTTAAATTTTTTTTTCTTATGTGACTCTATGATTTTCTGTATTCATCTATGTGAATTCCAAGACTAGGTTCAAATATGTATCATAGTATAATTAAAAATGAAAACAAAATCCAAATTTGGATTACAGCTGAACTGTACGTTGTTCACATGGTAGGGTATTAATTAATACTTGCATTTTATTTCCGAGTCCACAGTTACTCATTTCACATTAGTTTAAGTTAGAATATAATCATGCATAAACTTTTCCTTTTTTGTATTCCATTTATGTTAGAGATTAGAAAGGTTTTCCATATAACACTGTATATGATGTAAGGTAATCATTACCTCAACAATCATAAATTCTTAGTGAAGTGAATTAGGAAACCTGAATCCAAAGCTGTAATGGCTGAGGCTTGAGTTGATGCACTGAGGTCCCAAGCACATGAGGCTAAATAGTAATTGGACTATACTCTATTAATATATATGCTTGGAGAAAGAATGGTCCCCGCCCACTCTCTGTGCAAGTCCTGATGTGTTGTATAGGAAATGACAATTTTGGTGGGTGGAGACAGAGGGGCAGGAAGAGAGGCTGAGAGAGACAGCTGGCTGGGTTCTGTTTTGGTGGCTGCTGGTCTCATGGCTTCTAGTCTGGCTAGCTTCTTGACTCAGTTGCACACATTGCTCTTGCCGAGTCCCTTCTACCTCCGATTTTTTTTTTTGTCTCTACTGAGAATAAAAATTGAAGATTTTCCCCTAACCTGAATTCCTTACTCCGGCTGATTTTAAAATACACGGTCATCACACAAAGCCTCATTCTGTCATGAATTGCATAATAGCATACTAGTCACTTAATCTCAGTGAGTCTGTTTTCTTCATCTGCAAAATGGGGATAAAATATGAATTAAACCACTACATTTTTAACTTAAAGAGCTTTAAAAAACATAGCATAATCATTGCTCTATATTTGTCTTTAAATATTTCTTCAGATTCCTATAATAAAAAGAAAGAAAATTAATAAAATGCCTACATTTTTTATTGCACATACAAGCAAATTAACATTCCTTTTTCATAACTTTACAGTAGTAGAAACATTAAAATAGGAAGTAAAATCATGCCTCAAATCTATATGAAAATATCCTACCCATGCCTCAAATCTATATGAACATATCCGATCCATATCCACAAAGCTGACATTTACAAAATGGGTGGCACAGAAAAAATGTTACTGTCAATGTAAAACAACCCTTTTGCACCATTTTGGTAATCCATTTATTTGGTGAATTGTATGCTTATATTTGTCCCACTTGAGTTTTCTGAGACAGGTCCAAATTTACCCAGGAGTGATGTATGGGCAACAACATTATCAAAGCTTGAATTTTAGTTGTTAGGTGTTCACATACTAGTCAGAATGACATATTTGCCATCCATCTTGGGTGTCAGGCTATTATAGATTATCCAGAGTGGCTCTAATGCTTCTGTCAGTCATTCTTACGGGTTACATATGAAGTGCCTGATGATGATTGAAATTAGACAGATATGGTGATGTTTTTGCATTAAAGAGTGACTCTTGAGCGACAAGGCTATTTGTGTACCCAGCATATAAATGTTACCTGGCAGTGTCTAAGTTCACATGGACATCTAGGCTAGTTGTTCCTATAAATGTCATTGATTTAATTTCATTGCTTAGACTTATGGCACAACTATCAAAATTACTGTAATGTTTGAGAGGAACAGTAACTGGAGCTTATTGCCTCTGCCCTGCAGAGTACATATGCACTTTTAAGCAATTATCAGAGATACATTGTTCTGTATTTTTAGATATAATTATATCATGCATCTTCATAGAGTAGAAGGTTTTCTGGAATGTGATATTCTGAATGACTGGTAAATTAAAGTCACCCCATTGGGGGAGTTATTTGGTCAAATTCTAAATATGTATACATATATACATATGTATATCCTTAGTACACTTTATTTTATTCAACCTGTACTCTTATGAGATGTAAAGTTATAAAACATTTAGTAAACTCTTACTATTTGCCAGGTAGTCTGCTAAGCATTGGGAATACAAAAGACAGAATGTCCTTGTCTTAAAGGATTTCACAATCTAATGGAGAAGCCAATATGCAGTGACTGTGAAGAAACAAGATATATACAAGATAAATCAGTAATAATCTCAGAAGGAAGACATGATTATTAAAGGGGATGGAGAAAAGCTTCTTGCAGATAGTAGAATTTTAGCTTAGTCTTTAACAAGTCAGGAGACTGAAGAGAAAGAGAACGTTCCAAGTATGATAGTTAGTGAAATTTCTCAGTTTTTCAAATGCATATGATCTAGGATTAAATTTTTTTCTCCTTCCAAAAAATGTGACTCTAAAGGGTAAATAAAAATTAGCTAGTCTTTATAGAATTTTAATTATAATCTAAAAATAAAGCTATCTTTTTTAGTTAAAATATCTCATCTTTATGCTATAGAAAGATTTCTAAAATACAGTGAAATTATAATTTTTTTTGGCAAATAGGAGGACAATACCTGGCACATAAGAAGAACTTAAATGAAATTTTCATGTTATTAACTAATCATTCTAGGCCTGTGTGGTGTAAATCAGATTGCACTTGAAGTAATAGGATCAAAGACCCTTTGTTAAAAGGTGGCAAGGACTATAAAGGATAACCATAAAGGATAAGTGACTTGTCCAAGTTCATACAAATAAGTAGAACAGTTTTTTGAATCCAGTTCTTCTGACTATATAATTTGTTGGTACCACTATATCTCATGCCCAGACCAATCAAGAGACTTCAATTTAAGTGACAATTTCATTGTTTAGCAACATGTACAATTATGTTCTGTTTACTAATTCTAGTTTGTAAAATGTGGATAATAATGTATGTCATACCTGCCTTACAGGGTTCTTATGAAAGGGATTACTTTGTGGAACCTGAGGACATTTGAGTGCATATGAATATGAGGTATTGGGGTTATTACTATTATTGTTTTAAGCCGTGTACTTTTTAAATCTTTTACCTTTAAAGGGAGGAATATGATTCATCATACCCATTTACAGTCACACCATGGACTTATTAAGTGCAAAATGAGTTCAGAATTAGAAAAAAAAATAACAATGAGTAAAAAGAACAAACTCGAATTAAAGTAGTTCTATCATGACACAGTTAATTAAGTTTTGATGAAAATACAATATGTATCAAAGAAAGATTGTACATATAAGAATTTTATGAAGAAGTTTAACTAATCTAATCAATGATCATTAGAAGTAGATCAAAAAAGTAATTTTGAAAAGTCTAAAATATACCTTGGCAAACCTTTACCCACTTATTAAGTAGAGATGTATGTCAGTAAAAGCAACATAGGTTTAGAATATTTTTATAGAAATTTGCAAAGAATGATATTAGATTTATGATGAATATTTCCTATTAGCATAGATAGAAACTATGGGAAGGAATATAGTTTGAAAAAAAGAAAGTTCTACTAAGCAAAGTCACCCAAGGCATTTAAGAATGAAACTCAAAGGAAAATAAAGTAGTTAAAAGATGGAAAACATCAGTTGATTTATAATATTTAGTTTTTTAACCAATGTGATCACTAATATTAGTACCAGAAAGCTGGTTGGAAGTTGGAAAATAAGAATGGGGATTGAGATCCCCAGAGAGTAAGATTCTCTGTTGTTAGTTCATAAAGGTATTGTTTTCAAAGCTTTTTGTTTAGTATTTTATATTTCCCCAATTACATGTAAAAAAAATTAACATTCACTTTCAAACCTTGAGTTCCCAATTCTCTTTCTTCTTCCCTTCCCACCCCTCTCATTGAGAAGGAAAGCAGTTTTATATAGATTATACATGTATAGTCATGAAAAACACATTTCTATCTTAATTATGTTATGGGGGGAAAACACAGAGACCAAAAGAAAAACAAAAAAAAAATTGAAGAAAAATTTGGGGGAGGAGTTTAATTCTATCTGTATTCTTTGTCTGGAAATGGATAGAATTTTTTTCTTCCTAAGGACTTTTAAGTTGACTTGAATTATTGTATTCCTGAGAATAATTAAGTCATTCAAAGTTGATCATCTTAAAATACTGCTGTTACTTTGTACAAGGTACATGTACTTTGTTTCAACTGATAGTCTTTCCAGCTTTTTCTGAAAGCATGGTTTAGCATTTCTTATAGCACAATAATATTCCATTTCAATCACATTGCACAGTTTGTTCAGCCATTCCCCAATTGAGGGAATTTCCTTAATTTCTAATTCTTTGCCATGAGAAAAGAGCTGCTATACATATTTTGTGTTGTATAGGTCCTTTTCTTTTTTGTTTTTTAATCTATTTTTGGGTACATATTTAGTAGTAATATTTTATAGCCCTTTGGGCATAGTTCCAATTTTTTCTAAAGAATGACCGAATCAGTTCACAACTCCAGCAGAGCATTAATGTCTCATTTCCCCTCTCCCTAATGACTTTTGATGCAAAAATTAAATAAAATATTAGCAAAGAGATTGTAGCAATTTATCAGCAGGTTAATATACTCTGGCCAAGTGGGATTGATACCAGGAATGCAGTACTGGTTCAATATCAGGAAAACTATTAGGATAAATAACTATATCAATAACAAAAACCAACAGAAACCATATGATATGATAATCTTAACAGATGCAGAGAAAGCTTTTGACAAAATATAGCACCCATTCCTATTAAAAAGCCTGGAGATCATAAGAAGAAAGCTTTCTTTAAAATAATAAGCAGTATCTATCTAAAACAAAAGCAAGCATTATTTGTAGTAGAGAGAAGCTAGATGCATTCCCAGTAACATCAGGGGTGAAATAAGGATGACCATTATCATCTTTATTATTCAATATTGTACTAAAAATCTTGGCTTAACCAATAAAAAAGACAGAAATTAGAGAATTAAAATAGGCAAAAACTATCACTCTTCACAGATGATATGATGATATACTTTGACAATTCTAGAAAATCAAACTAAAACCTACTAGAAAAAATTCACAGCTTTAGCAAAGTTGCAGGATGTAAAATAAATCCATAAAAATCATCATCATTTCTATACATTACTGACAGAGTCCATCAACAAAAGAAAGATAAATTCCATTTAAAATTACTGCAAACAAAATAAAATACTTGGGAGTATACCTGCCAACACAAACCCAGAATTATATTTATATTAATATAATTAAAAAGCATTTCTCACACAAATAAAATCAGATCTAAACAACTGAAAAAATATCAATTGCTCATGGGTTAACATAATAAAAATGACAATTCTGCCAAAATTGGTCTACTTGTTCAGTGCCATACCAATCAAACTGCCAAAAAATATTTTATAGGACCAGAAAAAGTGATAAAATTCATCTAGAAGAACAAAAGATGAAGAACATCAAAGGAATTAATAAAAAAAAATACAGAGGATGGTGGCTTAACAGTACCAAACTTAAAATTATATTATAAAACATCAGCCATCAAAACCATTTGGTACTGGCTAAGAAATAGATGGTGGATCATTGGAATAAATTAGATATACATGACCTAGTAGTTAAGGCCTATAGTAATCTAGTATTTTACTAAGCCTCAATGTCCAGTTTCTGGAATAAAAACTCACTATTTGACAAAAGTTGTTGGGAAAGCTGGAAAATAATGTCAGAAACTCAGCTTAGACCTATTTTTCACACCCCATACCAAAATAAGGTCTAAATGGGTACATGATTTGGGCATAAAGGAGAATACTATAAACAAATTAGGAGAACAAGGGACAGTTTATCAGACTTTTGGAGGAATTTATGAACAAAGAAGAACTAAAGAACATCATGAAAGGCAAAATGGACAACTTTGATTACATTTAATTTTTAAAAAATTGCACAAATAAAACCAAGAGAAACAAGATTAAATATGAAGTGCAAAGCTGGGAAAAATATTTACAGTCAATTTATGATAAAGGTCTCATTTCTAACCCACACATGCAAAAATGTTTGTAGCCGTTCTTTTTGTGGCAGCAAAAAATTGGAACATGAGTAGATATCCATCAATTGGGGGAATGACTGAACAAGTTATGGTATATGCAGGTAATGGAATATTATTGTTCTATAAAAATGATGAAAAAGATGATTTTAGAAAGGCCTGGAAAGGTTTACATGAACTGACATTGAATGAAAAAAGCAGAACGAAGAATACATTGTGCACAATAACAGCACATCTTTGTTCTTATGTAGTTCAGTGATCCAAAGCAATTCCAATAGATTTTAGAAAAAGCAAGTATGGAGACAATGTAAATTCATGTTATGTTCATTTCTTTTTTCTGCTTTTTTTAAAATCTCTCCCATGGTTTTTCCCTTTTGCTCTTATTTTTCCCTCCCAATAAGATTTATAAAACAATGTGTATTAAAAAGAAATAAACATACAATACATATAAAGAACTGTGCCAAATTTATAAGAATACAAGTCATTCCCCAATTGATAAATGGTCAAAAGATGGGAACAATTTTCAGATGATGAAATTAAACCCATCTATAGTTTTATATGAAAAAATTCTCTAAATCACTATTGATTAGAGAAATGCAAATTAAAACAACTCTGAGTTACCACCTCATACCTCTCAGATTGACTAAGATGACAGGCAAAGATAATGGTAAATATTGTAAGGCATGTGGGAAAAGTGGAACACTAATGCATTATTGGTTGAGTGGTGCAATGATCCAACTATTTTGGAGAGCAATTTAGAACTATGCCTATAGAATTATAAAACTGCGTATACCCTTTGGCCTAGCAATGCCATTACCTGCTGTATCCCAAGGAAATCATAAAGCAGGGAAAAGAACCCATATCTGCAAAAATGTTTATAGCAGCTCTTTTTGTGGTAGCAAAGAATTGGAAAATGAGTATATGCCCATCAATTGGGGAAAGGCTGAACAAGTTGTGGTATATGAAGGTAATGGAATATTATTGTTCTATAAAAAGTGATGAACAAGCTTATTTTAGAAATGCCTGGAAAAATTTACATGAACTGATGCTGAGCAAACAAGCAGAACCAGGAATACATTGCTCACAGCAAAAGCAAGAATGTGTGATAATTCTTCTCAGTGGTTCAAGGATCCAAAGCAATCCCAATACATTTTGGACAAAAAAATGCCATCTATATTCAGAAAAAGAGTTAAGAATACTGAATGTAAATCAACATGTGCTATGTTCACTTCTTTTTTCTGTTTTTTTTTGTTTAATTTCTCCCATGCTTTTTCCCTTTCTCTCTGATTTTTCGCTCCTAAGGAGATTCACAAAGCAATTTGTCAATAATAAATAAATTTACTAGGGAAAAAAATCTTTCCCTCACATCTTCTCTAATATTTGTCATTTTCTTTTTCCCCCATTAGTCAATCTAATAACTGAGAGGTTTATACCTCAGAATTGTTTTAATTTGCATTTTACTTATCAATAATGAGTAAGAGCATTTTTTGTATTTGAGTATAATTGTGATCACTTCATCTGAAAACTTTAGTTTTCAGATGAAGTGATCAAAATTATATATATATATATATATATATACATATATATATATATATATATACATCTTTTGTTCATTTATGAAGTGAGGAGTGGCTCTTATTTTTATTAATTTGATTTAGTTCTCTATATATTAGAGAAATGAAATCTTTATCTGAGAAACTTGCTTCAATTTTTTTTTACAGTTATGATTGCAAAATGTATTTCACTCCATCCTACCCAGCCCTATTTATTCTATTCTCTATTCTTCCACCCTGCCCCTCCTCAAAAGTGTTTTGCTTCTTACTATTCCCTTCTTCTAATATTCCTTCTCTTACATCACCCTCTCCTTCTCATCTCCCCTGCCCTTCCTACTTTCTATACCCAGTCAAGTGTGTATTGCTTTTACTCTCTGAGCAATTTCTGATGAAAGTAAGATTCACTCATTCCATCCTTATTTTCCTGATGAGTGTAAAAGTTTCTTTTGGCTTTTTATGTAAAATAATTTGCTCCATTCTGCTTCTCTGTCTCTGTCAGGCTTTTTTTTCCCTGTCTCTATCTCTCTGTGTGTGCCTCTGTGTCTGTCTGTCTCTCTCCTCTCTCTTTCTCTATGTCTGTCTGTCTCTGTCACTGTTTTTTTGTCTCTGTTTCTATGTCTCTCTGTCTCTGTCTTTCAGTCTCACTATCTCTCTTTGTTTCTGTTTCACTGTCTCTCTGTGTGATTATTTTTCTTTCTCTCTCCTAATGCATTCCTTTTTCTAACTCTTTAATCTTATTTTTTAAAGATATCATCTCTTCATATTCAGTCACTTGTGCCCTCTGTCTATATATACTCCTTCTAATTGCCCTAATAACAAGAAAGATTTTATGAGTTACAAGTATCATATAGGAATACAAACATTTTAACCATATTAAGTTTCTTATGATTTCCCTTTCCTATTTACTTTTTAATGCTTCTCTTGAGTTTCCTATTTCAAAACTTCAATTTTCTATTTAGCCCTTTTATTTTCATTAAGAATGCTTGAAAGTCTTCTATTTCAGTGAATTTTCATCCTCCCCACCCTGAAGAATTATATTCAGTTTTGCTGAGTAAGTGATTCTTGATTCTAATCCTAGTTCTTTTGACCTCCAGAATATATTTCAAGATTTCTGATTCTTTAATGAATCTTTTATTTCTCTTACTGCAATTCCATACAAGTTCAATTCTTTCTGGCCTCTTGCAATGTTATGTTCTGGACTTGGGAGTTCTGGAATTTGGTTGTAATATTCCTGGGGATTTTCATGTGGGAAGCTCTTTCAGGAGGCAAATGATGGATTATTTAATTTCCTGTTTTACCCTCTGCTTGTAGACCATCAGGGTAGTTTTAAGACAACTTCTTGAAAAATGATATCCAGTTTTCTTTGATTATGGCTTTTAGGTAAAAAAATAAATTATTTCTCCTTTATCTGTTTATCAGATTAGTTATTTTTTCCAATGATATATATTCATTTTCTTTTTTATTTTTCCTATTCTTTCAGTTTTGCTTGATCTTTTGTTCATTTCTCCTCTAGTCATTATTTTTCGTTTATCCAATTCAAATTTTTAAGCAATTATTTTCTTCAGGATGCTTTTGTGTCTCTTTTTACACTTGGCCAGTTCTACTTTTTAAGGACTGATTTTCTTCAGTGAATTTTTGTGCCAATTTTGCTTTTCAAGACATTCTTCTCATTGACTTTTTACACATATTTTTAACATTTGTCTTAATCTGTTTTTTATGGTGTTATTTTTTCTGTATTTTTGTATCTTCTTTTACAATTTGTTGACTTGTTTTTCATGATTTTCTTGCAACACTATAATTTCTTTTTCATTTTTTCTTCTATCTCTCTTACTTGAATTTGAAAATCCCTTTTGAGCTCTTCTATGGTTAAGATCAATTCAGTTTTTTTCATTGGAGGCTTTGGGTGTTGGAGATTTTACTTTGTTGTCTTCTCTTAAGTATACATTTTGATCTTCCTTGTCATAATAGTAATTACTTGGTCAGATTTTTGTTTTCCATTTTTGTTTATTTTTCCAGTCTATTTCTTGATATACTTACATTTTTATTAAAGTGGAGCTCTACTTCCAAAGTGGAGGGTTTACTGTCCCAAACTTTTAAGAGTTTTGTGCAGCTGATTTTAGAGATACTTCTAAATATCTTAAGTTTTCAGGTCTTCCAAGGTAGTATGATCTAAGGAAAGTGTTTACTATTCTCTTGGCAAGTGCTTTGGTCTGTCAGTGATCACAATCAATCTTTTCTGCTTTGAAACTGTGACGAGTTCCTGCTACAATGCTGCCCCATATTCTGATGTGCTAGTGCTCCTCATCATCCTAGAATTGTTACCCAGGACTGTGACCTAGATCTGAGTGTGGATAAAACCACATAATACTTCTCCTAGTGCCAGCAAAAAGACTCTTGTAATCTCTTGATTGGTTGTTTGATCCCCTTACTGTCTGTGGACTCAGAGCTCTGGAAGCCACTGCTGCTAATGCTGCTAATTCAGTGACCTCCAAGACCTGCTTCTGGTTTGCTAGAGCTTGGTCTATGCTAGTACAGCCTGTGCTATACTATACCATTTTTCTAAATTTTCTTTGACTGGAAAATTTTTTCAGCTGATCCTTTTGTGCGTTCTGTTGCTACAATAATTGTTTTATGGCATTATTTAAAGATATTTTGAGAGTTTTGGGAGAGAGCTCTTTGCCTTTTCTCTGCTATCCTGACTCTTCCCTAAAAATTTTTATAGCCAGTTATTCAGAACAATTTTAATTTTTGGACAGATGATGTTATTTCATTTTTTCCTCATCTGTTATTTTAATTTTTTCCCACAAATATCTGTTAAAACTTTTTTTTTAATGTTTAAAACAAAGTTTTGAGTTTCAAATTGTGTGCCTCCATTTCTCTCTTCCTTTTCCCAATTCCCAAGACAGCAAACAATCTTATAAAGATTATATACACACAATCATATAAAACATTCCCGTTTTTGTCATTTTGCACAAGAAGATTTAAAAGAAAGAAACACAGAGAGAGGGAAACAGAGAGAGAGAGAGAGAGAGAGAGAGAGAGAGAGAGAGAGAGAGAGGAGAAGAAGAAGAAGAAGATGAAGAAGAAGAAGAAGAAAAAGAAGAAGAAGAAGAAGAAGAAAGAAGAAAGAAGAAGAAGAAGAAGAAGGAAAAATAGAATGCTTCCATTTGTATTCAGCTAATATTTCTTTCTTTAGAAGTAGATAGTATGCTTCATCATTAGTCCTTTGAGATTCTCCTGTATCTTTGTACTGCTGAGAATAGCTAAGTCATTCATAGTTTTTCATCATGCAATACTTCTGTACTGCATACAATATTCTCCTGGCTCTGCTCATTTCACTTTGCATAAATCCATGGGTCTCTCTAGGTTTTGCAGATGACATTTTTGAGATCTGACTATGTGGACTTCTAATAAATATGCAAAATTGTGTCTTCTCACACTGTGTTCAATGGAATATGAATATAACCTGTGAAATTTTCTGTAGCATTCAATACATAGAATAAGTGTGGCACATGAAATACTAGGGAAGAAGGGAAAGAGAAAAGAAGAAAAGAGAAAAGATAGGAGAGCAAGTTCTCAATGGATATTAAAACTAAATTAATAACTTGACAAGATATCTTGTTTCATGTTCTGTCTTTTCAACACTCTTGAAAATGGTATATGTGTGGGGAGGAATTTGAAAATTGAATGATATGCTTTAACTCTCTGTTCCTCCCCTTATGTTTACAGAAATTTATTTCTCTTTTTTTTTGGCTGAAGCAGTTGGGGTTAAATGACTTGCCCCGGGTCACATAGCTAGGAAGTTTTAAGCATCTGATATCAGATTTGAACTCAGGTCCTCCTGAATTCAGGGCTGGTACTCTATCTACTGCACCACCTAGCTGCCCTTTTCTCTATTTCTTTAGATTATTCACAACTCCTGATTTAGTAATAGTGTAAAAGCTAGTTGAAACTAAATATGTTTTTAACTGTGAAGAGGCAGTTGCAAATGTTAGAGTCAGTAATTGGTATGAATATAAGAAAACAGACAAAAGTCGAATTTTTTTTTGTATGTTATAGTTTTTATCTTCCTTAAGTTCACCCAGGGAGTAACAATTGAAATGATTCTAAGGAATAGATGTGACCCTGGATGAAGACAATTTTGATTTACGAAATCTGGTCATGTCTATATTCCAAATATGTGTAGGATCATGGGAAAAGTATTATTCCTTCCTTTTTTCTTTCTATCTTAAACTACCTTTTCAGATTATGCCACCTATTGCTTATACTTTCTTTCCCATTAATAAATGCTGTTGGTAATGATGATGGTTACACCTTCCTGATAAAGTTTCTCTTTTCCTCCTGTGAATTTAGTTAGGTGCATGCAATTGAAATAGCATTATTCAAAATCATAATTATGTAAAATATGGTAATTGATTCTAGCCCAGTGGAAGTATGCAGTGTAAATTCAAATAATGCAATCACTTTAGGGGATTCATTATTGACACTAATCTCAACCTAGCTGTAATACTCTGTAGCACTTACTTCCCCCTCTCCCTCAAGGTTGTTTTGAGAATCAAATGAAATAATATTTCTAAAGAATTTTATAAACCTTAAAGTACCATATAAATACTATTTGTTTCATCTGCTGCATAAATTTCTTTCTTTGGAGTTTTAGGGTTGAAGAAGTTGGCAGAAATCAACTAATCCGCCATTTTGAAAGCCATGTCATTTTCTTGCCAATCACATTTTCTGGTTGAAATTTCTAGAATGTCCTAATATATTGAAACACAAATCTGAACCATAATTTTGTGTGTGAGTTTGTTTTTTACCGTGTATTTGGTAACTACAAGAGATGGCAACTAGGGGCTTCTTAACCTGTGTATTATTTACTTGTTAGTCTATAATGGTTCCTAAGGAGCTGTAACTACATAAAAGTACAATTATAGACTTTTTAGACTCTTTGTAATTCTTTAGAAAGTCCATAATAGTACCTGTGTGTAAATATGCAATCATGTTTCTTAAACAGGTTATATTTACTCAATTGGCCATGAAATTTCCAAAAAAAATTTTTATTGGTTTACTGATGACTAAACGTGGAGACCCAATGATTTGTTGAAATCAGAAGATATTATCAATTTAGTATAGAAGTCTTATTTTGGATCACTTATAAGACATTTTTTATACAGAGAATATGTTTTATGTGCTCAGAAATGCAGTAAAAAATTAAAAAAATATATTTTATTGAATCTCTCTTTTCTTAAAAAAGGCATATACTTTTGTAGAAAGATCTTGAATGTCATAACTTTTTGAATTACCTGATACAGCTATTTAAAAAGTTTTCTAGAGCATGGACATGATACTAAATTTGTATAAAATATCAGGGATATCAGTTGTATTTATAAGTTGTCCTCTAAAAACAAAAGGCAAAGCTTGTTTTTGTTTTGCCCCCAGTAATTTCATCTAACCTTTGTAAATTGTAGAATACAGAAATATAAGTATGCCTGAAAAGTGAAAGTGACAAAGATTTTTGGCCTGGCAAGACTAACTAAGCAAATATGGCTGTAACGTATCAGATTTACTTGGTGACTTGAATTGGATAGGGTCTGATTCTGAAGCTACAAACTTCACAAAGAGAACATTTAATGAAAATAAAGGCAAATAAAATCAAAGTCTTACCTAATGGGAAGGTTATTGCTATTTTAAAAATATGTAAAATTTGGAACAATCTTGTGAAACTGAAGATATGCATAAAAGTTTGGGAGAAGAAATTTACTTAAAGTGGGAAAATCAAATTGTCCCAAGACAAATTCTAAGTTAGCTAAAACTTTATCCTGGGATTATAAATGTATTTTTAAAATCAGATCATTGCCTCTGAAAGAAAATATGTATGTATTCATATGGGGAGATGTCTTTCTTTAATAATATTCCTCTAACAAAAAATTCAGGACCCTGTATTTGGCCCCTAACTCTTAGAAGATTTTCATATCCCTGGTATTCCTTACAAAGATATTTAATCATAAATTAAGGCAGCAAGGAGTAGAAATGAACTGTCATTCAAATCTTTAGTAAAGTAATAAAAGAAATTCATCCCAGTAAATAACATTTCCTTCCCTGAAGATTGGTTTCATATTTCCTCCAAGCTCATAGTGGCAATTTAAGGCCCATCAGTAGCGTTTGCATCAGTTCTGCTGCAAGTTCAGTTTCAGTGTTTTCATTGTTAAGTACAGGCTCAACAGCTTTATGTTAATAGTATTTTGCTTCATTCCAGAAACCTCAGTTTGCTACTTCGTAGCCTGCTGCAATTCCTTTCTTACTCTTTACAGTAGTACTTACCGCTTCATATCTGACTTTCTCAGTATCCTTGTGGAACTTTTTCTTCATTTACCTGATTTCCATACTAAGTCTCACAGTGTGGTTGCTCCCAAGAACAATTCTTACAAGTTATACTGACCTGGGAGCAAATTGTGTTATGTGGTTATTGGGACCTTTATTGAAATGTTTCCAACATACAAAGATCTTTCTAAATTTTGTTCTACTTATAGACCTCAGAAGCTTTTGAGACTCCAGAAGAATTGAAAAAATCAGGTATCCATCATTTCATTTCAGGTCCCTGAATTGACTACATTATTTTTTAAGTTAATGGCAGAGACAAGAATAAAAAATATATATCTTCTGACTTCCAGTAAGATCTATGTATTAAGGAAATTGCTACACTAGTAGCAGCTTCAATCTATTTTTCAAGTTTATTAATTCCCTTCAGAACTCTAGGCAAAATTTCAGAGTAAGGGAATTTTATTTTAACTGTCCCATCTGCCTTTCTACATCTCTTTTTCCTACTACATAGGTACTTAGGAATTTTGCTTTCAGATTATTGAAAGTCTCTATTTCTTTATCACCTCTAGCGCTTTACTCAGCATAGCTCCATGTTCTGAAATAACCACTCCTTTCTCATAGACCCTAATCAAATCTTGTACTCCCTCAGTGCTGTAGATATTAACTACATATTAGTCATACCTAAGATTGCATAATTCTCATCAATTCATCAAATATTTATTAAACAATTGCTATTGTGCTGTAATGCCGGAGAAACTGAGGCAGGAGAGAGATTAGAGAGTCTTTTTAATATTTTATTAATTGGAGAGTATAATTGACTGGACAGGACTCTCATCTCAAATTATCCAGTCAGACAGAGATAAAAATATACTGGGACCAAGGAATCCATGTTGGTCCCAGGGCTGGAGCAGACTGTCATCTCAAAGAATCCAGAGTCCAGTAGCCAGCATCCAGCCTCCAGCATCCAGAAGCCAGCCTCCAGCAATGAATGGGAGAAACCCAACTTCTTAAATACCTTTCTCTTTTCTTTTCAAAGAAGGGGTAAACTTCTGTCAGGATGGGGGAAGGCCATAAATCCTAAAAACCCAGAAACAGGATGTCAGATTACACAGAGGTAAAGATGTCAGTGAGGTATCTTGGAATATTTTAGTGGGATATTGTAAATTCTTGAGGACAGAAAAGAGTCAAGAAGTCTACTCTCTTGTTTATCTTGCTAACAATTTATTACCTTAGAGCAAACGGTCCCCAGTCTTAATAGACCAGAGTGGGAGCTTTACAGTTTAGGGGATTGAGACAGAACAGTTAAGGAAACTGAGACAAGGGAAACTAGTGCAGGGAGACTAAACCAGGACAGTTAAAGAGAACTGTGGTATAACAGTGCAAATATGCTAAATATTGGAAATGAAAAATAAAAGACTACAATCCTTCTCCTTTTACATTCCATTAATGAAATACACATACATAGATATTATAGGAGATATATCTAGGACATATATATATATATATATATATATATTTATATATATATACATACATACATATTATAGGACATATATATATTGTGATAATTATATAGAAAATATCTAATAGAGTGACTTGGAGAGGGAAGATTTTCTTCAGTAAGGAATTGGGAAATCGGGGAATATTTCACAGAAGAGAAGGCACCAAACAGGAAGGTGAATAGATAGAACCTTACAAATGCTTGTGTGAAGGAGAATGAAAGGTCACAGGTGGCAATGAGGTTTCAAGTCTAGACTACAGGAGAAAATGATAAGGCCCAAACCAGAAAATGGGTTATTCTCCAAGAAGATATTTTCATTGAAAAACAGTAACTTATTAAAACATAGATCTATAATACAAAGAAAATTGAAACTCATAGAATTATAAATTAATAATTATTATAGGCAAAAATGTCATCTAATTCCACCTTCTCATCTGTATATGAGGAAATAGGCAGCTTGAAATATTGCATGACTAGTCCAAAGTTTTACTAAGACAGGGAAAATCAATAAATTCTGAAACTGAATTCAGATCCTAAGACTCTAAATCAAGGTTTCTTTACAGCACAGAGCCTGTATATATTGTTTTTGTTGTTGTTTTTCAGTTGCTTTAGTCTTGTCAAACTCTTCATGATCCCATTTGGAGTTCTCTTGACTGAGATACTGTAGTAGTTCGCCATTTCCTTCCCCAGCTTATTTTGCAGGTGACAAAACTGAAGTAAAGAGGGCTTAGTGATTTGCCCAGAATTACAAAGCTAGTTATCTGAGGCCAGATCTGCTCTTTATTCATTGTGTCATTTAGCTTCTAGATCCTGCACAGAGTAGGCACTTAATAGCTTACTGTTCACCTGAATGCCTAGTGTACCATGCTGCTTCAACTACTTTGAGGAATTTTGCTTTTCCTCCCCTCCTTTGTTTTCTTTTTATAAAATGATATCAAGAAGTGTGATTTAAATCTTTTTCACCTATATTCCACATTTTTTTAATGTTACATCTGAGAAGAGTTTGATTTTCTTGTCTTCTTAATAGATTAGAACATTGTGGAACATTGAAAGGTATATCTGAAATCAAGAATTTAGATTCATATCTCCACAGTAGATTAGTGTGCCCCAACATTGAATATTTTTGTCATTTTAGCCATTTTTTGCTGGAAATGAGGTGAAACTTCAAATTTATTTTATTACTTTTTTGATTCTTTTATTGCAGAGAGAGCCTGTCATACATTACTCCACTATACTGCTGTTTCTATGGGCCTAGAAATGCTGTTTCATTACTTTTACTAATCTGGATATATACCCTTGCAAGGGAACATTGGCAATGACTACATAAATATAATATGTGTCACTTCCACATAGAAACACTAATTTGAAAGTAATAAAAATGTTTATTGTAATTCTCCCACCAGTTAAATTAGAATAAGAATGTGCCTCTATAAATCCATCATTATGGAACAATTCTGAACAACATGGGAATGTAGATAGCAATAGCTTACTCCCATTTTGCCTCCATCTGTATAAAAACTCTTTCTAGGTTTTCTTTCTTTTTATTTCAATTTTTAAAACATTTCTATTTAAAAATTTTAGTTTCAAATTATATTCTTCCTTTCCCTCTGTTCCTTGAAGTGGTAAGCAATCAGTTATGTTATACATGTGCAATTATGTAAAAAATTTCTCTTTGGTCATTTTGTACAAGAAGATTCCAATAAAATAAATGAAAGAAAGTGAAAGAAAAAGAAAGTGCAAAATAGTAAGTTTCAGTCTGTATTTAATCAATATTCACTCTTTCTCTGAAGGTAGATAGTATGGCTTCTTCATTAGTCCTCTGGAATTTTCTTAGATCATTATATTGATGAGAATAGCTAAGTCATTCACAGTTCTTCATTAAGCAATATTGCTATTGCTGTATACAATATTCCCCTAATTTTGTTCACTTCACTATGCATCAATTACTACAAGTTTTTCCAGGTTTTTCTGAAAATCACCTGTTCATCATTTCTTATAGCACAATAACATTCCATTACAACCATATACCATAGCTTATTTAGCCATTCCTCAATTAACAGGCATCCCTTTGATTACCAATTCTTACCTACCACAAAACAACCGCTATCAATATATTTCTACAGATAGTTTCTAGATTTTATTTCAAATTGCCTACCAAATTAGATTTTAAGAATTATTCTCCTTTAGTCATAGTGGAAGAAAAGTCTTTATTACACTCCCCCCCATTCCAGCTAGTTCATATCGAGGATTTACAAGCACAGTAGAGCAATACCTTTCACTTTTTGCTGTATAAAGGAGGAAAGAAAAATATGCTATGGATAAAAATATTCATATTCCTTATGTTTACTGTCAAGCAGAGGTCAAACTATATGCTTTTTGGGTTTTCTCTGGAGTCACATATATGGATCAGAAGGATATAGATATTAAAAAGGGTTCCCTTCCCCACTTTCTTAGTTTCATAGACTCTTGCACTTAAAGGATAGCAAAGTAGCCTCTGAAAGTGGAAGCCTATAAATAAATTATTGGTTCACTTTCTATTCATATTTGTTTTATAAGTCTCCAATTCATTGTACTCAACTGAAATAAGTAATCCAAATAAAAACTAATATATTCTATTAATAAGAGAAATTAACATTCTTTATTAAAAGTTACTTGGGATTAGACATTGGGTCTTCCAGAAATCCCATTAGTAGTTCAAAACAATTGTGTTTATGTTAAAAACAAATTAGCCAATTTATAGTTATAACATCAGTTATATTCTTGTTTTCATTTACAGATTTATTATGTATAATTACATAAGGTTCTTTTAAAGAAGATAGGAATTTTTCAAAATAGAATGTGGTTTTAATCCAACCTGAGAGTTAAGAAGAGGATCTATAGGTCACAGGACCAATAAGAAGGTGGGTTGGACAGTTTCTTCAGTCCCTATTCTCAAAATTTCCCTTATATGGACATTTTACATGACTTATGGATCTATTTCATCTGGTACTACCAGCTAAAAACAGGAAAATCCACAAAACTTTGATTTCTCATTAATTAATATGTAAGAATATTAATCCTTAAAATATTCACTCAGTATTACATTAATTATATGCTGCATATGTGGCACACAATCATATTGACTCATATTTCAGGTAGGTATAAGGATCTTATTTTGCTATGGTCACTAGATGTCTATATTCCTTCTCTGAAACAAGTAGCAGTTGTGTATTTTGTCTAGTCACATGAAAATATTGGAGGTATGTTACTTT
Source organism: Sarcophilus harrisii (assembly GCF_902635505.1). Classification (NCBI taxonomy): domain Eukaryota; kingdom Metazoa; phylum Chordata; class Mammalia; order Dasyuromorphia; family Dasyuridae; genus Sarcophilus; species Sarcophilus harrisii. The sequence goes on along the minus strand of NC_045429.1, from coordinate 174,437,552 downwards.
CTCCCTGGGATACCTCTTAGTTAGAGATCCTCATTAGAGAACACTCACTACCCTCCCTGAATTCTACAAAAAAGTGGAAGATATTAATTTAGCCCAGCTAGCAGGGGAAAAAAAAAAACCAAAGAAAGTCTATGAAAGATTGTTGCTCCAATCATATGAGTGGTACCATTCACCCTTGAAGGAAAGAATGATAGAACTCAGTTAAAACTAGTCCTACATATGGAGCTACTCATGTAAGAATAGAGCCTGAAAAAATTAAATTGCCCAACATGCAAAAAGCTGAGTCACCTATACAATCCAGCACTGGGAATGTATCCAGCAATCCAGACAGGAGGAATCAAAAACTGAGATTATGAATGAATAAAAAAGGGAAAATAATAGGAACATCAAAAATGTCAATAATGAACATTTTAAAATGGCATAAAACAGATAAATCATCAGAGAGTAAGGATGAGTTCTAAATCCTAAAAGAGTTCTCAACAAATTACAAAACTTTCAATAAATATTCTAAGAGAAAACAAGTAAATCATTGCTTAAGAAAACACAGAATTAATCTTGTTTAATCAATGCCTAGCATATAACAACAGCAACAGCAAAATCTCAAATTATTCAAAAAAATGGAGTACATAAAATAAGTAATTAAACATGAATTTATGTCAGAATTTATAGCTCTTGGTGATTAAAAAACTCAATTGTAATATTAGAAATTACTAAATTCATAGTGCAGTTTTGTTATTCTGTTTCTACCTTGCAAGTTTAAGAAAAATGAACAAATTTAGAATATAAAACCATTCACTTCTGGATCAAATAATAAAAAATGACAATTTGGCATTTTCTCAATTTTTCACAATCCCTCAAATTTCTTGGAAATAGGAATTGGACAGAAGAAATGAGGCAATTTCAGATGTCACCATGGTCTAAGATACCAAGAAACCATATGAACAAAAAACTCAATAAACTAAGAATAGGGAGGTGTATGATCTCTAACTATACTCTCTGCAGTTGTCTTCCATGAAGTTATGGCTACGTAGCAGATTGATGAGTTTGCGATAGAACACAGTTCTATTCATGCCTTCTTTCAGTGCCAGAGAAAACCCAAAAGGCAGAGAATTTTTCTAATTGAAACAGCATCATAACAGCTGTAACAGAGCTTGAACAGAGATCTGAAAAATGAAAGCAAATGGGTAGGATATAAGTGTGGTTGTGTGACACTCCAATAGGTCTGAACATCTTATTAGAGCCAATTTCATCCCCTAAAAGTAGGGCTAAAACTGAGATATCTTTTTTTAAGTCCAACCCCCAGAGAAACTCCCATCAAAAAGGAAAGAGTCAGAACATGACCAAGAGGGGGAGGAAAGACAGAAATTATCAAAGATCTCAGAAGGCAGAAGACTCAGAGACATTGAATAAAAGTAAATAGACCAATTTGAATGCAATTAGTAACAGAAAAGAATTTAGCATCTAGATCAGTTAATAGAATCAAAACATCTAAGAATTAATATAAGAAAAAGAAAAATGACAAAGCAGAGGGTCTTATGGATACCCAAGATAGCATGAAACCACAATAGGATGTTTCTGAATGATTTCATAGAGAAATAAGAATTGTGAAAGCATAATTTATGATCTATATAGTAGAAATAATTGACAGAATAGAATCCATGATGACAAGTTTTACCAAAAAATGCGAGAGAAAATAATTGATTAGAAGTACAAATATACAGAAGTGAAAGGCAATCAGCAAAAGGATAAGCAAAAAGCAATAATATTGAAAGAAAAAATATACTCATTCAAGAAAAAATACCGAAGTGGAGAAAAGTCTGACAAAAGAAAAAAAAAAGGCAATAATATTTTTAAAAACACCTTTGTAGGAGTAAAAGCCATTGTCCTCAAGAACAGGTTTAACAGAGATAAATTACGGTTCATAGTTCTCCTCTCCCTCCCCCCAAATAAATAAAATAAATAAAAAAGTGAATGCTATGATTTAAGAAAAAAATAAAAATACTTCTTAAATCTTTTAAATACAAAACAGAAGTGGAAGAATCTATTATCTCCAGAAAACTAATAGTAATAAAATAAGATCAAACAAAATGATTTTAAACTCCAAGTACATGGTGGATCAATTTCACAATCCAAGACCCCTTCCTCCAAAATTCTGCAAATGGTCAGGAGAAATGTCCCCCAAAATAAAAAAAGGAAATCAATGCTATAAGACTATTCAACATGGATAAGAAATCGGTGAAGATACTGGAATAGCATCTCAACAACAGCAACAAAAAAAAAGCTCAAGAAGTAATTCAAAATGACATCGTTGTAAACCTGAAACTATTAATGGAAAAGTAAATGTTGGAATACATAAAAGATAAATATTTAGATAAAAATGAATAATCAACTTTAAAATACTACAAACCACAGAAACACAACAAAGGTGAGGACAAACATAAAGGAAATAATAAAATAAATTACTACAATTTTAGAGTATATTTTATAAAGAAAGACTTATTTATAGAGTAATACAAAAGATGTCAAGATTATTTTTAAATGCAGTGTAATAAATATATAGATAGAATATACAGTCAAGGTTAAGGTGCAGAACAAATGTGCAACAGACTAAATCTCACAAATCCTCTAGAGATGAATTGTTTTATTTTATGGGATAAAATAGTAAGAATGGGAGAGTATTTAGATGAATTGTTTTATTTTATGGGATAAAATAGTAAGAATGGGAGAGTATTTAGATGGAAAGAGAAGAGAGATATGAGTGTGGTACCTTTATTAAATCCATGAATGGTGATGGAGGATGGGATGTATATACAATCACTCTGTAAGAGGAAGAATTGCAAGAGAATGGAAAAGATGGCAGAAAAAAAGAATTAAAACTACAGACTTCAAAGAAGAGACTCTCAACACACCAGGAAAAGATAGCTCAACAGGAAAGCACTCAAATAGGTTAAAAAGTATGTTTGTTTGGAATGGGAGCTGGGGACTTCATGGTAGATTTAGTTGGCAAAATGATCAAATTTACTAAGAGTATCATACCTATCTGGACAATATTTTGAATCTAGAGTATCAACCTTTTAGGGGCAACTGACACATGGCAGGGAATTTTGGATGGACATAAAGATGAGATAATATCAACAATGGGATGGAGAACTATCTTGATGAAATTGTAGAATAAGAATGAACCACATGATTTGGGGTACAGAATAATTTCTACTATAAGGCATTGTCCCCATCCAAATTACTTCCATTTATGAACAGATATATTTCAAAAAATAAGACAAAAAAGAACAAAAGGGTTATAAGCAAAAGAGTCAAGATCTTTAAGCCAATTGAAAGTAATTGATTAGAGATAGGATCTCAATTTGGGAGTTTACCTGCCAAGACAAAGCCAGGAACTATATAGGTTGGCTGAGCTAATATAATAAAAATGGCAATTCTATCTAAATTAATTATTCAGCACCATACCAGTCAAATTGTAAAGAAATTACTCTAGAGAGCTAAATAAAATCATAACAGAATTCATCTGGAAGAACAAAACACCAAAAATTTCAAGGGAATTAATGGAAAAAATGCAAATAAAGGTGGCCTAGCTGTACCAGATCTAAAACTATATTAATAAAGCAGCAGTCATCAAAACCATTTGGTACTGGCTAAGAAATAAGAATAAGAGGGGCAGCTAGGTGACACAGTAGATTAGAGCATCAGCCCTGAAATCAGGAGGACCTGAGTTCAAATGTGGCCTCAGACACTTAACACTTCTAGCTATGTGACCCTGGGCAAGTCACTTAACTCTAATTGACTCTGCCAAAAAAAAAAAAAAAAAGGAAATAAGAGTAGTTGATCTGTGAATGGGTTAGGTTCACAAGACACAGTTGTCAATGACTATGGTAATCTAGTGTTTGATAAACTCAAAGAGCCCAATTTCTGATAAGAACTCACTACTTTGAAAAAATTGCAAAAAAAAAAAAAAATGGCAGAAATGAGGCATTGACCCACACCCAACACCTCATACCAAGATAAGGTCAAAATGGATTCATGATTTAGATGTAAAGAGTGATACTATAAGCAAATTAGAAGAATAAGGAATAGTCTATCTCTGATTTGCAAGGAAGAAATTTATGGCCAAAGAAGAACTAGAGAATATCATGGAATGCAAAATGGATAATTTTGATTATATTAAATTAAACAGTTGTTGTACAAACAAAACCAATGGAGCCAAGAGTAGAAGAGAAGCAGAAAACTAGGGGGAAATTTTATATTCAAGGGCTCTGATAAAGGCCTCATTTTAAAAAATATATAGAGAATTTGTTCTAATTTATAAGAATACAAGCCATTCTCCAATTGATAAGTGGTCAAAGGATATGAACAGACAGTTTTTGGATGAAGAAATTAAAACCATTTATACTTATATGAAAAAATGTTCTAAATCATTATTTATTAGAGAAATGTAAATTAAGACAATGCTGAGGTACCACTAGACACTTCTCAGATTGGCTAAGATGACAGGAAAAGATTATGATAATTGTTGGAGGAGATTTGGGAAAACCAGGACACTAATACATTGTTGTTAGAGTTGTGAACTGCTCCAACCATTCTGAAGAACAATTTGTAACATGACCAAAGGGCTATCAAACAATGAATACCCTTTGATCTAGCAGTGTCTTTACTGGGCTTGTATCCTAAAGAGATCATTAAAAAGGGAAAAAAATACATATGAACAAAAATGTTTGTAGCAGCCCTTTTTGTAGTGGTAAGGAACTAGGAACTGAGTGGATGACCATCAATTGGGGAATGGCTGAATAAATTATGGTACTTGAATATAATGGAATATATAATGGAATGATGGGCAGGCTGATGGAGACATATGAACTGATGCTAAGTGAATTGAGTAGAATCAAGAGAACATTATACATAGCAACAAGAAGATAACATGATGATCAACTATAATAGACTTAAGTTTTTTCAAAATAAGGTAATTCAGACCAATTCCAATAGACATGTGATGAAGAGAACCCTCTTCATTCAGAGAGAGGACTATGAGGACTGAATATGGATCACAATCTAGTATTTCCAACTTTTTGGTTATTGTTTTCTTGCTTTTTTGTTTCTCATTTTTTTTTCCTTTTTGATCTGTTTTTTCTTTTACAGCATGATAAATGTGGAAATATATTTAGAAGAATTTCACATGTTTAATCTATATTGGATTCATTGCTATCTAGGGAAAAGGGGTGGGGGAAGGGAGGGAGAAAAATTTGTAACACAAGATTTTGCAAGGGTGAATGTGCAAAATTATCTTTGCATATATTTTGAATAAAAGGCTATTATTAAAAAAAAAAGAAAGAGGATCTTAGAGATGAAGCTTTAAATTTAAACTCTATGTGGAATTCAAACAGAACAAATAAGGCTGTAGATTAGGAATGATAGAATAAAATTTCAGTACTGATGAGAAGAGAATTAATGAAAGCACAGCAAAAATAAAATCTTAGGAAAAGTTTTGAAAAAAGAAAACTATACAACCTAAGATACTGTATAGATAGAGGAGGAGAAAAGGGGAGTTTTCGATGGAAAAGGAGATTGAAAAGGGGGAAAGGGAAAAGAAATAGAAAACTAACTGAATAAAGCAAGAGGGGGAAGAAGAGATTCTAATAAGTCAAGGGAAAGTTCATTATTCAAACAAATACAGTGGGTTATAAAGGAGACAGGAAGATTAGAACAAAGTAGGGATGGATATGTTGGAAAAGAAAGAAAGAATAGTTATGGGGCAAAAAATGTTTCTTTAGATAAGAATGAGTTAAGTATGAATGATTTTGAAGTTATGGATACTGGTGTTCTAACAGCATTATAGAAATTTGTGTAAGAAATATGACACAGAGGCCACTGTTTGATCTAGGAAAGTTTTTAGTTTATTTTAAAAGTCTTGCAATATATTTCTCTACTTGTTTTCTGGCTTTCACTTTTTAAAAAATACCTATATTCCAAATGAAGATTACTTTGAGTTATATTTATGCATGCAGGAGGAAAGAAAAAAATTCTCAAAATTCATCTTAATTTTTCTGTCCTTTTTTGATATCCATTTGGTACAACTAATATAGCCAATACCACTGATCAATAGAATAATTTTATAGAGGCTAATTTAAAATTTTTAATGGTAAACTGTTAGGAATGCTTTCCATAGAATTCAAAAGTGGCAAAGTTTTAGTCCTCACTATGCTTCCTTAATGATAGAGTACTATACTATATGCACATACCTTGTGGTAAAGTAAATCATTTTAGGACACTAGAGGACAAAAAATATTTTTCCTCTACTGACAGATAACTCAACTATATCCTCTTCATTTTCAGTAGAGAGTTTGGCTTCCAATTATTCTCAGCAATAGGAACCTAGTTAACATCAAATTCTAAGCATGTAACATGATCCTTAAAAAGAATTCTATTGCCAAATTAAGGAAAATTCAGGGATTTCAAGATTTTAAACAAATCTCTTTATGAAAGAGACATAACCTTACAATTGAGAGTCAAAGAAACCACTGTTATCTTTGCAAATAGTGATAAAATTAACAGGAAACTCATCTACAAGCCATCTTCTTGATCTTGAGGATAACCTTTCTCTCTCTCTCTCTCTCTCTCTCTCTCTCTCTCTCTCTCTCTCTCTCTCTCTCTCTCTCTTCAAGAATATGGGGTATCTGTGGTGGCCAAAAGTTGGAAAATGAGTGGATGCCCATTAGTTGGGGAATGGCTGAATAAATTGTGGTATATGAATGTAATGGAAAATTATTGTTCTATAAGAAATTATGAACAGACTGATTTCAGAAAAGCCTAGAAACATTTACATGAACTGATGTTAAATGAAGTGAGCAGAGCCAGGAGGACATTATACACAGCAACAGTAAGATTATGTGATGAACAACTATGATAGACTTAGCTCTTCTCAGCAATTCAGTGATCCAAGGCAATTCAAATAAAATTTTGATGGAAAATGCCATGCACATCCAGAGAGAGATCCATGGAAATTTAATGCAAATTGAAGCATATTGAAATTAATTCAATTTCTTTTTTTCTTTTTTATGGTTTTCCCCTTTTGTTTTCATTTTTCTTTCCCATAATGATTCTCATCCAGACATGATCATATGGAAATATGTAAAAATAAATGTACATGTATAACCTAAAAAAATAAATTGAATTAAAAGGGAATAGCTTAAAAGGATACTATAGATCTCCTGGGACTTGGAAACCATGGTAGTTCTAAGATAACAAATTGTTATAAATATTATTTAAAAATAGTAAGAGGACACTGTACCACAGGTGACCTAGAAGTTATGAACGTTATTGCAGAGACAAAGAAATAAAAATTATTCGATGGTTAGGTAACATAAAAAGTAAAAATGAAAGTCTTTCTTTTGAATCCCCAGAATAAAATTCACTGCCTGTGGCTTGAACTTCAAAGTCTTTAATAAGTATAAGTTAAATGATTTAAAATATAGTGAGACATATATGAACACTGAATAGTTTTAAGAATTGTCATTCAAGTTTTAGAGGATTTCCTTCATAAACTTAAATAACAAAATTTAGACAAATTTGTTGGAGGCAAATAAAATGGAATTGTTAATTTTTATATAGGGCTAAATTAATTCAAATTTTAGCTAAAGTAACCTTGGTAAATGCTCTTGCATTTTCCTGACATTTTTATCCTATTCTCTGTCTGACAGGCTATATTCCAACAGCACTATCACCTTCCATCCCTCAAATATATTTAATCACTTATTATGAAGTTAAAGTTATTACCCTTGAAGAAAAATCATAAATAAAGTTGTCACATTTCTTTAAGAGAAAAGAAAAATGAGACAGTATTAAGGATGTTCTTGATTATCTGCAGGAATAACTGCTGCTTTGGTCATTATGAACAATGCATGGCTATTGAAAAATAAATAAATTTTCTATTGTATCATTCATGAAATAGACTCTTCAGAAATCTTGGTAAACTTGTCCTGATGCTTTACACTTTTTTCTAAGCAATGCATATTGTAAAAGTTTGTAGAAAATCATTTAACATTTAATAAAAAGCTATATATAATTCTTTATCAGGGAAAATTTTTTGTTGTGGTTATTTTTAAATATGAGTCCAATCTAAAAGAGACTTCCATGAAAAAGATATTTACAATTCCATTTATCCCAGTCATATACATTTCTTTTGTACCTTGAATTTTTAGTATTTCATGGGGGTGGGGGGGGCTAGGGAAGGGAGAAGACAAATTTTAAAACTAAACTCTTTTAATCTTCTATTTAAAAAATTAGCAAGAAAACCTGTAAGAAAAATAAATGTGATTTTAAGCTTGTTCTTTTTTTTTTTACACAAAAAATGTCTATTTTGTAATTCTGTTTGAAAATCATCTCTGAACTGAGATTCCATCATCTGTCCTGAAATAGAGACATTTTTTGGTTTAAATGTCATTTTGTAAGGCCTTGCCTTCAGAGCAATACTTATTTTTTATGTATATTTATTTCAGTATGAATGTAGAATGCATTTTTTTTGAGGCAAAGACTGTTTATTTTGTTTGCTAATTTGTTTATTTTGCTTTTTGAATCATCATTGCTTAATAGAATGCCTTTGAACACAGAAGGCACTTAAACGTTGAACTGATAATCCTAGAAAGGAAGTCTCAGCATTCCATGTCACCACAATACATTATCAGTTCCAGAATCCTTGAAAACGTAATTTTAGCATTTTAAATGATCCAAAGCAAAGTGTTATACTTGAATTTTTGGAAAACTTCTATTTTAATTCTACCCCAATTTTCCCTGTGCCACTCTGAGCAAATTATACAATTTCTGACAGATTCAAGTTTTGTATCTGTGAAAAGAGGACAATATTAATCCCCTGTTAATGGGGTTGTGTGGATCAAATGAGTATTTAATTTAATGCATTTGATTATTTTATTTAAATTTTATTTTGAATTCTGAACTTAAAGACATCAAATAAAATGAGCACTTCTGTATGCAAAGAAAAACAATCATTTATGAAACTGTGAATCTCTGTTGTATTCAGCTTGTCTCTCTTTTTAATTAAATAAAAAAAAAATCTAGCACTTAGCTATTTAAAGTTGTCCTGCTTGTCTGAGTTTGCTTCAAGTCCACTTTTGTGCATTTATTTTTTAAAAAAGTTAAGTCATCCCAAATATATTTTCTCTCTCCTTCTCTTTTCCTCTCCCTCCCTTCTTCTTTCTTTCATTCTCCCTCTCTCCCTCCCTCTTTTTTCTTTTTTTCTCTCCCTCTCTCTCTCCCTCTTTCTCTCTCTTTCTCTATCTGTCTCTCTGTCTCTCTGTTTGTCTGTCTCTATTCTGTCTGTTTCTCTCTCTCTTTCTCTCTCTCTCTCTCTCCTCAGAAAAGCACATATACACACATGTATGTGTGCATAAGGGTCATTCTAAAATTCTCACTGCATTTTTAAACTATTAAGGCTTAAAACTGCACTAAGATTTTGTGGCTCCACATCTATATTTATACATATATATATATATATATATATATATATATATATATATATATATATATATATATTTCATGATAATGTAATGCTGGAGAAACTGAGGCAAGATAAAGATTAGAGAGTTTTTAATATTTTCTTTGGATTTCTGAGAAGGAGAGATTGTGCTGGGGGCAAAATGTTGCCCCCAGGGATCCCTGTTGTCCCCAGGGCTGAATAAGTCTCAAAGTATCCAGCAAGGAATGTGAATTCTCAATGAAATATATATGGCTCTAAGCTCTGGTAGACAAAGGCAGAGGGGTTAGGGTCCAAACTCTGGTGAGTGGGAATTTCCAAGAAAGGGACCATCAATCCGGTTCTGACAGGTTGAGGGGTAGGACTATAAATTCTTGATAACTTAGGAGGAGTTAGGAGCTAGGAAGTTTGACCTCAGAGACAGAGTATATCAATTAGGTATCTGCGATAGGACATACGGAATTTTATGACTCTTTTGGAATGTCAGTGTGGCCAGATCTCCAAGCCTTAATTATTTCAGTCCTAATGATTCTGAAAAGGGGGCCTCAACCAGAGGGATTGAGGCAGAACAATTCAAAGAACTGAGGCAGAACAATTTAGCAGACAATACAGGACAATGCAGGGAAACTGAGGCAAGTCAATAAAAGGGAACTGTGGCACAACAATAATACAGTATCAACATTAGTATCCTTGCAAATTTAACTTTAGCATTTTAGATGACTAAAAGCAAAGTGTTACACTTGGATTTAGGAATAAATGAGTTTTAATTCCACTTAAAACTCTTCTAACTGTGTTTTCTCAACAAGTCCTACATATTCTCACAATTCAGGTTATTCATCTATAAAAAGGTGATCACACTACATATATAATGTATATACACTTATATAGTCCCCAAAGTCTTAGTGTAGCTTTAAGCCTCAATATTTTAAAACTACAATAAAACTTTTGTGATACCCTATATATAAAATGTTTTGCAAACTTCAGTCAATTATATAAATGATCATTATAAAGTTAATAGTGATAATAATAGTTGAATACTACTATTATATCTCAGGGAATTTCTTGAAATTCTTTTGTTTCTATAGTTCCTTTAAATAGTGAATAAAAGAGGATCTCATTTTAACTATTTGTCAAACTTCGAGTATACATAAAATTTATATTCATGTGAGGTAAATAATGGACACTCTGGTAATAAGAAAGACTGGCTGACTCATTTCTTGACAAAGTGATGATAGACTTGGACTGCAGAAGAAGACATGCATTTTCAAATATTGCTAATATGAGAATTTATTTTGCCAGTTGATGTAGCTATGTGACCTCCCTGAGGAGTCAGGGATGGCATGACCACCTGTGTTCTAAAATAAAAGAAAGCGGGAGATGTAATGGGCTGAAGTTTGACTTGATGCACTTAGGTCCCAAGTACGTGAGGCTAAATAGTAATTGGGCTATACTCTATACATGATTGGATAAAGAATGGTCCCTGCCCACTCTCTGTGCAAGTCCTGATGTGTTGTACAGGAAATGACGATTTTGGTGGGTGGAGGCAGAGAGAGGAAGAGGAAGAGAAGCTGGGAGAGATTGGGCCTGGGTTCCATTCTCCTGGCTGCTGGTCATGTGGCTGGTGATGTAGCTAGCTTCTTGACTCAGCTGCACACATTGCTATCGCCGATTCTCTTCCACCTCCGATCCTTCTTCACTGAGAATAAAGACTGACGATTTTCCCCTAACCTGAACTCCGGACTCCTGCTGATTTAAAAATACACGTTCTTCACAGCTATGTATAGAAAGCTTATTTGGGGTGTGTGTGTGTGTGTGTGTGTGTGTGTGCGTGTGTGTTATATTTGTGTTTGCTTATCAAAGGGTAGGGGGTAATGAAAGAGAACAGATTATACTGTTTATACTTGTTTATACTTGTTTATATGTATAAGTTTATAAGTATAAGTATAAGTATAAACAAATACTTGTTTATAAGAGCAGGACCCTTTTCTGTTTGCATCATTAGTGTTATGCATATAGTTGAGTTTAATAAGTACACTTAAAATTATGCAATCATTTTAATTGCAAAAAATAAGAAAAATGGATATGAAGATAAATTCTAGTGGGTTGGGGCTGGAACTGGGGGGGGGGGGAATTAGCCATATACCTTGAGGTCATGTCTACAAAATGAAATAATTTCCTAAATACTATCTTATTTTCCTAAATATCTTTCCTTCCATCTATCACTTTTCTCCATGTAGAAAACACCAGTTGTCCCCTTTGGGTCACGTGATTGAGAATAAATAAGTCTCAAAGGTAGCCCAGAAGAATTCTGCTTAGGAGAGCTTCTCATCACACCATTGGAAATCAGCAACTGTGGTAATGGAACATGGTCCCTGTACATGTGACTTAGACATTGGGATATCTCCCTTTGGAAATAGAATCTCACCGTGGACAAATTGGACTAGTAGAATTTTTTGAAGCTGCCTGTGAAGATGAGCAAAAATCCATAAGAATTACAGTATACATGCTTTATTCATGGAAGTTACTTAAAACATAGACTATTATGTCTGAACCCTGAAGTCTGTAATGATTTCTTGTTGTTTGCAGTGAAAATCAAATAAAGCTGAAAATAAATCCTTGTTCAGTCCTGGATCATATTGAAAAATGAATATTTTCTTTTATGTTTTCTAGTGTTTCCCTCATTTAGATTATAACAGAAGTTAAGATTTGGAAGAGATTTTAAAGTCTATTTAGCTTATCTACTTCCTTTTAGTGATGAAGAAAATGAGACTCTGAAAGGTTAAAAAACCTACTCCAGTTGCCTCAAGAAGAAGGATCAGCACTTGGATTTGAACCAAGACCATTTAACTTTAAATACACTCTCACAGTGCAGGACATGGAATATGACAATGCATAGGAATTGAGATTTATATCATTTAGTTGTGAGTAAAATCTGATTTATTTTCAGAGTCCATTGAAGACACATTTCTTGAGGCAGGTTCTTTTACTATTCATAATTTTTCTTATTTATTACATGTATATTAATATATCAAATTATTAAATATCCTTTTTACCAATTGTAAAACACCCAGGCACATTCATTTCTAATAGTGATTAGATATTCTAATAGTGATTAGGAGAAGGGAATGACAGATTTTATTTGGCATCATTGCCAGAATATCTAGTGTGATAGAGTAGGGAACTCATATGCATTAAAAGTAACCATTTATTTGATTGAATGTCCACTGATTCCCACCACTGTGTTGAATACTATGTAAAAACAAATTGTATACATAATGATAACTGCCATCTAGGAAACTATTGACCAAAACCAGCCCTATCCAGCACAAAATCTAGAGGAAGTTTCACAGCAATTTCAATACAGATATTAAAAAAAAATGTATCTAAATGTGTTAATTGAAATTTTCCTAATAATTAAGAAATTTTCCTTTTATTTGTGATATTCAAAGACAAACTAAGAGAGAGGAAAAAGATTCAAACAATGAATTATTCTTTTTTTCTTCCTTTAAGACACTTGAAAAATATCTTGGTTCAGTAAATTCAAATATGTTCTTGTAATCAAGAAGACTTGGGCTCATGAACTGTGTACTGTCTTTGTGACCACAGGCTAATCAAATTTTCAATGCTCTAGATAATTCTCTTTTTTTTCTTTAATAATAATAATAGCTTTTTATTTTTTCAAAATACATGCAGATAGTTTTCAACATTCACCCTTGCAACAACTTCGTGTTCCAAATTTTTTTTTTCTCTCTCCCCCATCCATAGACAGCAAGCAATTCAAAATAGGTTAAACAGGTGCAATTCTTCTAAATGTATTTCTACATTTATCATGCTGTACAAGAAAAATCTGATCAAAACAGGAAAAAATGAGAAAGAAAAAATCAAGTAAGCAAACAGCATTAACAAAAAAAGGTGAAAAATATTATGTTGTGATCCACATTTAGTCTTCATAGTCCTCTCTCGGGCTAAGAGATAGCTCTCTTCATCACAAGACTAGATATTTCTCTAAGACTCGTTAGAAGTCAACCTTCTGATCTCAGTTAGTGAAGGGAGTTTCAGCCCTGGAAAGTCATTGATGTAATGAAATAATAGATCCAAATCCTCTCTCCCATCTTCAACAAAAAGATATCTTAAGCTTTTTATAGAAATAGATTTGTTAGTGACATTGATTAATGATGATTAAGTCTCTCAGAGCTTTCACTTGCAGATTTTAATCAATAAATCAAGAAACTTTCGTTAAGTATCTGTCTAATATGTGTCCAGCATTATGCTTGTCATTAGGGGTACAAAAATAAAAATAGAAAATTTTCAAAATATAAACATATATACATATGTATGTGTTTATATACATATGTGATATATCATGTGTGTATGTGTATATCTATGTGTACATATCTATATATACTACACATCATTTTTTCCTTTCCCCTTACCTCTATATATATATTCAAAAAAGGAAGTAATTTAATTTGTGAGGTAAAAGGCATTAGAAACTAGCAATGAGGAAATACTTGAGCTTAGTTTTGGAGGAAATTAGAAATTCTGTAATGAAATAGTACATTCTCAACATGGGGGATAGCTAAAACAAATACATGGAAGCAGGAGATTGAATATCATATTTGAAAAAAAAAAGCAGGAAAGCAAATTTGGCCTGCATAATGCATGATGGAACCCAATGTATAATAGGCTGGGAAAATAGATTGTCATCAGACCAAAGGATTTAAATGGCCAATGAAGAGTTCATATTTTTATGATTATTTATTATTTATAAAATTTATTGTTTATTAAATCATTATAATTCAAATTATTATTAAATAAATAATGTAAACTAAATATATATATTTATTTATTATGATGATTATATAATATTATATTAAGGAGAATAGAAGTATATTGAGTAATGAAGTGACATGGTAAGATATAAGCTTTAGAAAAATAATTTGGCCAGATAGTATGGTCAGGATTGGAGAGGGAAAAGATTCAAGGTTAGAATCATTAATCATGAAGTTATAACAATCATTTTATTGCTAAATGAGAAAGGAAATAATATACCACTGTAGCTGTGAACAGAGAGACAGATAAAATTCTGAGAGAAGTTTTAGATATAGCATCAACAAAAGGTGGAAACTTATGGGATACCTGGGTTGAGTTATTTCTAATGATTAAACAAGTATATAAGTTGGTCAGTTTCTTGCTCATAGTGTAGAAGAGAGTCTAGATAGCATATCTTGATTTTTCATTTTGAATGAAAAGAAAATGATGTTTACTCTAAGAATATGAAAGTATAGAATAAATAATTTTAACTATCCCAGGGTAGGCTTCTTATTGCTTGGTTCTCTTTTTTTATTTTAAGAAAAATAAGAAAAAAAGGAAGAAAAGGAAGAGTTTTGTTTATTTGGTTCTAAAAATTAGTGACTACAAAAGCCAGAAAAGAAAACAAAACCTCACTCTAGGTTTGTAAAACTGCAGCCATTCTGGCTTAAATCTAGTCCTTTTGCAACTGGTGAGATCACTGGCTAATGCTTCCACATTTGACAAAGAAACTACTTACCTTCAAAAAGTACGCTTTTAGTTGCCTTCTGTGCTGTGAAACCCAGTAGCAATGTTCCATTAAAATGACCAATGTTTGATCTTTAATAAACCTCAAATGACCTATCATCAGTAGGAAAAACCAAAAAAAAAAAAAAGTTTTAAGTTGGAAGTTGGAAAATATAATTCTGCTTTTAGTCTGTGGTCATTAGCTATTTAGGGCTGCTGGTGGAGGAGGGGGTCATTCATTTTAATGTTGAATCAGTAATGAGAGAAACCCTCCCTACATGTCTCTTTTGAGACTGTGAATGGATTTGAGGCTACATTTTCACATGCTGTACTTGGTCTAGTTTCCATACAGAATGACTAAGTATAAAATAATACACTCCCTGCTCTCAAGTCTGATCTGTACAGATTTCCTAGTTCATAGTTAGTAGGGGCACTTGCGAAATCAGTCAGAATGGGATTCAGATGCATTTCTTAAGCAATAAATAATTGTCCAATTGTATGGTTGAAGTTTTTTTTTTTTTTTTTTTTTCTTGATGGGAAAGTGCTTTTTCCCCTGTTTGGTTTGCCCACATACAAATTCACTCCCCCACACCCCTTCAAATTGGCTCCTTATCACTGCTAATGGCAGTCACTTACTAGAACTGGTCATTTGCTGCAAAATGTATTGAACAAGTCGACACTGTGATGCTTGATGCTGATGGTGGTAAAAATCAAACCACCAACTTCAGAAAGCTCTTATACCAAATAGAACTCATTCTTTTGTGATCAGGGAAAGAACTGCTAAGACTAGCAAACATCACTGATTTATAAAAGCATTTTCTTCTCATTCCCCTTTTAAAGCATGAAGAAACTCGATATTTTGGTATAAAATGACAATCTCAGCATAATTTTGATGTTCATTATCCCCAAATTCTAGGAGTTTTGTTTTTTATTTTAAAACTCTTACAAAGTTTTAAAGGAATTCTTATTTCTGTGACCTATTTATATTATTTTTAGCATAGAATTCTGATTTTATTAATGTTGCTCTGACTTCACCAATGGACAATGGTAATCATTCTTCAACTTTTAATTTTAGAAAATTACTCAAGGCACCAAGGTATGAAGTGATCTGCCCAAAATTAACATAATCTTTGTCAGAGGTAGAACTTGAATCCACAAAAATGTATCAAGCACTTAGGTGTCAGGCACTGTGCTAAGCACTAGGGATACAAAGCAAATGCAAAGGCAGGCCTTCTAGCCATGATACCTTATTGCTCCTCATCTTCATCTATAACTGAAATTATTAGTCTGTTAAAGAAATAAAATAAATTTGTGCACATTCTGGCACATAATCAAACAGTAAGAGAAAAAAAAAGGTTATCCAATATATTTGGGAGACATTGATTCTCTAGCAAATGTTTAATAAATGTTTGTTGATTAACTGCATAATCCTTCATCTTCTCCTATCATTGACCGTGTTTGTAGTTGATGTCTAAAGAAATAAATTATACCTCTAATGCTTTTATATGTATAAAATGCTGAAAATGATTTTAATTATTTCTTTATTGTGTTATCATGCTTATAGAACCATTTTTCCTAGGTTTATGCCTTCCCTTCATTATTTACTATTTGGCATCCAGCAAATAATTTTATCAGCTTTGTCCTATGATAATATTTGATTGCTTCTTGACTTTAGTCTCTATTTGATGAAGACATTTCCTTCACAAATAAATGCAGAAGGAGCACAGGCCAATTTATTCCCACTACCTTAAATCCTTCTTTTTAATAATTCCATCTAGGCAAAGCTAGTTGTCCTCTTCATAGAATCTTACAATTTACAGAAGGAATGAATTTTGGATATCCTTGAGCCCAAGTTATACTCTTACAGGTGAGAGACTACATCCAGAGAGATTAAGTTGTTCTAGGTCACTCAGGTAATGAAGTGAAATCACTTTTTTTCCCCTCTAGACTCATTGTTCTTTCTATGTTATGTCTCTGCTGTGATAGACAACATCTTATCTCCTATGTTCTAATCCTAATTGCTGAGTGTTCATTAGTATTTATTCATTTCATCAGAAATGGCAGTAATTATATACTCTTTTGGATATTAAGAAGTTGATTGTAGCACAGATAAAAAATAGATCAATAGGTTGTAGGTAATCCGTACTTACCAGTTATAAAAAATGTGATCCTAAAAGGATGCACTGAAACCAAAGACTATTATTTTTCTACTTCTTATATTAACTGTAGACACTATAAAGGGATAAAGACTTCTTTCAGAGACTGATATCTATAATCTGGTGACAATGTTAGCTTGGATCATCTATTTATACAGGGTTCCTGAAGCTACTTAACTCTATGGGGAGGCTAGCAAGGAATGAGTTTCAGAACTGGCAATGAATCATTGTAGAAGTGTCTAGGTTATCCAGCTATTGACCAAATTGATGCATGATGTCCTGGGAGTGATGGGAAGAATGTAACTCATGGAATCTGATGATGCTTGCTGATTCAGAGCTACTTATTGACATTTTATTGTTGAGGAAACTAAAGCCTCACATATAGTAAGTAGCTCAACTTCAATATGAACAAATGACTTCTATCTTCAAATTTAGTTTACTTCCAAATAACAAAGTTTTTAATTTGAGCAAGACTACAATCAAATTCCTACATGTTATTCTACTATACTTGTTTATAACACTTTAATTATAATGAAAGCATGCTGGTATAGTACTTTCCACTGAAACTGTTGAGAATAAGCTGAGTGGTTTCCTTATTTCTTACTATATTATCCAAGTTTTTTTTCCTATCCAATACTGATTCTTCCAAAAATTAAATATATATGGTGATCAATACCTTCCAAAATAGTCTTCACACAGAGGAAAATATTGAAAAATATTTTGGAAAAATATGGTTCAGAATTAAAAATTTTAAAAAATCAAAAGCTTGTAAAAAAAAACTTAAAATCTTTATGCCTCGATACCATAAAATTTCTCTTTAAAAAGAGTTTTAGAAGCTGCTAAACATGGTGAGCACTAAATATCTTCATGAATAAAATAGTTGTATTTTAACAGAAAGAAATAACTGGTAACTGACATGAGAGTCAGAAGGGGAAATAGCAGGACAATGTAGATTAGTGAAAAGAGCCTCTATATGCCAAGGTTTGTGCTGGATTCTAAGGATTCAGGGGAAAAGAATGAAAAAAAAATAGAGGATTCATTCTAATGTGGGAGAGAACAAGTATATATAAAAATACGTACAAGAAAAAATGTAAAACTAACAAATACAAATGTTTACAAAGTAGTTGGAAGAGAGGACATTTATATTTGGGGGGAATTAGGAAAGATAGTGATTAAACTGCATCTTAAAGGAAAGGTGGGCTTTCTAAGGTTGAAAGGAGGAAGTGCATTCTAGGTACGCAGGATGGCCACTGCAAAGGCATGGGGTTAGGATATGAAGTTTTGTGTATGAAGAAAAGAGAGAAGACTGGCTTGCAGATGCTGGAAAGCTAGTTTAAGTGATGAGGTTTAAATAACAATTGCAAAGTGGTGAAGAGTGAGAAGAGAAGTACTAGAGGCAATGAATGCTGATAATATTGAAGTCTGCCAAAATATGGAAAGAGACACTTAAATGAGGAAGCCAAAATTACACAGAAACCACCTCAGTCAGAAAACTTTACTTATGTCTTTGCCAAGGGGAAAGAAAGCAGCCAAGAAACCATGAGTTCAGAGTACAGTGTATACAGAGTAACAGATTTCTGACTCATTTTGAAGGAGAATGATGGATGGTGATGAGTCATATCACCTCACAAATGAGTGAAAAATTGAAAGGGGAAAAAAATCTAAAAAAACAAAACAAAACGGTGCCAGATCAAATGCAGAAGTAGCACAGGCCAATTTATTCCCATTACCTTAAATTCTTCTTTTTAATAATTTCATTAAAGGAAATTTCTAGGCAAAGCTAGTTGGCCTCTTCATAGAATCTTACAATTAAAAAAGAAATGAATTTTGGAGATCATTGAGCCCAGAGTTATAATTTTACAGGTAGATCACCCAGAAGAAAAAATAGATTAAAATGAAAAAAAAAAGAGAAATAAAAGCTAGAAAATGGAATTTTCAAACATTTCTTTATTGATTTGTTTTGATAACAGATCAAAGATAACAGAATTAACATATTTATACTCTAACACCTCAATACATGATATGGAATATGAGGAAGTTAGAAAAGACATATAGGGAAATTATGTTGAAAAGAAGTGATTACCCAGAGGAAATATAAAAAAGAGAGAAAAAGACAGAGACAGAGTCAAATTTGTTGGCTTGAGAAATCCTGCTGATGGATATGTTATAGAGGGGATTCTTTTCATTCTTAGATTGTTTCAAATGACTCAACTCTCAAATTCTGTGGTTTGAGGATTAGAATATAATAAATGAATTCTTTAAGATGGTAAATCAGAAGATATCAGCTGCTCAAACATTCTCATTTTTCATTTCTACAAAATATTTATGAGAAACATTTGTCCATATTTGGAATATTTTAATGGAAATTTAAGAAAAGAAGATATAATTGTCTATAGATAACATCTTCCTGTTCAAACTATTGTCTAGAAAGTATAGAGAATAAATAATTCTAATATTAGTATTTATTGATTCCATAAAAAATGCTTGAGCTGATATTGTATTTGCTCTCTTCAAATTTCTCATTCAGCAAGGTGTCTCACACATTGATATATGTGAGATTATATGTTATTTCTTGTGAGATTATTTTGCTAAGATTATATGTTATTTCTTGATAGATGGTATTCCAATGATAACTCTATTTAGAAAACCTCAGATAAATTGACTTTTACTCTCGAAGGATGACAGGCTTGAAAGGCAAATAACTATATTTGAAAAAAAAAGGAAGTGTACAGCTGCCTATAATTATTAATTATTCCCCTAGGCTATAAAAAGAAGTGCCAAAATATTCCTTTAACATTAGCCATTGTTTTAGAGTATACTATAGAAGGTTGTGCACACAGTAGGGACAGGGAGATAGCACTGTATTGATACAGAATGTGTAGATGCAGACAGAAAATGGATATTGTGAAGAAACTTACCCTCTGTTCATAAAATGAGTCCTTGATGAGGATGGAGAGGAGGAAGACCTGTTCCATGGAAAAGCTATTGTGGAAGCAAGAACTTGGATATTCTTCTTAGGCATTATTTCCAGAAGGAAGAGAAGAATTATTATGTTATTATTGTTGTTGTTATCATTGTTAATAATAATAAATATTTATGCATAGCTTTACATTTACAAAATTTTAAAATATATTTAGCATAATTATTTACTTAATCTTCAAGACAACTCTATAAGGTGTATGGTATTGTTATCCCCATTTTCCAGATGAGAAAGCAAACATTGGAAACATGACTTACTCATGGTCAAAAAGTTAATAAATGTCTGTAGAGGAATTTAACCTCAACCTTTCCTAATTTCAAAGGAGATAACTTTCTATCTACTAGGCCACCTAGCTGCCCTCTGGTTTCTGGGAGGAGGTGAAAGGACAGGACCACTCATAGGCAAAACCTGCCAAATTTATTTTTAGAACTTTTTCACCTTGCTTTCTACTCTTGCTATCATATGTCTTTGAGGATTTGTTGGCCACAGTTCATTACTGCTGCATCCTCAAAAGCCCTGCACTGTGCTCCAGAATCCTTGTTCTCTCTTTTCCTCTTTCTTTCTAAAAAATCAGATAGTATGGTGAAAATAGGATTGGGTAGAGGTTCTAACTCTGGCTCTATAACAAGAAGTTATATAACCTTAGGAAAATCACTTTATCATATATGAATATTAGGAGCAAAGTTTTATCATCTATAAAATAGAAATATTACACATAACAAGGTTGGTGAGGATTAAATAAGAAAAATATTTTAAATGTTATATGAATTGAAGGTGTTATCGTTAACATTATTGCTATCACCACTATTGCCATCATCATTTTCATCATTATTCTTCAATCAAAATTCCCTCAGTAGTTGATCACTGCTAAGTATTAGAAAACTTAATTGATCTGCACTGAGCCATGACCTAGTTCTTAACCCTTCCAGTATCATTTGTACTTAAAAAAAGGATGTGTTTTAAATTTAAATGAGTCTCTAATTTGTGTAATTTCAAGCAATATAACTAAGAGAATTATTTCAGGTACTATAAGGTAGACGTTTTTGGACTACTACCTCTCAGAATTTGAAAGTGAGTACAGAGACCATTTTTTTTAAATCTTTGAATCACAGTGCCTGGTATATAGTGCTTAATACGTACTTGTTGGCTGACGGACTGAATAAATAAATGAATTTACTGAGATCTAGTAAATGAGATAAAAGACTATCTAGCTATCCCAGAGTCATCAGATTTGAATAGATTTTAGAAGAATCTTCTTATAGAGTTCTCCTCTTCCCCTCCTAAAGCTCCATTTAGAAAAGGACATCGTCATATTTAACTCTACCTCTCTCCAACCTCCATGTCTTTTGCTTCCTCTTTAGAACTAATTTCATCTTGGTTTTTTTGTTCTTCTCTTCTCTTCTCCCTTGCACACAGTAATAAATCAATAAATATTTATTGTTATTGGCAGTGGTGATGAAGATAGCCTTGGGCCCCGAACCAACTGCAGCTCCCAACTTTGCCATTGGTAGGGCTCACTTAACCTAAAATAACTTGGATTGTCAACATAGTTGATTTTTTTCTCACATCACTCAGTAAACTATTTGAATATGGTTGATAATTATTATTGGTAACTCATGGAACATACATAGGTTTTCTCTTTTAGAGCATGATCACAGATTCATACTAGTACAATTAGAGACAATTGGCAGTTACCATCAATCCAAACATTTACATTCCTTCATATATATAATTTGAATTAAATCTCAGGCTTATTTCCATTTAAAGAGAAGACAAACCATATCATGTTTGGAAATGTATTTATTAGTCAGCTCTGTTCTTTTATTTTATTTTTATCCTGTGGGAGATAGTAGATACCTTTGAAATAAAGTGTCTTTCCAACATTTAAAGGGAGAAAAGAATTTATCAGTGAAAGGGGAAATAATGGATCATATAGATTGAATAGAAATCTGAAGGGTTGAAAATAAGCATTCAGTACAGTCTTTAGAATTGGACCTCCAGGTTTGTGGATCTTTTGAGGAAATATTCTTTGTAAACTGTGACTGAATATTTGCATAGAACTGCAAAGACTTAATCAGAGGTTTCTCATAATAGATATGCAGAGAGTACAAAGTTAGGAAGTTACAACTTTTTTTAAAATTCTCAATTCATGTTTCCTATTGAAAATGATTTTCTTTTTTAGAGACAGGAAGTTCTCCCTGACAGAATGGTAAATATTTTTTGAAAGCATTCAATTTGAATTTGTTCTTTAGTCAGTTTCAGTCTGAATGAAAGGAATTAGCAGGTATTATTCTATAGGGTCCCATCAGGTGTACAGTAAAAGAGAGCACAAAATGTGTACAAAGAGAGTCCAGAAGCAAGAGTAATGAATACCAAAGTAACAGACTAACTCTAATTTGGGTGTGGCCATATATTTAATTTATTTCAATAGAGTTTTTTTTTTCAAAAGAGATTTTTATTTTGTACATCCAGAATTGTTTTTATCTCATCTGACCGGTGAATGAGAAGCTAAGGAGGGTGGAGGAGAAGCAATATAATATGTGAAGAGAAATGAGGCAGTTTACAGCAAAACCTGATGTACTGTAACTAGTGTTGTAATTTGGATTGCTCAGTGGGGAACTAGCTTGGATCCAATTCTGTGAAGAGGCATTAACTATCCTATTGCATAGAAAATGCATTATCTTTCTCTTTTAAAGAGCCGTTTCTAGTGTCTGTTGCCTTGTGTGTGGCCATTTTAAAAGGCTTCATATTTGTGCATTTCATATATAATGCTTCACTGTAGAAATTTTTTAAATGCAGTACAAAGCATGAAATCATATTAAAATAATTCTCAAGTAACTCATCACAGAAATGTGGGACTGATGTCTTGCTTTGTAAACTACTAGTATAATGTATATATAACAGAAACTCAGAAATAGACTAAATTATGCATATAATATTTAAGGATTTTACTATTGGGTCCAAGCCAGCTAGTTGGCATGGTGGATAGAGAACTGGGATTAGAATCAGGAAGACTTATCTTCCTGAATTTAAATCTGGCCTCAGACACTTCCTAGCTGTGTGACCTTGGACCAACCACTTAACCTCATTTGCCTCAGTTTCCTCTTCTGTAAAATGAACTGGAGAAGGAAGTGGCAAACCACTCCAGTATATTTACCAAAACAACAACAACAACAACAACAACAAACCAAAAACAAATGGGGTCACAATGGATTAGACACAACTGGAAAGGACTGAAAATTGGGTACAACCTTCTGAACGTTTAAAATTTATTCAGGGCACAAAATGTATATGATATATACAAACATATATGTGTATGTGTATACACACAAAAATATATATGATATATACATGCATATATGTGTATGTGTATGCACACAAACATACAAATATCTTGACATATATGCATATACACCCATAAATTATACACATATATATTACATCTATGTGATTTACATATCTATGTATGCATATACACACATGCATAATTTTTGTTATTTTCATAAAGAATATATCTTAACCTTACTAGATCTCAATAGACTAGATGATCTTACAGGTACCTTCCAGTTCTGAATTGTAATCCTCTGCTATAGATCAGGGTGGGAAAGCTTTTTTCTGCTAAGTGCCATTTGGATGTTTATGACATCATTGATGGGTCAGACAAAATTATCAACCGGTAGAATTCTAGCAGGAGAAGCTTGTCACCTGGAGCTGCCTTAGTAAAGCTAGACCAAATGATTTCACAGGTCTTATAAAGCCAACAGGGTGGAATTTCTCTACCCTATTATCGATTATATTTATTATGTCTATTAGAAAGAGTGATTAGAATTTATGATTAAGAATGTGAAATTTTTATTGCCTATTAAACACTGTATCCTTTGCATGTTTTAAAATTGTAAAAGCATTTGTATGTTATGTATGAAAATTTGTTTTTTATATATCATAATGAACTGACAACTAAATGATCTGTATTTCTAATTATCTGATACAGTTTTCAGTTTTAAATGATTTATAAACTTCTTCTTTATAATTTTCTACCTGGGATAACATTTTCTTGACCACTTAAAAATAAATTAGTATATATTATAACTAAATGCTGATGATTTAAGTATAATATTTGTATATTGGTTTTAATAATACATTAAATTTAAACATTTCTCTTGGATGAGATTTAATTTCTTTGCTAATTTTTGAATACATGTACAGACACTTCTCTCCAAATCTTATTCATACCATCTTTTTCTTATGTTTAGATATTTAAAATATGATCTTGTAAATAACAATTTATATATTACATCTTGTAAATACCTTGGAAGTCCTTCAGAGTTACAAAAGATAATGTGTATTGCAATTTATTTCCATTGAGTGTTTTATTTAATAAAATAAAATCTATAAGCATTTAGGTGATGCAGTAGAAGGAGAATTGAGCCTTGATTTAGGAAGACCTCGATTTAAATCTGGCCTCTGACTTTGTAATCCTAGGTTTCATCAACTATCAAATAGGAATATTAATAACATCTGCTTCCTAGGGTTGTTGTGAAGGTCAAATAAGATAATATATGTAAAATAACTTTTGGCAGTGCTTAGCACATAGTAGGTAATATAAATTCTTTTCTCCTTCCTACCCCACATTGATAAAAATTTATTATTTAGCTGACTCCTTTGTTCAGTGATTTCCCCCCAAACAATTAAACAATAATTCTCATTCAGGAATATGTGTTTGGATATCTTTAGAAGAGATATATTATCCAAAATAATATTTTGATCTGACTGTAGATATTTTTGAAAAAAGCATACATATATAATTGTATTGGCATTTGAGTTTATCTGAAGTTGTTGTATGTATGTGAAGGTAGTGATTATCTCACCTTTGTTTTTGGATCCTCCATGCTTAGTATAATACTGATATAGAGTGGAAACTTCAGAAATACTAATTGATTGATTTTTATCTGTTGACTATTTAGGTTGTATTTGAGATTTATATAAACATAAACAGTACTATCTCAAACTTGCTTTTAAAATCTAGGTTTATCTTCATCAAAGCAATTCTCAATTTATGAGAGCCTAAATTAGGTAGAAAATAAATTTCAGGAGTCATTGTCCTAAACCCATCTTTAAATATTTAAAATAGAAATTCCTGCCTAATATCCGTAAGACGTTATTTGATTTGTGAAATTGTAATTCCTATGTTTCTAAGGGCATGTATATTGTATCTACCTGGGTATAATCCAAGAAAGGTGTCTTGTATATTATTCTGAACCTTAAGTGCTGTTTGTTTTATTTGAATTAAATTGAAAAATCAGAGAGATGCCTATTCTACCTCTTATAATCAGAGCTTAGTTATTTTGGTACAACCCAAATGGGAACAGTCAATGAATAACAAGTTATGTGACAGAAATGGAATATGCAGTAATAGATGAGCAAAATATTACTTGTTGTTATGTGGATTGAGTACTTCTAGGAGTTGGAGATTCTGTTAGTCACACAAACGTTTGTACTAGACACCTGGTAAATTATCATCACTTCATATCAAATTGGGAATATAGCATCTGGTGGAGAAAATTGTTATAAACCCATCTTTTTTACATAAAATCTTCTTCCCCCCAACATAGAAACAACATGAATAGGTATAAGAATAGGTAGTTTTTTATTATAGTTCATATAATAATAGCTTACATTTATGTAGCCCTTTTTATGTATAAAGCAGTGTGCTAACACTTTACAATTGTGGTCTGATTTGATTCTCATAACTCTAGGAGGTAGGTGCTGTTATTATCCCTGTTTTCAGATGAGGAAACTAAGGTTTAGTGATTTGGTCAGGATCATATAGCTGTTAAGTATCTGAGGCTAGATTTGAACTCAAAAAAGGAGTCTTCCTAACTTTAGGTCTGGCATCTTATTCACTGGTACCACCTTAGTTGCCTTTACCCAGTGGCAAAATCCTTTAACACTATATGTGCAAGCTAGTCCATTTATGAGGGTTTGTTGCACACACACACACACACTTACCATACTAGTGGCTTACAAAGTAAGAAATCAGTCCCACTTTCCTGTCAACTAGACCAGTGTGTCAGAAAGGTAATATTTTGTTTGCACTCATTAGTGACATTATAGATAAAAATACAAGAAGAAATTCCAGAATATTAGACATATTAAAAGCATCAACTTCTTCACGTAGTAAGTGAATTTAAACCTAATAAAGAAGAAACTGCAGCCTTTACTCACTGAAATACTAAGATGGATTTAGAGATACTGACAAGTGGGAAGAATTTGTTATTTTCTTAGGAAGAAGAAACATGTCATGGTCCAAAGTAACTAACTACTGAAAAATAAAGAGGTACTTTTCTCTCTAAATGGGAGGTGTGCCATTTTCTATTTCTATACTATCTAACATACAGTTATGGACCTTAGAAAATATGAAGTATAACAACCGCTATACATTTCTATTGAATTAGGTATTCAATGAAGGAAAGTGTGAATGTCAGTGGAGAATTCAATGTATTTTGGAGAGTTTCAAAGACTTTGGCAGGAAATTGAAGGCACTGGACATATTTAGCTTGTAAAGCAAAGAGTGGGGAAAGATGCTACCTCTTCAAGTGTTTGAGAGAGTGTTATTGAGAGAAAGGATTAGACTTGTTTTGTTTAGTCCCACTAGAAGAAACATGAGAAATGATTAGAAGTTTTAAAAAGAGGCAAAGTTAATTTTATTAGGAACTTCCTAGAAATCAAAGGTATCCAAAAGTTAAATGGTTTCCTTGAGAGGAGGGTTTTCCTTCCTTAGTAGTCTTCAGGCAAAGGCCAGACATCTGCTTTTTAGGTAGGATTTAGTGAGTATTTTTATATGGGTTGAACAATATGACTACTGAAGTCTCTTCTAGATCTCAAATTCTGTCATTCTGTCAATCAGTCAATAAACATTTATTAACTTTCTACTGTGTACTAGGTAATGTATCCTTGAAGAACTTAGTCTAATGGAAGGAGATTAAAATGAATATGTACAAATAATATATATTTATATTACATGTATATGTATACATAAATATGTATATTTAACAAATGTATTATTTTCACATTTTCATTTGTATGTTATTTATATATAATAAATTTATATGATAAATGGGCCACAATCAATGGAAGGGAAGTAATAGAAGATTTGGGATAGTCTTTCTGTATTAGATGAAATTTTAGCTGTTACATGAAGGAAGCTAGGAGGCAGAGATGAAATTGGGCATTCCAGGAATGGGGAGATGGTAGCCAGATAAAAATTTTAAAGCCAAGAATTGGAGTGTATTATTTAAGCAATCACAAGGAGATTAGTGATACTAGATAGGGAAAATATAAAGTATAAAAAGACTGGAAAGGTGGGGAAGGAAAGATTATGAAGAGTCTTAAACACTAAATAGAGGATTTAGTATTTGATTCTTACCTTGATAAGGAGTCATTGTAGTTTACTGAGTTGGAGAGAAAGGTCATATTACTGGATTACCACTTTAGAAAGAACACTTTGGTAGGCAAGCCAATCAACATTACAGTATAAACAAAATGTTGATGGCCTGCACCATAGTGGTTTCAATATCAGAGGGAGAGGGAAGGTTACTGTAAAAGTGAAATTGACAGACTTTGGCAATAGATTGGATGTGAGGTGGGGTAAAGAATGAGGAATTGAGGATAATACCTTGTCTAAGAGCTTGGTAGATTGAGAGTATAGTAATACCAAGAGCAAATTTGGATAGGGGAAAGGTATGGGGGGAAAAGATGAGTTCAGTTTTAGACATGTTGAGTTAATAAATCTGTTGAACATCAATTTCAAGATGTATAAAAAGCAATTGGAAATAGGAATCAGTCAATTTGAGAATCATTAACTAATAGTTAAGAATTAAATCTATGGGGCTGATGAGATGAACAATAAAATAGGATGGAGGAAGAACTGGACCTCTGTCTTTGGGATATCTATGGCTGTAGGATGTCATCTTAGATGAGTATCCACAAAAAGGGATTGAGTAGAAATAGTCAGATAGGTAAGAACAAAACCAAGAGAGAGTAGTAGCCCAGAAACCTAAAAAACAAAACAAAGAGAATGGTTGATGATATCAAAAGTCAAGAATGATGAAGCCTAAGAAAAAGCCATTGGATATGACAATTATGAGATCATTCATAATTTTAGAGAGAGCAGGTTCAGTTGATCTTCTTTTAATTTTTAAGGTCTTGATTTTGGAAGAAGGAGAAATATATGAAGATAAATTGATGTTTTTATTTAGTCACATTCAACTCTTCATGACTCTACTTGGGCTTATCTTGGCAAAGACACTGAAGTGATTTACTGTTCCCTTCTCCAGATAATTTTGTAGATTAGGAAACAGAGACAAACAGGTTAAATGATTTGCCTGGGATCACCTAGCTAGTAAGTGTCTGAGACCAGATTTGAATTCAGGAAGAGTAGTCCAGTACTCTATCCAGCATATAACCTAGCTGCCCCTCAACTAAATTAATATATGATACCAAAACCAGGATTGTTTTTGTATATCATGTCAAAAGGCTGGACTCTTACCAAAAGTCAGTGTTCTTTATGAACATGTTTGGCAAATGGGAAGACTTCCATGAACTGTTGTAGAATGAAGTATTTAAAAATGATAAAAAAACAATTTATATTACAATAACTAGTATTAATCTATTGTCTAAAATTCATATAATTATCTAATGTTTATGAAGTACTATTCATGTTATCTCATGGTATTATCTTATTATTACAGATAAAGAAATAGAATGAATAGGGTCAAATAACAGATCCAGAATTATACATCTAAGTAATTGTCTGAGGCAGGATTTGAACTTGGGCCTTCATAACTCCAAATTCAACACTCTTATCTATTGTGCCACTTAGCTGCCTGAAAACATTACTACAGTTACAAAAAAAAAAAAAAAAAAAAGAAAGAAAGAAAATAACACTAAAAAATTCAAATTCTGATCAATGTGGTGATCAGCCATGGCTTTAGAAGATTGGTAATGTGGCATATATCTCACCTCTCAATAGAGAAATAATATACTGGAAGTATAAAATAGAATGATGCCTTTTTAGTCAGCCTATGTGCTGATTTGCTTAATTGTTTACTTCATTACAAGGGAGAGTTCTATTGCTTGGTTGGTCATAAAAAGTTTTAGAAACAAATATTAAAGAAAGAGAACCAATAAAATATCAGAAGAAAAGTTTGTTGGGAGATTTAACATGCAATTTGAAGAGAAAAAATTATTTTTTTACATAAAACTGTAGAATTGACTAAGAACCATATATGTGCTAGAAAAAGAAAAAACTATGTTGGAGGAAGTAGTAAAAAATACTGATGAAAATAATAGGGAGAGGCACGAAAATATTTATTCATTTAAAATGTTTAGATAGCAATGCATACTATGTAAATAACAAACAAAATGAACTGGAAATTTTGACAAGAAAATAAATATGTTTTCAATGCTATTGACAATAATTAACAGAATAAGATTTATATATCTATATCTATATCTATTAGTATATATATATATATATATATATGTAGATATACATATATACACACACATATATAGATAGATGAGAGAAATTGGGATAGCTTAATACTGTTTAATAAGAAGTATTTTTATATAGAAATCAATGAAGTTGAGCCTGAAATAAAACCATGGTAAAGAACATTGAGTTCTAATAAAAGGGTTGAATAAAAAAATTGGCACTCCTGTTAGAAAAATTCTACAGATCACTTAGAAGATTTTGATGATACTTTCCTACAATAATTTATACACCTGATATTTACTTTGAAAAAAGCAGGGGTATGGATTCACAATGTCATATCCTATAATCTTTTTTTTCTGTTTAACCTTGTTATCATTATTTTTATTAAATTAAAAATAAAAAAGACAAAGTGTAAAGGGTTGAAACTCTTAAAAGGTGTGCTTGAATCAGATAACCGAACATTTAAGGCTAATTACCTAGTGGACAATGACTGTATTAGCATATGTTTGGAATTGCTCTTTTCACAGTTAATGCTGGCTCAATGTTTGGGGTTAAGAGGATTGTAGATAAGGATTAGGAGGTGGAGTGAGAGAGGCAGAGAACTTCACTTGGCCTCAGGATGAGGAGAAGAAAAGTATGGAGATTCCGGACTCTAGAATCAAGTAGGGATCCTTGGCAAAACTCCTGGCAGTTTTGCCCAACTCCTTCACTTCTCCCCCTAAAGACCAAGGACTTTTGTTTATCCTGACTCTGGCTGATCCTGAGGCCTCCAGGGAGTTAGCCCAGAACTTACAACAAAGACTAGATATAATAGAAGTAAGTTCAAAATACTTTATGTGGCTTGAAAAATCTCTTGCATAAATACAGATAGAAGAGACATGACTTAACAGAAATTAATTTCATAAGAAAAAGATATAAAATGCATGAAATAATCTCAATAAAACGTAATTGTATTCAAAGCTGCTACTAAAAAAATTGCAATTTTAGGTTTAATTAGTAAAAAACATAGTGATATGTAGGGAAGTTATTAAATATTTTGTTTCTTATTTGGCATTGCATATAGATTTATTCCATATGAAGTCAGGGTATGAGGTAGGAATAGAATCAAATTGGGAAAATTACAAGAGTCCACAGTTTGGCTTAACAAAAGGAAAGGTTGTTTTTTTTTTTTTTTTTAATATATTTTTGTTTTATTTTTTTCAGTTCTAAATGCTTTTCCACCCTCAACCCCTCCCCTATTCAATAAAAAGGCAAGAATTACAATATTCCTTATGCACACAAAAGTCATGAAAAAAACTCCACATGGAGTCATATTGCCAAAAAAAAAGAAAGAAAAGAAAAGGTAAGACAAATAAAAAAGTGGGGGGAAAAGTTTTAGTATTTATTCAGAATGTATCAATTCTCCCTGTGGAACTGGATAAATACTTTTTTTTATCATGAGTGAAATTGTGGGGGATCACTGTATTGATCAAGGTCTTTCACAATTGATCATCATTTCTGTATTGTTGTTACTATATATAGTGTACTCCTGCTTCTAATCACTTCATTTTGCTTCAGCTCAAGTCTTCCCAAGCTTTTCTCTTATTTATTATAGCTCAATAAATATTCCACTACAATCATATACCACAACTTATTCATCCATTCTCTAATTAATGGGCATTCCATCAATTTCCAATTCATTGCTACCTCCTTTCTCCCCTCAAAAAAAAACCTGCTCTATGTATTTTTGTACATCAAAGTCCTTTTCCTATTTCTTTAATCTTTTGGGGATACAGGCTTAGTAACCTTATTGCTTAGTCAAAAAGTGTACACAGTTTTATAGTCCATTGGGCATAGTAGTTTCACATCTCAATCAACAATGCATTATTATATGTATAATTTCCAACATTCTCTCCAGAATGTTATTTTTATTTTCTGTCATATTAGCTAATCTGAAAAGGTGTATTTTAACTTGCACTCATTCAATTAGTGATTTTGAGCTTTTAATGACTATTGATAGCTTTGACTAATGAAAACTACCATTGACCTTCATATATCAATTGAGTATTGATTCCTAATTTGATAAATTTGACTCAGTTCTCTATATTTTTAAGACTTTTTTTTTATTCTGAAAACAATTTCTTTACAACATTATCTCTTGCACTCACTTCTGTTCTGACTTTTCGCCTCCCTCACTCCACCCCCTTCCCCAGATGGCAAGCAGTCTTATACATTTTAAATATGTCACAGTATATCCTAGGTACAATTTATGTGTGCAGAACCAAACAGTTCTCTTGTTGCATAGGAAGAATTGGATTCAGAAAGTAAAAATAACCCGGGAAGAAAAACAAAAAAGCTAACAGTTTACATTCATTTCCCAGTGTTCTTTCTTTGGGTGTAGCTGCTTCTGTCCATCATTGATCAATTGAAACTGAGTTAGATCTCTTTGTTGAAGAAATCTACTTCCATTAGAATACATCCTCATACAATATCATTGCAGTATATAATGATCTGGTTCTGCTCATTTCACTTAGCATCAGTTCATGTAAGTCTCTTTGAGAAGACTTTTATTACTTTTACAATGTAAAAAGGAAAAATATATACTTTTATTAGAAAACCTTACTATAATTCCCCCCATTTCCTGCTTTCCTTCTAATTTGGGGTGCATTCATTTGTTTGTTTGTGGAAAACCTTTTTTAAATTTAATATCTTTTAAGGACCATGCCTAAGTGAAGGGGCAGGTCAATTCTCTGAGACCCTCCACAGTTGTGAATCATAACACTTCAAGAAGTTGCAAAGCAGCCTTTACTGAAGCAGCTGTTGCGTGTGGATTGGGAATGAAATAATTTGGAGGCAAGAGGGAAATGGAGAGAGGTCAGAGAATGCAACTGTCTTTCAGTCTCCTTGTATTATCATCTCTCACATAAAGAGATCCATTTTACAGGTCTGAGTTAGACCTCCAGCAGCCACTGGCAAGTGGTTCCTGTATCACAACAAGTATCACCTAATTATTTTATCACATGATCTTTTTTCTTATTTGGTCATAAATTTTCCCCTTACCCATAGAGCTCATACATTATATTTTCCATGCTCTCCTAATTGGTTTATGATTTGTACCTTTTATGTCTAAACATATACCCAATTTGAGCTTATGTCCTTAGGAAATATGAAATATTGCTCTATGTCAAGTTTCTGCCAGTTTGCTTTTCAGTTTTCCTAGCAGTTTTTGTCAAATTGCAAATTCTTGCACCCAAAGCTTGCATCTTTGAGTTTATCAGATACAAAGTCACTGTGATCATTTACTTCTGCACGTAGAATATGTAATCTTGCCTGTTGATTGACCACAAGGAAAAACCTTGAAGAACAGTGTTTTGTTGTTGTTGTTTGTTTGTTTGTTTTGTTTTATCCTCTGGCTCATGAGCAGGTTTATTTTATTTTAAAGAATTTTATGTTTGAATTCCCAGTTCCTATATTTTTGCCTGCCTGCATTTTGGATTTCCTTCACAGGCTAATTGTACTATTTTTCAGAGTCCAATTCTTTTTATACAGCAAAATAACTGTTTGGTCATGTATACTTATTGTGTATTTAATTTATACTTTAATATATTTAACATTTACTGGTCATCCTGACATCTAGGGAGGGGGGTGGGGGGAAGGAGGGGAAAAATTGGAACAAAAGACTTGGCAGTTGTCAATGCTGTAAAATACATATAACTTGTAAATAAAAAGCTATTTAAAAAAAAAAGAATTTTATGTTAAGATAATTGGTTACCTTTGTAATTCTATGCATTTTATTTCATTCTTTTTTTATATTATAATAACTTTTTATTGACAGAACCCATGCCAGGGTAATTTTTTTACAACATTATCCCTTGTACTCACTTCTGTTCCGATTTTTCCCTCCCACCCTCTATCCCCTTCCCTAGATGGCAAGCTGTCCTATATATGTTGAATATGTCATAGTATATCCTAGATACAATGTATGTGTGCAGATCCAAACAGATTTCTTGTTGCACAGGAAGAATTGGATTCAGAAGGTAAAAATAACCCGGGAAGAAAAACAAAAATGCAAACAGTTTACATTCATTTCCCAGTGTTCTTTCTTTGGGTGTAGCTGCTTCTGTCCATCATTGATCAATTGAAACTGAATTAGGTCTCTTTGTCAAAGAAATCCACTTCCATCAGATTACATCTTCATACAGTATCGTTGTTGACATATATAATGATCTCTTGGTTCTGCTCATTTCACTTAGCATCAGTTCATGTAATTCTCTCCAAGCCTCTCTGTATTCATCCTGATGATCATTTCTTACAGAACAATAATATTCCATAACATTCATATACCACAATTTACCCAACCATTCTCCAATTGATAGGCATCCATTCATTTTCCAGTTTCTAGCCACTAAAAACAGGGCTGCCACAAACATTTTGGAACATACAGATCCCTTTCCCTTCTTTAGTATCTCCTTGGGGTATAAGCCCAGTAGAAACACTGCTGGATCAAAGGGTATGCACAGTTTGATAACTTTTTGGGCATAATTCCAGATTGCTCTCCAGAATGGTTGGATTCGTTCAAAACTCCACCAACAATGCATCAGTGTCCCAGTTTTCCCGCATCCCCTCTAACAATCATCATTATTTTTTCCTGTCATTTTAGCCAATCTGACAGGTGTGTAGTGGTATCTCAGAGTTGTCTTAATTTGCATTTCTCTGATTAATAATGATTTGGAACACTTTCATATGAGTGGTAATAATTTCAATTTCATCATCTGAAAATTGTTTGTTCATGTCCTTTGACCATTTGTCAATTGGAGAATGGCTTGGTTTCTTATAAATTAGAGTCAGTTCTTTATATATTTTGGAAATGAGGCCTTTATCAGAACCTTTAACTGTGAAGATGTTTTCCCAATTTGTTGCTTCCCTTCTAATCTTGTTTGCATTAGTTTTGTTTGTACAGAAGCTTTTTGATTTGATGTAATCAAAATTTTCTATTTTGGGATCAATAATGGTCTCTATTTCGTTTTTAGTCACAAATTTCTCCCTCCTCCACAAGTCTGAGAGATATTTTATTCTTTAAAGGCATTTTTCTGAGAAAGGATTCATACCCTTTACCATAGAGTCAAAGGAACTCCTCCCTCTCTCTCTCTCTCTCTCTCTCTCTCTCTCTCTCTCACAAACACACACATGCACATACATACACGCACACACACACACGGCATTAACCAAGATCTGTCCAATAATGGGATAGGCTTCATCACTTAGAAGTAAGTTTTACACGCATAGAAGTGTTCAAAAAAAGGATTAAGAACTTTCTTTCAAGATTATTGTGAAGGTGAGCTTTGTATTGAATGATTGGTAAGTCAGATTAAATACCCAAACATAAATATACATCTTTCTAATAGAGAAATCAGCAACCTAAAGAGAAATTTCATTTTTGAAACCCCAGCAGTAAATGAATTGGTTAAAGATTTCCTAGCAGAATACATGCAGAAAAAATGTGAGATGTCCATAAAGCAACTAATTTGTAGGGACTTGAAAATTTAAAAAGAAAATGTGCTGTGGCTAATTGATAATTGCTTTATTTATAATGCAATCCAATGTAAAAAGGAAGATACCTTTTTTTAACCAGTTGTTGCTATGCATCTGTAGTAATTTTGTTGTTCAATTAGCAGAATTAAAAAAGTCTCTCTACAAGTAAAATCTAGGCTATCTTCATCAATTTCCAACTATGTCATTGAAATAGTTGTATAATTAAAGGTTGAATAACTATAATGTGTTTTTGCTTATAGCACACATTTGCAATCCATTAGCCACCACAATTTGATTAATGATAAAAAGGGTATTCCAGCAGCATTTTTCAGGAAAACCTATAATGGAAAAAGAATTTGTTGGTGAAGAGGTGAGAAGAAAAACACATAGATATAATGAGAATCTTCTTGATCTGTGCATCAATGTGTCCAAGAAGCTAGAGATAGTATTAAAATTAATGATAAGTATTACCAAAAAAAAATCAGGAACAAATATTTTGTTCAGAATTTAACTCTTTTCTCTTAAAGGAAGAAAGATAGGAATAAATTATTTCTGCAGTTATCAGTAAAATAACTACTTCTAAATTTTAATTGAAATAACATGGAGTAGTGGAAAGACCTGAGTTTGCCCTTTGCCATTTACTAGTTGTGTGACCATGAGCAAGTAACTTAAATTTCCTGAACCTCAGTTTTCTAATATATATAATGGGATCAGTAATATCTGTAATAACTTCTTTATATGAACTGGTATGAGCATCAAAAAAAAATAATGGCTGTAAAAGATTTTGTAAGCCCCATATTTCTATATGATTGTGAGCTATTTTCATTTGACCAATAATATGTGGATAATATCGTGTCATGATAATATATGATAAAATAGATGAAAAATATTATATTCTATAATAATTATTATTGATAGTAATGTCTTATATTATCCCTAATGGTGGCTAACACATAGAAGGATAGTGGTGATAACAGCATTAACAGTAGTAATAATAATAGTAATACCAATGACAGTAGTAAGAAGAAGAGGAGGAGTTGCAATAGTAGTCATGGTAATAAATAGTATTTATATAGTTCCTAAAAAGTTTGCAAAATATTTTACAAATATCTTATTTTAACCTTTTAACAACCTTGGGATGTAGGTGCAATTGTTTCATATATATATATATATATATATATATAGAGAGAGAGAGAGAGAGAGAGAGAACGAGAGAGAGAGAGAGAGAGAGAGAGAGAGAGAGAGAGTTAGTTAAGAAGGGGTTGTCTGAGGTTAGTAAAGCCATAATGTAATTTAAATATTGTAAGAGCATCCAGCTGGTACAACAGATAAAGTCTTGGCTTGGGAGTCAGAAAAATCTGAGTTCTAATCCAGCCTCAGACCATGAGCCATATGATTCTGGGTAAATCACTTAAACTGTCCTTGTCCAAGTTTTCTCTATTGTAAAAAGTAAATAATAATCATACCTGCTTTCCCAGATTATTTGTGAGGACCAAATAAAATAATATTTGTAAATTATTTAGTACAGTACTTGTTGCATAGTGTGATTATTAAATGTTTGTTTTAAGGGGGATGAAATTATTTGGACAAAGCTCTGACTATGCAAAGTTGAGCAGAACTTCTCCCTACTAGGAAAGGGCACTGAAATATTGAAGTATTTTGGCAACTAGAAGCATCAAAGTTTAGCCCATATTCAGACAAAATTTCAATTAGGAACTCATGATACCCCCACTTCTTTATTCTCAACATTCCCTTCAGTGCTAGATGACATCACTGACAATGTTTCAATGTTTCTTGGGTTAATGTTCCACAGTTTAATATATTTTGTGGTAGCTGCTTCACATTGCTTAAAATCATCCCATTACTTCTAGTAATAGCCTATTGTATAATCCCATTCTCCCCTTTGATGATTTTAACCTTCAAGTATTAATATAGATGTGTAATATTTTAATTCTAGTTCAAGTTCATCCTAAGCAGTATCTATTTTATTTTTCATGTTTCCTCCTTAGTGCCTCCACCATTCAATTTTATGCTTTTTCATGAAGATTTACTCATATTTTCTTGTGTTAGTTTTTTTTTTCCATTTATATGCTTTTTCCAACAAACAATGTACCATAGTAGTATGTTATCACTTCCCATTTCTATGCCCTTGGAACGACTCTCCACCCTTAGTTAGGATGTGTTTGTTACTTCATTACTCATCTTAAATGCTACCTTCTACATGAGATCTTTCCTGATATCAATTTCTTCCCAAATTACTTTATATATTTTAAGTACATTTCTTTTATTTGTGTATATATGTACATTTGCTTTGTTTTTTGTAGAGGGCTAAAACTACTGGATCGATGCACTGAGGTCAAGACTACTGAGCACTTGAAGCTAACTTCTGCTTGGACAATACTCTATGGGCATATGCTTGGACAATGGTCCTTTCCACTATCCTTACTGGCTCAATGATTGGTGTATAGAGGATTGTAGGAGGGACTAGGGGATGGAGTTAGACAAGCCAAAGACACACTCTCAGGGGTAGACCAGGGAAGACAGTCATGGAGAATCTGCTCCCATCCTGTTCAATACTGCATCTGGGGACCGAGAATAAAGATTGAGGACTTTTGCTTATCCTGACTCTGGCTGATTCTGGGGTGTCCTAGGTGCTAGTGTGGTCATTACAATTTTTCTCAAAATAATGTAAGCTGCTTGAAGACAGGGACTACCTTTTGATATAGACAGTTTTCATTTTTGTTTTTGAATCCCCAATACCTAGTATCAAATACCTAGACACAAGCCTAACACATAACAGGCTTTTAAGAAATGTTTATAAGCTAATTTGTTGATAATGATAAATGTTAAAGGGGATATGGAAAAATGGACACTAATACATTGTTGGTGGAGTTGTGAACTGATCCAACTATTCTGGAGAGCAATTTGAAACTATGCCAAAAAAAAACTTTCAAACTGTGCCTGCCTTTTGATCCAGCAGTTTCTCTTCTGCTCTACATAACATAAATTATGATATATGAATGTAATGGAATATTATTGTTTTATAAAAATGATCAGCAAGATGATTTCAGAAAGGCCTAGAAAGACTTACATGAATTGATGCTGAGTGAAGTGGGTGGAACCAAGAGAACATTGTACATGGCAAAAACAAAATTATGTGATGATCAAATATGATGAACTTGGCTCTTTTCAACAATGATGTAATTCAGGCCAATTCCAATGGACTTGTGGTGGAAGAGCTATCTGTATCCAGAGAGAGAGGTCTATGGAGACTAAATATGGATCACAACATAGTATTTTGGGGGGTTTGTTGTTTTGTTTGCTTGCTTGTTTTTTTCTTTCTCATTTTCCCCCTTTTGATCTGATTTTTCTTGTGCAGTATGGTAATGTGGAAATATGTCTATAAGTATTGCATATGTTTAACCTATATTGGATTAATTGCTATTTAAGGGAGCAGGAAGGAAGAAAAGGAGGGAGAAAAATTTGGAACACAAGATTTTTTAGGAGTGAATGTTGAAAGCTATCTTTGCACATACTTTGAAAAATAAAAGCTATTATAATTTTTAAAAATTAATTTGTTTATTTGTAAGAGTTAATTCATTGAGTAGAGTATTGGGCCTAGTTTCAGGATGATCTGCATTAAAATCTGGCCTCAGAATCTCACTAGCGTTGTGACTTTGGGCAGATCACATAATCTCTGTTAGCCTCAGCTTCTTTATCTACAAAAGGAGAATAAAAGCTTCTACCTCCCAAGATGGTTGTGATGTTCAAATGAAATAATAGTTGTAAAACATTTAGAGCAGTCCTTGGCACATAGTAAGCATTATATAAATGTTAGTTCTTATTATTTTTCCTTATTCTTGTTTTTTGATTATTTGATTGGGAATCATTTTCTCATCTGTCAAATGACAGAGGCAGATTAAATGGTTTCAAGTTCTCTTCTGACTCTAAATTCATCATCCTATAATATGTCACATGAGAAATAAACAAAAGCACAAAGTGAAAAATGAAAAAGTCATAGGGTTTCATGAGGCAGATTTTTTGGTCATCATTCTGACTTTCGAGTTTTTAAAAATATATTTTAAAAACACATATGGATATAATGGATTACTTAGAAAGTATGTCTGTGATTTATTTTCCAAAATCATCTAATGTAAATTCAGGACACCATTGTTCCTCAACAAGTATTTGAACACTAGAAAAATTAGAAAATGCAACCAGTGAAACGGTGCAGGAAAAGTTGAGGAATAAATAAGAGGTATTTTTTCCCTTCTATTTTGCCAAATCAATCCATTAAAAAGAAAAAAAAATCAGATAACTGGGTGTTTTCCCTACAATAAAATTGAAAAACTACTATCACTCCCCCCCCAAGATATATTTATTCAGCTGAATAATTATTAAGCACCTACATCATACAAAATCATCTTTTTGGCATTAGGATACAAAGAAAAAAATGAAACGATTTTTGCTCCCAAGGAGCTTACATTCCACTGGATTAAGGTGGAAGAGAAATAACACATATACCACTATTCCTACCTCTAATCCTATTCAAAAGGGTAATAATGCTTATATTGTATTTTAAGGTTTACAAAATAAATTGTATATGTATGTATACATACATACATACATATGAACCCCCAGACTCAAAAGTTAATTCACTTGGCCAGGGTGAAACAAGTAGTATGTGTATCTGAGTCAGGATTTGAATCAAGATCTCCCTCATTCCAAGTTGAGTGTCATATTTGAACTCATGGGAAGTGATTAAAAGAGCAAGTTTTAGAGGAACTAGAGAGGACTCAGAAGAGAGGCTGTGGTGACCTCCTATGTTGAACTGTTGGGAGATGAAATGTAGCAAAGCAGACAGAGAAGTTGTTCAAAAATTTAAAAAGAAAGTTAAGAAAAAAGTAGACTCACAGTAACCAGTTAGGGAGAGATTCCAGGAAAAAAATGATGATCAATCATATCAATAGTTGCAGAGAAGTCTAGAAAGATGTGAACAGAGAACAATCCATTGGATTTAGTAATGAAGAAATCATTGCTAACTTTGAAAAGAACATTTTCAACCAAATGGTGGATTTTAAAGCTAAACTGAATAGCAATTCACTGAATTGTTCAACTAAATATCTAGTTAAATCAGTCAAATAATCATATAATTCAGTAGGGGTAAAGAGTACAATTAGATCATTGGTCAATTTATTCAAAACATTAAAACATTCTTGTTGAAAGCTCTAAGATCCCTGCCTTGGATGCACTGACGGAGTTTCGTTGTTACATGTATCCAGGCTTGTAGAGAGTCTTGCTGAGAGAACTCCATGTAATAAAAAAAATTTGATAGTTATATAAAGTGGGAGATCATTTAAAGAAAAGTTGTTCTTTTGGCAGTATAATGTACTACAGAATGTATTGATTTACTAAATTTTTCTGTATGAAATTGAAATTTCTTTAAAGTGAGCTGAGTACTACTCTAAGTAGTATTTTATTTTTCCAATTACATGTAAAGATTGTTTTCAACATTAATTTTTGTAAAATATTGAGTTCCAAATTGTTTTCTTCTTTCCCCTTACCTTTCCTTCCCTAAGATATCTAGAAATCTATTGTAAGTTATACAATGTACAGTTATTTTAAAGATATTTCCATCTTAGTCATTTTTTGAAATAAACATCAAAAGAAGAGGGAAAAACCACAAGAAAAAAGAAAGCAAATAAAAAAGGTGAAAACAGTATGCTTTAATTCACATTCATTCTCCATAGTTCTCTCTCTGGTATGTTTCGTCTCTAGTCTTTTGGAATTATCTTGGATCACTGTATTGCATAGAAGAGTTAAATTTGTCATAGTTGATAATCACATAATCTTGCTGTTATTTTGTACAATGTTCTCCTGGTTTTGCTCATTTCACTCAGCATCAGTTCACATCTTTCTAGACTTTTCTGAAATCAGCCCATGCATCATTTCTTATAGAACAATAATATTCCATTACCTTCACAACTTGTTCAGCCATTCCCCACCACAAAAAGAGTTACTACAAACATTTTTGCACATGTGGGTCCTTTTCCCTTTTATATGATCTCTTTGAGATACACACCCAGGAGTGACACTGCTGGCTTAATGGATATGCATAGTTTTATAGCCCTTTGGGCAGACTTCCAAGTTGTGAGCTGAGGTTTTAAGGCACTCTGGCAACAGTAAATAGCTTAGCAGTATTACTAGTATTAGCAAATAAACGTGTGGGCTAGGATAACTGAAATCTATTGAGTAATTTTCATGTTGTTTTCTGATTCATCATACATTCATTAACTAATTTCATGTGTTTCATTTTGTATCCTTTGTGGACATTTTGAGAAAAAAAATCAGTATTCTGTCTCTAAGCTGTTTGGGATGATGCCTCTATAATATGTGACATCGAGTAGAAATAAATTATCCATTCACAAGATCTAAATCTCCATCTTCTATGCTTCAGTTCCCCATGGTTACCAAGGCTGTATGAGAATTGCTCTTGACTGCTTTAATCATAGTGCATGCCTTATTAGTGTTGCTTCTGTACATTAACATACTTTTGCATTTATATTTAGATCAGTACAGTCTTATTTCCTCATTAAGATGGAGATCCAGAAACAGAAGAATTGAAGAATTACTTTATGAACTAAAGAATATTAATTCTTGAGCAGGTGATACTAGAAATAGTCTGATTCCCTTCTTTGAAAGTCAGAGATAAAGATGGCATAAAA
Source organism: Sarcophilus harrisii (assembly GCF_902635505.1). NCBI lineage: Eukaryota > Metazoa > Chordata > Mammalia > Dasyuromorphia > Dasyuridae > Sarcophilus > Sarcophilus harrisii. The sequence continues at coordinate 174,395,650 of NC_045429.1, read as the reverse complement.
CCACCACATAGACTGATCTGTTGACTAATTCAAGTCAGGGAGAACTTAGCTCTCTACTAAATAGTAGTTTTCTCTTCATGAGATTTCAGAAGTCATAGTATGATATTCTATAGAACAGGAGAATTATGTTACTGGGTTTTTTCCCATTATTCCCATCATGAAATATTTAGTATGTTTGAGTCCAAAAGGAGAAAAGTTTCTACTATTATCTTATTGACCAACTACTTTTGCTGTCTAAGATCAGGTTAAGTGTACAGTCAGCAAATCACAAATTCTTTGACCTTAGAGATCTATGGAACAGATTAATATAACGGCGATTCTTTTTAGCTTCCTCCAAAGAAGCTGCAGGTAAATTTATTATAATTAGAAAGTTTAGAACATAAAGATTACCTACTGTATAGTTTACACACATACAAACACACATGCCACATACACACATAAGCATGCACATGGACATTTCTGAATGTCAATAAGAAAATTTTTTGATGAAACCCAAGATGGTTTAACTCAATTTTTAAAAGTATTTGTCAAATGGCACAGTATATGCCAGTCACTGTGTCAAACATTAGAGCCACAAAGACAAAAATGAAAATAATTCTTTCTCTCAAGAAGTTTCTATTCTATTAGCTTCTTAAACAAAATGTATCATTTGCAATCTCCAGTGTCTTGCAGACTGTAGGACTCATAGAGATAGAAAAAGGGATTAAAATGGTTATTTCATAGTGGAAGGAATACCTGTATGAAGAAATTCTCTGTACCAAAGCAGAGTAGCATCACATCAGCAATACAGGATCTTAGAGGTTTTTTCCAGGGCTAATGAATGTTAAGTGATTTATCAAGTTACATAGCCAGAATGTTGAAGATGGGACTTGAAGCCATGTCTTCACAACTGAAATTGGCACTGATAATACAAAATATATGCAAAGAGAGTAGAAGTAATTTTAAGAGTGAAGGATCTGTATAACTGTGGAGTTTGGAAAAAATTTTGTATAGAAAGTATCTCTTGATCTGAGCCCTGGATCCAAGAAGCAAAGATGAGGATATGAGATAGGATATTAATGCTCTTTTGGTATAATCTAGTCTGCTAATTTCATTTGACAAATAAACTATTGAGGTAAAGAAAGTTGAAGTGATTTGTACAAGATCATAAAGCTAATTAGTGGCAAATCCAGGCTTAGAATCCAAATCGCCTGACACTTAGACTGGTGATTTTTTTTCATTGTGCCTCAATATTTTTACGTTATCTGCAGGAAAAAAAAATTGTAAAATTTTCAGGAGATATGGCACATTGCCATTCAAGATAAGACATATGTGTACTAAGTATAGATTTTTTCAGTTATATATGTTGCTATTGTTTGGAAGGATATGATTTCTTTGTAGAAATAATTATCCTAGTAAAAAGTAATGGCCTTGAGGTTGTTGGGAAGCAGGTGTTTTAATTTTATTTTGTTGTAGTTGTTTATTTATCTGTTGTTTATTTTTAATCTTTACTGAGAGGCAGTGTAGACACAATGCTCGACTCAGGTGTGGATTAGAATCCCAGCACAGATTCTTACTAACTTTATGACAATGTTCAAGTCAAATAACCTCTTCAGGTCTCAATTTACTGTATAATTATGGGATTGGACTTAATGACTTCTAAGGTATCTTCTAGTTCTAAATCTATAGTTCCTATATCTGATGGGATTATAGCTTCAGGCAAATGTGACTATTTTATAGACAACGCTAGGTTGGACAAACCTCTTTTACCCAGGTAGGTCAGCACTTTCTCTAAACTTATAGTCTTAGTTACTTAAAGCAGTGGTTTCAGATTAAAACAGAAATGAAGGTCACTAAACCTTATGTAATGATCACTACAGCAGCATGTTGACTTAGAAATCAACATTTTAAAATTATCTAAATTACATTGTATTGTTATTTATTTTGTTATATTTCCCAATTATGCTTTAATCTTGTTGGGGCACTTGATTAATATAGTTCCTTGACTTTCATTTGATACCTGTGGCTTACATTGTTTGCCTATTTAGTGAATTGCCCAGGCTCACACAACCAGAATATGTAAGGGATGGATTTGATCTAGGTCTTCTTGCCTCTAAGGTTGGCTATCCATTATACTACTTGGCCTCCTACTACACACAGGGTAGGTACATAATAATTACTGAATTATACTAAGTTTATGGAAGAAATAGACATAATGTATCATACTTTGACAAAAAAAAATACTTATTTAGGACGACATATCCTTACTTTCCAAAGTGTTTTCTTTGTGGAATCTTTCTTTAGGAAATCCTATGTTGGCTCTAGGATAATAATTACATTCACCTTAGTTTATTGTGATTTGTATCATACTTTGACAAAAAATGAAACTAATTTAGAACTACATATCATTACTTTCCAAAATATTTTCTTTGTGGTAACTTTCTTTAGGACATCCTATGTTAGCTCTAGGATATAATTATATTTACATTGGTTTATTGTGATTATTTTGGCTTTTAACTACATTGCCCTATTTCTATAATTGAGAATAAAAATTTAAAAATGTAAAGTTAATATATTTTAAATTATTTTTAAATAATTATATTTAAATTATTTTTAAATCTTTAGTCTTTTGTAGTTTTGCCTCTTTAACCCTCTGCAAGGAAATGTCATGATGTAGCTTTCATAACAAGTGAGTTAAATATGTGCAGCATGTGTTAGATTTACATAAAGAATGAATGAGCAGAAATATTTCTCCATTCCTTCCATTTTGGAAATTGAATTTCTAAACTGTGAGAGGTTAAATACTTCCCTCTCTCTTTACTCCTTTGTAGTGTTCCTATAAGAACCATGGACTATTTGTGTAGGAAGTATTATTAGAAAAAACAAACAAACAAAATTTAATTATTTAATTGTCGTAGACGCCCTCAAATAACCAAATGTGGCCCCCAGTTTTTTGTTTGTTTGTTTGTTCGTTTAGGTTCTTGTTTTTCTGTTCTTTTTCCTTTCTTTTTTTTGGCATATAAGTTTAAAATGACAACAAATGGTGTCTGGCTGCAAGCATCTTCTCCTTATGCTATTTTCAGCTCCTGCTGCTATTAAAGCAAAGTGGTGAGTGAAGAAGCTTCAGAAGAGTAAGCTACATCTTGCACTTTCAAGTACAGACTTGGTCTGCAATCCACTGAATGATATTGGAAGGATTTGACACATGAGAGATTTTATTTTCTGTGTTTCAGTGCTGTCTGAGTACATTGAAAGTGGTGCTTGACCTGTATAATAATAAGCCTAAACCAGGACATTTTAATGGAGTTGTTCATATCTCAGTTTTTCAGTTTTTCATTGTATCACATTATATTAGCCAACATGATATTATTAGTTAGACTGAATGCTTACTAAAGGGCATTTTGAGTTGACTTATGTGAAGATGTCTGATCCTAATGGCGCATCCTAAAGCTGAAGGGCTGTTCAGGCTGTTGAAAGAATAGTTTCAGGGTGGCCATTATATTTTGGCTTTTCCTACCCTGGCATGACCTGAAATGTAAAACCAAAACAAAACAAAACAAAATTTGAGTTTAGCCTTCTGAGAGTGAACCCTGTGATCTACTGCAATGAAGTTTTGTTTTCCCTTGTGTCAAGCGTCAGGAGGGGATGTGCAAGATGTTGTTGTTGTTGTTGTTGTTGTTGTTGTTGTTCATCACATAAGCACAATTTTATTCTTCATAAGTCAATAAACATTTATTAAAGACCAACCATTTCTTACTCCACTCTGGAATTCCTATAAATCAATGACATCATTTTGGGGTATATTGGAAATAAATGTAACTCAATCATGGTTCAATTCTTCTTTTCCTCCTCTCCCTTTCTCCCCACTCAAATGTGGTTAAGTGATTATAATGTGCCACAACTTCTTGGCCTTCTCCATCATTCCCCCAGTAAGCTCATTTTAGGGAAATCTCACATCTTGCAAATTCCAATCAGCCTTGAAATTCACACCTCATCAGAAACTTCTGCTCTTCTGATGAAAAGGTAGAGCTCAAAACTCCTCCTTTGAAGACATAGCATCATTTTCTGCCTGCCTGAGCTCATGTTGAACATCTTTGATTTCACCATAAATTGAATATCTCTCCCTCCTCGCCTGCTCACTTTCTAGCTTTGTGAAGGTAAGGTGTCTTCCTCTAGTAACTTGTAAACTCTATGAGAACAGAGAATACCTTTATTTTTAGGGAAATTGTATACCTAGTGCTTTGCACAGACCCAGGTGCATAATTGGCACTTCACTAAGTGCAATTAGCAAATATTTCTTGACTATTGTTTAATAAATCTTTGATATATGCTAAGTTCTCTGCTATTAAAAGCTGGATCTATAAAGACATAAAGATACATCAAATACATACTTAGTAGTAGCAGTGGAATTCCTATTGGGATCTGATTCGTAAAGTGCCATATAAATATTAGCTAATATTTCTAGCTTTTGTGAAGGTAATCTGAGTCTTAATAACCATTATTATGAAAATCTCCTCTTTAGTGGCTATCAGAGCCTCACAGCAGACTCATAAACTAGATGAAGGTAGTGAGTGCAGAAGAACAGTCTCTTTAGTCTCTTTGAGTCTTTGAAGTGTCTTCAGACTTTGCAGTTGCTTTGGACACTTCTGCTTTCTGCCCTTGTATTATAAAATAAATGAATAAAGCCAACCTCATTTTAGGTTGCTGAAGGGAAAATATGATACTGGAAAGAAGTATATATTAAGTATCTATTATGTCCCTATTCATAGCTTGTTAGATGATAGACTTTGGAGAATTTTCCCTTAGGTGAGATTTAGGACTCTGTACTGGTTGAGCAGTTACCTTGCTCCCAAAGGGAGAGCTACTTCGTTCTATATTGTCTGATTCATATTCTTCTATATGTACTTTCCCTGACTTCTGTTTTGCTATCAACTTGAATAAATGGTTTATTCATTATGGAACTGGTATTTGGTAGTTAAGAAGTCAAGCATTGAGTATAGAGCTTAAGAACCTTTCCCACTTATGGAATGTAATCAGACATGTTGAACTTCCTTTCACAGAGGAGACTAGAGTGGTCAAGCTTCTGCTCCCAAATCCCTGCTTCCCATCTGTCAAAAACTATTACTACCTTAGAGAATTGTGGAGGGAAAAATGGAGAAGAAGCAAAAGATATTTATTCTGCTTCCCTGAAAACCACATGTCATATAGAGGGGACAGTTTCATTACTTGTATTATTTTGAGTTATAGTTCTTTATATGTGTTTCATATTCCTTGTGAAACTATGTTATGAGATATAAGAAATCATCCCCTTTCCAAAATTTGTCTCCCCCAAGTGCCCATTTTAGCCTACAATCTACACTTCATAAATGTTTATTAAATTTAATTAAATAATTTAATCCCTTGGGGTTAGTGATTTGTATGATTCAAAATCTAATGTTACTTTCTAATAAAAGCAGAGGTGACAAGCATTTTTCTGTAGTACTTCTATCTTCAAAGATCACAGAGGGAGTTAAATGAGACAAATGGGGGACGTAGTATTTTGAATGTTATGAAAGAGAAGAAAAAAAATCTGAAATACACTGGGGAAGAAATGAAGAAAAAAGCAGAACTTGCTATTTCCAATAATTGGGATAGTCAAGAAAAGTAATAAAATATAAAGAACTTCTCTCCTTTTCTTCATGGGAGGAGTAATCATTACAGAAACCTCATTCTTCTATGAACTAGATGAACTATATGGGTATAATGTGCACATATATACATGCTTTTGCTGAAATACATCAAAGTCTACAGGGAAATAGGTTAAAGACAGGATGATGGGGAAAAGGGAATTAAAAGGAAGGGAATAAGGGAGAGAATAGTCGAGAGTAAGTTGTTCAAAGGAAAGATTGTTTTTTATTATTATTATAACCAGTGATTAGGGCTTGGGTGAAAGGAAGAAAGGAGAACTACTAGAATGGAAGTATATCACTTCAATTATAGACCACTAGCATTTATAATATTCCAATCTCTTCCCCCCCCATTCTCTTCTTTATAAAGATTCGGGCAAAGAGTTGGAAATATAAGGATATGATGGAGGAAAATACACAATTAATAATTGTAATCATGCACATGAATGGTATGATCTAACACATAAAAAGGAAGAAGATAGAATAATGGATTAGAAAGTGTGTTGTTGTTTTTAAAATATAATATTGAAACATAAAAATTCATGAAGACTTTAAAATGAGAGACAGGAGCAGAATGTATTATGCTTCAAGAAGAAAAAAATAGATTTGAAGGGAAAATGATTTCCAACAAGATAGAAGTAAAAGTAAACATTTAAATAAGTTAAACAAGGAAACTATGCTTAAATGCACAAAAGAAAGAGAAATACTATCAATTACTGTCAATCTGTAATTTATATGCACCATGAATATATTGGAATTTATATATAAACACAGATATACATCTATGTATATTTGTGGGTATATATGCATCTACTAATAGAGCATCACTGGAGTTTATTGAATAGAAGAATAATATGGTAAAACTTACACTTTAGGAAAATAAATTTAGCATAGACTTATGGGAGATCAATAACAAGGCTTTTAAAAATATTTATTTTATTTTTAATTTATGTAATAAAACAAGCATTTCCATAAAATAGTAAAAAAAAAAAAAGATGGTTGCTGCTAAAATTGTAAATTTATATACAACTTGCTGTTTCTTTTAAATGAGAAGGCTTTTGTAACAGTGTAGGGAAGGGGTTAATGATGGATTATTTTAGAGTGGTGACTACATAAGAAGAAAGAAGGGGCCCTATTTCAGATTTGTCATAGAGAAAAAATTGACAAGTCTGAGCAACTGTTGCTGTACGAGGAAGAGTTGAGAATATATCAAGGCTGCAGGTTTGGACAAATGGAAGGATGATACTTCCCTTGGTTGTAAAAGGCAGCTTCAGAAGAGAGAGAGAAAGATGAGTTCTCTTTTTGACATATTGTGTTTGAGATGTCTAAAGAATATTCAACTTAAAATGTTTAATGGATAGTTCAAGTGATGTGGGACAAGTCTCACAAAAGAGTATTTTTGGTTACATAGATTAGGAAATCATTTGCCTAGTGATTATTACTGAATCCATGGAAGCCGAGATCACCAAATAAGAGATGATAGAGAAAAGAATTCCAAACAGATCCTCTAGATAGATTTACATTTCTGGGGCATGGTATGAATGAAAATCCAGCAAGGGAGACTAAAGAGAAGCACCTTGATACATAGGACAAGTGAGAGTTCAGTGCCATAAAAATCCATACTGAAGAAATCAACCAAGAGGTACAAATGATTAAGAATATAAATGCTTCAAATGTATCAAGGAGGTTGAGGATTGAGAAAAGACCATCAGATTTGATACATAAGAGATAACTGGTAACTGGAGAAAATACTTTAAATGTAATATTAAGGTTGGAAGTCATGTTCTTAAGTATTTTCAAAGAGTTTTCCTCCTAAGGAGTTTAGCCAAATAAAGAGATCCTAGAAGGTTGAAGAATTTACTATCAATGTGGTAGCTGACTTAGTCCATGTTTGTCCTAACTGAAAATATCATGCTAAAAACCATGGGAGCAAGCACACAGACTTGTTCACTCCATTGTTTATTGGGGAAGCTTGAGAGCATTGATCATTGTCCAGAACCAGGGCAAGTATACCATCATGAAATTGACATACTATACTAATGAACCTCTTTGGACAACCAAATTTTGACAAGTGACAGTATCAAAGGCCTTGACCAATTATACAAATGTTGTATGTAGACCTCTGTTTTGCTCCTGGAATTTTTTTCTGGATTTATCAGGCAGCAAATACCATATCTGCTGTTGTTTGTCCCCTTCTGAAGCCACACTGACTCTCAGATAGATGACCTTTTTCTAGGTGTAGGGTCAATAGCAAGAGAAATTTGTTGTGATTGTTTTTTTGGTTGTTGTTGCTATTTTCTGTGATTTTGGATTTGGGGTTTAGTTTTGTTTTTTGGCACAAAATTCAGAATGCTAAAGCTGGAGGAAAACTTAAGGTTCACCTAATAAAATCTTTTTTTTCTTGCATGTAAAGATAATTTTCAACATTTATTTTTATAAGGTTGTAAGTTCCTCGCTACACACCTGTTAGATTGGCTAAGATGACAGGAAAAAATAATGATGATTGTTGGAGGGGATGTGGGAAAACTGGGACATTGATGCATTGTTAGTGGAGTTGTGAATGAATCCAACCATTCTGGAGAGTAGTTTGGAACTATGCTCAAAAAGTTATCAAACTGTGCATATTCTTTGATCCAGCAGTGTTACTACTGGGCTTATATCCCAAAGAGATCATAAAGAGAAAGGGACCTGTATGTGCACGAATGTTTGTGGCAGCCCTCTTTGTAGTGGCTAGAAACTGGAAACTGAGTGGATGCCCATCAGTTGGAGAATGGCTGAATAAATTGTGGTATATGAATATTATGGAATATTATTGTTCTGTAAGAAATGACCAACAGGATGATTTCAGAAAGGCCTGGAGAGACTTACACGAACTGATGCTGAATGAAACGAGCAGGACCAGGAGATCATTACGTACTTCAACAACAATACTATAATGATGACCAGTTCTGATGGATCTGGCCATCCTCAGCAAGGAGATCAACCAAATCATTTCCAATGGAGCAGTAGTGAACTGAACCAGCTACGCCCAGAGAAAAGAACTCTGGGAAATGACTAAAAACCATTACATTGAATTCCCAATCCCTATATTCATGCCCACCTGCATTTTTGATTTCCTTCACAAGCTAATTGTACAATATTTCAGAGTCCGATTCTTTTTGTACAGCAAAATAACAGTTTGGTCATGTAAAAAAAAAAAAAAAAGGTTGTAAGTTCCAAATTTTTTTCTCCTTTCCTTCCAAATCCTCTCTTCAAGACAACAAGCAAATTGATATAGATTTCATATATGCAATTATTTAAGGATATTCCCACATTAGTCATATTGTGAAAGAAAAAAACAGAATAAAAGGGAAAAACACACACAAAGTTAAAAATAATATGCTTCAATCAGCATTCATATTTCATAGTTCTTTCTCTGAATATAGAACATATTTTTCATCATGAATCTTTGGGAATTGACTCAGATAATTGTATTGAGAAGAAATTTCAATCATAGTTAATCACTGCATAATATTACTGTTACTGTGAAAAATGTTCTCCTGATTCTGCTCATTTCATTCAGCATCAGTTCATGTAAGTCTTTCTAGATTTTTTTCTGAAATCTTCCAGCTCATCATTTCTTATGGCCCAATCTTATTCTATTATATTCATATACTATAAATTGTTGAGGCATTCCCCAATTGATGGGCATTCCTCATTTTCTAATTCTTTATCACTGATATAAATACTTTCACATATAGGTACTTTTGCTTTTTTAATTATCTCTTTGAGATACAGACCTCGTAGTGATATTGCTGGGCATGGTTCCAAAATGCTCTCCAGAGTGGTTGAATCAGGTCATAACTCTACCAATAATGCATTCGTGTCCCAAATTTCTTATATCTTCTCCAATATTTATCATTTTCCGTTTCTGTCATAATAGCCAATCTGATAGGTATGAGCTAGTAGCTCAATTATTTTAATTTGCTTTTCACTAATCAGTAGTGATTTAGAATATTTTTATATGGCTACAGACTGAAAATTGTCAGTTCTTATCCTTCGACCATTTCTGAATTGGGGAATGACTTGTATTCTTATAAATTTGACTTGGCTGTCTATACAGTTGAGAAATGAGGCCTTTATCAGAAACACTTTTAAAAAAGTTTTCCATATTTTTGCTTTTCCTCTAATCTTGTTTGTCTAATAGTATTTGCATGAAACCTTTTTAATATAATCAAAATTAGCCATTTTGTATTTCATGATGCTTTCTATTTCTGGTTTGTTCATAAATTCTTCCCTTCTCTGTAGATTTGACAGGTAAAACTATTTCTTTCTCCTTAGTGAGAGATTTTTAAGGATAGGATAGACACCAGCATTATTTTAGGTGTCAAGGAATAAACCAGTAGTAGTGAGAAATTGAAGATTTACAGGGAGACAGAAATGGATAACAGAGGCATTCTGCTAGAGAAGATAAGCAGGGATGAAATTAAAAGCATGTATATAGATGTTGGTTTTCTCAATGAAAAGAGAATCTTTCATCAAAGGTGTATATAAGAAGAAATAGGTGATCATATTGAGGAATATGATGTGTAGTGAGAAGAGAGATATTGAAGAGCTTCAGTTTCATTTTTTTTTTCTTCGTGAAGACAAGGACAATGATAGTGGTGGGTAGTAGCGAGTCTCAAATAACAATATGCTTTAAAATGAACCAAATTGCATTTACCCAAATTGTTTCCCATATACCTCTGTAAGTAACTTTGGACTTGTCTTTTAAAAGCCTTTTTAAAAACCATTTTTTGCCCCTCAGTTTCTTTACCTTTAAAGTTAAGAAAAGGTCACACTTCTTACCTCATGGAGTTATTGTGAGGGAAGGACTTTTTGAACATAAAAGCATTATAGAAATGGGAACTCTTGTTCTTTTTATTGTGTTCTTTAACTTTTGAACAATGAAACTCTCAACAAGGCAAGAATTTATTAAAATGCTGTGGGAAACATTATTTATATAATATAATTTCAGATTTCTACTTTTATCTGGTGAATTGAATGCATAGCACCAAGCTCATAGTGTCAAAGATAATTCCAAAGCTTTTTTAACTTTGTAGACATACATTTTTACACAATTCATTTTATAGTATTAATATTACAAAATCTTAGGACAATGAAAGCTGGTATAAAAGTGTGGAAATGACACAGGTGTCCTATTTTGCCTGACTTTGGATAGTTTAGAAATACCCAAAAGAAGAAATACATTCCACAGAGACTCTAATATTTCTTAATAGTATATAATACATGCATCTATCCATATATAGATATATAGATAAATATAGATAGATATTTAGATCTAGGCTATCTATCATTTAAATATAGCCTGGGTTTAATGGAATATAATGTTCAATTCCAGGAGGAAAAAGAATCTTTATGAATTGTTTTTCTCTGTAAAAGCTTAGCTTATACAGAGGGTAGTTTCTCTCTCTCTCTTTTTTTTTTTTTTAAAGGTAGCTTAAAATTTAATTAGTGAAGAACATAGTTTCTCAGTTGATGAGATGGGTGTTGATTTTGTCTTGTAAAGAGATATCTACAAGAAAGGATTAAGCAATTGAATAAATCTGCTACCTATACACACTTACAAGAAGATAAGAGAAGATTTCATCAGATAGTGGAACAACATCTATATCCTTTATCTTAGTGGTTTCTTTATAACTAAGAAAAACTTTTGTCCATTGGCAAGAAGAAAGTTTCATTTCTCATCTATTGCTTGACATCCAATTTTCTTTTTATGTTGCCACTATTGTGATACTTTGAAAAATGTGTGATTTTGTATATACGTGATACTTCCTTCACCAATAGAGACAGCAATACCTCCATATGTTATGGGTTGCTAGAGATGAATATTCATCATCAGGTGCCCAACAATTTGCTGGAGTATGTCTCTCTATTTGTTGCTTAGACTGTTCCTCAGAAAATAGGTATATAGTCCCGCATAAATTGCCCACTTGGTATCTGTCCAGTTTGGGAAGGGCTAAAAGAACTTGTATTTCCCTGATACAGACTTCAAGGTCACCCCTCCAGCAGGATGAGTCACTGCAGTAACATTTCAGTGGTGGCATTCTGTCAATAATGACAATAATCTGATTCACTTGGTGGTGATTTTTGTGATAGGCAGCAGCTTCGCCTTTTCATAGGAGCTGTTTGAATAGTCAATAAAATATAATGACTTTTTGTCACTATCAATAAAATTTTTGAGTTGCATTGTCCCATAATCCATTGTTACTATCAGTAACTGTCCTCCTTTGTAATTTGAAATTAAATTTGAATAAATTAGTATAACTAATTACCATTTGATTGTTGGGTGCTCCCACCAATGATATATTTCATTGGACACTGGAAATGTATTAATAGTCGACTGAGTTGCAGTATATTTTTTAAGTTATAGTGAATTGCTAACTAATTGCATTCATATTATTCACCCTACCATTAATGGAAAGCTTTATGATGCCTAGATGCAGCTAGATTAAAATCAATTTAAAAGATGAGTTGAGTTTGTTTATCATGTATTTTTATTATATCTGACAGCTGTTTCCTGAATGCCACTGAAGACTGCATATGAAGCAGATATAACCCCTCTGAATGACTGATTGTTATATTCTTTAAGTCTTTTTTAGGAGACACATTCCCTGTCTCCCCTTTAAGATGTCACCCCTTCTCCCTACAAAGAAAAGGCCTGTTAACTTAATTCTACAATCATATGCCACAAGATGCTGCTGCAAATTTTCTGCTTTACCATTTTGGCTCTATTATTTGAACAGAAATTAGTGCATTAATGGAACTATTACATCACTATTGAATTTAAATTTCAAGTCATATCCTTAGAATGACATTGAATGTACAACTATACACTTAGCATATTGATACAGATAATATATATGTTCAAATAAATAGCTCATGGTGGTATGCACAAATATACACATATGGATATTCTTATTAGATTAATGTCTTATTAAAAGAAATATGACAATTTATTATCAATATCTTACTTTTTAACAGTTTTTAGGAAATAGTGACATTGACATATACAAGTATATCTGCAAGTTAATGTTCACAAGGTCTCATAAATTTCAAATTTCATGGTGAAGCTATTACCTACAACAACAATCATTACTAGTTGAAAATGATTGTTCGCCATTGTTGACACTATTCCATTGAAGTTGTACTCTAGTATGTCGTCTGCTGGAGGAATGTCCTTGAAGTCTGAGAATCCTTTCAGGCCTTCTTAATATGGAAATTTATCAAATAGGGGTTTGGTCTAGAACTATGTACCTACTTTCTGACAGAGAGCTAAAGCAAATAGAAATATACATCAGCAAAAGATTAGGTATCTTTGATGAAAATTCAGCTCTGGCAACTCATCTATAAAAACATACATTTTCCTCAAAGCATCAAAATATTGGCACTATTATAAAAAATGCAAAATTGAGTAGTGGGCAACATTTTTTCTTGCCAATGGTGGAGAAAGTTCTTTTTGTTATAAAGAATCTGTCAAGAAATAAAGAATATAAAGGATATAAATGACAATCAGTCATCTAAAAACTCAGAAAAACCTATAGGCATGAACTAGTAAGATTCTCAAATCTAATAGTCTCCAAAATTATGTTGCTTAAATCAAAAGGGAAGTGACTAATTTATACATAGGCTCTTTTACATCGTATGGGGTATGAAACAATGTCATGATGTTAAAGACTAAGACATATTTTTTTTTTAATGAAAAGAAAAATTAGTGACTCATGACTAAAATAGAAATTTTCTGCTATCTGTCCCAATATAGTTGTTGGCTAATGCCAAATTGAGTCGAATCTACTAATTGTCAATTTTAGCAACCACTTGTGACAGTAGTCATTGGCCACAGCATAACTTATAATAGATTTACCTCTTCCAGTGTGTCACTTGTAATAAAAATTAAGGGGATAACATGAGAATACAATATTGACTTTGTATACTTAATTAATATTTTAAAAATAGAATTAAAGAAATTTTCTCAGATTATATCTAAATAATAGAATATCTTAGATGGGGGCAAAAATGTCAACCTGATCCTTTTAGGAACTTAAATGAAGAAATCATATTGACTTCAAATTTGCTCTAATCCATTCATCACTTTTAACAGAAGTCAAGTCAAAATCAACTTACTCAACAACTAACTTCTAGTTGAACAACCTTAGTGACTCAAGACCTCTAATTGACTTTAAATGTTTTCAAAACTCTCAAGATGTTCCTGGGGTAGAATAGTTTATTGATCTGTTGTTGATGGCACAATGCCTGCTATCATCTGTATCTGCATTAAATATTCATTGTTATGTCTTTTTTTTTCCCCTGAGGCAATTGGAGTTAAGTGACTTGCCTAGGGTCACACAGCTAGGAAGTGTTAAGTGTCTGAGGCCAAATTTGAACTCAGGTCCTCCTGACTTCAGAGCTGGTACTCTATCTACTGCGCCAACCAGCTGCCCCCATTAAGTCTTTTTAAAGTTGGAATACCAACAGAGAGGACTATAGCTTCATAGGGCCAATTAGTCTTAAAAATGCTTTCATTTTTTCCCCTGTGTGATCTTTTTCTTTCAGAGTATAAATGGCTCTACTACTTTACCACATAGTTATGTCTGTGGTACTTTGAGGAGGATTTCTATATAAGTTATACAGTTATAATTTCATAATTGACATATACCTTAGAGACCATCTAGTTCAAACTCCTCATTTTACTAATAAAGAAACAGAGGCCAAAGCTCACACAGGCAGATATTGAACCAAGGACTTCTGACTAGAAATATAATATTCAGTATATATTTTAACCAGTTTCTCTCAATATCAAAATAGGCAATAAGAAGTATGTGGTTATGTCATCTCTGGTCAAATATGATGACTGTATTTTCCTTTTCCTTTCTTATTTTAGTTATAGACAAATCATTGTCCAACCAATCTGGATGTGGGCCTGATTTAACAATACTAAATAGAACAGTTCTATGGAGAATGACTCTGCTTGCATTGTCCCTAGAGAGTTTGCAATTTATTTGTTTTTCAAACAATAGGTAGCATCAAGGAACCTTGATTGTCCATATTAAGACAACTTCATACCAGTTTCTATTAAGTAAGAAAATGTTCTATATTATGCTATTTAAAATAGGTACATGCTGCCTACATTTTTGATTTCCTTCACAGGCTAATTGTACCCTATTTCAAAGTCCAATTCTTTTTGTACAGCAAAATAACTGTTTGGACATGTATGCTTATATTTAATTTATAATTTAACATATTTAACATGTATTGGTCAACCTGCCATCTGGGGGTGGGGGTGGGGAGAAGGAGGGGAAAAATTGGAACAAAATGTTTGGCAATTGTCAATGCTGAAAAATCACCCATGCATATAACTTGTAAACAAAAAGCTATAATAATAATAATAATAATAATAAAGGTACATAATGTACATGGATGCCTTTTGAGTCTTCTCAAAGACTCTTAGATTAAATCTAAAACAAACCAAAAAACCCAAATAGGCCAAAACCTGGATAATAAGGGTTTAGAAAACAGGCTGTCTACATTTCTAATGTGAAGAAGAGAATCTAGTTTCAAATCTTTTCTCTGACATATTCTATTGAACTCTGAGTAAGTTGCTTAAAATTTCTGGGGCTCAATTTCCTCCTATATTAAATAAGAGGAAGGGACTTTCAAGATCCCTTTCAACTCTTAATCATCTGATCCTCAGATTGGGCATATCAGGAAGAGAGACAGTTGAATCTTTCTTCATAATGAAATTATCCTGATGATGCAACAAAGACAGAAAATATATTCCTAACCTCAGCTCACAATTAATTTGTACCCTGATGCATGAAGTTGAAGTCCCATTACTATATTAGGTGATATATATTTTATAAAGCTAATATTCTATTAATTTTACATGTATGTTACATACTACCTTTAAGGCAAATTCTCATAGAGGCTAGTTCTCATCTGCCTTTTTTGCATAGTCTAATATGTTCATTTTAAAACTGTTGCTTCTTGTTAGGCATTTCCATTTATTGCTTCATGTTAATGCTTAGACTATTTTCCCCTCAGAGAGGTTACAAGTACTATCATTTCTATTATGATATAGCAGTAGTTAAAATTGTTCCTTATAATGTGCACTCAGGCTTGCCTTTATAGAACTTTTCTTACTCTTATGTTGACAAATTATTCACACTTGGCCTTTTATGTTTCTTTTAAAGTGCATCAAATTACATATTCACAGAATCTCTGACTTGGAAGGGATATCAGAGACAATCAATTTTAACATAAACCTGAGCAAGAATTCTTTCTACAAGAATACTTAACAAGCCTTTATTTAGTTTTAACTCAAAGACCTTTAGTAAATTCCACCATGTGACATCTTCTATCTTTCACTGATTTTAATATATTTTATGTCCAGTTTATTCTTCCATCACCTTATTTATGCTCATATACAGATCTTTCATTTGTTGCTTTATTCATCTGATAGATTTATCACTAGGAATGTCTTTGCTTTAAAAAAATATTTTTTATTTATATTAATGGTATTTAAAAAAAAAACACTTTTGAATCCAAATTCTTTCTCCCTCTAGTTCCTTCCCCCTCACTAGGAAGGTACATAATATATTAGTTGTACCAATGAAATCATGCAAAACACATTTCCATCTTAGTCATGTCACAGAAAAGCAAGAAAAAAAAAAGAAAAGAATTCCTCAATGTGCACTCATCAGTTTTGAGTTCATTAATTCTCTCTCAGAAGGTAGGTAGCATTTTTTAATCATGAGTCCTTTAGAATTGTCTATCATTGTATTGGTCAGAATAGTTTACTCTTTCACAGTTGATCATGATTACAATATTGCTATTATTGTACACAATTATCTCTTAGCTCTGTCCATTTCACTTTGTATCAATTCAAAGAAGTCTTTACATATAAAAATATTTCCAAGTTAAGAATGTTACAAATTAGAAAAAATTTTCATTTCAATGTTGAATTAATTTAAGATATTCTCCATTTACCACTGTTAAAACTAGTATTTTAATGCCAGTAATCATATATTATTTATGCATACATATTTGCATAAATGAGTACTAATATTAAAGAAATAAAATGTAAAATATAGAATATCTCTAAGTATATATATATATATAAGTATATATGTATGTATATAACATATACATACATTGAATATATGTGGATATATTCAATAAGTGTTTATATTAAAGAAAAACAAAGTCTCTGAATATTCTGAGTGAACATTTTGTGATGTTATTTTCTCATCCTAACAGAACTATAAAAGAGCAGAGTAGTGTATGTTTCTAATGAGCTCTTCTTCAGTTACAAAAATGAAACCACAGGCCCTGCCATGTACTTTGAGCTTTGTGTTTATTTGTTTTCCCCCAGGGATGGAGATAAATTTATACTGATCCACTCTTTATTGTTGCACTCTTTCATAAGTATCCCTAATGACCAACACATATTCGGAGAACAAGAGCACAGTTTGATGGGATAGAGTGAAATTTCTTACACTATATGCAAATTCTGTTTGCGACACTAACCATTGAAGTCTGTCTCATGAGAATTATATTCTAATTAAAATAGACATCCTATTATCTGTTAATGTAGCCTACAATGACATTGTTATATCATTTCTTTTTAATCTTTAATTTCCTATATATATTACATATTATTATGGAGCACATTTAACATGTGACTTGTTCATTTGGTCAGAGTATTACAATAATTTTTGTTTGTTTTTATTGTTATTGATTTTTTATATCCAAAGAATGATTATTATGGAATTCCACAGTTTCCTCATCTGTAAAATGAATGAGCTGAATTAGATAATTTGATATTCTGGTTAACCAATCATTTTGTTTGGTTTGTTTGACTGCTACCAGATGTTCTGATGGAAGATTGAAATCCAAAAAATTAAATAAATTTGATAATCTCAACATGGCAATTTCAACATGGTAACATTGGTAAGAAGCTAGCCACAGTGTTAGGGATACTTGGGTTTAGTACCTTTGATGCAACCTGGCTGTGTGATCATTGGACTTGATTTAGAACTATAAAGGACCTTCAGTGTTATCTAATGCAATTATTTTATATAATAAATATTTCCTCGGGCCTGAAAACTCCATAAGTCTCTATGCAGATTTGCCTGCATGCATTAGTAGAATGCCATGCTCTGGAAATACTCCAGACTTCGGTGTCTTTCTGTCCTAAATTGTCTTCAGATGTACTGTGCTCAGACCAAAGAATCAGTTTAGTGTTGGATTCTCTACTTTCTAAAGCACTTCCATACACTGCATCCTCTATCTCTCAAAATTGTTTTTTCCTCTGAAACTATTCCCTTCATCAGAAAATGAGTAACTTTTAAAAAAGAAAACTTTTGGAGCATTAATTTCTCAAGAGTTTACACTTAAAATATCTACATTAAGAAGGCCCAGCAAGAACTATACTATGTGGAAAGTAATTGATATGGAAAGCAATTGATAAATCCTTGACCATAACAAAACTGTATCTTAAATGGAAATGTGTAACTCAGATTTATCACTGATTCTGACTAGTTTTCCTGTTAAGCTATTGCAAATGATTATTTCATTATAATAAACATTTGGGAGATCTCTTTGCCCTTATATGATTCAAATTAAATTGTGATTTTGTCAGATTTTGCAAGAATTTTCAAGTTAGTCTTAAGCAAAGTTTTGTTATGGGTCCTTTCTTAGCAGTAATATATTTGATTTGCTTGATAGAATATTTGCATTGGCTCAACCATCAAGTATATCTGTAACCATTATATATCATGTAATTTTCCAATTTGGAAGCTTCAATTCACCTGAAGAAGAGCTGATAATGAATTTAAAGTAAGTTTTAAGTGAGGCTCTTTTCCCCCCACTGGCAGATAAAATCCTTAATTATACTTTTTAGCTGTTTCTTACAGCTTGAAGGTAATTGTATCAACAGATTATAGAAGACATAATTAAACTGTGGCACAGTGGCCATTTCAATAATATATGTGGAGCCCACATGTTGATCAGAATGTTTTCCATTTGGAATGTGGGTAGTCTTTGTGTATTCCAAGGAAAATAATAATTTTAATGTTGTGTAACAAGATTACATATGTATTATATATTTGTCTATGCACTATGTGTTCATTATGCACTCTAAATATATTTAAAACAAAATTGCATATATATTGCTCCTGTATGAAGGGGTTTCATGTGTCTTTTGTTTACCATTATTACCCTAAAATAATTTAGTTGTTTCTTCTTCCATGAGTGTCACAGTGTTATATAGAAAATGGAAATGACATAAAAAATATGCAACTTTTATATGAAATGATTAGCAGGAAAACAGAATCTGTTTGTCTTTTTTTTTATGGAAATCAACGTATTATCAGGTGTTTTTATTAGATTAAAAGTTTTGGGAGAACAAGAACCAAATCTTTTTTTTTTAATGTTGTAGAACATTTTTTTAATGATTTTGGTAACTCCTTTTCTTAAACTATTTTTATTAAAGCTTTTTAATTTTAAAAGATATGCATTGATGATTTTTAAACATTAACCCTTGCAAAACCTTGTGTTCCAATTTCCACCTTCTCCTAGATAGTAAGTAATCAAATATATATTAAACACGGAAAAATTTATGTAAAATCCAATATATGCATACACATATTTATATCATCTTGATGCACAAGAAAAATAAAATCAAAAAAATGAGAAAAAAATGCAAGCAAACAACAACAAAAAGTAAAAATGCTATGTAGTAATTCACACTCAGTTACCACAGTCTTCTCTCTGGGTGTAGATGGATTTCTTCATTACAAGATCATCGGAATTGGTCTGAATCATCTCATTGTTGAGTCCATCAAAATTGATCATCATATAATGTTGTTATTGTATACAATGATCTCCTGCTTCTGCTCATTTCAGTTAGCATCAATTCATGTAAGTCTCTCCATATGTCTCTGAAATCATCCTGCTTATCATTCTTATAGAACAATAATATTCCATAACATTCACAAACTGCAACTTAGCCATATTCCAACTGATAGGCAGCCACTCAGTTTCCAATTCTTTGCCACTACAAAAAGAGCTGCTACAAACATTTTAACACATGTGCTTCCCTTTCCCTCCTTTAAGATCTTTTTGGCATATAAGCCCAGTAGAAACACTGATGGATCAAAGCGTATGTACAGTTTGATAACCCTTTGGGCATATTTCCAAATTGCCCTCCAGAAATGTTGGATCAGTTCACAATTCCACCAATAATGTTTTAGTGTCCCAGTTTTCCCACATTCCCTCCAACATTCATCATTGTCTTTTCCTGTCATTTTAGCCAATCTGAGAGGGATGTAGTGATACCTCAGGGTTGTCTTAATTTGGATTTCTCTGATCAATAGTGATTCAAAGCACCTTTTCACATGACTAGAAATAGTTTTAATTTCTTCATCTTAAAATTGTCTGTTCATATCTTTTGACTATTTATCAATTGAAGAATGGCTTTAATTTTTATAAATTTGAGTCACTTCTCTATATATTTTAGAAATGAGGCCTTTGCCAGAACCTTTGAATGTAAAAATGTTTTCCCAGTTTGTTACTTCCCTTCTAATTTTGTCTGCATCAGTTTTGTTTGTACAAAAACTTTCTGACTTAATATAATCAAAATTATCTAATTTTTGTTCAATAATGATTTCTAATTCTTCTTAGGCCTTCATTCCTTCTCCACAGATCTGAGAGGTAAACTATATTGTGTTACAATAATCAAATCTATATTTGAATATTTTATTATTTCAGAACTTACATGTTTTAATTCATATGGATAATTTCTTTACTGATAGGTATTATAGACTCTATGTATGTCATAGATGGTTTCATGAATTTCTATAGCCAAAAAGATCATCCGGGGATCTAGTAATTGAGGCTATTTGAATTTAGTTATGCCGACCATTACTCAAGACATTTAAGAATCAAAGGTGACATTTCAAGTCAGGATGAAGCAGTGAAGTAGAATTTTTACTGTGGGTAGATTGATAATATAATGATGAATATTTAATTTATTATTATTATGTATTATCTGTTCATTTATTTTACTAAATGTTTTCTAATAACATGTACAAATTTTTGAGCACTTTTTTTTAAAGTAAATTCCAACCTCTTTCTCTCTCCTTACTCCTTTCTTCTTGAGAAGGTATCAATTATATATGTTGTTATGCAAAACATATTTCCATGTTAGCCACCTTTCATTATTTTCATTCTTCACGTCTTGAATACAGATCTTACAGGTCTCTATATTTATCAGGTATTCTCCTTAAGGTTCAAGGAATATGTATTAATCATACCATAACAATTATTGCAAAGGTAGGAAAAGTTAATAATCTATTTAAAATAAATACCAAAAAAAACCAGGTTCACCTAATTTTTAAGAATTTGAACAAAGTATTTTGACATTACACTGGCAGCGAAAGTCACTCTTGACAGAAAATTAGGTACTTATCCAACTTAGAACACCCACACATTCAAATTTCAGAAGTCCTGAATGCTTAGAATTAAATGGATCTTACTGCCTCTGAGTGAAATATTGAAAATTTGATATACCCCCAAATTACTAGTAAATTCATTATTCTTTGAATATTCAGCAAGCTATTCAATATGTTATCTACATTTATGACAGTCACTGTGGTTAAAAGAACTTTTCATTGAAGCAGTTGGCACTCTGTATAGTGTGTCAAGCATAATTTGGAGAGAAAAAATATGACTAATGATTAGAACTCAAATATGTCTTGATATTCTATTAATATGTATCAGAGGTTTAACAATTTATAGGAAAATTTGAAGGTCTACCATAGAATTTGCAGATATAATCCTTTGAGATTCCATTTAGAATTAACTATATACACTGCAGTTTCCTGGTGAGCAAAATTAGTCCTACTATATGTTTCTCACTTACTTTGATGTGACTGTCACCAAATTACTTAAAACTGACTCTCCATTTGCCTATTGGTAAAACAACTGTAATAAATACTATTCTACTATTTCTAAAGGTTGTTTTGAGGATCTTGTAAAATAATATGGGATAAACTTTTAGCAACTGCAATGTGAAACACAAATATAAGATGATACAAAGGTGGTTGTGTAGACAATAAAACTGATGGACATTATATGAAGCATTTATTCTTTACAGTTATTTTGAGGCCTAGTGTAATGATGTGGCTAAAATACCTTGCTTTCCTTTTTTTTTTTCTTTTTACATTGAGTTAAAGCTGTTATGAGTGTTTCTCCCAAATTTTTTTTACACCAATATAACAAAAATCTAGGACATTGCGTTGACCTCTATCTCTGGTCTTGAGTTTCAGGTAACGTGAAATAACTTTGAAAACCATTTCAGTAACATTTTATGCTCAGTTAGTCTTTCAGAGGGATATATTGAACAAACATAAAAGTAGTAGGTTTGTTTCTCATGCAGTTCTGAATGTTCAGATGCTTACCACTTAAGCAAGAGAGTAATTTCATTAAAACCTGGCTCTAAAAAAATTCCCAATCCCTAGGAGATTGGGAATAAGGCAAGATGAGGCTGATTTTGGTAAGGCATATCTTTGAGCAGCATACAGAGAAGTAGAAACAAATTATCTTTGGCTTGAGACTGCTGAACCAATCATAATATGGACCTATTTTTTTCAGGATCAGAATTTGAATTACAATAAGAATAATAGACAATAAAAAATTGATGAAGAGCCTCAGTTTAATAAATAAATTCATTAGAACAAGAGGTAGTACATAAAATTGCTTACTCCAGAAAGTACAGTAATTGGTGATTATAATTTAAATTTAGCAATATGTGGAACCAAAAGATATAGATCTATGGAGCAGCTAGATGGTGTAGTGAATAGTGCATCAGCCCTGGAGTCAGATCAATCCTGCCTTCAAAACCAGCCTCAGACACTTAACACATCCTAGTTGTGTGACCCTGGACACAACACTTAACCCCAATCACCTTACCAAAAAAACATATCCACAAAAGATCCAAATATCATTCCTGATGGGGAAGCATAGCCATTCAATTAACTATTATCTTAATTTCATCATCCAAATTTTTATTCTATGAAACTAGAAGTTCCCTTGAAAATATTTATAAGCAAAAACTATAGCTTAAAATAGATATTTTAGGTAGTGTATATCAATTAAAATTATGGATATTGGATTTCCATTACTTTAGTTAGTGGTGGAATATATATCATCATATGCAGGACATATAATAATAATAATAATAATAATAATAATAATAATAATAATAATTTAGATAAAGATTCCCAAATACTTTTGGCATCCTTTATCCCTCCCTTGTTAGGTATATCCCTTAACTCAACTTCTACATAGCTACAAAGTATCCTCAATTTGTTTACCTATCAAAATCTATTCACAAATGAGGATCCGATAAACTTATTTGAAATAAGGTATAATTTCATGATAAATTTTAGTGTCTTATCTTACCCAAATGTAGTTCATTTTAACAAAAACCAAAGGCCCTGTCCAAAAACATAAAGATTTTATTTATTCAATGAGGTGACTTTTTTGATTTGGGTACTCTATCCAACAAATCAAATAAAAACTACACTGTGCTTTATTAGGTGGTAATTTCAGTAATTTATAACCAATCTGAAGATAAGTTTTATTGAATTTATCTAGATTGCTAAGAATTTCAATCTGAGAGATTTTAACTTTTTCCAACCTTTCAGATTACCAAACATCTTTGTAAAATACCATTCTGTCAGTAGTAATTGGAATAATGTGTTTTAAGCAGTTGTTATTGAAGAAATATCGAAGAAATAGGGGGGAGCCTATCTAAACTTTTTTTTTAATCTTCATAGGTAAAATATTTAATTTATTTGGTTATCTATTTTTCAACTTGCCCCAATATACAAGATAGGAAATAAAATATCAGGAATAGTTATGTAAAGTAGTGGTAAAGTCTTATATGAACAATGCCTCCCTAATGCTTAGTTATTGATTTTCTTCGCATGACTTGACTTCACTATGAATATGATGGAAAGGAAAAAATCAATATGAGGTGAAATTTACATAAGGTCTTCCTTTAAATATTTGATACTGAGTTTTTAAATTTCCAAAGCATATGGATTTATCTTTTATTTGAATGCAGTAATAGAAAAGCACATGAATTCACAGCTGATCATAATTATTATGAAATAAAACATTTCATTTCAGTAGCATATTGTAACAACAAAGGCATATTGACTAGTTGTCTTTTTATAGATACAAAATGATATTCAGAGTCAGAGATAGTTTAAGAATGTCCTGCGCTTTTGACCCCAATAAATCTTCTAATATCTAAATTGTAGTTACTGTTAAGGACTTATTTGAAATTAATACATCATATCCATTTTTTAAGAATAACAAGAGTAATCTTTCATTTTTTTGAACATCTATTCACTAACATTTTAGCTACATAAAAGCACCATATTACTTTTCTACATTTCTTAACAAGTAGCAAAAACCTCAAAAAAGTCAGTCCTTTTTCTCATAGGAGAGTCCTCTGAATATTTCCCCACATTATTATTCCTAATTTCTTGCTTCCTTCCCAGTTTTTACCCTCTAGCTAATCAATTCAACATTAAACTGTTCTCTAGTCCCATAATGATAATCCCAATTGGGTCTTTAGGCAAACAATAGTTTTATTCTTCCCTAACTGTTTTTCTATAACTTTCTCCACAGTAACTGTTCCAAACTTCCTCATTTCTCTGATTATATTCTGAATATTCTTATTCAGATTAATATTCTTAATATTCTGAAACCAAAGCATTCTTCTACCTTCTCAACAAAGAACCTTACCTCATACTTTCTTTTTTTTTTCCAGTTTTTAAATTTATTCACAGGTTGTAGTATCAATATGTAACACTTTCTTGTACTTAAAATGCAACATTCCTTAGTAAATACTCAGAAGGAGATACCTCATACTTTCTTGGGAAAACAGAAGCAATTTTTCCATGAAGTCATTCTATTACCATTCTCTATATTTCAAAGAATCTTTGGTGTCATCCTTAATGTCTCTTGCTTTGGCTTTTTTCTCCCCAAGGCTAATTCCTCTACATATACCATCCATTTCATTCCCTTGAATCTTCTTCAACAAATTTCCCTATAATCATCTCTCTTCAACTCTGAACGTCTCTGTCTGGATTGTCTCTATGTCTGCTCTGTCAGCTTCCTCCCTCTCTCTCTCTATCTTTCTGTCTCTTTGTCTCTTCTCTTTTTTCTCTCTCTTTCCCCCCAAACTCCTAATAATTATCTGCTCTGGATGGTTTTACTTAATCTCTTTTTCATTCATTTCACATTTCTTTGTTGTATGGCTTCTGACCTAATTACTCAACTGAAACCGCTATCTTCTAAATTATCCTAAACTGAGACCATCCATAGTTAATTCATAAAGATGATCCAGCAAAATAGCTTGAGGAATGATGAAATAGATAAAATGAAAATCACAAAAAAGTATGATTTCCTAGTTTCCTGGCTGGGAAGGAAGGAAGGAAGAAAGGAAGGAAGAAAGAAAGGAGGAAAGAAATGAAGGGAGGGAGGAATGAGGAAAGGTGGGAGAGGAGGGAGAATGTAGTTTCATTACAATTGAATACGAAAGTCCATTAGTTTTGAAAAATTGCCAGACACATATGTAATCATGTGGTATGCTTGCTTGCACTGGCTAGGCATGCTTTATGAAATGGACTAATGCCAGGAAGAATTAGTTCTCTGATGTTATTCAGTGAAGTCAACTTGTGAGATACCTTTGTGTTCTTATTTTGTTGAGTTGGCTTTAATTTCTCATGATTTGCTACACATCCCCATATTTTCAAGTTGTTAAGTTGAAGAGTTATATTTAAAACAACTATTCTACTATCTTGTCTCTCATAGGACTTCATTTAACAATCTATAATGAATTTAACTGACTTTGCTTAGATTGTATAGACATATTTCAATTTGTTGCTTACTGGTCACATAGAGAGCCTTATGAATTCTTTAGAACAAGTATTGAATAACTAAGAACACATATATTTCACAACAGCAATTTGTAGGACAGTTTATTGACTAGTGTAAAAGTTTGTAATTTTTCTCCACTGGGTGCATTTGAACTTAATCAGCTAATATGTGATGTTCATCTTTTGGTTGCTATCTAATGAATGTCAGACTAAAGTGACTCCTATTTCTTCTTAACTCAGTGGCAAGATCCTTACTTATCTTCTCACTTTTTTATGTATAGCTTTTAATGATCTTCTTTTTGAAATCTGAAGCAAGTTCTTATGCCTTGTTTAAAATGGGTAGAATGTTTACTATCACTGAAGTACTTATCAAAAAAGGGAGGTAATATAATAGACTGTAAAATAAACTGACCAAATGACACAGTTTCAAGAAGAGATTTAGCCATTTCCAAAAACAGGTACATAGGGACTTTGGGTTTATCTTGAATAATGAAATGGAAGGAAATGAAGATCTAAAAAGTTAGGATGTGATAAGTGACTATACACATATATTTGCAGAAAAAAAATATATGCTGTACACATACATTATACTTCATGTATATACATGCATGAAATGTATATGTACAGTATATATATGTACATATGTGTACATACAAGTATATGTTTATACCCTTATATCTGTGTATAAGCATATGTGCACTCAAATACATTTACATTTATGTTTGTTAGAAGAGGAAGAGTTAGAATGGAAATTTTTAAAAGGCAGCAGAATTGATGAACTAAAATTCTGCCATTTTGAAATAAAAGAGAACTTCAAAGAAAAAGAGAAGATGAATCACCTAATGATAGTAGGCTCTCATATAACTACTCCCTCACATGCAAACACTGCAAGGGAATATTGAGTGTCTTCTCCCAGAAGCTTGTCCCTTCATCTTAGATGATCTGGATGTATACTCTAGTGTCACAGTACACTGTATAGATAATTTCAAAGTTTAATTATAAAACAATTTGTGCTGCTTCCATTTAATGTTACATATTAGGAAAATTCATTTGATCAGGATTAAAATGCACTGAAAGTTGACTAAGAATTTCAGCCTCAAATCTTTTAGTGTTTAGGATAATACATGGTTAGAAAAAGTGTGGTTTTCCATTTTAGAAGGATCTCTTGGGCAAACTTAAGTGGAACATTGACCCAGGGAATATTGTCAATGAAATCAACCAATACAAACCAACCTAATAAACTCTGCAGGCTCTCTTTTGCCATCCTGATAATTTGCTCAGTTCCTTTTTTCCCCTTTTTTGTCTATAGCTATCAGTTTCAGATGTGAATATACATGGGAAAGAATTATAATACTAGCCGACCTTCTACTTTAACATTCAAAAATTAGCTTGCATATATTATTTGGTCCTAATAATAACCCTCTGAAGTAAATATTATTATTATAATTTTATATATGAGATCACTGGCTCAAAAACATTAACTGATTTGCCCTCACAAGGCTAAGAAGTGCCAGAGGTGGGATTTGAACCCTAATCTCTCTGAGGCAGAATCCAACCTTCTTTCCACTGTACTTCCCTCATGCCTCTACTCATGTCGTCCTTTTCTTTCCTTCTCCTCCTCCTTCTACAATTCTATAGTTCTAGCTAAGAATTGTATTCTAGCTAGCCTTTCTGTGTATTGTGTCTTCAACAATACAGTTCTATTTATAGTGTGAAAAGAAAATCAAGTATGTCTGTGAACTACTGACAATATCTTTCCTTTGCTTGCCCAATCCCCAAGATAAAAAAATATAGACAGAAAAAGAAAAAGAGATATTCTTAACTAAAGCCTTATTGCGAAAGATTTCCTTTCTTATTTTAAAGGTCAAATTATTTTAGTTTTTTTAAGGGAATAAAAAGCAAAGATATTTTTATTGTGGTGTCTTTCTAAAGAGAAGGGTGTTTTTATAGTTTCTATAAATAAAACATATATTTAATAATTATAATTAATGTTAAAAAAAGAAAACATTGATTCAGTATAGAGATGTGTATCTAGTATTTACTTTGAACTTGCACAAAAGTTTCAACCTCTCAGCTTGCAAAACTCCCAAATGCAGGCCAGAACCAAACTATAATGTAACTGGGAAATTTTTTACAGAATAAATAAAAATACAGTATTGATAATGTTAATTTGTGATTTTCTCAGTCACTATGTAGCCTTTAGGAATCTATTTCTTTGTTTGACTCTACTGATTTAGAAGACCTATAGCAAATTTTTGATCTGAAAAAATGTAATTAATAATATACAACATCTGTTGTCCAGAAAAGATTTGTTTTAAATCAGAATTATGTGTTGATGATTCAAAGTTGTGAATAAAATGTTTGTTTATGTATAAGAAACATAATAATTTCTTTTTAGGAACAGAATTAATGACTTTTGAGAATTTTTAAATCTTCCTAAGCATATATATATATATATATATATATATATATATATCACATTTTGGTTATTTAATAAAATAAGACTTTTAAAATTGACTAAATGTCTTTCAAAATGAGAATGCTACAAATGATACTCATTCTGAAAGCCAAAATTTCAGACACCATTGACCGGCAAACTTTAGCAATATGGTAGTAGGTGTCACTCTAGCTGCCTACAAGTCATACTGGGTTTCCTCCTTTGATGCCAGTTCTCAAAGTTGATGTGGCAGTAGCATTTTGTTGTTGTTGTTGTTGTGATAATATAGTACAAACTTGGGAACTTACAGAGCTAATGAACTTTTCTCAGAAGAAAAAAGATCATTGGTAGAGAATTCCTTGCTTTTAGATAGAAAGAAGAGTGTATTAGAAGTTGGATAACTGTGCTAATCCTGGGTTTGCAATGAGTATAACATAGCAATTAGTTCACATTTATTAAGCATCTAATATGTGACAGGCATTGTACTAAGTGCTGGGGAAACCAAGAAAGCCACAGTTCTTGCTTTTAAGAAGCTCTCTGTTGATGGCAGAGGCGATGTAGAGGCAATTATGTAACACAGGTTTTAAGTCAGGAGTCACCAGCAGAGGTAAGGTGCTAAATTTAAAGGGGATCAGAAAGGCAATTCTGTAGAAGATGGCATTTAGTTAGGAAAACAGAAGGAAGAGATGAAGAAGGGGAAAATTCCAGGCATGGGATCCAGCCAGTGATTCTTGCCCATAAATCAAAAAGCCTTAGGGACAAGTAACTATCTAAGGCTTGTTTTCATCATTTGTAAAAAGAGATGTGTGAAATTTGATGAGTTCCAAGGGTGCTTATTTGCCCTATATATAATATATTCTTAGCTCCATAACCAGATACAAAATAAAAGATAGATAAAAAAGGAAATTATAGTTAATGTTGTATTTTGGGAGGTGATTATTATGAAGAATTGTATACTATGGTCTTCAGCTAAGTTTTGATATATGGTTTAATTAAGTGAGAGAGTAATAAGGAAAATCACAACTCAAGGTGAAACAACCAAATCTGAAACAAGTTAGGAGTTTAAGGAATCAGAATACAGCATTCTAGATTCCTTTCTTCCCATATATAATGGAAATGAAGCAGAGATTAAATAAAGTGCCTTCTTATACTTACATGTTTATTAAAGCTTCCTTTAATTACATTCTCAGATAATCTCACTCCTCAGAAGAAATCAAAAGGCTTACTTTAACTATTTGTTTTCTTCCCAGATTGAACATGTAAGAGTAAAGAAAAAATAAAAAATGATTCAGGATTGTGGACATCCTTCAAAGATCATGAATCACTGTTTCTGTAATCAGTTATATCATGAACCATGATAAATTGAAAGATAGGATAAATCTCTAAGAAATCAGAAAGCATTTATGAAGTATGACACATAGTACCTGGTGTACAGATTGTAAATTCTGGATATACAAAGCAAAAATGAAATAATCCCTTCCTTTGAGGTACTCACATTCTTATTCAGGGGTTGGATTTGGGTTGAAGGAACACAAATTGTACCCCCACAAAAATATACAAAATATGTAAAAAATAAAAATGGTAACTTCTTAAGAAAGGCACTAGTTTTTAGCTGGGAAAGCATTTATGAAGGAGGTTTTTGTTAAGCTGCACTTTGAAAGAAATTTAATGATTCTAAGAGGAGGAATTCTTTCCAGACAAAATGGGAGCAAGTACAAAGATATGAAGGTGATATGATATATTGATATATATATATATATATATATATATATATAATGAACAAAAAGAAAAACAGTTTGACTGGACTAAAGAGTACACATAGGGGAGTAAGGTATAAAAATTTTGTAAAGCTAGATTGGAGTCAATTGATCAATCATAGTTAGGAAATCAGTCAATGAACAGATTTGGTGAAAAGTTTTGAAATGCCAAACAGAGGGCTTGTTTTTATTATAGAGGTTAACAGGGGAGTGAGGTAAGATTTGTGCTTTAGTAATACCACTTGACAGTTGCATAGAACAAAGTTTCTTAAACTATGGATCATGGCCTCTTATGGCATCATGTAATTGGATGAGGGAAATTTTTAAAAAGTTGGCAGTAGTGAAAGGTATCTAATATTCCACCAAGATTTAATTCTTTATGTAAAAATAAATAAACATATCTATCTTATTAGCATGCAAATTTGTTTTCATCTTTAATAAAAGATACAATATTTTTAACAAAATTGTTTTAAAATCAATTTCTTTATGATTTATAATCAGTAAATGTTTGATTTATATATCCATTTTTATATCTATATACCTTGGTCGAGTAAAAATTTCTCAGAAAAAGGAGTCATGGCGGGGCGGGGAGTTTAAGAAATACTAGTGTAGAAAATAATTTGACAGTGAGACCAAATAGTAATCTATTCCAGTAATTCAGGAAGGAAGTGATGAGACCTGAACTAAAATGGAAACTGAGTGAAGAGAACAGGAGGGATGTCTTAGCAAGTGATAGGATAGGTGGAATAAAGTAGCAATTGGAGTGTTGGCCAAAGTTCTAAGGGAAATTTGGAAGTCTAGAAGAAGGGAAGGGTGTTCTTTTTGTTTTGTTTTTTAAAGAAAAAATAAGGAGTATTCTTTTTGTTATTTTGAGATACCAATGGGAATGATTAGTTCTTATAATTTTCATTTGTGTGATTCATGTTGCAAAGAAGTACTATGAAATATCTCCAACTCAAACTAAGTTTGTTTCACATATATAGCCTGTTTACTATGCAGACATGCTCTTGAATAACATTTTGACCACTCTTCTAGTTGGTGGCCATTTATTTTTTTCCTTTGAGGGCAGCTCAATTTTTGTCTCTAGTCACATGAAGCATTACTTGTAAAGCCATAGCACTTCCCTGTTGTGGTATGCATTACATGGAAAGTTGTGTCTCCTGGAGATTAAAAAAGGTCAGAAAGATAAAATACAAACTATCCAGTAAATTTTGCTTCCATGAGTTTTGCATGCTAAACAGGTCTATATTCAATTTTTTAGTGCTCCAATTGAATGAATGTTTTCTTTTTCTTTTCTTTTAGTCTAAATTCTGTCCTTTACCAATTTCTCTTGTGATAACAGTATTATATTTTTGGTCCTTGACTTTATTATTATTTTTGAAAATCTCATAACAAATCTGTTTCTAACATTTCTACTTTCAGTAACATTCAGTTTTACGCGAACAAACTTTTTCCTATGTGTGAAATAGAGAGAATTGTGAGTGAGAGGAGGCAGGCTGTTAAGGCCTGGGTTGTAGTATTATGGCTTTTCTCCTTACTTCAGCAAACATTCATTAAATTTTTACTAAGTACAGGTTCTAAGAGAGTTACAAATAATAGATATGTCACAGTTCCTGACCTCATGAAGCTTGTAGTATAGTAAGTAGATTATGTATAAACAAAGAAACCTAAGTGGAAAGATTTCTCTCTGGAGTCAGAGAGACTTTGTTCAAATTTTGTTTGTCTTTTATAACCATATGGATTTAGCAAGTTACTTCAGTTCTTAGAGTCTCAGTTTGCTTATCTGTCAAATCAGGAAATTGAATTGTAATGCCAGAGAAACTGATGCAGGACAGAGATTAGAGAGTTTTTAATATTTTATTTGGATTTCTGAGAGGGAGAGATTGTGTTGAGGCATGCAGCCCCCAGGGCTGATGTCCAAAGCATAGAGCAAACAATGTGAGTTTTCAATGACATATATATATATATATATATATATATATATATATATATATACACACACACACATGGCTCAGCTACAGGGGTAGACCGATCAGGAGTGGAGTCAGAGTATTGAGAGTGGAAAAGGACTACCAATCTGGTTCTGACAGGGTGGTGGGAGGCACCTAACATTCTGATAAATTGGGATAAAGAAAAACAATGACAGGATAGAGGGTAGGACCATAAATTCTTGATGACAGAAGGAGTTAGGGGCGAGGAAGTCTGAACTCTCCCTTATCTTGATTCTCACATTGACAATTTATAACCTTAGAACAAGTAACCCTGGGGTATATCAGTCTTAATGAACTGGGTGGGGGGGGTTGCAAGTAAGAGGATTGAGGCAAAACAATTAGGGAAACTGAGGCAGAACCAATTTAGGGAAACTGAGTCAGTACAATAAAAGGGAACTGTGGCACAACAGAATTATATAGTGTCTAAACTTCCTTCCAACTTTAACTTCCAACATCATTTTCTTTAGACTTCATCTCAATTCTTAAAGAGGATTTAAGCACTAAATATTATAATACAATAGGTAGTTTTGCCTCTTATGATTATATTTGAGACATAATAATTAGGCTTGGCTATTGTGGATATAGTGCTGGTATCCACAATGCTGGTAAAACAATGCTGTTAAAGAGCTGGCTTGATAATGCCCAATATCTTAATCAAAAAAAAAAAAAAAAAATCCCAAATGGGGTCATAGTCAGATATGACTGAAAAATGTACAACACTAAGATACTAAGGCCTAATGGTAGGCCTAAGCTATGAATTTGATTGTA
The DNA here is from genome assembly GCF_902635505.1 of Sarcophilus harrisii. Lineage (NCBI taxonomy): Eukaryota > Metazoa > Chordata > Mammalia > Dasyuromorphia > Dasyuridae > Sarcophilus > Sarcophilus harrisii. Next base: position 174,363,058 of record NC_045429.1, on the reverse strand, counting down.
CTGGAAATCAAAACATTTTTCCATAGACTTAATAATGTATTATGTACCTTTAATAGGCCATAATGTGTGATTATATTATTATAAATCAAGAAATTAATATTTAGGCTTTACTGGAAATAGAACAACTATCAGAGACAAGCTTCTGCCTACCAACATTTCATAAGCTGCACAGATCTATCCAGCACCAAAATTAAATGAAATGAAAAACTAAGCAATTGCCTTGTGAAATAATGCACTAAAGAGCATCCTTCTAATTTATAATTCCCGAATCTGTGATCAGATTACTAAATTTTTTTGAGGAAGTTATTTGAGACTATTTTCCACATTTTTTGTTTCCATAATAATCTGGATATTTCAATACAAAGGATTAGTTTTGAACTAAATTATTTATTTAACTATTTTTAGGCTATGATTCTTCTTTCAAAAGCACATGTAATTAAACAAATTTTGGAGTATGGCTTACTGAGATTTGTCAAGGTATCCAATACATTTCTGTCACCTTCCAATTTTGCATTGTTTTCTTTAGATTTCATCTTAATCCTTAAAGAGGATTTAAGCACTAAATATTATAATACAATAGGTTATTTTGCCTCGTGATTATATATATGAAACATAATAATTAGACTTGGCTACTGTGGATACAGTGAGAAAACTTGTTCCATTTTGTGTGTGTGTGTGTGTGTGTGTGTGTATTTGTGATCTGTTTAAAGTGAGCATTCCTACAATGGATACATATCAAAAGTCAATCATATCTCTTTGTATTTTATGTCCTGTGCTCTTGAATTGTTCCCACCTTATTCTAATCTCTCATTACTTGAGATACTAAGTTATTGTGGGTAAAGAGAAAGGGAGTTAATGTGGTTCTTTTTTTTTTTTTTTTCTTTTTTGGATATGTGGAATTTGTGAGGCCCATGGGATAATCAGATAGAGATATTCTTCTCGAAAGAAGTTGAAATGTGAAAATTGTGAAATTTACTTTCATAGATTTAGGAACTGATTTCCTAGGGATGAAAATTCAACTCATAATCACTGAGAGAAGATGGAGAGATACAAATGGGACTAAATCAGATCCTAAGAAGAAGCTGATCCATCATCTACCTCCCATACTCTCTCTTTTTTTTTTTTTATTTAATAGCCTTTTATTTACAGGATATATACTACCTCCCATACTCTCAAAGAGTTCTCTTTACAGAAACTATTAAGACTATCGATTATATTAATCTTATTTTCCCAACTTCCTCTTAATGCTTTCCTATGCCTTTCCTAACAAGTATATTCAGATATTGAGTATTTCTTTTTCCTTTCCTTTCCACCTTTTTTCTTCCTTTACATTCCTATCAATACTATTCTATTCCAAGTTTTGTTATATTTGGGTTTTTTTTTAATTGCAATAGTTTTGAAATATTAGTCCACATCTTTTTGCTTCAAGTCCATCCTGAACATTGAAATCAAATTAGATTTCCCGAAATATCATATCACACATCTATTCAATAATTCCTCATTGCTTCTAGAATGACATCCATATTATTTAGATTGACATGATAGGTCTACACCCTCTTCCCAGTTTACTTTTCATGTATATCTTCAATTATTAATTGTCTAAGTTAATCCTCTTACAATGCTGTTTACAGAATCTTCCTTGTACACCTCTTCTCATATATATTTGTGAATTTCTCCTCCCCTTTCTGAATCCTTAATTTCTTCCAGAAGCCTAATTTAAGTCTAACACACATGACAATGCTTAGTTTACAAAAAGAACTCAATCTTCTTAATTCTATCCAATTATCCATAAATCTGTCCCAATCATTTTCATCTGCCATATGTTCTCTTGTATGTCTATATCTATACACACATATATTTACACAAACATATGTGTGCATATATGCATACATATCTGTATATTTATGTGTATTCTCTCTCCAACTAGACCAAAAACTTTCTAAGGTCAAAAACCACATATTACATAATAAATTTTCCACCTCCCACAAGTATTTCTTTATGTTAGTGCCCTCCCTCTGAAAATATCTCTTTTTTTCTCTATATAAAACTTGTTCATATATAGTCTTCATGTTGTTTCTCCTATGAGACTGTGAGCTCCAAGAAACAGGAATTATTTTTTATTTGTTTTTCATTGTTGTTTGCCATTCATTGCATCCTCAGGACTTAGCATAGTGTCTGCCACATAATGAGTTAGCATATACATATTGCAGTTATATGAGTAGGTGAACACCTAGTTCCTTATCTGTTCACTTCTATTTAAAAGTGTGTATTTCTTCTAGCTATGATGACCAATATAACATTCTGCTCATTTCAATATGTGCTTTTGCCTAATGTCACGTTTAGGAATTAAATGCAGTAGCAAGACTAGAAAGGATCGATCATCAATTTAAAGTTAGAAGGAATCTTAGAAAACATTTAAATCAACTCCATCATTTTATAGAAGAGCAAACTGAGGTTCAGAAAGGAAACATTCCTAAATATTTGAGTGACTCGCTAATTGCCTTGCACAAGCTTACAATTTTTGTTTTGGACTGGACTTATGATTTCATCAATATTGGGAGATTTTTGAGGAAGAACTTCTATTAATGCAGTGTGGCCACTTTTTTGTGCTTCAAATCTTAGAGAGTTGGTTCGACAGTGACAAATGAAGTGATTTACCCAGAATCACCCACAGTCTATGTCAAAGGTAGTATTTGGACATAGATCTTCCTGACTATAAGGCCAAATCACTTCCATCCGTATTGCCTTTCCAGTCTATTTTATGGGTCAGAAAAATCAGGATCATTCTTATGACTCTTCCAGGAAACTTTAATAAAAAGTTTGGCTTCTGGTTGGAAGCATAAATAAGAATTTATTCCCAGAAGAAAATAGTCTCTCCTCTTCCTCCCCCCAAGAATGACAGCTCTTCTGTTTTGCCCCCTCTGAAATGGACTCATTAAAAGTGCTATGCAAATGTATCCTCTTAATATTCTCTAGTGTGTCTGAGTCTATGGTAATTTTTTTCTCACTTCCCCCCAGAAATTACCATCATCTCAATACACTTTCCTTTGTGTTACAAGGATGTTGTTTTTCTCTCCATTTCCCTCCCCCCCCAACTAATGAAAGTGGGGTATTGATGGTATATGGCAACAAAAATAAAAAGAACAAAAATAAAAGAAAGATGGTCATTGAAGCTTTTGAAAAATGCACAGAAAAGGAAGATAGACCAGAAAGAATCATAATTAAACAGAAAACCTGAGAAAGTCACATCTTAAATTTATCATATATATAGCTATATATGATCTATCTATATACATATTATATTTATTTAAAAATAAATATAAGTTGCACATAATAGAATAATAGAAGCCCACTGTTTTATATATAATCCTCCTTTTCTTCTACTTTGCATATGGAAATGACTATCTCATTTGAAATTTGATAAGTTCAGCATAAAAGATAAATACCTTAAAATAATTTTAAAATAAATTTAACCATTTCTAACCTAATCACTGCATGAAAGGTAAAAGGTAACATAATCAAACATGCCTGTTTTCATAGTAATTGTTTCATAGAAAAAGTAAATGGAAGTAGGGCTGCCTTTTGTTGTTACTTAGTGAAAATTGCAGGTATGATACTGAAGGATCTAGATTTCAGTGTTCTCTACAGTTTGAAAGAAGCAAAACATAGTGTAAGATGGTTTGTGGATCCAGTCAGGCATTTGACCTGTGACCTGGGTGACTGATATTAAGATGAAGCTGATGTTTTATAAAATGTAAACCAAAAAAAAGGCATGAATCATGAAATATAACAACCATAAAACACTAAGATACATTTTATTTGAAAGAAAGCTAAGCCTCTCTTTAAAAATTAAGAAAAACAACGAATGAGCTAAGTGAATACCTTCTAACTCATTATTTGAAGTTTATGTATTAGAGAAGGTGTTAAAGTGTTTAACTTTTAAAAGATCTTTATCAATGAAGAAAGTCTTATTCAATATCATTAGTAGAAAGTATTTTTCAACAAAGGTCATATTTTTAAGCTTGCAAAATCATATTAATGACATGGGATCTAAGCATATAGACAAAAGAACTTTGAGGCTCATATTAACAAAAGACTCTTTGTGTTTTATTCAAATATTAAGTATCCTATATGAATTGTGACACATTTTAATTACCCCCAAATTCCTGTGGCAGTATCTTTTCCTGAAAACATATGCATGTATTTTTCTGAAGATCTTTGTGGGACCTGATAGATAACCTCACAATTCCCAAGGTGTCTCTATTATTACACATCCTCTCATCAACAACAACAACAACAACAACAAAACAAACAAACAAACAAAAAAACTACTCAACATTTCCTCTCATTTCCACATCTAAATATCTGGAAAGTGTAGCATAACAATGCACAAGACTGACAAAGCTGCTGATTCCATCTACTGCACAAATATTGGCTCTAAAAACATCACTTTAATTCTGAAACCTCAACATGGCTCCTCTCCATTTTGGCCTTGAGGAGAAAAAAAGAAACCACATTTATTTGGAAGACATATTCTGAGGATTGAATGTCACGTGCATTACACAAAACAACAGCTCCAAGAAAGGAGTGTGCATTCTAGCAAAAGAGAGGAGAGCAGCTGCAGAACTGGTGCTAATTGCAGACACTGGATGGATTTGATCATCTAACATTTTAATTTTATAACTGGAAATGAAATGGAGAAACATTAATTACTCCTATTATTTCTTCTATATATTGAGATACAGGACAAATAAGAGCAAAAAATCATTTTAAGAAGAGAAATCAGAACAAATGATTTTCAGATTTAAAACAGTTGTTATAGGGGACAAAAAATACTTCACAGGAAAAAATCTGACAAGAAATGCTGGCAGCCATTAAGCTGAAAATTTTTATTCATTATAATCATACATGCATAAATGGAGGTATATGGAGTGTTCAGGGAGGATTAGCACCTCTAATGTGTAGGTTTCTCAAGCCCCTTTCAGGGATGCTCATACATCTTTGGTGTCTACCTTCACTCAAATCTCATTTGTGGCTCCAAAAAGCTGTAGTGACACAACTGGGTTAACTGTCTCAGCAAACAGGCTAAACTACTTTGAAGGTCGCTGATAAACTTCAAATTTATAGGTGAGTAAGGGGGATGCCTACCCCAAGCATGTGAAGACTTCTTTTGGTAGAATAAGTGTATGAGAACAGTTTGCTCCAATGGCCATGAAGGTGATGGAAGCAGGAACTGTGGAGCATTTAGAGCTTGGTCAGGCACTAAAAATGCCCAAGTCATCCATAGCCACCGGGGCTCTCACCAGTTACCCATTGTCTTGACTTTTGCCTTGCCACTGGACTTTGATAATTTCAGAATTGAGATGCAGGCTGATAACTTTGTGCAACTCTGCCTCACGTAAATCCAATTCATCTAATTCAAGACATCACCTCATGATGCCATTGGTCCCCTTCAAAAACAAAGGGAAAGCAACAACATATACACGTACTGATATACATGGATACATGTACTCCACAGTCCTATATATAACTCACATGCTAAATATTTAGCATGTTTTAGAAGGTATAGTATCAATATATTAGAGGCTGTATTTGAACTTTGGTCTTCTTAGCTCCAAAGACAAGTTTTATAACTTCTATACTGTGCTGTCTCATAGCCATAAGGTAAATACAGATCGATTTCAGGGATATTAGTAGTTGGAATGAGAGCTTATTTCTGGGGAAAACCTGTTCTCATAGGCTTCTTTCCAGTGTCAGGATGTATTTGGCATAAAAGGAGAAGGCCTTGATAGAAGAAAGAATGGAGCAAGGGAGCACATGCCAGGAAACAGCAAAGTCTCTATTCAGAAGCAGGGTGACATATGTCCAACACTAAGCATTAATTCTCTGGGAATGTAGTTCCCATACCTTATTAACACAGGTGGCAAGAGGACTCTGTTCAGTAGTGTTGGCAATGCCAGACCATGTTCTTGGGCATAGACATCCATTTTAGTCATTTCACCTTGACAGACATAACCTAATCTAACTTTCTTTATACTTTTAACTAAGTAATCATAAAACCCAATTCCCTTTTTCTATTTCTGTACTAAAGTAGCCCTTTCTGTTGAGCACTGAGGACTCAGACCAAAGCAATGCCACGAGGCAAGGTTAACTATTATTGACGCTGTTAGGACTTTTCTTTGGTCTAACTCATATAGAGTCTTCTGCCCAAGATATTTAAGCAGTGCTACAGAGAAGGCATAATGAAGCAGCTAAATAGCATCGTGAATAGAACTCCAGACTTTGAATCAGAGAGACCTGAGTTCAAATTTAGCCTTCAACTGTGTGACCCTGTGTGGGTAAGTCAGTTTGTTTCAGTTTCCTCAAATGTAAAAATGGGCTTTATCTCCCAGGGTTATTGTTTGGATCAAATGAGACGATAATAATAAAGTACCTAACACAGTGTCTGGCACATAATAAATGTTAAATTTATACAGCCATATATATAAATATTTTTTATATAATAATGATATATTATTATATAATAAAACAATTATATTATTTTAATTTATAAATTCTTTATAGTATAAATTTTATAATTTATAAATTATATATAATACATATATATATATATATAAAATAATAATAACTTTTTATTTAAAGAGCACTGGATGTGGACCAGAAGACATGAATATGTTGTGTTAAAAACTATGTTACTTTGGATAAATTATTTGACCTCTCTGAGCATTAGTTTCCTCTTCTATGAGATGGACATAGAGATAATCACATTGTCTAACTTTTTAAGGCTTCAATCGAGCTGGTAGGTCACATTGTGTATACAGTCCAGGGACTGAACTTAAGAAGACTTTCCTTCCTGAGTTCAAATATGGCCTCATACATTTACTAACTCTGTAACTTGGGCTAGTCATTTCACTCTGCTTGCCTCAATTTTTTTCATCTGTAAAATGAACTGGAGAAAGAAGTAGCAAACTCTCTGTCAAGAAAGTCCCAAATAATGAGTTGGGTAATACTGAAAAATATCGAACAACAAACCTTACAAGATTTTAATGCTATGTAAACTTTTTTTTTATTATAGCCTTTTATTTACAAGATATATTCATGGATAATTTTTCATCATTGACCCTTGCAAAACCCTCTTTTTCAACTTTTCTTCTCCTTCCTCTCCTCTTCCTCCGATAGATGGCAAGCAGACCCATACATGTTAAATATGTTAAATACAATATCTGTATACATGTCCATGCAGTTATTTTGTTGCACAAGAAAAATCGGACTTAGGCATAAGGTAAAAATAACCTGAGAAGGAAATCAAAAATATAAGTGGACAAAAACAGAGGGAGTGGAATTGCAATGCTGTGGTTCATATTCATTTCCCATAGTTCTTTGGCTGGATGTAGCTGGTTCTCTTCATTGTTGAACAAACGGAACTGATTTGATTCATCTTATTGTTGAAGAGAGCCATGTCCATCAGAATTGATTATCATATAGTATTGTTGTTGAAGTATATAATGAACTCCTAGTCCTGCTCATTTCACTCAACATCAGTTCATGTAAGTCTCTCCAGGCCTCTCTGAAATCATCTTGTCGGTCATTTCTTACAGAACAATAATATTCCATAATATTCATATACTACAATTTATTCAGCCATTCTCCAATTGATGGGCATCCATTCAATTTCCAGTTTCTAGCCACTACAAAAAGGGCTGCCACAAACATTCTTGCACATACAGGTCCCTTTCCCTTCTTTAAGATCTCTTTGGGATATGAGCCCAGTAGTAACACTGCTGGAACAAGGATATGTGTAATTTGATAACTTTTTTAGCATAGTTCCAAATTGCTCTCCAGAATGGTTGGATTTGTTCACAATTCCACCAACAATGTATCAGTGCCCCAGTTTTCCCACATCCCCTTGAAAATTCAGCATTATCTTTTCCTGTCATCCTAACCAATCTGACAGGTGTACAGTGGTATCTCAGAGTTGTCTTAATTTGCACTTCTCTGATTAATAATGATTTGGAGCATCTTTTCATATGGCTAGAAACAGTTTCCATTTCTTTATCCGAAAATTGTCTGTTCGTGTCCTTTCACCATTTGTCAACTGGAGAATGGCTTGATTTCTTATAAATTAGAGTCAATTCTCTATATATTTTGGAAATGAGGCCTTTATCAGAACCTTTGATTGTAACAATGTTTTCCCAGTTTATGTCTTCCCTTCTAATTTTGTCTGCATTAGTTTTGTTTGTACAAAAGCTTCTTAGTTTGATATAATCAAAAAATTTTTTTTGTGATCAATAATGATCTCTAATTCTTCTTTGGTCACAAATTCCTTCCTCTTCCACAGGTCTGAGAGGCAAACTATCTTATTAAACTATAGGATGGTTATACTTATAAATAAGTTTATAACTTATTTATAATCTCATTCTTTATGCCTAGATCATGGACCCATTTTGACCTTATCTTGGTGTACAGTGTTAAGTATGTGTCAATGCCTAGTTTCTGCCATACTAATTTCTAATTTTCCCAGCAGTTTTTGTTAAATAGTGAATTCTTATCCCCAAAGTTGGGGTCTTTGGGTTTGTCAAACACTAGATTATTAAAATTATTGACTATTTTGTTCTGTGTACCTAACCTATTACACTGATCAACTAGTCTATTTCTTAACCAATACCAAATAATTTTGATGACTTCTGCTTTATAATATAGTTTTAGATCTGGTACAGCTATGCCACCTTCATTAGATTTTCTTTTCATTAGTTCCCTTGAAAGTCTTGACCTTTTGTTCTTCCAGATAAATTTTGTTGTTATTTTTTCTAGGTCATTAAAATAGTTTTTTTGGGAGTCTGATTGGTATAGCACTAAATAGATTAGTTTAGGTAGTATTTTCATCTTTATTATATTCTCTCAACCTATCCAAGAGCACTTAATATTTTTCCAATTGGTTAGATCTGACTTTATTTTTGTGGAAAGTGTTTCGTAGTTTTGCTCATATAGTTCCTGACTTTCCCTTGGCAGATAGATTCCTAAATATTTTGTACTATTTATTGGCAGTTACTTTAAATGGAATTTCTCTTTGTATCTCTAACTGTTGGATTTTGTTAGTGATATATAAGAATGTTGATGATGTATGTGGGTTTATTTTGTATCCTGCAACTTTGCTAAAGATTTGGATTATTTCTAATAGCTTTTTAGTAAAATCTCTGGGATTCTTTAAGTATACCATCATATCATCTGCAAAGAGCGACAATTTGGTTCCCTCCTTACCTACTCTTAATTCCTTTAATCTTTTTCTCAACTCTTATTGCTGAAGCTAATACTATGTAAACTTTTAGCATTTTCTTATCTTTTGAATACCTTATAAATGTGGAATCTATTATTACTTGAAGACTAGAATAAGAATAAACCATAGAGTAACCCCTTCATTCCTTCAAGGTTTATTGAAGGCACTTCTTCCTTCATGAAAACTCTGGCTGCAATCACGGAGAATGCTCTTCCCCTCCTCAAATTTTTCAAAAAACTGTCTCCTTCGCTTCCATTTTACTTTGGACTAGTTTCTTCATTTTACTTCTCTCCCTTTCTCTCTATTAGATATCTGTTGTTGTCACATCCCAGCCTCCTATATATTGTATTATGTTTGAAGGCAAGTTTTATGACACATCTGTCTTTGTATTTTCAACATGTAGCACAGTTCCTGATGCTGCCTAATGGGCACTTAACACATTGTAAATGAACAACTTGAACTGAATGGTATTTGGACTTCCTAAAAGCCTAACTTACTGGGTTATTGTGAGGCAAGTGCTTTTCAAATCGTAAAGCATTATATAAATGTTATTGCCCTCTTTGTTTTTGTTTGGTTTTGTTTTTTTACCACATTGTCAATACTTTGGGCACCTGGAAAGAAGGGGAAACATGAATAGAAGAAGGTCCTTTAAAACCCTCTTCATGTAGAGGAGAATAAAAAGAAAGCCCTCATGTTTTGGAGTAGCCCCTGAAAATTACTCAGATTGGCTCTGATGCTGACTTTGTGCTACACTGTGATTGCCTGATACAACCCCAAAGCAGAGAGTGAGTGCCCAGAGTCAGAGCAATCTGCAATTGCCATTGAAGCAGACTGACTTTGAAGTGACAGCTGTTATACAATACAGCAGGTGTTCTAAACCCCCCAACCCAATGACGATGGCCTGTTCCCTGCTATCAGGAAGAAGTGAATATGCTAAAGGAAAAGACTGAGGGCAGAATGAATCTTCTCTTTCTTCCTCTAACAGAATGCTAGAACTAGAAGAGGGATCATGAAAATTAAATACTACAGTGTTTTCATTCTGAATATCAGGAAACCGAGTCTCAGATGTCTTGAGCAATCTGTTTATTACTAGTGAGTAGAATCTTGATTTCCTGGTACATACTTCAAGAACAAGTCTATTTTAAAGAATGTTTTGAATTTAGGATCTATTTTGTACAGCATAATTTATTTAGTACACAATAGAAATATAGAATGTCCAGTGAACTATCTAAGGACTGCTTCAGAACAGAAATGCAACCTGAATTCTGAACTGAATCCTAAACTGAATTCTGCAACCCGAATCTAGGATGAGTATCACAATCTGAATAAGGAAATGAAAAAGATCCTCCCAATTCTAAAATATTGGAGATAGGTGTCAATAGAACAAATAGGATTGCTAATTATGTCCCAAATGCCTATAACACTTTGTGCCACTCCAATAACACTAATTATGTCCCAAATGCCTATAACACTTTGTGCCACTCCAATAACACTTATCTAGACCTTTCTTTTATTGTTGCTATCGGTACAGAGCTACATTTATATGAATGAAATGGGTTAGAATAAATATCATACTATTATTTGGCCATAGGTAAAGGGTTTTATTATTTCCATTTAAAAGATATCATAGCATGTGTGCTGGATTTTGAGTCAAAAGACTGAGACTCAAATCATTCTAACGTTTTTACCTGAGTGACCTTAAGGCAGTTAACATTTCTGGACCTCAGTTTCCTCAAATGAGGGGTTGTAATAGACAATTTCTAACCATCTCCCCCCACCCTTAATTTCAAGCCTAGGCTTTTATGAGTTTCCAATATTTTTTGAGTCTAATAAAGGTATAACGTCATGAACATGTTATCAGTAAATGGAAGAAACATAATGTTTTTATTTAAAAATAGTTTCTTATTTTTCAAAATGCATGCAATGAGGAGTTTCAACACTCACCCTTGCAAAACCTTAGGTTCCAAATTTTTCTCCCTTTCTCCCCACTCTTCCCTAGAGAAGGAGTAATACAATATAGGTTAAACATGTGCAATTCTTCTAAACATGTTTCCACCTTTATGATTCTGCACACACACACAAAAAAAAAGATGAAAAGAAGAAAAAACAATAAAGAAAAAAACAAACAATCAAGCAAACAACAACAAAAAGGGTGAAAATACTACGTTGTGATCCACATTCAGTCCCCATAGTCCTCTCTTTGAATGCAGATAAATAAACCATCTTAAAAATAAAGGAATATTTTAAAGAATAATAGCTAACATTTATAGAACATTTGCTATGCATCAGGCATTGTGCAAAGCCATTTTCAGTTACTTCCCTTATTTCCCTTATTTTTCTGATGAGGAAATTGAGGCAAATAGTGGTGAAGTGATTTGCCCAGGCTCACATAACTAATAAATATTTGAAGCTACATTTGAATTCATGTTTTCCTGACTCTTGGCTTGGAGCTCTATCCATTATGCCATTTAATTATTACACACTATGCATATGTATATACATATGTACATACACATATGTATATATATATATATATGTGAATTTATATAATTATATATAGAGAGAAATAATCATTCATTGACAAATATTTATTGAGTTGATGTTAAGTGAATAGCACTCAGCTAGATATTATATGTTCTAACACCTTTGATTTGCTGCTAAATCACTCATTATATAATTCTATAAGCAGAAGGTATCAAAGAAGGTATTAGGTTGGGGTAGTTAGGTGGTGCAGTGAATAGGCACTAGCCCTGAAATCAGGAGTAACTGAGTTCAAATTTGACCTCTGATATTTAACACTTCCTAGCTGTGTGACCCCGGGCAAGTCACTTAACCCCAATTTCCTCAGAAAAAAAAAGTTATTAGGTTCAATATCCAGGTTATTTATATGCAAGTGAATTTCTAAATTCTCCAAGTACATGTTCTTTACTTTTTTTAATAAACAAATAAAAGGATTATATGATCTCCCTGAGGAGTCTTCAGAGAACATCTGATTTCCCTGATTGTCAAGAAAACATTTTTTTCTGTCCAATTTGAATGTGTTACAATTTAATGTAAGCCCATTTTCCTTTAGTAAATCTGTCAAAATAGAAAACAAATGAATAGGACAGCTTGTGAATGGAAGTCAGAATTACTCAGTTAATAGCAATAGGATTCATAATAATTGAAATGATTAAGAGATTTGCCTTGGGTAGTATAGCTAAAAATATTTAAGGCCACATTTGAACTCATGTCCTTCAAACTCCAAGACTACTATCCTCTGCACCACACCACCTACCCTCCCAGAAATATTTATTGAAATAGAGAACTGGAGGGAATCTTGGAGAAAGTGACTATTGTCTCTTGAAATTCATGATAGATAAGGAGGAAAAATTCAAATAATCTGTCAAAAGACCTAAATTTTGGGAAAACAAAGGTTAGAAAATTCAGAGAAAGATCAAGTAGACACATGGCCTAAAATTCTACATGCAAATTGTCCTGAAAACAATGGAAAACTCAAAATAATGAAATTTCGACAAGGGAAATACAGATAATTCCAGTAAGAAAAAGAAGAGAATCTTGCTAACAATGTCATTATAGATAAACAACTTAGTGACATAGGTTTAAAATTTTAAAAGATGCACACACGAAAGGAATCAGTGATCAAAAGAACCAACATGGGGATATTAAAGGCAGCTAGATGAAGCAGTGGAGTGCAAGGTGTCCTTAGGCAAGGTACTTAATCTCTGTTTGCCTCCATTTGCTACACTGTAAAATGGAGATCATAATAATCCCTACCTCCCAGGTTTATTGTGAGGATCAAATTAGGTAGTAACTGTAAAGCTTTTAACACAGGAACTGCCATAGAGCTGGCACTACATAAAAGTTAGCTTTAATAATTAACTGCCAAACCAACCTTATTTTCTTACCTTTGAGGAATAAACAATTAGATTTATAGATTGCGGGGGGAAATTATTGAAAGACGATGCTAGGATTTTAGAAAACCAAATGATGAATTTTCTTTGATATTCTTGACAACATGATGAAGAGATATCAGCTAAACAATATTATAAATAATGAATTCAGAAATGACTGAATGATTAGAATCAAAGAATAGTGATTAATAGATTGATAGCACCCTGGAAGGAGAGCTGTACTATTTATATTCTTATCAATGACGTAGTTGAAGGCAAAGATCACAAATTTATCAAATCTGTAGTTAGCTTAAAGCTTACAGAAGGTAGCCTTCATTTTAGATGACAAAATCAGGAACAAAAATTATTTCAACATAATAAAAGATAGAGCATTCTAATGTATTTAATATTAATAAATGCAAAATTCTACAACCCATTCTAAAAAAAATCAGTATAAATAAGTATTTTATGCTCTAACCATATCCTATTGCCTTTCTGGATATTGAACAGGGTCATGAGGAGACTTGAAACCACAACATATGATTATCAGACGATCAAACTTGAGATAAGCTTGAATAAGAGAAGGCCTGTAGATATAGAAAATGATAAATGCCTTCAATTATTTAATAGCTGTCATGTAACAAAAGGAGATTATATTTGTTTTTCTTAGTCTCACTGAGAGCAGAGATGAAATAATGGGTGAAAATTACAGAAAGGCAAATTTTGGCTTGATTTAAGATTAGGGTTCTTAAACTGGGGTTCATGAATTATTTTTAAAATGGATAATTATTTCATTACAATTAGTTTCTACTGTAATCCTATATATTTTGTTCTATGCTTCTAAAATTTTTGGTTTTACCTAGTCCATAGCCTTCAACAGATGGCTAAAGGTGTTCATGATTCCAAAAAGTTTAAGATCCCTTCATTTCAGGAAAAAAATTCTTCCTTTTTTAATGAAAAACACAACAAAATATAGCTACATAAACAGAATAAACAGTCTCAAAAAGCAACATGTTCTTTTTCATTTTGATTCTTTATGTCTGCCAATCAATAAATATTAAATAAGCTTTTGTCTACCAGGTACTGTGCAAAGTGCTGGTAATACAAATAAAGACAAAAAATAGTCTCTATGCTCAAGGAGTTCACATTCTAATGGGAGGATTTATGATATTATAGTAAGGGATGTTGCAGAGGCAATTTCTATTCAGTTAAAATTTAGGCTAAATGATCTCTGAAGTCTCTTTTAAAATTAAAACTGAACCACCTGTGATATGTTTCTATTTCTGGCACTGGTTTTTTATTGGTCAAGTTAAAGGCTGATCCTTTGCTAAATTCTAAATGTTTTTCTCAATCTGTCTTTTTCACCGTCTCAGCACTACCTTTGTGACACAGTTACAAGTATGAGCCCAGAAGGTATACATAAAAAGTGTTAATTTTACATTATTAGATTGTCTTTGTGGGCATCCCTGTATATCTTTCTGGTCATTATTTAAAATTATATTTTCATTTTTTAAAGTATTTTGATATATTCTAAATATTTACATTAAGATTGAAATTTTCATAAAAATTCATGTACTTGTGGATCCTCATTAAATATCCTCTTTTCACTGTTAACTGACCAGTGGAAAGTCATATCTGTCATGTAGGGGGATTCAGCTTAACCAAAGGATAATTTGTTGTTTGCTAAAAGACATCAATAATTTCTGATTGGAAAGTGAATGTCTTCCTTGAATAACATTAATAGCAGATAAAATATGGGAAAATAAGGTTGAATAACATAGTTCATATCTTAATGACCCAATGTAACGTTTCCATTTTTAAGTTATGTTACTACAGATGTGAAAATTCTGTTATACTTGAATTCCTGTTATATATATATATATAACTTATCAAAGCTTACAGTTATTTAGAAAATCATGTCTTTAAGATAGAAAATATACATACTGGATCTCTATCTACATTAATTCTCATGCAATAGAAAACTCAGAATAACTATTCCATGAGTGGTAAAATAAGCAATAATCATTAATTGTAAATGATGTTTTTGCTCAATTGTCCCATGTATTCAAGCTTTTTGTTATAGTAATAAAGCACTTTTAGAAACTGTATTCTCTAAGTTTGCTTTCTTTCTTTTTACTATGGTCCAAAACTGAATTGTAGGTGAAATTGTTTATGTATTTTTGCTTCCTTAATGAGAATGTTAGCTCCTTAAAATCTAGAGCTATCATACTTTTCTATTTCTATGCCCAATATTTCACAACTAGTAAGTGTTCAACAAGTATTTTTTCATTCATTCATTTGTTTGTCCACATTAACAGATAACCTGAAATGAAAATTGATAGCTTAAGTCAGTGTGTATATATATTTATATACACACTATATAGTAAATATATACACACATATATAGTAAATATATATATTTATATATCTGATGCTATTAGTATACTAGTTTCGGAAGAAGTGAGATACAGGTGAAGGATAATGGAACTTGCACAGGATAATGGAACTAGTAAGAATCTGAGACCAGATTTGAACCCAAGCAACTAAGTGGTGCTGTGGATAGAGTGACTGATTGACCTGGAGATAAGAACTCTCTTATACTTATTAATTGTGTGAACCTGAGGAAGGCACTTGACCCTTTTTGCCTAGGTTTCCTCACTTAGCAAAGGAGCTGGAGAAGGAAATGGCAAAGCACTCTAGTATCTTTATCAATAAAACCACAAATGAAGTTCATGATGAGTGGTACATGACTGAAAAATGACAGAACAAAATTTTCTGACTGTAGGTTCAGTGCCTTACCCTCTGTATCAACTATCTGACTCAGCTATCTAGTCTATTAAGCCTAGTTTGTTTAAGACTTCTCTTTCTCCATTATCTGTCTGCCCCTTGTTTCAGTGCTAACACTGTCCATCATCTACTTCTGCCCAGAGAATCTTCAGTGTTTCAGTTATGATTCATTAATTATCAAGAACTACATTATTCTTTGCTAGCATTCTTTCCTTCTTAAAACTTTGAATATTTTATGCTTTATTTTTCATTGCTTCATTGGTGAGGGGAATGGAAAAAGGAATTATAATCCCCATCTTCCCTGTCTTTCTACTCTTTTGTACTTCATGAACATGATGACCAAATTTAATTTTTAAAAATATTTATCTTTTTAAAATTTTCTTCAAGTTCTAATGCATTGCTCTTCTCAGGATTGAAGTTGGATTTAGTTGAATGCTTTCTTTCCCTCTTGCTCATCTTCATTTTTCTTTTCTCTTCTTTTTTCTTTCTCTTTTTGTTGTCAAATAGCTCCCCACTACCCCACTATTCTCATCTTACTTATTCATGCAACAAATTAAGATCTTTCAACATAATTTTCCCCCTAAATACTTCCAGATCTCTAGTAGCAAGGAGTTCTATACCTGTTGGTTCCACAGAATCACAAATATACTTTGTATCATTATGTAATATATAATCAGTTCTTCGTAACATCATAATGTTGTATTGTAGTTATTGTTTGTTCTTAACTATTCAATTGGATCAAGACATCAGAGAGAGGATGCCATGAGGTGCAAGTGAGTTGATTTAAGTGAAGCAGGATTGTGCAAGATCACCTGATTTATTTTCTCCTCCAGAGCCAAATGGGTCCAGTGGCTAGATGTAGATCAGAACAACTGGAGATAACCCTAGATACACTGAGAGACTGAGGCTTTTTAAAGCTAAGGTTTTTAAGAGGTCTCAGTTTAACTGAAGCCACATCCATTCAATGATTAAGGGGAGGTAACAATTGAGGCAAAGAATGACCTCTCTCATCTAGTCAAATAACAAAAGCAAACACAAACAAACAAAACCCTAATGGGTTTCTGACCAAAACAGAAATTATTGTTATTTACATTAACTCTGAATCAATCAGGACCCAAACAATTAGAGGACATGATACTTAACTTTTTTAATGATATAAAATTAAAATTTTATTCCACAAATGGATAATAAAACCTGTGACATACTGATACTGACACTTACTGAAGTTCTTTAGAATTTCATGAAAAATGGGTAACTAATCAGGGCCAGAAGAAAATTTCACATGGGTAGAACTAAAAAGATATAATGAATGACTAGTGGAATAAGCTAATTTCACAGCTCAGAGCCCATGTATTCCAAACTATTGCAAGATAAGAAATACTTTCTACATCATACCTAACAACTGGCCACCTAATCTTTGCTTTAAAATTTCTAGTTTGGGAAGGTGCAGGAATAAGTACTTTCAAAAACAGCTGGTTTCATTCCTGGATAGTACTAATTATTATGACTATTAGTAGAAATACTAATATATTCAGTCAATCAACCAGTATTTATCAAATGCCTACTAAGTGCCAAGTGCTGAGGATGCAAAGACAAAAATGAATATTACTCAATAAATTGTCCTCAATGAGCTTGCATTGCATATTACTGTCAATATTTTAAAAGTGAGTTCTAGTGAAATTTTATAAAGAAATAAAAAAAGTAATACACATTTCTACATACCTCTAAATCTTTCAGTAAAGGAATAGATATTACTAAATGCTAAATAATGTATTTAAAGATGTGGCATGAATAACAGCACCTGGCTGTGAATTCTCTTTTTGCTCAGTGGGTCCAATGCATTCAAGCTCTTTGTAATATTAATAAGATGCTGTTTGGGGAATTTCATTCTCCAAGTTAGTTTCTTTGACTTTCATTGTGACACAAAGCTGGCTTTCACCCTGCAGCTCAGTATTATTTTCTGCCACGTGTTAATTTCTTGCATGGATGACTTATTTACCTTAATTTAGACTATGTTGCAGATAGATGCTGTACTTTTCCCCATTATTTCCAGTGGTAAAAGCCAAAGGACAAATCATAGTCTTGTATCATCTCTCTAAAACTTCACTGTTAAAGGCAGTTTTGGAGTATGATTTGTCATTAAGGAAAAGGAAAAGGATCAATATCTTAATATTGTCCTATGAAGAATTAAAAGCAAAGAGGTCTCATTATGTTTGAGAGGCATACAATCTAGGAATAAAAAAGTGGCTATTCTACTATAAATTGTCCTAGTCAAACATCAGAGTGTTGTGTTCACTTATCAGTTATTTCTTTTAATTAGTTTTTTTTATTAAAAATTTACTCTTTGTCAAGCACTGCAACTACAAATATAAAGGTGAGAAAATCTCGACTTTAGCAACTTACCTCATGCTATTGGGGGGAAGAGGTTAGTAGGTAAGGAGTTGAATATAACTTACAATGATAGCTAGTATTGATAGAATTTAAGGTTTCAAAGTTATTAACATATATTATCTCTTTTGATTATTTCATTTATTTTGTTTTAATTATCCCCATTTTTACAATCGAGGAACGGAGGGTCAAAGGTTTAGTGACTTGTGCAGAGTTGTCTTGCAAGAAGTCATTGTGATAAAATTTGAACTCAGGTCATCCTCAGTATTCGGTGTACTGCCAGAGAATTGCCTTTTTAAGTAAAAGAAAAACATGGTCACTGAAGCTTTTCTTGAGGAGAACAATAATACTATCATACCTATACTTTATAGAGATTATTTTGATAGAGATGTATTTGAGAAGAATTGAAGAAGGGATGTGCTGGAAAAGAGAGACCAATTATAATGGGAAGCAAATACAAGATATTGTATATACACAGCAAATAACATTGATTTTTGCCTAGTTTACTTACAACTGGGGAAATCAGGAAAGATATCTTGAAGGAGATGGATAGCACAAGCTGAGCCTTGTAGTTATGGGCCTGGGTATCACATTTTAGTAAGAGCAATAACAAATTAGAGGCTGTCTAAAGAGCTACCACTATGTGAAAGGGCAAATTCAATTCATAGGAGAATCAGATAAGTGAATTAGGTTTGTTTAACCTGCAGAAGAGAAGATTTAGGAATGTATAGCAGCATACCTTGTCAGGTGTATCACAGAAGAAATACTTATTCAGGTGTACCCTAAACAAGCTAGTCTCTGAGGTTTCTTCTCAGTCTGAAATTTTGTGATCTTCACCTCAACTAGTTTCAAAGCATTTGATTTCCATTTAAGATTTCTTAGTAACCACAGCTGAGTCTACCATTGCTAGAGTGTGTATTTGTGATAATTGAGTTAAATCATTGTACTAAACTATTATTAGATTTCAACTGCTATCCTATAAACAATTTTTACCTCTTAAGGTCTACTATTTATTACATGTTATTCTATTTCATATGCATTGCAAAACTTATAGCTATAAAATTTATAATGTGGTTTCCCTTAATTCTAATTCATTGATTTGCTTAGTTACAATAATTACAGATTTCCATCAGGGATAGCTAGCATGGAATACAACTCAAAATGCTACAAAATAGTAGGCTAACAGCCATTTGATTTATAATGCAGCCTATATTTTTATACTATGAAATACACACAAATATTGAGACAAACGCACATACATACATACGTATATACATACATCACCTCTATTCAAAATGACCATTTTCTCTAACACAATTCCTATCTTGTCCTTGAAATTCATACAAGTATATCTACAAAATTTGACTGCAGTCTACAAAGAAGTGGATTCATAATTAAGTTGTTTACATGAAATCACATTTTGACATTATAATTTTAAAGATGTATTCCCCACAACTAATAACTAAACATTCTTGCAACCAGGGAAAGTTCCAAAACCAGTGTAGAAAAATAATATGAAATATGCCCTCAGCTGAATTGATGGGTATAAGTGTTGTTGCTGGGGGAATGGAGTAGTGATCTCAGGTAATTGCCAAGATTGTCAGTTAAAAAGCCCATCCCAGACTTTAGTCTTTTTTTGTTTTTGTTTTTACTGCTTATTCTAATTACTTCTTCTTGCTAACTTGATGCTAAGTTCTGAAGTTTCTAAACTGATAATAAGTTATCAACACCTTTCACCTTCTAAATTTGGCATGTTTGGCAAAGCCCTATTGCCTTTTTCAGCTCTGTTGTTCTCATATAAACTACACTGGCCCCAACATGTAATAAAATCACATTTGAATGTCCCCACATTCTCTTCAAAGACTAATCTGATTTTGCCCTTAAGCAATAGATACCCATTTATTTCTTCTGTGGGGTCATCAGCATGAAAATTGGACAGTCCTGGAGCTTTTCCACAATCATTAAATGCAAACATATTTTAAATTACCACAGTGTTTATTGTCTTTTCAATGGGAGCTCTCATGAATATTTAAGTAGCTATATTGGTGACTCCATTGCTTCAGGTAATCAACAGAATTTGCCATCTGGAAGAACCATGAGGAGATGCTTTTTGGGACAGACTGCACGAGTTTCCCAATACCATGGTGTACTCATTTATCAAATGTTCAATGTATAAATTTTGTCTTACAAAAAAAAAAAATCCCAATTCACAGGACTCTATCAGTTCTCATTACAATTTAAGTACACATTAGTCAAGTACCCATTAAGTGACTGCTTAGATAAATATTTGCAGGTTTTAATTGATCCCAAAGGGACTCTTTGAAGTTCACACTACACTCCTAGGGGACTTTTGCAGCATCTTTTTTGGCTATAGCTGTCAGCATTACAGGCAACCTCTTATCAAAAAAGAGATGAAGAGAGAAACCTTTTTGGTCATTGCATGCCCTTCCTGGTAAATTAGTAACCTCAAATGGACCTTTAAGTGAACCCAATTGTTATTTTGACTATTCCCCAGCGCCCTGCCTGATTAGCTCTCTGGGAAACATGGATCTCCCTTGTATAGTAGGATTTTCTGCCTTTGGATGCCTCACCAGATAATTTTCCTTGAACTGATCATCCTCTCTAGTGGGTTATACTGTGTGACATGTTCTTCATTTCTCCAAGCCAATATATGCCCTCACTGTCAATTTTCAGCAGCTAGGACAGAACACCAATTTGTCCTACCTTTTAGCCAAACAACCCACACCCATAAAAAGAACATATCTTTGGCAATATCAATTCATTCCTCCATTCCTTCATTTATATATATATTATATTTTTATTTTTCCAAATACATGCAAAGATAATTTTCAATATTCACTTATGCAAAACCTCATGATCCAGATTTTTCTCCTTCCCTGTCCCTTTTCCCCTTCCCTAGACAACAAGTAATCCAATATAGGTTTAACATGTGCAATTCTTATAAATATCTTTCGACCTTTATCATTTTGCACAAGAAAAATCAAATCTTAAAGGGAAATATGAGAAAGAAAAAACAAGCGACAAACAAAAGCAAGCAAACAAAAAAGGAGAAAAAACTATGCTGTGATCCCCATTAAGCCTTGATAGATCTCTCTGGATGCAGATGGCTCTTTGCATCACAAGTCTACTGGAATTGGCCTGAATCATCTGATTGAAAACAGGCAAGTTCATCACAGTTGATCATTGCATAATCTTGTTGCTATTTACAATGTTCTCTAAGTTCTACTTACTTTACTTAGCATCAGTTCATGTAAATCTCTCCATCAGACTTACATCATCAAGTCATTTCTTATAGAACAATACTCATCCATTACATTCATATATCATAACTACTTCAGCAATTCCTAACTAATGGACATCCACTTGGTTTCTAGTTCCTTGCCACTACAAAAAGGAATTCTACAAACATTTTTGCGTGTGTGAGTCCTTTTCCCTTTTTTATGATTTATTTGGAATATAGACCCAGTAGAGACAACAGCAGTTATTTATTAAGCACATACTACCTGCAAAACAATTAGACTACTGTATTAAAATATGTCAAAGTGAAAGTTTGCAAAGTTCATTTGTTCCAAGTAAGGCTGAACTATATTGGATGTGTTTGTGCCATATTTTTTCATGTACCAAAATGGTTCAATAAATAAAATATTTAACAATTTAGTTTTATCCATTCATTTTAGGCTCTGATTATGTTATTTTTCCAAATTGCATATTTTCTTCATGTTAGTATCAAAGGTCAATTCAATGCGTTAAATTAGTATGAATTTTAAAAAGAAAAAAATAGCTAGAAGACTGAACCTGTTCCCCCCTTTTTAAAACTGAGATTATAATATCTATGATGTGTTCCCCAAATCCAGAATTAGATTTTTGCCCCCACAGTAAATAGCAAAACCCATACTTGGGATAAATTGTATGAAGTTGCTATGCCCTCTGTTTCTTGAAGTATATGTTTAAATATCTTATGCATATTTGTTAATCCCCCTACATGGAATATCTCAGCTTCTATGTATGAAAAAAAATTAACCTCTACCCACAGATTTTATCCTTTCCTACATAGGGTAAAGCATAAAATAATTCTAAAGAAAATTAATATGTTGGTGGCCTTAGTCTTTGAACCCAATCTTCTTTTTCACCTATGCTCCCATTTGTACCTCCTTTAAACTCCTTTTTTCTCAGAGGTGAAAGTAAGCCAACAAGAACAGTATTGCCAAATTTTAGAAAGCTGCTTAATCATTCAACATTAGGTGATTTTTTTCTGAGAAAGAATACTAGAGGACAAAAGATTGAAACAATGCTAGCAGCAGAAGGGTTGAGATTATATATATATATGTATAAATGTGGGTCTGGGTGCTTCTCTCAGATCTTTCTCATTCAGTGGATGTCACCCCAGAAGTTTCAAAGGGTTGGTTGATTTTAAGTACAATACATTTATGGTCCTGTCAACCCCTCTTTTGAATTTTAAAGGAAATATATAAATAGTTCCTAGGTTTGGGAACACTGAAAGGAAAAAGAACATCTCAACTGTAAGAATAACTAACCAAACTCAGAAATTAGGAAATACTATAAATCAAGGTTTGATTTATTACATTTTTTGATTTTCTAGAGTAAAGTGATGATGAAAATATTAACGATGCAGATTAAACATAAAAGTTTGTGTCCTGCATTTTTTTTCAGAGTCAGTTGTTAAATATTTACAAGCACACTTTTGCTGCTGCTATCCCATCATTTCCCCCTTACTGCCTTCAAGCATTAAATCTATAACCTCTGGGCAGCTCTGGTTGAAGAAACTCTAAGGAAATTTCAAAACATAATTCCAGCACTGGTATTTGAGAATTTTATAATGTGGCAAAAGCTATTTAACCTTTTTGGACTTCTTTGTCATCATGTATAAAATAAAGGCATTGAGCCAAATGAGCACTGAAATACCTTCTATCTCTAAATCTTATGATTTTTCTACCATTTTTGTTTCTAATTTTGCTCTATAACTCTAGAGTTGAGAAGAAACTAGGAGACTGCAGTGGAAAAAAATCCTGGAGAACTGGGAAATTTTGTTACTATAATATTTAATTTATTAATAATAATAGAAATACCTTTAAATGATGCTTTAATAAAAATACCTTTAAAATGCTGTGTGTGATGAACATAGTAAAGCATGCAAAGATCTATATTATGTAATGCAAAGTAAAGTTAGCACTCAATAAAACAAATATACATAATAATTACAACAATGTAAATGGGAAAATAATAACACATCAAAAAATCAAAAGTGATTTTGATTATAAAAATTAAGTGAGACTCAAATGAAGAGATATGAGAAGATGCCACCAGCCTATCTTTTTGTAGAAATGGGAGGTCCACAGGTCATGTGCATTATATAAATTTTCAAGCTTTTTCAATATATTGATCACTTGTGCTCATTTTTTTCTCTTCTCCCAAAATACTACCTCTCATGTGGTATGACTTCAGGGGAATGGAAGTGGGAGCGATAGATGACTTAAAAAGAAGACATACAAACTTTTTAAAATGAGATAAAATAGCATATATATATATATATATATATATATGTGTGTGTGTGTGTGTGTGTGTGTGTGTGTGTGTGTGTGTGTGTGTGTGGATATGTGTGGATACACACACCTATATCAATTTAAAATTTTCAATTTTTTGCTAACATCTCATTTTATCTTTACAAGAGTCCAAGGAGATAGATAATATGATAATCCACAAATTACAAAGTAGAAAATTTAGACAAATACTTTCCTCTTGTCCTGCCATTTCTTTCTTCAGGGTGTCCCCATTTTAGAGATGACGAACTGAGGCAAATAGGGGTTTATGCTCAGAATCACACAGCTAGTAAATATCTGACACTGGATTTAAACAGATTTTACTGACTCCAATTTCAGCACTCTTTGAGAGAGAAAGAGAGAGAGAAAGAGACAAAGACAGAGAGACAGAGAGACACACACACAGAGACAGCGAAATAGAGAGAGAGACAGAGAGACACAGAGAGAGAAAGGGAAAGAAGAAGAAAGTGAAAGATCTATTTCTATATCTATATCCATGTATAAGCAAACAAAAAAAATCTAAAGTAGATAAACATTCATGGTTTCATTACATAATCTTTCATTTTATTCTTCATTGTAGCTTGATATCTTTGCGTTTTATGGTTGTTAAATGCATAATAAAAAAGAAAAAAAAACAGTAATAGCTGAGTATAATTGTGGAATTATTACACAAGGGCTAAAATGTTCTGAGTATCTTCATTCTTTCCTGCTCTTTCCGTATACTATCTTTCTAGTCAATAGTATCATCTTTTTTTCTTTACCTTTACTTTTGTACTATCCATTTTAACAAAGAATAATATGTAATTAATCAATTTTGAAGAAAAAATAAATGTAAGCAATTTTAATAATAAATACAAGGTTACTTTACATCTTCACCTTCTTCAAATAAATATTTGATCAAAATGTATGTAGCTGTGAAATTTAGGACATACAATCTGGAAGAACTGGTTTACTTGACTTGAATTATCATGACTCTATAAAAGACATTAAGCAGACTTTGGTTCTATTACTCCCCACTCAGGAATAATTTTTACTGTTATTTTATTATTAATTGTTGGGAGACCATCCTATGTACTTATCACAATGAGTTGGTCAGGATTAACTGAGTTCCCTGAGTAAACACAATATTTATTTATGATGATAGGAATAAAGCCAGGCTCTCAACATTCTAGACAAGAAGGCACTAATCTGTGGAAGCAGAACTGTCACCTTTTTAACTCTATAAAGTACATTCAGGTTAATTTAACCCTATAAAGTACATTCAAAGTTAGAGATCTGCAGAGGATAAAGAAAGGGAAAGAAAGTAACATCTCAGAAATCATCATTACATCAAATGTCGTACTATGATGTTCTTCAAATTGCAGGAACTGTTGACATCCTGTGTAGGACAGAGGTTTCCTGTTCCTTCCAAAGGCCTTAATTTCCCCAAGAATGGATTTTATGAAATTTATTTAAATTAATAAGATCTTATTTAAAATCTGGTTTAGAGTCTTATGAGCTGGATGACCATAAGCAAGTCACCTAAGAATTTTCAAGCTACATCCCCATCACTAAAGCAAGGATGTTAATAATAATACCAACCGGATACAGCTGTTGTGCAAATCAAATGATAAAACCTATGTAAAGGGGTTCAAGTCTTATTATTAATATTAGTTAGCTAATAGGAATAGTAGTAGTAGTAGTATAGTAAAAGTAGTATATAAATTCTAGCTATTTTAAATTATATAAATAATTATAAACTTTGTATAATCTATATAAATACCAGCTAGTATATATGTGTGTATATATATTACCAAAAAATTATTGTTAATAGAATTACTTGTTTTGTATATGTTTCTGAAACAAAATGTTCCAGGCCTAGTTGAAAGACTAACTGAGGGCCTAGCATCTTATTTCTGGAAATTCTTGACACCTTACTATATAATCCTGTATTTTGTTTTTCATTGTAGATTGATATCCTTTTGTTTGATGATTGTTAAATATATAAGAAAAAAAGAAAAAATATCAGAACAGCAGAGTATAATTGTGGAATTACTATTACCCCAGTGGCAAAATGCTCTGTTTTTTCTCCAAAGACTACTTGAACTGTCAACCCCCAGCAACCAAATGGTAGTCAAAGATTAGAGAGATGTTGGATGTGTTGATGAAGGCCTTTTTTGTATATGTGTGAGGCAATTAGGGTTAAGTGACTTGCTTGATCACACAACTAAGAAGTAGTAAGTGTCTAAGGCTAGATTTAAACTCAGGTCTTCCTCTATCCAACTGCACCATCTAGCTGCCCCATACTCAAAGACTTCTTAAGTGAGGATAGTGTAAAAATAGAGGAAGACAGAAAAGGAAGGGACTGTGTGACATAACACCTGAAACTTTAGCCTTTGTGAGAGATCACTAAAGGTACCATGCCTTAAAGGGGTTATAAATGAGATTAGGATTACATTAGAGAGAGTATCTAAGTAACTGGAAGCATTGAAGCTATTTATTGAAACTGAAGATCTGATAAAGAGAAGAAGGGGGAAAAGTGAACAATGAGATTTGCCTGCATAAAAGTGAGGCAAATTAGAGTCATTTTTAGAAATGTTTACTATTTTTTACTTATTACCATGGGGCATAGAAACCATTATACATATCATTAGTATGCATTGTGCATATTAATTTTAAGATGCTGTGTATGTCCATTAATTTTTAACAATCATAATAAGAAAGCTTTACAAAACATGCATAATTTTCCTGTGTTGGATGAATTTATTCTCAAATTACGTGGAAACTCTATGGCCTTTTGAGCAAATTTGTAGAATCCTAGTTTCATTGAACATAGCAATAATTTCCTCTTTAACTGATTTTATAACATATTCTTCAGAAATAGAGCTTATGCAATATTTAAATTCAAAGTAAAGCAGGCTTTTAAAAATATTTTCTGGTCTCTTGCAACATTGCTGAGGAGGTGAGCAAAGGGAAGGGAAAGAATTAGGATAAACCTATTTCAAAGAAGTAATTAACATGAAGTAGAAGCAATAAGCAAAATATTAAAAAAGATAGATGACCCTAGATTTGATTTAAGGGGAAAACTTCCTTAAGATAAGAACTAGACCAAAATGCAATGACTTCTCTAGCAGTTTCAGCCTCCATTCCACTCTCACCTTACTAGTGGTTTTTAAACACAAGCTGAATAAGAGGCAGCAAAGTGGTTCAGTGGATAGAGCATTATACCTCAAGCCAGGAAGAGCTGAATTCAAACCCCAGTCTCTTTTTAACTGTATGATTCTAGGAAAAATCTCTTAGCTCCTATTTGCTTCCATATCTATAAAATGGGCACACACGGAGAAAGCAATAACAAACCATTCTAGTTAGTACCTTTGCCAAGAAAATTCCATAACAAAGTTCATAGAATCGTGTAGAGTAGACAATATTAAACAACACAAATAATGACTTGTTAGCTATAATGAAGTGGGACTCTTTGTTGGGTAAAGGTTTAATTAAATATTCTCTGAAGTCCCTTCCTATTTCAAGATTCTGTAATTATTTTTTTTAATTATAGCTTTTTATTTACAAGTTATATGCATGGGTAATTTTACAGCATTGACAATTGCCAAGCCTTTTGTTCCAATTTTTCCCCTCCTTCTCTCATCCCCTCCCCCCGATGGCAGGTTGAGCAATACATGTTAAATATGTTAAAGTATAAATTAAATACAATATAAATATGCATGTCCTAACAATTATTTTGCTGTACAAAAAGAATCGGACTTTGAAATAGTGTACTATTAGCCTGTGAAGGAAATCAAAAATGCAGGCAGACAAAAATATAGGGATTGGGAATTCTATGTAATGATTCATAGTCATCTCCCAGAGTTCTTTTACTGGATGTAGATGGTTCAGTTCATTACTGCTGTATTGGAACTGATTTGATTCATCTCGTTGCTGTAGATGGCCACGTCCATCAGAATTGATCATCATATAGTATTGTTGTTGAAGTATATAATGATCTCCTGCTCATTTCACTCAGCATCAGTTCATGTAAGTCTCTCCAGGCCTTTCTGAAATCATCCTGCTGATTATTTCTTTCTGTAATAATTTCTTGAAAGAAATAGAAATGCTGCTTTTTCACTAACATTTGCTAGAAAATTTTAATAGGAGCAATAAAGAATAGATGGTTTTAGAGAAAGTAACAATTGGCAAGCTAAACTTGTCCAAGATTGCATTATGTCCCCTACTAGTTTAAAAAAAAAATATCATGGCATTCTGTTCAATATAGGTTAGTTATCTGTTCACTAGGCTGGTTGTTTGCTCCTTACTTTGGGAAATAGAAAGAACTGAAATTGTTGCACAATCCTTTCTTCTAAGCTCTTTATAATAACAGAAATAAGGGAAAGGGTAGTTGGAAATTATATAATTGATTGGAAAAGCTGCCATATTATCACCTATGCATTTTGTGGAATTATTTTTTAAAAAATATTCATGTATACATGGATTTTCAGGTATAGGCTAAAACAAAAATGTTGGATAAGTTGTTTTCAAAGTTAGTGGATGTTTTGGTGACTATAAATATTAAGAAATGATAAAGGGGCACACAATTAGGTAATGAATGACTTAGACTTTCACTCATTTCTTAAATGTAAAACAAGCCCATAAATTGCTAAAACCAGGTGAGTTCAACTATGAAATTTCATCTCTACCTCTTCCCAATTCAATCCTCAAGCCTGCTCAATCTTCTAAATTTCTAGGGAGTAGCAGCCTCAGAAAGAGAATATTTCTTTCTGAGTTGCTGTCTTAATAGGAGACACAAGCAGATAGATAGAGGCCTTTCAGATCTGATTTGACATTTATTAGTCTGACACTCATGAGGGCCAGCTATTCTGGTTGTTTGTTAGTCAGTGTTGAAAGAGTAAAAATGAATTCAACTGAAGGACCTTCAAATATTGCTATAGCTGAGTGTTTATGTTTAAAATCAATATTTTCCTGAGCACAGATGACTTTAGCTTAAAATTGCCTGCAGTTAGGGGCATAACACACCATACAAAAATATAGGAAAATACTCATTTAAAAAAATATTGTTCTTAACTTGCAGCAATGTCTCCCCCCACTCCCCGAAAATATACAGCAATTTCATGTGCCTTAGTTTTAAAATAGATTCACATTTGATTTACAGTGAACTGAGCTATGTTCAAATTAAAACAATGCAAGTGTTTTGAAAAATATAGAGGCTAAGGAATTATGATAGTCTGATCATTATCTATTTTTTTTCCTAAGTTACTCATCTTATACTGTGTGTTCCCATTTGTTCCTTTCAGAATAATATTTCAAAATAATTTGGGGGGAGATGACTTTTGTCATTTGAGCAGGTGCATATAGATCTTTCTATGTATAGAGCTCCACAGAGGACTAAATTATTGTGTTCTATTATCTATTAGGGAAGCATTCTTTCCAAGAAATTAGGTCCTTAACACTTAAGACTAAAGAATTTCATTCAGCCATTTTTAAAGAGTTCCAATTTAAAAAATGATGTCCCTGCAATGTTTAATATGAACTTGAATTCACTATTTCAAGTTGGAATTTTTTCCTTCTTACATATGACACATTCTGATATTAATCCATATTTTACTGCAGTCATGAATTTTTCTGAAAATCTTTTCTTTACAATATCTAGAGTATATATTGTATTGTATTCCCCTCCACCATAAACAGAGCTATGTTTTCTAAGTCAACTATTATGCCTTCCTATTCTCAAGATGAATTGGCCTTCTTGAGTGGTAAGAAGCAGACATAGCCAGCTAGATGCAAATTAATTTGTGGCCTTTGAAAAGTAAGTAAGTCCTTAGGTGGGTTTACTAAGAGATGAATTGTCAATGTGCAGGAAATGTACTACCCAAGGCTCTAGTAAAGAGGAGGAAGTTGTCTTTTTATTTGTAGAGTTTTATGAAACTCCAATTGTGGTTTGGTGTTTTATGGCTATCAAGTTCATTACAAGGGAAGGAGGATTTGATTGACTCTCATACAAACAACATAAATCCAGCAAGCCATATGCTGTAAGTTAAATGAATCTGATACGTAAAGGGAGAAATGGCTTCATACCACAAC
Organism: Sarcophilus harrisii; assembly: GCF_902635505.1. Lineage (NCBI taxonomy): Eukaryota > Metazoa > Chordata > Mammalia > Dasyuromorphia > Dasyuridae > Sarcophilus > Sarcophilus harrisii. The sequence continues at coordinate 174,333,065 of NC_045429.1, read as the reverse complement.
AACTGCAAGATACTTAATCTTGGATACTGAGATATCATTAGGGAATTACCTCTACACATTACATTTCTATAATCATTGTCCAATGAGTAACAGAGAGGCAGTCTTGGAGTCAAGATGATCTAGGCTTCAGTCTGAGGGACACATAGTATAGAGAAAGTCTGCTAATCTTTCACAGTGTCCTCGATTATAAATTACAGAGCAGGTGGTGATCTGAATTTGTAGGGGACATTTGCTTTCTTGTTCAGTATGCTAATGAAATCATAGGTTCAGTACCATAAACAAACAAAAAGTACTTTAAGCATCTTTACCACTAAGCAGTGAAGTGCTTAGCAAAGTAAGGTAAAAAGATTAATAATCTTTTGATTAGAAAATACCTGTACTGTTCAGAATACCAGACAGTAACTCAACAAAAAAAAATGTTGAAACATTCTAACACCAATATAGTGACTACCATGAGCAGGATCCCTCAGGCTATCTAAGGAACAATAAACTTGCCTAGATAGGAATCAGAACTGGTCAGAGATCCTAAGTCATTCAGTATCTGACTCAGTCTGGTAAATGACTGCTGTACTTTTATCTAGCATGGGTGCAATTTGGAGACTCAGTTTCAAAAAAACAAAAGTAGAAGAGGAAAAGCTTGTTACTATATGTTATCAATGTCTGATAGATTTGAGGTAGGGAGGCTTTTTTTTTTTTTTTTTTTTTTTGCTGAGGCAATTGGGATTAGGTTACTTGCCCAGGGTCACACAGCTTTAAGTGGTTGAAATCAGATTTGAAGTCCTGATTTCTGGATTGGTGCTCAAGAGTTTTTTTTTTTTTTTTTTTAATCATTGCATTCAGAATAATGTACGTTTTAGTTCTAGAAGTGAAGATACATCCCCAAAACTGGAAGAAAAAACCAAGTAAGATTCCTGTGAAGAACCCTCTACATTTACAGTTTTAGTTGTTTGATAACCATTCTTCTACCAAAGGGAATAGTTATTCCCTTTCTCTTCAACTTCTTATGTGTAACTTGTAGCCTGAGCTCTTCTATTCAATCTCTATGTATTGACAGAAAGACAACATATAAGCATAACTGTCAGCCATGTATACTGAAGAAACAGAATTTCTCCTGTGGCCTGGCTCCCAGCAGCCAGGTACATAACCCAGAAAATCCAGAAAGAGTTTGAAATTCCCTGCACAGAGATGTAGAGAAAGTCAAGGACCCTGCTTCACCTAAGTAATAACTCATTCCATGAACAAAAATTCAAAGCATTTTTATGCTATACCCAGTTGTCTTTATATTTCTTCACAATAGAATCCATCAGTATATAAAATTTGACTGTTTTAAAGTCCTATATTTGATGATTAACTTCATAGTATATTCTGTTTTATTTTCATCGTTAAACTATTCAGGTTTGTTCAGTTTATATAATTTACTTTTTAACACGATGAGCTCAAGACTTAAAACAATTAAAGATAACATTATTTATAATGTCTAACACACCTGTGAATGATTTCCCTTAATGCAATTTTTGTTATAAGAACACATTTCTTTGTCAAGAATTATGGAAATTAGAAATATTCATGAACATATTGTAGTGAGGCATTTAATAATACTGATGTTATTAATATAATTATCATATTATAACTACTAATCAGAATGTGTTTAGCATCTTAAAGTTTGCATAGAGTTTTAAATTACAATAGTAATACAAAATAATAAAATATTAATACTATCAGTAGCTATTGCCATGCAGGACAGTTAGATGTACAATAACCAGAGTGCTGGGATTGAGGTCAAGACATTTAATAATTGTGTGACCCTGGGCAAGTCACTTAATCCTGTTTGCTTCACTTCTTTCATCTGTGAAATAAGCTGTAGAAAAAAAAATAACCAACCATTCTAGTGTATGTTCCAAGAAAATTGCATTATGAAGAGTTCAACATGACTGAACAACAACAAAAATTGCTATGCAACAGCATTTTATTTTTGTAATAACTCAGCCTGGCACAGTGGATAGAATTCTAGTTTTGAAGTAGAAAATCCTGGCTTGGAATCTTCCTTCAGACACTTACTAGCTGTGAGGCAGTAGATAATTCACTAAAACCTTCTGATAATTCATTTCTTCAACTATTAGATAGGGATAATAATATAATCTACTTTACTGTGAGGATTCAATGACATAAGGGATATAAAATACTTGGAAAACCTTGAAAATTTAGATATATATGTCTCAGTATCTCTATCTCCATTTCTATTTGCATATCTTTCTCTGTATTTCTATGTTTCTGTAGCTGTGATTTCACCTGTATAGGGATCTTGCAGTAAGGAAGCTCTACCGTTACCTGAGGTCACATAGTCAACCAAGGTCCTCTTGACCACAGTATTAGTGCGCCATGGTACTCCTCCCAGAAAACGTGATCATACCCATGTACCTCCCTTCTGCCTCAGGTCTGTTGTAACACTTTAGTAAGAAGTTCTATTTGGAGGCAAAAATCCTGTGTTGAAGTCTAAATTTTATACATTGGTGAGGCAGGGAAAGCAGCATATCATAATATCAAGTATGATGGGACTTGAAATCAGGAAATCCAAGATTCAAATCCCACTGTGTGAGTTTCTCTGGGGCAAAGCATTTATCCTGTCTGAGGTCCTGATTCCTCACTTGTAAAATGGAGCTAATAATAGCATCTATCTAAAAAGGATGTTGTGAGGATGAAATGAGTTAACACAGTTTACTAATTTTTTTTCTATTTACTGGCCAACTTTTATTTTTAGAATATTATTATTGTTTTTCTAATTTAGAATTAGAAGAAACTAATGTTATTTTTTTGAAAACTCATCTAAAACTAAAATGTTTCATTTACATTTTAAATTGATTCCAGTACTAGATGTAGTTACTATATGTGGAAGTATTTTTAAATGTTGAAGGATTTTGCTTAAGTCTGTACAATCCCATAACATTGTTACACTCTTTATAGGTAAAAGACAAAATCCTAAGCATTCAGAAATGAAGAGCTCTTTTAAACTCAAAAGATTGTCCTAAATGTGAATGCAACTAATCAGAAGCACAATTTCAGAGAACAGGACAGCTTGTTCTAAGCATTTTCTCCTGAGAAAAGATCTGTATAGCTGAGTACCACAGCCAGCAGCTGTTGATCAAGAACTGACCATCCAAGACAATTGAGATAGAATACCTGCTTCCATGGGGATGTAAAGTCCAGATCATTTGGAAATGATATGGAAATAAATCTATCATCATCTGAAGTTTATATTTCAAAGAAAGGAAAAAGAATGAATGACTTCAATCTTGTTAGAAAATCTTTGCTGAACAGCATAATGAAACTGATGATGCAGTTTTTCAAGGTGGGATGTGTGTGGGCCTTTTCTCTGTTATAGTCGAATAGCCTACAATTGTCACTATCCTCTCAGTATTTGAAAATGTGTGTTGGAGATTGTAAATCTGGAACTCTCATTCTAGAAAGATAAAGCAGTAAAAACATTGTTCTATAAATGTACTGACTTCCCTCCTGTGTCCCATTTTCTGTAACAAAGGAAAATAAGTCTTACAATAGCACATAAAACCTTTCATTTATTGTGTTACAATTATTCCTGATTCATTAAATACTTTTATTCCTATATTCAAACTTGTTTAAAACTCACCTCCTTGTGGACCAGAGAAAAACACAGAAAAGATGGGAGTAGTAAAACACATTGGCTAATGTGTTGTCCATGGCATTTCTCTGCATAAATCTGGGTCTGCTGGAATATAATTTTTTTTTTCCCTGAGCATTCTGTAGATCCAAGGCATTAATTACTTTTTCAAAAAGTTATTGTGTCAGAACGGTAGACAGATTGATTTGTTATTGTATTCTAACCAGTTGACTAGTTAGAACTTTTTTCCTTTTATTTAAGGATGTACTGACAACTCATGAAGACTAGAGCCAAACAAGGGTACAACTAGTTGTATTTGTTAATTGTATTAAATAACATTCATTATCATAGTGTTGAAATAGTGAGACATAATCCCTGATAATGGACCATCTAATTTCTTCTTGAAAATCTTCTGGAGTAGAGAAGAATCTCATTCTAGTTTTTGACAACCATAATTATTAGGAAATTTTCCCTTTTATGAAGCCATTTCCCCCTTCCCCAACATCTCATAATCACTTACTTCTATGTTCTGACCCTTTTCAAGTCTCCTTGACATATTGACCATCCTCCTGTGGACACCCTATAGCTTGTCAATAACATTTATAAACATATGGTCCCCAGAACTGAATTCAATACTTGCGTACCGAGGGCAAAATATAGCAGGGCAATGACCTATCTCCTTTGACATAATATGTCCTTATTAATACAACTAGGCTAACATAATTTTTGGCTGCCATATCACACTGTTGACTCTTTTGTATATGAATTGTCATCCTTCTCAATCTTAAACTTGTGAAATTAATTTTTTGAATCACAGCTGAGAATTTTACTTTAATCCATATTTAAACTTAATCTTATTAGAATCAATCTGTCATTCTAATTTGCTGGTACTTTTGGATCCTCAATCTTTTGTTATCTCTGGTAATCCTAGATTTCTAGATCATGGAATTAGATATATTTTTAAAAGTCTTTGGAAGATCCAAATGATGCATTATTTTAATAGATGAGGTAGAAGAAGCACCAGGAAATATAGGGATCTGCTAAAGGTTAAGCAGGTAATAAGTGGCAGATTTGGGTTGCAAACTGAGGTCTATGCTCCAGGTTCAACATCAATAGATGTTCTATATCACACACTCTCCCAGTTTATAGCATATAAAAACAAAATAATCATGTTACCCAATTAATGTTTTTTTTGAATTATTAAGCTTTGACTACTTGAATATGTGTAGGACATATGCTAAATACAAAACACAGACAATATCAATATAAGGCATGAACCTGCTCTTAGAGAATCTGTAGTACATGAAAGAAAATGATAATTACATATAATACTACAATAAAAACAAAATAGTTTAAGTTCATTAGAAGTTCATTGTTTTACATTAACATTACATTGTTATATCACTACTTCCATGTACAATTCATGTTTGTTACACCACATCGAGCCTGCACTGGCTGTGGGGAGAGTCATCACTAATAGTCTCTGCGTTATTGCTATGTGTTTGTGTAATATCTCCCATGCTGATGGCTTTGTGCATACCTGTTTCTAATAAGACCCTTCAGCCCAGAAACCAGCTAGCAACCCCCACTGCCCTTCAGTGCTTTTCATCTCCCTTCCTGAGAAATCAGGGTGGGGGTGTGATCACCTCCTTTTTGCTGTTTTCACCTCCTTTCCTGAAAAGTCAGGGAGGTTGTGATCACCAGAGCCCTTGGGCTCTAACCTCCCTGAGGAGTCAGGGATGGCATGACCACCTTTGTTCTAAAACAAAAGAAAGTGGGAGATGTAAAGGGCTGAAGCTTGAGTTGATGCACTGAGGTCCCAAGCACAAGGCTAAATAGCAATTAGATAATACTCTATTAATATATGCTTGGAGAAAGAATGACCCCGCCCACTCTCTGTGCAAGTTTTGATGTGTTGTATAGGAAATAATGTGGAGCCAATTTTGGTGGGTGGAGAGAGACAGGCAGAGAGACTGCTGGTTGGGTTTGTGTCATGACTGCTCTCACTTCCTATCACTATAAAACCAATTATTAGGGGGGAAAAAAGGGGGAAAAGGATTGATATTGACTAGGGAGATTTAGAGAAATTTTCATGTAAGAAGTAATGACATTTGAATAGAAATAAAACATGGAGTATAAAGGAGGGAATTCAATGAAGAGAGAATAGCCTCAGTAAAAATATAGCTTCTGTTTGGGTACATAATAGCCCTATTTGATTTCAATGTATATGATTATATAATTATCTAAAAGGAGCCAATTGTTACAGTAAATGTAACACTGTGAATGGAATCAGGAAGGTCTGATTAAAATTTAGCTTTAAACACTTGCCATCTGTGTCATTCAACACAGGGAAAATTATTTAACATCTATCTACCTCAGTTTCCTCATGTAAAATGGGGATAATGCTAGCTCCACTTCTCAGGATTGTTATAAAGATCAAATTGAATTGAATTAAAATGCTTAATATAGTGCCTGTCACATAGTAGACATTTAATTAATGCTTGTTTCCTACTCCCTTCTCTACTTTACATGTAGTGATCATGGCATTACTTTCCTGATATCATGATCCTTTTCTAGAATAAAGGACGAATAACATGAACAACAGCATGTAGTAAAGTTGAAAGGAAAGGCAATGGCAGACTGTAAAGCGCCTTAAGCATGTCATATAATGAAATTTTAATTTTATAGGCAATAGGGAGCCACTACACATTTTCCAGCAGAGAAATGACTTGATTAGATCTTTTCATAAGAAAGATTAACTTTGAAATGATGTAAAAGCTTTTGGGGAATAGGGGAAAATAAAAGGATGGAAGACCCTTTGGGATCTGGTTGCTTTTAAGGTAATAATAATTTCAATATACTAGCATGGCTACAGTGGCTCAACAGAGGAAGGGAAGGCTATGAGATAGAACAGATATGAAATCAAGATAATTTGAAAGCAGAATTCTGAGGTCTAGATTTTCTTTCTGCTGGTAGACATACAGGCTTAAAGGTAAGGAGAAAAGCAGAGTTAGAGATATAGGAGTCATCTACAAAAAGATGGTAAAAATGGAAGACATGAATAAATTAATAATTCTAAGGTAAAAGCTCTTCTTGGAGATCATCAATCAAAAACTGAAAGATCACATTAGATACATCGTACAGATGATTCTTGTTCAGGTTCACCTTAATACTTTGTCACTGAGGTCCCTGTCAACTCTGAGATTCTATGATTCTAATTCTGTGCTCTAAAATTTTCATTAATTACAATTCTCCAAATATGACTAGATTTAAAGTATTTTTCACAATCAATTTTGACTATATACCAGGTACTATGAACACAAATTCAAAGAATGAAATAATCGACTCATAAAGAACTAACATTTTAATACATACACACACACACACACACACACACCCTAAATATAAAATGAATATTTTTTTAAATGATAGCTAGCATTTAGATAGTACTTTAAGGTTTATAAGCATATATATGTTATCTCATATATATATATATATATACATATATATATACATATATATATATGTGTATATATATATATATGAAATTTGATTCTTACAACAACTGAGGAAGATCTATATGATTATTATCCTCATTATTGTCACTATCCCCAGAGGAGTAAACTGAAACACAGAAAATTTAAGTGACTTGACTAAAGTCAAACTACTAATAAACATGTGAGGCAGGCTTCACACTCAGATCTTCCTGACAACCAGTCGTATGCTCTATTCGTGGTACCATCTAGCTACACAAAGTAAATAAAAAATCACACACACACACACACACACACACACACACACAAACAAACAAAGTTGTTTGGAAAACAGTGAACTAAACATTGGAGTTATCAGGAAAGGTTCATGCAGATGTATTTAAGCTCCGTTATCTTTTAAAAATAACATTTCTCCTAACTACATATAAAAACAATTCTTAGCATTCATGTTATTTTTTTCAGTTTTGAGCTCCAAATCCTATTCTTTCCTCTCATGCCTACCCCCTTCCTGAGATGCTAAGCAATTTTATATAGGTTAAACATGTGCAGTCATATAAAACATTTCCATATTTGTCATTTTTTCAAAGAAACAGTGAATAAAAAAAGAAAGTGAAAAATAGTATCCTTCAGACTGTTTATTCAGGGGTTTATAAGTTCTTTTTCTGGAGAGAGATAACATTTTTCATCATGAGTCCTTTGGGATTATCTTGGATCACTGTATTGCTGAGAATAACTAAGTTAATTCACAGTATTTGTCAGTATTGCTATTACTATGTGCAATGTTGTCCTGGTTCTGCTTTCTTCACTCTGTGTCAGTTAATGTAAGTATTTCAGGTTCCTCTGAAATAATCCTGTTTGTCATTTCTTATAGTACAATAATATCCTATTACAATCATATATACCACGACTTGTTCAGCTATTCCGTAACTGACGAACATCCCCTCAATTTGCACTTTCCATTTTAGCCACTACAAAAAGAATTGCTATAAATATTTTTGTATCAATATGTTTCCCCACCCCCACTTTGTATGTATTTTTGAGATACAGAACTAGTAATGGATCAAAAGGTTGGATTGCTGGATCAAAATATATGCCTAATTTTATAGCCCTTTGATACAATTATTTTTCTCCAGAATGATTGTATCAGTTCACAATTTCTTCAATCTACTTTACCTCCAACATTTATCATTTCCCTTGTCTGTCATGTTAGCCAAATGATGGGTAAAAGATGGCATCTCAGAACTGTTTTAATTTGCATTTCTTTAATCAATAGTGACTTAGACAATTTTTTTTCATCTGACTATAGTTTCAATTTCTTTGTCTGAAAAGTACTATTCATATCCATTTATTAACTGGGGAATGACTTGAATTATTATAAATTTGACTCGGTTCTCTATATATTTGAGAAATAAGGCTTTATATGTGGTGTAAAAAATTCCTTCCAGTCATCTGTTACATTTTAAAGAGAGGTATTCTATCAAGCTAAGAAAAATATGTGAATTTTTATGAAGTTTTATGTATCACTTTTAAAACATACATGGTATTCCCATTTCACTTAAAAAAGATCATTTTGTTTAACTTTATCATGTTTGTGTTTTTGATTTTTTTCTTCTTGTAATTTCAAAGTTCAAAGTAAGTTTAATGTTGTTCTTATCTGACTGATACCAAAAGGAAACTCCAGAGAACATATATATTTTTGAAGATTTATTAAAAGGAAGAATTAGTTTTCAAAAACAATATTTCTCAGTATTATTTCAAGTCAAGAAAATATATAATTTTAAAGATTAATAAAAATAGAGCAGGAAGTATATTTAAAGTGTATAAAGAGCTTTTCTTTCAAAAAACACAGTTTAATTTAAAGGAAAATAAAAACAGAGAAACAGTGAGAAAACATGTAACTAAAGGAAATTTTAAATGCAAAATGTGTTAATTTAATATATCACTTATGTTTATTTTATAAGATTCACTAATTATGTGAAATATCTCCTTGAATGGCAACTAGGAGACTAAGGAGAACAGAGTGGTTACAGAATGGTTACAATTTTGGTAAAACTAAAAAAGTGGTTACAGTTTTAGTAAAACTAAAAAAGAAAAAAAAAATGAAAGAAGATAAGGATTTTGAAAAACAAAGAAGAATCAAAGGTTGAATTCCAGGCTTGGGGAAAGCCTTTACGTGAATATGCAGAGATAGAAAAAGAAATCTGGAATTTGGAGAATAGTCAGTAGTACAGAATGGAAGACTTTTTAATAAACAAGCACACTCTATTCCTTCATATAATAAATTGTCACTTTAAAGCCCATTAATCACAGAATTTCAGAATTAGAAGGGACCTTAGTGACCATCTTATTCAAAGATACTTGAAAAAGAATACCCTGTATATTCTACCATATAAATGATCATGAAAGTCCTTAGATGCCATCAGTGAAAGAGGAACCTTCTACTTTCTGAGGCATATTCGTTGTACTTTTAGATAGCTCTAATTCTAAGGAAAAAAATTCCTTACATCAAGTTTAAATAAAGGTTACAGCTTTCCAGTAATGATAATTACTATGCCAGGACATTTTAGACCCTTGAGCTTTCTTAGTTATTCCAAAGAATATAAACAGCATCTTAAGAAGGATTTATTAATGAGATATATCACTTGAATATGAACATGGATGGTATAGGAATTTTCTCCCCAATAGATAAATATTTGTAAGTAGTACTATATTTTTATCCATGTGTTTATTTATGAAATTTTAAGACAAATCCAATAAAAAAACTTTTATCTTGTGTGATTAGAAACATATTCTTCCCCACTCCCAGGCCCCAGAAACTGATTACTATAATTTTATGAAATAGCAATCTAATGCAGCTGTGGAATCTAGTACTCAAGCATAAAGTTAACATTGTGCTTTATGGTCACTTGTTTACACACTCATTTGGAAACATTCAAATATTCTATAGTGTATGTATATGAATAATATATAGACCAATGCAATATTCTAGAATTAACCTAGAGTACTTTAATCAGAGGAATGAATGAATAAATAAATCTGGGCACTTTCTTCACTAGACCAAATGATAACCCTCCCATCCCTTCTCAGCCTGTGAAATTTCTTGTCTCTTTCCATGAATTCTTCATGGATGATTCAACCAAAAGACTTCAAACCGGGGCAGCTAGATGGTGCACTGGATAGAGCACCAGCCGTAAAGTCAGAAGGATATGAGTTCAAATGTAACCTCAGATATTCAATATTTCCTAGCTGTATGACTCCAGGCAAGTCATTTAACTCCAATCATCTCAGCAAAAAAAGAAAACAAAAAAAAAACTAAAGAAAAAAAAAACAAAAAACCAAAAACAAAACAAAACAAAACAAAAAAAAAAACACTTCAAAGAGTAACCTCTGATTCTAGTATTTTAGAACATCTTGAAATTAAATCTAGCAGAAACAAAATAAATAACACTGATATAGCAGTTAGAAAATGGGCATTGTTGTCCCTCCTGTGGCAACAACTAGGCAAATGAATTTTGTCAAGTTTTCTTATGTTTCTGGAATTTAGTTTTCTTCTCTATAAAAATCAGAGTTTTAGATTGGATTATTTCTAGGATTCCTTTTGAGCTGAACATTTTATTTTTTTTAATTCAATATTTACATTTACATTTATTTTTTATTACTAAGATACAGAAGATTCTCAACTTCCTCATAATTTTCTTTGTCATCTTACCCAATATCAATAATCTTGTACTTAATTAATAGAATTACATGAACAAATTCTTATGACCTTTATTTTTAAAATAGCTGTTTTTAAGTCAAATTGAAAATACTAAGCACTTAATATCAGCAAGGCGCTGGTTTGGTGTTAGTACTACAAATAAAAGATATTTAAGTTACATGCATAATAAATACATACAGAAACAAATGACAGATATCTTAATAAAGTTGGGAGCAACAGGAATAAGGTATAAATCAACATGCTCTAGGAAAATTTGAAAGGGAAGAAAACACTAGAAAGTAAGGCTATCAGAGACTGCCTGAAGATAACCTCTGAGGTCAGCTTTAAAAAAGATAAGGAATCTATTATTTTTATAGTTTACACTAAAAGAAAATAATAATACATCAACCATATTAGTTTTAAAACTAAAAAAGAAAAAAAAAAGAAAAGAAAGAAGATAAGGATTCTGAAAAACAAAGAAGAATCAAAGGTTGAATTCTAGGCTTAGGGAAAGCCTTATGTGAATATGCATAGATAGAAGAAGAAATCTGGAATTTGGAGAATAGTCAATAGTACAATTTGGCTGAAACAGAGATTGTTTATTGATAAGATTCCAAGGGTAGTAGGTTGAATATTATGAGAGGACTTTAATACCAAACTAGAGTTTGTATTTTATATTAAAGTACAAGAAGGTAAAAGTGAAAGGCAGCAGTTGTGGGAAGGCAATAATACTTTTACCTTACAAAATTATTTTGGCACCTATTCGAAGGATTCTTTAGAGAAATAAGAGGAAAATGGAAGAAAAGTTTGAGCAGGAACATGTTCTTTCCTTGCCCCATCAAAAACACATGATAATTTTTGCATCTTAAAATATGAATTTAAATGCTTAAAACAACTCAAGAAAAAAAGATTGTGCTACAACTAATTTCCAATAATTTCCAATAAATTTCCAATAAAAATTAAGTATTTTTAAAATACTGTTTTATATCATATATTAGTATATTTATTACAAGTAAAACAAAACGAAAAACCCTAAAACAATTCCAAACTACAAGGTAAAGCTTCCAATCTCCTTATCTAAAATTTTCAGATATTTTTAATCCACTACTAGGTGTCCGCTTTGACAGATAGGGAAACTAGAAAGCAGAGATTGGTGTTCAATAACAAAGTATGACCATTGTCATTTTATGTGTCTATATTTAAAGACTTTACTCAAAAGAAATTTATTTGCCACTCAAAGAAATTTCATTTGGATTTGCTTCTGCCAGATAGTAATAGATATTTTAATTGTGTGGAACATACTTTTAAAAAAATAAATACCATTGTAAATCTGCTCTCTCTTCCACTTCTCTAACTGCTATTTATCTCTTTGACTCCAACCCCGACATATTTCCTGGACTTGATTAAAATGTTTCTGAATGACTCTAAATTTTTTCTTGTAATAATTCACCTTTCAGTCTTGTTCATAACTCTAGGATTGCAAACAACTTTACATCAAAAAGCCCACATGATACCTCATCCTTGTTGGTTATGACTTCCTTACCAAGTGGGTTATGACTACCTTTGATATTTGTTCAACCAGAAACATTCAGTATATTTGATGAATATTTTCTCAATGTTTTCTTTTCAGATAAAGGAATAAATGGAAAGAAGGGAAGAAAAGAATGCAACTCACTTTTAAATCCTTCTTCTTATTCTCTACACCATAATAAAAAAAAGGGGGGGGGTGAGGGGAATCTTCATTCTTGAGAAACAAAACAATCCATGAGTTGTTTTACCCTAATCCATAAAGACCAAACTTCAAACTTGCATTTTTAAAACAACAAAGAATTTTCTCTCCCTCTCCCTTTCTTTCTTTCTCTCTTTTTGTGTTTCTCTCTCCCCTTCCATGCATACATATATGTATATACACACGTGTATATATATATATATATATATATATATATATATTTGTACACTTATGAATACATAGTACTACAAGTATATATATATGCATATTTATATGCATATATCAATATGTATACCTATGCATGCATGCATAGTACTACAAGAATACTTTTTTTAGTTGCCTACTGTTAGGTGTTGCTTGAAATTTTCATAAAGTGTTATTTTGGTTTAGCTCCCCTGCCTAGAGCATTCTAATCCTGGAAGTTTATTTAACCCTATATGTATCTATATTTAGAACCATCTCTAAGAAAACAAAGAAACACACATATATAGGCAGGCAAGCAGAGACTATAAAAACCTTTGATTAGCTACCTCAGATGCTATAAATATATACATATATGCATGTGTATATCATCTAGATATATGATAAGTAGTTAAGAAAAATAGATGATAGTTTGTTTTTTTTTTTCCCCTATATCATCTAGCCAGTATGCAGAGGCTAGGAGATTAGAAGGCTTTAAGGCAAGGGACAAAACAAACCATCATCTCTCTAAATCATTATTAGTTCTCCCAAAAGAAACACAAGTTCTGCATGACCTAGATAGAATAAGGTATGTAAGCAGGTGGCAGTCTGCTAGTCAATGCTATAGTCTAGGTCCTGTGATTATAATGTTATAACTTTCAGACCACATTTTGCTTCACTGAACAATTTTTATTGGAAACTAGAAAATTATCCAAATTTACATATGAAAAATATATATAGTATTTCTTTTTTGTATGTGCATTTGTGTTGTATATATGAATAAATAATGAGGATATGTATATATTCAGAGAGAGAAAAAGAGTATATGTGTGTATATATTATATAGATGTGAGTATGTCTATGAATACATATATTATTTTGGAGACAGTAATGAGAGAGAAAATCATGAAAGATTATGGTCCTTATTTACACAGAGCCTTATATGAAGTCTGAAATTTCAAGAGGCATAGCTGACGAGAAAAAGCTTTCCAGGTATGACAGACTATTTGGAAGCCTAGAAGTAGTTACATTCAGAAAACAGTTTCCAAGACATTTTTTTTTTTTTTTCCTGGAACACAGAGTTTATATGTACAAATGTATAATCAACCTGGAAAATGGACTACAGTCAGATTTTGAAGGGCTTTAAATTTTAAACAAAGTAGTTTATATTAGATTGTAGAGGTAATAGAGAGCCACTAAAACTTTTTTAGGAAGGGAGGGAAATGATCACAGCTGTGCTTTGGGAATATCAGTTTTCCTGGGGTGTAAAGTTTGGATTAGAGAAGAAATAGGTCAGAAGCAGAAATACTAATGAAGAAACTTTTGTGATGGAAGGAAAGAAGGAAAGAAGGAAGGGAGGGAAGGAGGGAAGGAAGGAAGGAAGGAAGGAAGGAAGGAAGGAAGGAAGGAAGGAAGGAAGGAAGGAAGGAAGGAAGGAAGGAAGGAAGGAAGGAAGGAGGAGGGACAGAGAGAGGAAGGAGGGAAGTAGGAAGGAAAGGAGGAATGGAGGGAGGGAAGAAGGAGGAAGGAAGGATTGAAGGAAGGAAGGAAGGGAAGAAGGAAAGCTATAAAGGAGGGAAGATAATATGTTGTTGGTATTGTTGTGAATTGATCCAACCATTTCGGAGAGCAATTTGGAACTATACCCAAAAGGTTATCAACTGTGCATTCCCTTTGTTCCAGAACTATCTCTACTAGGCCTATATCCCAAAGAGATCATAAAAAAGAGGAAAGGACCTTTGTGTGCAAAAATGTTTATAGCACGGAGCTGCTAGGTGGCACAGTGGATAGAGCACCAGTCCTGAAGTTAGGAGGACCTAAATTCAAATCTGGCCTCAGACACTTAATGCTTCCTAAGTGACCCTGGGCAAGTTACTTAATCCCAATTCTTAGGAAAAAAAAAATAATGTTTATACCATCCCTTTGTTTAGTGGCAAGGAACTCCAATTCCATATCCTGAATGGATACTCATCAGTTGGAGAATGACTGAATAAGTTATGGTATATGAATGTTATGGAATATTATTGTTCTACAAGAAACAACCAGCAGAATGATTTCAGAGAGATCTGGAAAGACTTACATGAATTGATACTAAGTGAAGTGTAGAACCAAGAGAACATTGTACATAATAACAAGATTATGGGATTATCAACCAATTTAAAAGATGGCTATTTTTGACAATGAGACGATTCAGGCCAGTTCCAATAGACTTGTGCTGGAGAAAGCCATCTGCATCCAGAGAGGGGTCTATTGAGACTTAATATGGATCACAGCATAGTATTTTCACTTTTTATCGTTGTTTGCTTGCATTTTATTTCTTTCTCATTTTTTCCTTTTTGATTTGATTTTTCCTGTACAGCATGGTAATTGTGGAAATATGTATGGAAGAATTGCACATGTTTAACATATTAGATTACTTGCCATCTAGGGGAAGAGAGAGAAAAACAATTTGGAATACAAGGTTTTGCAAGGGTGAATGTTGAAAATTATCTATATATATGTTTTGAAAATAAAAAATCTTTAATAAAAAAGATAAAAAGAAAGGAGGGAAGGAGAGAGAGAAGAAGAAGGGAGGATGCTAATTTTTATTTACTACCTAATATATCAGACACTGTACTAAGCACTTTGCAAACATCCTCTCATTTGAAACTTAAAATAATGCTGATAAGTGCTCTTATTATTCCCATTTCCATTTGATAAAACTGGCCCATTTTATAATTGATAAAACTGAGATAAACAAAGGTTATAACTTGCCCAATAGCTATTGTCCGAAGGCATATTTAAACTCAGGTGTTTATGATTCCAAATCCAGAGCTCTATCCATTTTATCCCCTAACTGCCTAGAAATGATGGAGGTATAATATAGGTTGATCGTATTTAAGTAGAAAGAAAGGGGCACTTGCATTCATTGTTGTAGAGGCAGAGTCCACAAGATTTGGCACCGAGTGAATGGTGGTCAAGGAAAGGGTTATGATACTTGAAACTGCAGAAGTAGGTAACTACAAAGATGGTAGCAACATTAATAGAAATCAAGATATTTGGAGGTTGATATTTAATTCCCTGTAATATAATGGATGAGTTTCTTCCCTTGTTGCTCTAAATCCTGGGGTCTTTTAACATCTGTTATTAGAGTTCCCTAACATTGACTGTCTCCTGTACCAATTATAAATGAATTGATCTCAGACTTTGATTTGACCTTGATTTGTATTACTCCCTTTCTGTCTGCCCTTTCTATTAATTATTTGAATCTTAATGTTGCAAGCGACCATAGTCTGAATCTGTGTTCTTATCTCTTGATCTTGGCTACGTTTTTTGATCTCATGTCTTTGAATGGCTATCACAAAATTAATTGCTTTCTGGAAGTGAAAGAAACATTCTGGGTCTTGGCCTTCCTGGTCTATTTGTTCCTGCTTCTGCTCAAGCTGTGATTATAATAAATGATCCCTTTAGTAATCACTATAACTCCCTTGTAATTTTTATGGACTTCCTTTTTTATGCAGAATTTGAGATTATAAAGATTATCTATGTATATGTATACACACATATATAAATAAATTCATATATACTATATATACCTATATGCATATACTTATTTTTGTATACATATATACACGTGTGTATACATCAGGTTGTTCTAAAAAACTATTTTGATATTATTGTATTTTTAAATTATCACTTCTAGGATAAAACATTTAAAAGAGAAAAAAATTAAAATTTTTTATAATTTTTGTAAAATTGTTTCACACAGAGGGAAAAATGATAGCTATAATTTGGAGCATGTGGAATTTGAAATGAAGAATTAAAGGAACAATGTCCTTGATGTAATGTAGGGCTGGAGTTTAGCTTGAGAATTATCAATATACAAGTTTGTATTTATGTAGTGATTTACATTTTATCCCATCACAACAATCTCTGTTTTATAGATGCAAAAAACAGGACATTGAGTCATATAGCTAGTTAAGCATATATGATATGATTCAAACTTCACTCTTCCTAACAACAAATCTATTCTATCTCTTGAGACATCTCTCTGTCTATAGGTGGCAGTTGAACTACTAGACTTAATAAGAAAAAAAGAAAGAGAAAAAAGCCTTGAGAAATGAAGAGTGAGAGAGGGAAAAAAAAATAATGGAGAGAAAGAATGTTCAAAGGGGTTAGAGAACTACTACCATGAAGTATCATATCAGTCAAGAGAGGAGAGATTTTCAAAGAAGGAATGATCAACAGTGTCACAATGAAGGCTAGTTCTGAGGATAATGACACCTGAGGAAATGTCTAGGAGAAAACAGTTCCATTTCAAGATTGGGAATGGGACTTAGATGATAGAGGGGAACTTGGAAGAGATAAAGGAAGAGGGAATTTAGTATAAAAGAAGTAAGATTGGAATATAACTGAAAAGGATAGTAGAAATCACAATATTGTATTCTTGAAAAAGAATTGTATTAGGAACCAAAATAACTAGTTTCAAATTCTAGCTCTACCATTTATTATTTGTATTCTCCTGGGGAAAATACTTCATTTCTCTGAGTCTCAATATACTCCCCTGTAAGAACATTTTAAAACTCAGACACATTAGGTCTATTTTTTTTAAATCAAACTCCTGAATGGTGAGTATGTTGGGCAGAGAGAAACTGAAGAATTGATTTGGTGGGGGAAAGAGGGGGGTAGGCAGGGAGAAGGCTCTGACAGAGATCAGTTTAGCTCTGTGATCTCACCCTCTGGGGTCAATCAGAAATCTAAGCTATGTCAAACCCCAAAGGCCCACCCACTGTAGGGGTCTTGGACAGCTTCACCTATCCTGTCAGAAATCCCAGTCATGTTTCTGACATTAAATTTTCTCTATAAAAATCTACTTATGGCTATGCTATATTCACTGCCCTTCTTTGGGTCTGTCTTATGGTGTCTTTTCCTATCCCTCTTTATCTCCTAACCCCACTATGCCTTGTGGGATCTCTCCTGATGCCATTTCTTATAGCTATCATTTTTGGAGGGCTAAATCCCTTTTAGGATTTAGCCTGCCAGCTAAGAGCATGCCCCAGACTCATGAGGTGTTTCCTTTCTCCTGGTGAACGGCAAATTCCACTAGGGAACTTGTCCTTTTCATCATTAATTCTTAAAACCCTTTTCCTATGCTCTCCCAACTCTATTTCATATTTACTATTCCTAGTAGCTATTGTATCCTTTCATTTTTCTATAACTTATTCCCTTAAATAAACCTACCTTTTGTCAAATTGAATGGCCATTGTGAATTCTTCACATAACTGAACCCCAATTTTTGGTGCCTGTCATCATCTGGTGTCTAAATCAAACCCATCACTCAATACATGGTATATCTTTTGACAAATTAATTTGATAAAAACAAACCACTGTATTTCCTGATCATAGCACATTACAGCTCTTTATGCATTTCCTTACCTTCTCATTTAATCATTCTTTAAATAAAATCTTTCACATTAATTTTCAATTATGTCCCTCCCCATTTTCCCTACCTGTCAAGCTATACATTGCACTACAAATTTAAAAGAAAAGAAAGGAAGGGAGGGAGGGAGGGAGAGAGGGAGGAAGGAAGGAAGGGAGGGAGGGAGGGAGGGAGGAATAGATAATTTTAGCACAATTATATTCATTCTTTTAATTTAGGTTATCAGTGCATTAGAATCAAATAAAAAACATAAACAGCACAAAGTCTAGTGTACCTCTAGAACACACTGTGGGTTCCAACACAAATGAAATTCTCAGTGGCGTAGGCCTTAATACTAATATCACAAGCTTTATCAACTTAAATATAATAGTTGAAATATATTTTCTATACTTTTATATATACATTTGGTGATTTTAAGTTCTTTTTCCCCAATAACCTAGAGTTACTACACATATTAATATTCCTATGCTGAAAATAAGGAAATAAGACTTTTCTTGTCTTTAGTTTAGATCTGGCTTTTAGTGTAATGGTCAGTATAAGGTCACATATATGATGTGTTCATGCCTTCCTTCACAAAACTTCCACTAAGCTCCAAATCGACAAGTGAAAATTACTATATTTTACAGTAGAAAGAACATTGTATTTGGAGTCAGTAAAGAGTCTATGTACTAATTGTATGGCCTTGAGCAAAATTTGTTCTTTCTCAGGGCCTTATTTACTGATATTATATGCAATATAATGTCAATAGATGAGGGGATTTGAATAGTTTATTTTTAAGGGCCTTTTAAGCTCTAATGTATGATCTTATTTTTTTGAGTTAAGGCTTTACCTCTGCAAATGACCTATTTTAATATGTAAATAACCCTGAGAAAAGTACTATGAAATCATTGATTTCATTGAAATCATTGATCATTGATCTAATCAATCATTCTCTTAGCATCATCATAACTTTAATATGAATTAGATTTTGATTTTCCTTAGATAAGCTGAGATCTGGTCACTAAAGGAAGGGAAAATTTAATGAAGCCTGGATAAGAACCAGCAAGGAGGACTATAAAACAATTCTGGAATCTGGGACATTACTTGGCAGAATGACAGAAATTCTTCAATGGGATTTCTCAGTAAAAAGGAGAACTCACTGGGAGTGCACGGAAATCAGCTGAGGATATAGTAAAAAAAAAAAAAAAAAAAAAAAAAAAAAAGGTAGAAAAGACAGAAAGGACAGGTTAGAAGGTTGGGTAGAAAGACTTTCCATTCTCAGTTTTTCCCAAGGCTACTTATGGCCAAAAATCTACACATATCAAATTAATTAAGCAGTGAACAAACTGAGAAACTGAGAATCAGGAAGAATGCTTGGAGACTCCCAGTCTTATTCCTCATCTTCTATGAAGAGCATAATATCTCCCATCACACTCCTAATACATTGTTAAATAGTGTTGTCGGTATTTTCCTGGTTGAGTAAGTTTGTATATGAGGTAAATGAGTTTTCTAAGACCACAGAAGATCTGGGTGTCAGGATTTCTGACTCCCAAGCTAGTGCTCAGGACATCAGGGCATGCTGCCAAAAGACATAACAACAAAGACATTTTGACAGTGTGCATTTTCCTCCCATTTGAAATTGTAAATAGATTTGATTGTTAATAGTACAGGAAGACAGCACAATGTGTGTCTTGTAAATGGAAAAAAAATGGAATTTAGAAATATTGTTGAACAATTTAATGAGCAGAACTGGCTCTCATAAAATGATGTGCTATTGGATGCTGACCATATTCAAGTAGAAAGAAAGACTATATGATCCATCAGGATTGTCAGAAAGGATTCTTATAAAGGGAAGGACAAGGGATAAGACCCTAAACTTTCCCATGACTGAAAGATTCTGTAATTCAACAATAATCAGGGACTTTTCCCTAAATGAATGAGAGAAATTTCTTCTTTTAAAGCCTACTTATTACAACTTGTGGTGATGGAGGTGATCTGGAATGTTCCTCTTCTAATCACTTTGTAGGGTTAACACAGCTTTTAATTTCTAGACCAAGACCAACAACAACATAGGGATGAATTCTTGAATCTTCCCATCATGCTTCTTTCTTTCCTGTAATCTCCTTTTCCTTCCTATCCTTTATATTTTTGCTTACTTTATCCATCCTTCTTTGGCCATTTGCCTACTTCTATCCAATATCCTCCAGGAATGATGGTGGGAAATTGACTGTTTGGAGGAAATGGACTCTTTTGGAGGAAAAAAAAAAAGAATTTTAAATTTAAGTAGAATCATTGCCATTTTTTTCATAACTTTCCTAAATCTAGACAACCAATAAAACAATCAAGACTTAATTTGTAGCTTCTGAGGCATAAATACTGACATTATAGATTCAACAAACAGATATTATTTTACACCCATTTCCATTTCTTCAATTTCTCCTCCTTTTACCTCTATTTTTGTCTGTGCTGACTACATTTGATTAAATTTTATTAAAGGCTGAGCTCTCTCACATCCTCCACAACTGAAATGCCTTTTCTCCTTATTTCTACTTTTTTGAAACCTCTTCAAGGATCATTTTAAGTGCAATTTCTTACAAGACATTTTTCCCTGATCATCTTGGTTATTGGTGTTCTCCAAAATTATATTTATGTATCTATGTACATAAAAAAGTAAGCTCTCTGAGAGCAGGATGTTTAATTTTTGTAATTCTATTTCTACCACAATGCCTGGCATTTAAAAGCTACTTAATAAGTGCTCTATGTATTTGTCGTCCTCTCCTTCTATACTTTATCTCTTTTCTTATATAAAAATGTGTTGCTCTGAACAAAACATCAACAATATCACAGTGAAGAGAGTGACATAATATTTTTTACATATTTATTCAGTCTTTTTTTAGTTTTGTTCAACTTCCATGACTCTATATGGGGTTTTCTTGGCAAAGATACTGTAGTAGTTTTCTATTTTCTTCTCTGGCTCATTTCACAGATGAGGAAATGGAGGCAAACAGGGTAAAATAACTTAACTAGAATCACAGAACTAGTAAGTGTCAGAGAACACATTTGAATTCAGGAAGATGAGTCTTCCTGACTTCAGGCCTGGCTCTATCCACTACATCACTTGGTGCCTTCTCTTACATATTCTACTCTTTATTTTGAATAATGAAAAGAAGGAGGATAGGAAAATGAAAACTATTAGTGGCTGGGCACTGTAGCGAATATGTGTAATCCCTGCTACATAGGCAAACAGAAATCGGTGGATCCTTGGAGCTCTTGGAATCTCAGCTACAAAAAGTCAAACTCAATGTCCCTCACCAATATACCTAGATGCCTAAGAAGGGACAAACAGACCCAGGTTGTAAACAAAGCAGGTGAAAGTTCCCAAACTGATTAACAATGGGATTATAGGATCAGGCTGGGAGATCCACAGTCAGTAAATAAGTAAAAAAGATAATAAATAGATAGATACATATAGCAGCTTGTTACTTAATTCTTTCTTTAATAAGTAATATAAGATTGATATTTCAGCTTCATCAGAAGAAAAAGTTGATAGCCTTGAGATATTAAATGCTTGAGGAAATGGTACCCTTGATCTCAATAGCATCCCAACACTTAACTAATTTGCCTATAAAGTGGTAACTCAGAGGGCTCACTTAAGAAAGAGAAGAGGGTTCAGGTGCCTCTCACGATGTAAAGTGATGTATTTTGGATGCAGATTTTCAACAGATGGACACAGCATTAAGGAGGCAGCAGCAGAGAGGCAGCAGGTGGAGAAGGCAGCAGGAAAGCTGTGCCACTTGCTAGAGCACTTGACATTAATTACACCTGTTGGAATTTTCCTCCAACCTTTTGTTTCAGATGTATTCTTGATATAATTAAGGAAAGAATGTAGAAGTGAAATAGAAGATTCCTACCGAGAAATAGAGAAAAAAAAAAAAAAGAAAACCCAGATAAGAAAAATGTATTAGATATCTATTCATTGCATTTTAATATACAGGTGTTTGTGCGTATGCACATCTGGAAATGAGGGCAAAGAAACAATTTTTTTTTTCTTTCGGTAATCCCAATAAAACAGGGTGAAGCTACCTGTGATGTTTTTTGCACTAAGATACTATAGTGTTTTATTACTTATACAATGTTTCTTCAAAGGGGAATATATATTTATACAATTGATAGTTATTTTCTCTATCTATAACAAAAAAAAATGATAGGTCAGGACATACATACATTCCTTTCTTGCCTTCTATACCTTTGGGTTGATTTAAATTTATTCTTTCCTTTTTGACTATTCTTCACGGTCTTCCAGAAAGCTTAGTGTGATGACCGCGTATTTTAAAATCAGCCAGAGTCAGGAATTCAGGTTAAGGGAAAATATTCGATCTTTATTCTATATAGCAATGTGAGCAGCCACGAACCCACCCAGCAGTCTCTCTCCACCTCTCTTCCTGACCCTCTGCCTCCACCCACCAAAAATCATCATTTCCTGTACAACACATCAGGACTTGCACAAAGAATGGGCGGGGGCCATTCTTTCTCCAAGCATATATATTAATAGAGTATGGTCCAGTTACTATTTAGCCTCACATCCTTGGGAACTCAGTGCATCATCTCGAGCTTCAGCCCATTACAGCTTAGTATCTGATTTTCTGTCTTTAAGAGAGAAATCTTAAAGTCTTTGGAACTCAGTTGTTACCTGTAGCCTAAGAATTCTTAAGATGTCTCCAGTCAAACCACAACTTACCTCTAGGTGGCTGTGGGACATCCCAACTCTTTTGTCTTCCCATTATCTCAATAATTTCACATCCCCAATGTCCTTATCCAAATTCCCACTCCCACAGCCAGGTCTCCAGAGCCTGACTACATCTTCCTCTCAAGTTCTTAAGAGTACCCTGAGTGTTCAAGTGGTGAATACTTTAATGCCACCAGTTCTAGTCCTGATCATATACTTCCCTCAAGATTTTTAGTTGAGAATTCATGTCAGTGAATTGAACTTAAAGTTTTAGAAAAGAATATTTATGATGATGGGCATTATATTAGTGGAAAACATAAGAGTGATACTATAGACTACTCTTCCCCCAAGCCTGAGACACATCTTTTCATGAGTTTATACAGAGTTCCTAAAAGAGAAATTGGGCTGAAGCTCAGAGAACCCATGTGATGAAGGGTTAACTCAGAGATACTGGCTGTTGGAAGTACTTTTATTCAATTCATGGAAAGCTTAAACATGTGAAACCATATTCCTTTATCCTTGTCATTTGGTGCAGAAAATATGCTTAGAACACTAAATATGAAAATGGGAAGTCCAACATATCCTTCTGAACTGGAAGATCTTTCTCTGGACATGAGATGGGAAAGTAGAAGTTGTAGAATCTTGCCAAGCTATGACTGAAAACTTTTCTTTACTTATAGACATTTCCTCATAAGGTATGTGCTAGAAAGACACATTTATTCCAAATTTTAGAATTCTATCTAATCTTAACTTGATTGATAATTTATAGAAGATACCAGCATAGAGCCAAGATAAATTCTTCTGATTAAAACAACAACAACAACAACAATAGTAAAAAGTAATGCTATAAACTCTTAAAGGCTTACCTTCTGATGAGCAACAATAATCTGAAGTTAAGATCAGTTTTTATTTTATGAAAGATCACATTTCTCTAGAGAAACTAAAGTATGGTGTAAGACTGTTCCACCCTTCATAGGAAAAAATTTACAGCATACTAGAATAGAGCATTAGCTCAGAGAGAGTATCCCACAGTGCTCACTCATAAGAAAAGAAAAAAAGTTAGGTCCTTAACCAGAAAAGAATCAAATATTCTCATCAATTGAAAAATAATTCAAAGACAATTTCACTGATCTTT
Source organism: Sarcophilus harrisii (assembly GCF_902635505.1). Lineage (NCBI taxonomy): Eukaryota > Metazoa > Chordata > Mammalia > Dasyuromorphia > Dasyuridae > Sarcophilus > Sarcophilus harrisii. The sequence goes on along the minus strand of NC_045429.1, from coordinate 174,309,072 downwards.
GAAGTTTGCATTGGCATTTATCTTTCCTTTCTCTAGATTTGTAATAACTTCTTTTGTTTCCTAAATTACTAAGCTATTTGGATATAGGAGATTTTTTTTTAATTCCCATAAAAATAGAATGGGAATTACTACAGTAAGAAGAAAAAGAGTTTAATAGCTTATTTATTTATTTTCGGCCTCATGCCCAATTTCCTTCATGACCTAAATATACTATTTAATAATTTGTTTGCTGGCTTAGAGTTTTAAAAAGGTCCCATTAAAAAATAAGTAGTAACATAGTAGGTAAATGGACCATGTCTAAGACTGTCAGTCGGCAGCTGATGATACATTGTGATTAGAGTGATGCTGGGCAGTATGCTCTGCCTACAAATATATCCCCCATCCACACTCATGGTGCCTGAGGATTTTGCCATTAGAAATTCAAAACTCTGGGTTTTAAAAGCTTTTTGTATCTAAGATTTTCCTATCAGAATACAAATTTTCTTGAAAGATAATAATTTACTGTGATTAGTCAATAGCTAACTGAGGACTAAATCCTATTAGGATACATATAGGAAAGGTTGGAGGAGTGGGTTAAGGAATGGATTGGGTTCTAAGCTTATAAGGAAGAGAGGAGGATAAACATTGATTATTTCTGACTTTTGACCAAAGACGACTCTGGAACATATCTAAAAATTAAGTAAATTATGCTATAAAGCTATACTCTCTTGAGTTCAGCTCAGATTTCACCATTAAAAGAGATGAGACTTTCTAGTTTCCTCTATATCCATATTTCTAGGTCAAAAATTTCCTTTCACCTGATACTTTGGGTTGTTTCACAGAAAAAAAATGTCTTAAGCTTTATGAATTCAACTAATAAAACCTGTCAGATTTCAGACAGCAGAAGGTTTGAAGTAGTTATACAAAGATCTTCATTTATCTTTTTAAATGCTGTGTAAAAGTAAATGGGACTTAAGAAGTCAAGAAACATAGTTCACTAAGAAAAGCACTACTTTGTAAAAGAAGAAGGCATCATCCAAAGATTCAATTTATGAAAGAATTCTTGGCATTATGGCCAAAAACATAAAAAATCTTCTGCCTAAGGATCAAAAGAGTAGGAGTGCTTTATACTAATCTTGAAAATGTATCTACAAAATCTATCAAGTCATCTATAGAGAATTTTATCAAGTCAGAATTAGAACATCCCAATAAAGAAAGAAAATACAATAGATTTTAAAACATTCCAGGATTCACACATGCCCCCCCCACACACACACACGTACACACACACACACACACACACACACACACACACGCACGCTCTCTCTCTACAAGGCCCTTTCTGTAGTTGTTTATAGTGAATGCCTTTCTAACTTCCCTAAGTAAAGAAAAAAGTAAATTCTTTTGAAATGGATGATTATATCATAGAAATGAAAAAAAAATCAAGAAATAAAAGGTGGACACTTTAAAGTAAAAACATTTGCAACTCCAAAATATGTTAAAATGGGCTAAAGGGGAAATGAACTATGTAATTACATGTTAGTAGGACAGGATTCCTATTAGCAACCATTTTTTGCACATTATCTGGAGGCAAGAGAGTTCTTAGCAAGGTCTCTATCTATAATGCAGAAGACAATACTTTTCTCTGTAGTGTCAGATAATAAACAATATACATAACAGATAAGAGCCTGTCCTGGTACCAAAATAAATTCATAGTATGGTGGCAGACCAAGAGAATAGTTTTTCTTTTCTTTTTTTTCTTTTTTTTTTTTTTTTGTATAAACAATCAATTACTAGTTGAGCTATATCTCTTACAATTTATATTTATTTGAAAATTCAACTGAATCTGAAGGAAGATCAGAGCATATGTGAAATGAACAGGAATTGCAGCTTAAATTTCTTGTTACCTCAAAGAGAAGCTGGAAATGTGTGTGTATATATATATATATATATATATATATATATATATATAAAATGTAAGACATTTTTTCTCTATCATCATAAGAAAAGAACTTTAGAGAAAGAGAAATGTCTATCTCTATATTTATTAATAGTCTTTTACAACACATGGAATTTTTAGAAGTTAAAATATAGAATATTTGTAATTCTCTAGGATAATGAAATTGCAATGGGTTTATCTCATGAAGCTACTAGTTTTTGAAGACATTTTTACTGTAATCAAGTCCTCATTTTAATTCATAATTATAGAGATGAAAGAGGAAGATACTTTAAAAAATGAAAACCCTGAAGAGTCTCAAGTTATTGTTTTGGAAATAATCTACTCCAAAGAAAAGTAAAAATGGATCTTGCTCTGATAACTTTTGTCTTAATTGAATGTCTATTATATGCAAGTTAATATGTAGACTCAGAGAGATATCTAAAAATACAAAACACTATAGTGTTTTGGTAATAATGATGGCAACGTCATTGGCTTGGAAACAATGATGAGATTGGGTGTAGTGTTACATACTTGAAATCCATTATCCAGGGGACTCTGAAGCTAGTAGATTCCTTGAGTTAAGGAGTTGTGAGCTATAGTCAGCTAAAGCTGATTTGGTGTTTATATTAAGTGCAGAAGAAATATGGTGTTTAGACTTATTTAGTAGGAGAAGGGAAGTGACTGAAGGTATCTGAAGAGTGAAGAAATATGAGTTATGTATTAGAAAGATTACATTGTGTAAAGGTTCTAATCAGAGAGATATATGCTGGATCAGTTATATAGTAAGAACAAAGGATTAGCACCATATATGTTCCTGTTATATATATATATATATATATATATATATATATATATATACACACAATGTCAAGAGCATGTGAAGAATTGAGTGTGCCTTCTGTGGTTGATTTACAGTAGAATAAGGAAAAAAGTAGCAAAAGATATTAAGGATGGGCAGACTTGGATAGACTGCAATCTGTATTCCTGAAAGTAGGACCTCTCTGACAAGATCATGGGGTCACTGAAATATTATAAAATTAAGAGGAGCCACTGGAAGAGAAAGAGATTAGAAGACTAAGTGAATATTGCTCTATTGAACCAAATAGGAAGGATAATATACAGAAGAAATATACAATTTCAAGAAATAGCAAGGGAGATAAGGGCTGAGAAAAGTTGTAGAATGTGGTGAACATTAGCCATATAGGTTATTAATTAAAAACTGTATAACTGTGGGAATGAATTCTTGATTTCAATGAGTTGACAAATGAATGGATTGTAAGAAAAAGAAGGATAGATTGTAGACTATTTTCAAGTGGGCAGTGAAAGGGAGGGGAAAGAGTATTCAAAGGCACTACATAGTTTAAGTGTTTGTAGGCAGAGAGGAAAAGAGACAATGGAGAGAAAAGAAGTAAAAAATATGAGAGAGAGTTTGTCTGATTTCATGGCACAAAGTGTTAGAGGAAATAGTAGATATGAGGATCAAGGGCACAGATGGATGGCCAGAAGCCACCTCTTCCTTGGAAACAAGGAAGGAGGAATGATTGGGCAAAAATTTAGAGAAGTTTGAAGGGTGATAAAGGAATGAAATAGCATTTATTTGGGGATACATATATAAAAAGGAGACAGTCCCTTTGTAGGAATGTGGAAATATTCAAGTACATTACAAGACATTCATTAACACATTTGTCATTTTTTTGAACAGGACATGTACTTTCAAAGGGAAATGATACTCCCTCTTTTAATGCAACCTGGCACCTGCTCTACACTTTATAGATAATGAAGAAATACTTTTAGAGAGTTCAAGAACTGCCCTATTCTTATAGGGATGATACCAAAAACTAATAGTATGAGTGATTTAAACAAATGCTTAGAGAAGCATTAAAGTGCATTCAAAAGAAATAGAAAATTCAAAGAAATCACTGCTCAGTTTGTGCCTTTTCTTTTCACCTTCAGGGGAAATAAGGGATAGAATTATTTTAGGAAGTTAAAAAATATGAAATGAATCATAATCACGCTAAACTAAAGGATATTCTCTTTCCTTGGGACAGCTTCCTTGCAAGTGATATTATTTAATGACAGGAGAAAAGAAGAACTTCCTTCAGTAGGAGAGATTTTTAGTGGAGTTATTTAGTCTGCACTCTATATAGTCACAAATAACTGGGAACATGATCACTCTCTTCATAGTCAGCTGTTTTGTGGATGGCAAGTTCTCTAAGGGACGCAAGCAGGCAGGCAGTAAACAAAAGGTTTTGTTTTGTTCATTCATTTTTGTTTTTCTGACTGGACTTGTAGTTTAATGAGGATCAGCAGTTGATTAGAGAGATGCTTGAAGAGTTCAGAATTTACACAGCTAGGGTGTGAGAAAAACATGATTATTAGGTTGCCTTCCTATTCATTACAGATGCCTCCCCTCCAAATATCCTCCAGACAAAAAAGACGAGGCAAATCCTAATTGTAGAATTTTTTTTTCTGTTATCATAGTAAAAGTGTCACACTCCTACCAAATTTCCATCTCTGAGAATTCAATGAAATACAAGTTAATACATGTTTAAAAAGAAGTAAGGATTTCTATCATATTTACTTTCTTTCTACCAATATGATTAATCTGATTTATTTTTCCATTTGAGAAATACAGAAAAGTACAAGTTTGTTCCAATATTTTCACACTACATTATAAATTTTTTATTAATTTTTCCCAGTCAGAATGGCCCATATTATAATAGCAACAAATGGCCACAGATATTGTGGGAAAAGTCAGTTAAGGGTGTATATCTCACGGTTAAATTTTTCTCCAACTGATTCACCTAACCCAGAGAAATAATGTAATTTCTCAGCAGAATTATGAAGATATGTCTTATTTAGGGAAAATATACATACTAACAGGTAAGACTAATTTCCTCAGTAATTTCCTGTATATTTTCCCAAGGGGCCTCCCACCAGCTGTTTATTTAATTAATGATGGGGAATCTCATTTATGCACCCTAGCCAGACTTGTTCTTTCATACATCCTTTGGGTAACCTGAGCAAGAATAGCAATAGCTTGCCAAGATAACCTTTCATTCTAAATGTGCATTACTTGTTTAGAAAGGGTCTTAGATTCAATTACTCATCTGAAAAATGCATCTGTATTTCTGAGTTTCCTTTCAATGGATTTTATATATTCCTTCTTCCTTTTAGGACTAAAGAAACCCAAAATTAGACTTCACTTTTAAAATGCCTTTCTATCAGGAGAGGGACTTGTGCTTCGGGATAGGAAATAAAATGCTGCCTTTGAAGTTTCAAAAGTGTGCCTACTCACTTAGGCACCCATTCTTGAAATAAAAATAAAATTCCTTCCAAATCTAAGGATTTTTGCTTCTGAGAAAAGATTCCACTGAATTTCAAAATTAGAAGGAACATTAGTGGTTATCCAGGCCAACATATATCAGAACAACGTATCCTCTTTAAAAACATATCCAATAAAGTGGTTATCCAGACTTTGAAGACATCTAGTGAAGAGTATTCCATTTTCTCTTCCTTAAAAAAAAACTTTACTTTTAATTTATGAACCAAAACTGGCATTTCCATAACACAGTAGGATTAAAAAAAAAAGATGATTGCACATGAAACTGCAAATCTATTATGTATAACTTAATGTTCCTTTTAAATATATAATAAATTTATCATGTAATTTTCTTTCCCCCCCTTTTTTTCCTTCCCTCACCCCACTCCCATCCTAAAGATAGTTATTATTAGTCCCAAATATGCATATATTTGTAAAATCATCCTATACATATTTCTATTTATCAGTTTTTTCTCTGGAATGCAGATAGCATTGTCCTTCATATGTTCTTTATAATTAATTTGGGTATTTTTAATAAATTCCATTCTCTCTTAAGACAGACCATTCTACTTTTGAAGAGAAAAGTTTTACATGTTGCTAAGCTTAAATTTGTTTCTTGTATTTTCCACCCATTACTCTTAATTTTGCCCTCAGAGGTCAAGCAGAAAAAGCCTAAAGTTCTTTTATTTCATGAAATTTCATTTTCTTTAGTATTGATTTTTCTGCTTCCTTCTTTAGAATCTTTCTAGCTCCCCAAGGAAAGAAAAAATAACTATTGCCATTCAGTTATTTTTCATTCTTCTTTAACTATCTGTGACCCTATTTGGGATTTTCTTGGCAAGGATATTTGCATGATTTTCCACTTCCTTCTTCAGCCCATTTTATAGATGAAAAAAGTGAGGCAAATAGTTAAGTGACTTACCTAGGATCATAGAGTGTGTGTGAATTCCAATTTAAACACAGCAAGATGAGTTTTCCAGGCCAGGCACTCTATCTATTGTGCCTCCTAGCTGCCTTAACCACCTAACAGAAATCCACAATTTTTTAATGTGATTTGAATAGTTGATATATATTATCCCAGCTGAGGATCTAGAATAGGTTTAAGAATGTGTTTAATAATCAAAATAGAAAGTTTTACCTTTCATGGGCAGCTAATAATTATAAAAATAGCCCAAATTTTTTATAGTATTTTAAGGTTTGCAAGATGCTTTGTCATTTGATCTTCATAAATCTGGGAAGTAAGTGCTATGATTAACCACATTTTTACATATGAAAAAACTGAGTCTGATAGAAGTTGTGACTTATTCAAGATCACTCAATTATTGTCTTCTTAGATGTGATTTGAATTTAAGTTTTCCTAATTACAAGTTTAATATTATATCTACTGGACACCTAGCTACTTCTACAATTATGTCATGTGGGATGAGATTCTTCCTTTAGCTAGGAGAAATCTTATTATTCATTCATCATTATCAATAACAACAAAAAGTAGTAACAAAATAAAAATAAAATCTTGCCTTGTTGACAACTTAAAAATACGAATTGCTTCATTTTATTTGTTATTTACTCAAAAACCAAATGCTCTGTCCAGGTGTAATTTTGATTTGGTAACTCTTTCTGAATTCTGAAAAAAATACTTTAAAAAGAAGGGACCTGGTATACTTAGCTTATAGTTCACTAATTGTATTGCCTTTCCAATCTTTTACAGGTATCTTTGTGCAATGGGTAAAGCCATTTCAATTTATTATTAGTGCTAATAGCATCCCAACACAGCAATGATTGAGTCCCCATTGAGTGTATGCATCTGTACTAATACTTAGAAAGCAAAAATTCTCAGATAACTGCATACAAGAGAATTCACAAAACCTTGCTTTGGTAGGCAAGCAAATTAGTTTCTTATTCATAAAGTGAATGCTATTACTAATCATTTATGACTGTATAAAGGGTAAATTAGGTCACATTTCTCTATTATATAACAGTTTACCAAATTAAAGAAATTCCTAATAAATATTTTACTGAAGTATAGCTCTCTAGAACAAACTTTTGTCCATTCAAAAGTACTTCATTCTACTCACCCATCATTAAAAGTTGGCTTATGACTTGCTTGGTGAACTTGGTTAGTGCTTGACTTTAATGAGGTCATATTTGTATATAGGCCAATTAGCTTCATTTCATTTAGTAGAATGGATGCCTCACCTAACTACTTCCTCCATCTCAAATAAAAATTGCCAATCACAATTGTGAACAGGGGTACATAGGGGAAATAAAAGGAGAGAAAAACAAGAAAAATAAAAAAAAAACTATCAGTTGAACAAGACTATAAACTTTACCAGTGGTAGGCCAATTAAACTGGCTTCTCTTCCATTAGGGATAGGTTTTGTTTTTTTTTTGGGAGGGGGTACATGAAGCATCTTGTGAGTAGCCTTCTTGGTAATATTCCTTCATAAAGCACTGATGAATTTTATGGTAAACTGAATTTACCTTTATAGAGGAAAAAAAGTGTAATGCAATATTACATTCTGTAAGAGGTTCCATAATAAATTATTTCTTTGTATTTGCATGTAGACTTTATGTTCATTATGTAAAATGATGCATCATTTCAACATTTAAATGTGTATTGCACACATGTAGAACAGTTTTCTCCACAGTTGAAAAAATAGAAATATTTATGAAAATAATACCTAAACATAATTCAGAAAAATACCTGTTCCCCTTAAAGTATTTTAACATGTTGCTCTCCCATAATTTTTCCCTTTTGTTCTGATTTTTCTCTCTAAAAATGATTTATAAATTTGTACCAAAAAATAAATAAATTTACTAGGAAAAAAAAGAAAAAATATTTTAACATATTGGCCATATTTTAGTACTTATGCAACCCCCCCAATAATTAGAGGGTGATTTGTTGATGAGTTCATCATTTATTAAGCATTTACTATATCAGATGTTGAGCTCATTTGATCCCCACATTACTCTAAAAAATAGGTGTTATTATTATCCCTATTTTAATGATGAAGAAATGGAGACATATAAAGGTTGAGCTCATTACTGAGAGGGCATATGGCTAATATCTGGGACCAAATTTGAACTCAGGTCTTTCTAAGTATATATATCATAAACATTTAGAGATTCCCCCTGCTTTATATTAGTAAAAATAATTCTAAGATCTTGGAGAGTGATGACTTTCTTTGTATATATTTTAATTTTGAGGTCATGTCTCTGTGATATGCTATATCTAGCACATAGCCTCATAATTCATTATTTGAGAGATTGTCCTAATGGCCTCACTTAAATTCAATTCATTTGCACATCATGGCATTACCTCACTGATGTCATGGTCCTCTTGGAGAATGAAAGGCAAACAACTCTTTGGGGGAAAAGGAAGAGAGAACTTAATAGTCAAAAGAGTTCGGGATTTGAATTCCCACCTCCAGCATTTACTAGCTTCATAATTATAGGCAAATCTGCTTTTCCTAACTTCCTTCATCATGATGAAATAAATATAGTATCTGTAGTACCCATCTCATTGGACAATTGTCAGAAACAAAGGATGTAAAGTATGTCAAACATGTTGGAAACTTAAATTTGCCAAACAAATGTCGATTAGTATTATTTTGGATCATTTTCTCCTTGATACCCCAATCTATTGGTTTCCCTGTTGATATTTTATCCTATTTCTCTTGTTCATCTTTCTGATTCCTTCATTGTCTCTTCTTTTTTTCTTTACCTTAGACACTGTCACTGACAATTCTTCTATCCTTCCTTGACATTTTCTCTCTTTTCCCTCTCATCCATGCCCATGACTTTAATTAATACTTAATTGTGATGATATCCCAACCTCCTCTTTGAACTAAATTTTTATATTCCCTACTATTTTTCCACCTAGGTAGAACTATTGACACTTAAAATTCAAAACTTCAAAAGCTGAATTCATAATCTTTTTTCAAAATTCCAGTTCCATCAGTCTTTCTTTTAACCAAGGTCAAAACCTTGGAGCCATTGGAAACCTTGGAATCCCCACTTACTAAGTAGAAAATCCTCTTTGTTTTACTTGTTTAATTCACCCCTCTCTTGCTTTCCATTTCCATGATCACCATTTTAAGTTAGCCTCTGATCACCTCTCTATGATATCTTATGCTAATCTCCTATCATGTAATTGCTTCCAGTTTCTTTTCTCTCCAATTCACTCTTAACTTTTCTGCTGATGTAATATTGATTAAAAAAAAAAAAAAAAAAACTACTTGGCTTGGTTTTTTTTTTTAATTATTTATTTTTTATGTTTATGTCATTAACATTTAGAAGTTCCCTCTGTTTTATATTACAAAAAGAAATTCTAAGATCTTGGAGCGTGGTGACTCTTTGAACGTATTATTTTATTTTGGAATCATGTCTCTGTGGTATGCTATATCTAGCACACTGCATCATAATTCATTATTTGAGGGCTTGTCCTAATAGTCTCTCAGGTTTACCTTATACCCCAAGGAACTGAGCCAGAGAACATCTAGCTATAATGGTAAAGGAATGATCCCAATTTCTTAAGCATAGAGAAGCATTTCTAAAGCTTTCAGTAATTTATTCTCTTAAAGACTACTTACTCAGTAAAAATTTTAGAGTGCCGTCAATACCAGGGGTACTCTATGATTATTATGATAATAAAAATAAGACCCAGTTAAAAAGGCTTTACTTTTCTACTCATTTGTGCTGTGAATCAAAATTATATCTCTTGGATATTTAGAAAGGTAAAAGTCATCTTTTCCCTTCAAACATACAAAGTCTAATGAAGTATCATCACTGACCTCCAGACTCCAGTATTATAATGCCATTCTATTTCATTTTGCTGCCAGTTTGGGTAAGACCAACTTCAATGCACTGGACAGTTGTGAAAAACAAATGATGTGAAATATGTTAAATTTAAATATAATATACACATCAGTGTATACATCAGCTATATTTATTATTTTAATCATTTTCCTCTTAATACTGTCATCTATTGGTTTGCCAATATTATTGTTTTCCCTGCTAATATTATCCTAATCATACAAGCTATAACACTCAATGGGCCATTTAAAATTTTTTTTGAAGGAAAGTAGCTTACTATAATTTTGTAAAATTTAAAGTATACATATTTTTCAAGTTATCTTTAGATACAAAAATCTGAAATAATTCAAAGGAAACAAAGTAAGGAAAGGAGTGGGGAAAGGAGCAAAGGATTTGAAATTATTTGACCAAATGTTTTCATTTAAAAACCAAGTCCTAGAGAATTCTGATAATCCATTTAAGGACAAGTAGCAATAGGTACAGTAGTAAGTGTGAAATTTGAACCTGAATTTCTAACACCAATTCATTGATTTTACCTTAGCCTATATTGGACTTGGAAATTATATATTGTAAGGTTAACTTAATTCAGTCAGAAGTACCTACAGAAGGGACTTACAAAGCTCTTTAGAACAGTGCATAGAATATCTACTTTAGCTAAAACCTTTAAAATTGAAAGAGATCACTTAGCTTTTGTAGAAATAGAGGAAAATAGAAAAGGTAGTTGAGACAGCAAGAGAAAAAGCTACTTTTCACTTTATTTTCCTAATCATCTCTCAGTACTATGTAATTGTTTGATTAGCCATATAGTGAATAGTTTTAGGGACACCAAATACTCCTGATGAAATATATTTAAAATGTATTTTGTTTTATTAAATATTTTCTAATTACATATAATAGTTTTTTAACATTCATTTTTTAACATTTTGAATTCCATATTATCTTATTCCTTCCTGTTCCGCAACACTTCTTGAGAAAGCAAGCAATTTGAAAATTATTATACATGACATCATGAAAATATATATTTAAATTACTCATGTTGCAAAAGAAATCAGACAAAAAAGAAAAATAAAAAATAAAACAAGTATGCTTCAATATGCATTCAAAATTCATCAATTCTTTTTATGTAGGTAGATAATATTTTTCATCATGGGTCTTTCTTGAACTGCCTTATATCATTGTCTTAATTAGAATAAGTAGCTAAGGCTTTCACAGTTCTTACACTTTATAATGTTTTCCTGGTTCTACTTACTTCACTTTGCATGAGTTAGTGAAAGTCTTCTCAGTGTTTTTTGTTTTTTTGTTTTTTCCTGAAAGCATCCTGCTCATCATTTCTCATTGTGTAACAGTATTCCATTACAATTATATACTGCAATTTGTTCAACCATTCCCCAGTTCTTGGGTATACCCTGAATTTTGAATATTTTACCATCACCACTCCTTCACACACATATTATTGTAATGTCGGAGAAACTGAGGCAAAATAAATATTAGAGAGTTTTTAATTATTTTATTTGAGAGGGAGAGATAGTGCCGGGAGCAAATGGATCCATGGTTTGGTCCCAGGGCTGAATGAGACTATTGTCTCCAAGAATCCAGTAGCTGTTTTTCCCATGAAAAGTATATGTATATGTGGCTCCAAGCAACCTGGATAGACTGAGACAGGGGAAGAGTCAGAACACTGACAGTGGGAACAGATTATCAATCCAGTTCTGAGAGGGTGGCGGGAGGCACCTGACATTCTGATAAGTAGGGAAGGACTGGGGTCATGATGTCTAAGATAAAAGGTCTTTCTCCTTATCTGGATCAAACATTTACATTTTATTATTGTAGTGTAGCCAGCCCTAATGATTAGGAGGGAAGGGTGGTGTTGTGACCAGGAGGACTGATGTAAAACAATTAAGGGAAATTGAGGCAGGACAATTAAGGAAACTGAGGCAGGACAACTGAAGGGAACTGTGGCACAGCACTATAATACCTAGGAAACTGAGGAAAGTAGAAACTGATTTAATTTTGAAGTGGAAAGTTTAAGAAATTAGCTGACCAATGGGACTACTGTCAAAATCATTCAGTCCTGAGTAACTGAAGAGCTTATATAGGGTTGTAAGTGACAAAGCAAGCAGGTGATAACAGAAGCAAAAAGAATACAGTCCGATAATTTCCTTACTTATCAGATAGGTGTTACACACAAAAAATATGTTTTTTACAGTCTAAAGAAATAAGAGGATATATACAATGGTGGGAATGGGCTTGGGATATTATATAATAGGTTTAAGGGGAATTTCTAAAGTCAGTAATTTCAGAGAACAATGACTGAACTTATTTTAGAAAGTACTTTGCAGGTGTGATGAACAAAGGCAGCAAAAAACAGGAATGGGAAGAGGCATTCTGTATTTGTCATTTTGATTTATACTATGAGGAGGCCATGTTTGAGTTCTCATGAGAAATCAACAGGGGTCTTTTTGGGTTCAACAATACCACATACACAATGCTGTAATTTTTTTTTTTTCTTTTTACATATAGGTACTTTTCCCTATTCTTTGATTTCTGTGAGATATAAACCCAGCGTTGCTGAATCAAGGGGTATGCACAATTTAGAGTCCTTTAGGAATAGTTTCAAATTGTTTTCTAGCATGTTTGGTCTTAATTTGCAACTCCACTAATTGCATTAGTGTTCCAATTCTTCTACATCTCCAGCAGCATTTGTCATTTTTTTTCTATTATGTAAGCCAATCTGAAAGGGCTGGAGTGATATGCCAAAGTTGTTTTAATTTGCTTTTCTGTAATCAGTAGTGATTTAGAGCATTTTTTTTTTCATGTGATAATGCTAACTTTTGATTTTTTTTTCTATCTATTCATATACTTTGAACATTCATTTTTTTTTAATATTTTGATTCACTTCACTATATATTTAGAAAATAAGACCTTTATCACAGAAATTTGCAGCAAAAATTCCACCAGTTTGCAATTTTGCTTATAATTTTGGTTGCATTATTTTTGTTTTTGCAAAAGCTTTTTAATTTCATGTAATAAAAATTATCCATTTTACCCCCTGTGATTCTCTTTCACTTGTTTGGTCATAAACTCTTCACTTATTTATAGATGACAGGTATATTTTTTCTATGCTCCTCTTGTTATTATATGTGCATATATATGTAGTATGTGTGAATGTATGAAATTACCCATTTTGTTTTTATTTTGGTATAAGGCCTGAAATGCTGAGTTATGACTAGTTTTTGCCAAACTGCTTTCCAGATTTCCAAGCAAGCTTTATACTATTTTGAAGTCTTATCTCCCACATCTGCAAAGCTTAGATCTTTGGTTTTATCAAAAGCTAGATTTCTATGGTTATTTACTATGGTTTATTGTTTCCCTAGTATTTACTGATTCACCACATTATTTCTTAGTCAGTATCGCATTACTTTGATGACTACCTCTTTATAATATGGTTTGAAATCTGGAACTGTTAGACTGACTTCCTTTACCTTTTTACTGATCCTTTTTATATTCTTTATCTTTTTTCTTCCAGATAAATTATATATGTGTGTGTGTGTGTGTGTGTGTGTGTATGTATGTGTATGTATATACATATATATATATATGTATGTATATATAATATAAAATTATTTGGTAGCTTGATGTTTATAGCACTGAATAAATAAATTAATTTAGATAGAAGTATTAGTTTTATTTTATTGAATTTATTGGCTGAGTCAGTAAAGGAATTATTATTTCTTAACTTGTTATGTGAATTGAATTGAATTGTAAATTGAAATAATTATGAGGAATTAATATTTCTTCACTTGTTAAGATTAGTTTTAATTTGTCGAAAAGTGTTTGTATTTGTGTTCAAAGAGTTCTGGATTTGTTTTGGAAAGTAGACTCCCAAGTATTTTATTTTAAATGGAATTTTTCCTTCAATTCCTGCTGTTGGTTTTTACTAGTATATAGAAATGTTTATGGCTTTTGAAAGTTTACTTTATATTCTGTCACTTTGTTAAATTTGTTAACAATTTCAGTGTGTTTTATAATTACTTCTCTGGAGTTTTCTAAGAATACCATTATAGCATCAGCAAACTGATAGTTTGTTTTCTTATTGCCTATTTTTATTCCTTCAGTTGCTTTTTCTTGTCTTATTGCTATAGCTAGCCCTTCTAATACAATAGTGAACAATATTGGCAATAATGGAAATTTTTACTTCATGTCTAATTTCATTGGCTTTAACTTTATCCCTATTATAACAAATATTTTATCTTGGTTTTAGCTACATACTATTTATCTATTTAGTTAGATATTATTTATCATTTTAAGAAAGGTTCCATGTTTTTGGTGTTTTGAAAAGGAATATATGTATTTTGTCAAAAATTTTTTCTGCATCTATTGATATAATTATATGACTTTTGTTGGTTTTATTACGACTATGGTCAATGATACTGATAGTTTTCTTAATATTTAATCAACCCTGCGTTTCTGATATAAATCTCATTTGGTCATAATAATGTGTAATCTTTGTGATATATTGATGTAATTACCTTGCTAATTTCATTAAAAATTGTTGGATCAATATTTTTTAAATTTTTGAATAGTATTTTTCCCAATTACATGTTGACAATTTTTAGTATTTATTTTACAAGATTTTGACTTTCAATTTTTTCTCCTAACTCTCTCCCCTTTCTTTTCTGAAAATGGTGGACAATTTAATATAGCTTTTACATGTAGTATGATGTAAAACATTTCCATAATAATCACTGTTGTGAAAGAAGAAACAGGTCAAGGGTGGGGAGTAGGTAAAAGAATTAAGTAAGTAAAAAAATATGCTTTAATCTGCATTCAGAGTCTATTAGTTCCTTATCTAGATATAAATAGCATTTTTCCTTTGTACATAAATCATTGTGCTTTGAGAAGAGCTGAGTCTTTCACAGTTGATCAGAACATAATATTGTAGATACTGTGTATTTTGCATCAGTTCATACAAGGTTTTTTTTTTTTTTTTCAGTTTTTCTGACATGATTGGTAGGTTTTTTCCAATGCCTATTTTGCCCTCTTATTCCAGGATATCAGAGGAGTTTTCCTTGATAAATTCCTGAAAGATAAACTTCAGGTCTTCCAGAATCAAGATTATGATTCTTGTTCTAATATTGTCTCTCCTGTATCTATTTTTCCATGCTTTTTTATTTTTCCATGAAAATTTCATATTTTCTTCCAATTTTTAAAAATTATTTTCAATTTCTTTGGTTGACTCTTGATGTTTCAGTGAGTTATTAGCTTCTATTTCTAGCTTTTAAGGTATTGCTTTCCTCAATTAGTTTTTGTATTTTATTTTCCATTTGGCCAACCATACTTCTTGAGAGCTGTATTCTTTAGTGGATTTTTGTATCTCCTTTTCTATTCATCCAATTCTACTTTTCAAGCAGTTTTCTAAGCTGTTGCCACTTTCCCCCCATAATTCTTTTCCATCACATTCTCATTTATATTTTCCCAATTTTTCTTCTACCTCTTTTATATTATTCTTGAGCTCTTCCATGAGTTTTTCTGGGCTTGAGACCTTGAGACCCCTTCTAATTTTTGTTTGAAGTTTTGTCCATAGATGTTTGACATTGGTTGACTTCCTCAGAGTTTATGTCTTTATCTTCCCTGTCAAAATAATTTTCTATGGTCAGATTCTTTTTGCTGTTGCTGCTTTTTGCTTATCTTCTTTGGTCTTTTCCCTTTCTTTTAAATTTGACCTTTGTTTCCAAAGTAGGAGGGGCATTGTCTCAGACTTCTTTTACCAGGTGTTACAGACCTGGTGGTTTACCTGTTGCTCAGTATTTGTTGATAATACTACATTGAGTATGGTGCCTTTTAGCTTATCCCTTTTAATTAAGTTTGTATCTTTGCTTTGTCTGAGAACATAATTTCCAACCATCTTTTTAACATTAGCTGAACCATAATAGATTCTTCTCTAGCTCCTTATTTTAATTCTGTGTCTCTCTGTTTTAAGCATATTTCTTTTAAACAACTTCTTTTTGAATTCTGGTTTTTAATGCATTCTTCCATTTGTTTCTATTTTATGAGTAAATTCTATTCCCATTCACACTCATAATTATTAGCTTTGCACTTCCCTTTATCCTATTTTCTTTTGTTTATCTTTCTCTCTCTCTTTTTGTTTTGTCCCTCCTCTCAAATTTATTTTGCTTATGACTACTCCCTTTTAAAATTTATTCTCCCTTTTATCAGCCCCCATCTTTCATTGCTTTTCCTTCATACTTCCCTGTTAGGTAAGATAGACTTGTATTACCAATTGTTGAGGGGGTGTATGTATTTTTCTTTTTGAGCCAATTTAGATATGAGATTCAAGCATTTTATCCCCTCCTCCCCATTTCTCCTTCCATTGTAAAAGCTCTTTTTTGAGTGCCTCTTTTATGGGAGATAATTTTCCCCATTCTTCCTCTCCCTTTCCCCTTCTTCCAAAGCATCTCTCCATTTCCCACATCATCCTAACATAAACAATTCACTCCTGCCTTCTATTTTTATGTAGAATCCTTTTAACCACACTATTAATGAATTTTGTGAATCATCTTCCTATGAAGAAATGTAAAGAGTTTAACCTTACTGAGTCCCTTATGATTTCTTTTATGTTTACCTTTTCATGATTCTTGAGTTTTGTATTTGACAGTCAAAATTTTTATTTACTTCTGCTCTTTTTCTTGAAAGTTCTCTCATTTAATATATATTTTTCCCTCAAAGGATTATACTCATTTTTATTTGATAAATTTTTTATTGTAATCCTAGCTCTTTTGCCTTCTGGAAAATCATATTACAAGCTTTCTGCTCCTTTTATATGGTAACTTCTAATTATTGGGTGATGCTGACCATAGCTCCACTGTATTTGAATTTTTTTCTAGTTATTTGAAGTCATCTTTTGTTTGGCCTGAAATATCTGGAATTTGGCTACAGTATTCTTGGAAGTTTTTATTTGGAGAGCTTTTTTTGGTGGTAATTATTGGATTCCTTTTGTTTCTATTTTACCTTCTTCTAGTATATCAGGGTAGTTTTCCTTAATTGTTTCTTTTAAAAATGATAACGAGGCTCTTTTCTTTATCATGCTTTCAAGCAGTTGAATAATATTTAAATTATCTCTCCTTAATCTATTTTCCAGGTCAGTTGCTTTTCATTGTGAGCTATTTCAAATTTTCTTCTAGTGTTTTTTTTTTTTTCATTCTTTTGACCCTGATTTTTTTTCTTGTTATCTTATGAAATCATTAACTTTTTATTTTTGGCAAACAAATTGGACTTAAATGACTTGCCCAGTATCACACAGCTAGTGTTAAGTGTCCGAGGCCCAATTTGAAATCAGGTCCTCCAGACTTCAGGACTGGTGCGCTATCCATTGTACCATCTAGCTGCCCCCATGAAGTGTTTTTTGTTTGTTTGTTTGTTTGTTATCCATTTTGTTCTATTTGTGGTTCTCAATTACCAACAAATAGAGTCAGAAAGTTCCATTTCTAAGTTTTTTCCAGGGAAAAATAATGTCAGGCATTCTATACAGCCTTACATCTCATACTCCATACTAAAGAAGATCAAAATGGTAAATAATTTGGACATAAAGGGATATCATAAGCAAATTAGAAGAGCATGAGATAATTTACCATCAGATCTTTGACCAAAGAACTAGAGAACATTATGAAATACAAGAGGGACAACTTTGACTCCATTAAATTTAAAAGCATTTGCACAAACAAAACCAACAGAACTAAATTAAAAAAAAAGAAGTATAAAGCTGGGGAAAAATTTTTTTACAGCCAGTATTTCTGATAAAGATCTCATTTCTAAAATATATAAAGAACTGTGTCAAATTTATAAGAATACAAGGCATTCACCAATTGATATATGGTCAAAGGATATGAACAGACAATGTTCAGATGATGAAATTAAAGCCATTTATAGTTAAATGAAAAAACTGTTCTAAATCACTATTGATTAGAGAAATGCAACAACTCTGAGGTATCCCCTCACAACTCCCAGACTGACTAAGACAAAAAGAAAAAATAATGATAAATTCTGGAGGGGATGTGGGAAAACTGGGACACTAATGCATTGTTGGTGGAGTTGTGAAACGATCCAATCATTCTGGAGTGCAATTTGAAACTATACCCAAAGGGCAATAAAACTGTGCATCCTTGAATACAGCAGTGTCATTATTGGGTCTGTATCCTAAGGAAATCATAAAGGAAAAAATAATGCACAGCTACAAAAATGTTTGTATGGTAGCATAGAATTGGAAAATGAGTGGATTGGATAATGGCTAAATAAGTTGTGGTATATAAAGGTAATGGAATATTATTGTTCTATAAAAAATGATGAACAAGCTGATTTTATAAATACCTGGAAAAATGTATGTGAAATGATACTAAGAGAAAGAAGCAGAATCAGAAATACATTGTTCACAAAAATAGCAAGAATGTGCAATGATCAACTATGAAAGACTTGATTCTTCTCAGTAGTTCAGTGATCTAAAACAACCCCAAAAGATTTTGGACAAAAAATGCCATCTGCATGCAGAAAAAGAACTATGGAGATTAAATGTAAATAAATATCCTATGTTCACTTGTTTTCGATGTTTTTTTAATCTCTCTCATGATTTTTTTTCTTTTATTCTGAATTTTCTCTCCCAACATGATTCATAAAGCAATGTGTATTAAAAAAATATATATATTTTTAAAGAAAGACTTGGTCCTTCTCAGTGGCTCAGTGATCCAAGGCAATACCAATAAAATTTAAATAGAAAACCCCATCTGTATCCAGAAAGAGAACTATGGAGATTGAATACAAATCAACACATGCTATGTATACTTTTTTCTGTTTTTTTTTTTTTTCTTCTGTTGTGGTTTTCCCTTTTGTTCTTATTTTTCTGTCCCAACATGATTCATAAAGAAACGTATATTACAAAATTAATATACTTGTAAAAATAAAATACATATGTGGGGAAAATAAGTTTTTCTATGCAATTTATTCATTATCCTTTGGATAGTAATTTCTTTGGAATTTCTTCCAACTTCCCAATATTGAGTATGAGATATGCTGACTGCAATACAGTATTTTTCTCCACTAGGAGTTAGACAACTGTATCAATACTATCACAGTTCAAGAGGCTCAAGATCATATCTTGCTTTAGATGTCTCAAGAGTTCATTGCTTCCCATTTGTGCCTTTCTACTAAATAGTGTTTTGAGGAGTCAATTGGACAAGATTATTCATATTACCTCAGTTGCTTCCCTCCCCATTCAAAATAGAAGTATAGAATTGAGAGATGGTAAAAAATCCCACTAAATGTAGCTCTGAGTGAAATAAATTTTAATGCTCCCTTAAGTGTTATGATTTACATTACTATAAAAGGTAAAAGAAAGCATTTTGGTACTATATGAGATAAAGCATTGTAACCTAACTGGTAAAGTATTTTAAAAAGAAAAGCCTGAGAGGTTATTAATGATTTTATAGAATAAGGCTTTTGTAAAAGTGACAAGACATTTTAATTTTAAAAAGTTACACATGTTAGATAGCATTGTTGTTTTATGTGTGGATTGACAGGGCCTAGGCAAAGAAAATTAAGATTTCAATGTGTATTACTAATGGTTAAGATTCAAGGTTGAAGAATTAGACCTTTCAAACTTACATTGTTGAAAGTTTATTCTCATTTTATTGATATTACTGCTATACATTTTTAATTATCCATGGCTACTACATGTCAGCAATGCCCAAGAATCATGCCAGGTATAAAAATTACAAAGTAGAAGATCTTTTAAGGTCAGGAGAGTACAGTTTATTCTTCATAAGGCCTGAATACTAACAAGATCACTTACACTGTTTTCAGCTATTATATAATTAAATGTGAGTCTCTTATTCAGCTTAAGGGGTAGAATTGAATTTGAATAAGGAGCTGAGTAGAACCATTACCAGTTCCATCAACCCTACCAAAAATGGGACATTACAACAGACTGTTGGTTACTCTTAACCAGGACCTCAGGAAAATGACCAGTTAGAATCTTGGTAAAGGATGGAGAAATGCTGTCTCAGTCTCAAAATTTTCAAGACTTAGTCCTGAAAAGGATCTTAGATTGTTTCCAAGATCATAATATTTTAATTTTACAGATGGGAAAACTAAAAGTAAGAGGAGTAAAGAGACTTACCTGGGGTAAAACATTTAGTAGGCCCAGAATTGGAACCCAGTACTATGTTGAGAAATGACAAAGTTTAAAAAAAAACATATCAGTTAAAAGATGGGGAAAATCTTGGATGAAAAACATATTCGATTTAAAGACAGTAGAATTAGAAATAATGGGAAGAAATTAAAAATAGGGTAACTAAGATTTATAGGCGTTAGAACCAGGAGTTAATGGGAAGGGGAGTGCTGTCTTTAGCTTGGGGGGCTGTGAAATAAGACTTTCTCAACCACTAAGATGTGCATTAAAGGAAGCAATTCTGTACTGATGATGATGAATGAGGTGACCAGATAGATATTTTTCATCTCTCATTTCATGAGTCCATAATTATGATAGCTTCAGCCCCAAAGGCTACAATTTAGGAATTGTTCTGTACTTATACAGAATGTTTCTGAGTCCTGTGTCATAAGATCTAGAATCAAATTAGAACTACTTATGGTCCTCTTGACCATATCAGCATGTAACTGCCTAATGTTGTTTCCCAGGTCCTAAATGTTCCATGCACACACACATATGTTTATATGTATATATTTGTCTGTATAATACATACATATACATATGTATGTATATATTATTCATTTAAATTAAGAAAAAAGGACAAAGCATATCACTTCTTTAATGAAAGGAAAAGGAAAGAAATAATGATGTATTATTAGATACAACATTGAGTTAATTGAGTTAAAATTTTAAAAATTGTTATTTTCCTCGGGAAGCATAGATAAAACCAATTTAAGAAAATAGCATTTTTATAAATTTCACAATGAGCTACATATTTATTTATTTTTATTGCCCAGCAAAGATTATAGTTGTTCATGTATGTCATTATGTATGTGCGTACATAAATTCACATATTTTATACGTGCAATATATATATATATATATACATATACATATGTGTGTATATATATAAACATATATAATTTCATTATATGAATGTTTATGTTTTGGATATTTTTCCAGTT
The DNA here is from genome assembly GCF_902635505.1 of Sarcophilus harrisii. NCBI lineage: Eukaryota > Metazoa > Chordata > Mammalia > Dasyuromorphia > Dasyuridae > Sarcophilus > Sarcophilus harrisii. The sequence continues at coordinate 174,287,857 of NC_045429.1, read as the reverse complement.
AATCTTCTTAAGTTAAAGACAGTAGAATTAGAAATAATGGGAAGTAGTTACAAATACAGTCCAATGTTCAAATATATAGGAATAATTAAAAAAATTTTAAAATATCACTTATATAAATATATTTCTCACACATATTGTTTCTTGTTACTCAGATATATTTTTAAGATAACCAAAAAAGAAGATGACAACAAATATATGGAAAAAAATTAATGGATCTTATTTTAAAGGCAGCTAAATAACATTGGCTTAATATATGGCCCAAGATTTACATGAATGAGATCTGATCATAGTTTTTGACACAGAGTCTTTGATTTTTCTTTTTTATTATGACCCTTTCTGGAGTTGATTTCAAAAAATCCCCAAATGTGCATTTAATTGTCTGCTATATGACAAGTATTATGGTAAAGCTATGGAAACAAATATTTTGTATATGTCTATATGTGAGAAAGAAAGGGGGAGGAAGGAGAGAAAGAAGGAAGAAAAGAGAGAAGGGGAGAGGGGAGAGGGAGAGAGAGAAAGAGAGGAGTGGGGGGGAGGGAGAATACCAGTTCCAGCTCTCAAAGATCTTACAGGCTGACAATCTAATGATGGGAGATTAAAAAAAAAAAAAAACCTGAAAGGTAGAGTTGAGAGAATAGGGAAGGCACCTATAGGGAAGGAGGCATGATGAGAAAATCAAAGAAATCTCACAGTAGTGCAATCATGTGACAAATGAGGTAGTAACTTTACCTTAGATATGGCCTTTGTTTATTTTTCTCCTCTATTCCAATATTATTAGTTAAGGCAATACATACATAAAAGGTTGGTGATAGCTTTGGAGCCTGTGACTTCTTTGGTGTAGGGAATTTCTTGTGAAGAAGGGCCTATCCCATTGCAGGTTGACATTCTGATTTAGAATGTCTTCGAATGCTCATACAATTGGGAACTAGAGCCAACTCAAGGTCACATAGCTAGAAGGTATCAGAAGCAGGTTTTAAACACAGGTATTGATAGGCTAATTCTATATCTACTAGTGGGCAGCTAGGGGTTCCAACAGATAGTGCCAGACCTGGAGTCAGGAAGCCTCAGTTTCCTAACTTCCAATGTGACTTCAAATACTCACTAGCTGTGAGACCCCCAACAAGTCACTTAACCCTGTCTGCTCCAGATTCCTTATCTGTAAAATGAGCTGGAGAAGGAAATGGCTAAACATTTCAGTATCTTTGCCAAGAAAACACTAAATGGAGTCATGAAGAGTAGGAAACAAATGAACAACAAACAAGCAACAACAACATTCACTATGCAAACTACTTCTTGTGATAAATAAATGGTAACTAGAAAAGCCTTTATTTTAATGCACCAAAAATAAAAAAAATAAATTTGTGAAGTTATCACAATTGTCAGTAAACAGAATCAGAAAAAATAAAACTACCCATTCTCCTATAAACTTACCTCAAAAGACAATGATATTCAAGGGCTGCTGAACAAGCAATATGACTCCCTTTGGGACCTGTATTGATTGAATAGATTAATAATAAGGATTGGGAGATGGCATAAAATCCAGCATTCTAACTTTCTTAAATGATGGGATAATAGATTAAGATTTAGAAGGAGCCATTCAGGCTATCGAGTTCAAATCTCTCATTTTACATATAGAAAACTGAAAAAAAAAAATTAGATAAATTATTTAGATTCACATAGCAACTAAATGCTTGAGGTAGAATTTGAATTCAAGTTTTCATGACTCCAACTGCTGCCCTTTATGTATCATATAAGCTAATTGCCTTTCTGGCATTCCTTTTCCAGGCTCACTATTTACTATGTGCTTTGGTCCACTTCATTCTACAATTCTCAATTTCCTGTTACTGAAATAAATTGACACAGCCATGGAGTGACTTCATCTTTGATTTAGTTGGTATTTCACTTTGGGATGGTCTGCAATACACAGCTTTACCCCTATTGTGGATTCATAAGATTTAGAACTGGAAAGATCCTTGGAGAGCTAATTCAAATTTCTCATTTTGAAGTTTTAGAAATTTTTATCTAAGCAAGTAGACACTCAGAGAGAACATCATTTGGTGTGCTGAAATTTGTTAATTTTTTTTTCTCTTCTGTTTGAAACATAATATATTTCCCACATTTCATGAGATGCAACCACAGCTTGATCTTATACCAATCTTCAATATGCCAATTGTACAACTCTGCATTAAATTTTAAAAGGATAAATAAAGAAATTGTTCTTTACAGATTCGAGGAGAAAACTAGTTGTTACTGATTTAATTTAAATGCAAATATAGTATTTCCAAAGCAAAAGAGTAAAAGTATATATTTAAGATAATGATAACAGCTGTCCAAAATGCATTTTTATGATATTGTTATAAACCAAATCCCTTCTTTTCATTTGAAATTGAAAGTAGAGGGTGCCAAATAAATAAGAAAAGTGACAAATCAAAGAGATGGGGGAAAGAGGTCCTTTAAAATCATTCAAGAGAAAATTGAATATGTTTAACCAAAGAGTAAATGATTTTTACAATCTTGTTTAAAACTATGATTACATAATTATTTGAGAGGTAATTTGGTATTATGGAAAACCTGAGTCAATTCAGGACACTGAATTGAGAGACCTGGATTGAGTCATCTATATTGAACTTCAGTGATTCTATCTAATGAAAGGGTAAAATAATGTTATAGTTCCTAAGATTTGTTAGAGGTCAGTGAGATAATTTCTGTATAGAGTAAGACAAACCTTAAAATGTTATATAAATGCCATCTCTTTTTGCAGTAAGCTTAGTATTGCACTGTAGTGAAGAAATGATCATAAATGTCTGCTTCTGAGAATAGCTAGAGTCCAAGTCCTGTGAAGTGGTTGGTAGATTTAAAAGGATGTTTTACTGTCAAATTTAGTTGATATGTTAGGTCCTTTTCTTGAACAGCTTTTCTTTCTTCTTCCTTTTAAACATTTTTTGTCACAAGGTTGACTCTGAGTAGGAAAGGGGAAAGGAATAATTTAAGAATGAAGATTATATAAAGGAAGATGTTAACAATCATAGATTTGATTATCATATATGAAATTTTGCTCAAGTTCTGTTTTTGTTTGACTTTTCTGTTTTTAAATACTAAAAAAAGTTTGTGTTTCTAGCCAAGAAATCAGACCTAGGGACAAAAAATATTTGTTTTCAAGCTCTCAACTTTTGCCATCCTTGAAAGATAACTATTAACAGGAGAGTTGTTGTTAAAGGAGATTGATAGAAATATTCCTGATAAATTAAAAGCAAAAGACAGAGTGATTTGGATATTCACCAGCATGCTTCACTCCCCACGTCAGTTTTCTCTCAGAGTTATTATATTGGCAATGCATTTAGTTCCTAGGTCATGGAAGGTTTTATGAATCTAATATTTCTCCAAAGTCATTTCTTTTGATGATAATGCATCTGCCCTGACTTATACCACTCATAAGTTATCTATAGACCTTTGGGCTGTGTAAGGATCCCATTGGATGTGATTTGCATGATATTTTAGAAATGGGAAAGGATGTCACACCTTTTTTAAGTGGTCCTTGCCTGTGTAAAATTTATTACTGTTATTGACTGCTAATTGCAAGGAGAAAATGATAAATTTTAATTACTTCTCCTAATACTGGTATATTTAATAAAACTCATTTTTTCTTTATGAGTTGTAGTTTTCTGTTTCCCCAAAGAGTCTCATTGTCTGCATCCAATCCCCCAAAAAATTCTAGCAAGGACAAAGGAAGCTATTAGGAAAACAAACAGGAGTTCATTGCTTTGTAGCTCTTCTGAAGAGGGAAAAAATGTTTTTCACTCCTACATAGATAAAATGTATCTGTATTTGCTCAATCTACCTAGAGACCAAAAAAAAAATTAAAAAAGGGTAGAGAGTTTGATGTGTTGATTATTCTGGCTTAGCCTCTCCTGATTAATGTGCCTGCAGGGAACCTGAATGTTGAAGGAAAATGATAGTGCTTATCCATGATGAACATGGGAAGATCTTTGATGTGGTGGTTGAAAAGTTTCCAAAAAGTCCATCCTTAAAGAATCAATGCTGTAGTAGTGGCAGGTAGTGATTCTAGAAGCACATATTTCCCAATTTCCTCAATGGTGAAGGAAGAATGGCAGAATTAATATGCCTGATTCAGTAGCCTCTTTTTATTACAATGTATGCTTGAACTTCAAGAGCAAAGAAAGAGCCAAAAGCTAAGGACCTTCTTTCTTCAGAACAAAATATTCCTTTTTTATATCTAGGAAAGGAAAAAAGAAAAGGCAAAATCAGTCAAAGCCAAGATTTTATCAGAATCTGTAAACTAAAGAATCTTTTCCTCCTTGTTTCTGTATCACTTTATTCCTCCTCATCTTTTCCTCCTTGTTTCTTAACTGTAGCTACAAATATTATAGGAGCAAAACTGGGAAGCAGATTAAGAGAAATGGTAATGTCTTTTGAATGAGAAGCCTTCATTTCAAATCTCAGCTTGGCTATTCATTGCCTATGTGAACTTGCATGAGCATTTCCCTTTCAGGCCTTGCTTTTCCCATCTGTAAATAAGAGTTGGACATCATGGCCTCAAGGGTTCCCTTATAGCTCTAAATTCTCTAATTTTATTTACATACCCATGAACTCAGGATTATTTTGTATATTATGTCCAGTTTTATATGCCCCATTTTAGGAAGGCTGCAGATAAACTGAGAGATAGAATAGTATAGTAGATAAATTTCTAGCCCAAGGAACATTGCAACCTCAGGGAAGTTGATGGTTAATACTAGAATTTGTTTAGCAAAGATTGAGTCTTTTATTATAGTTGAGGGACCTGCCCCCTCTGCAGATTTACATATTGGTAAAGAATCATGTATGAACAGGGTTTAGCTTTCATTCAACTCCAGATGAGTATTGTTTACCTGATGGTGCAGTTTTTTTCTACTGTGATTAAGTACCAGGTATATTCTCAAGTTTAGGTGATATGTACCACTCTAGGAAAAACTGTCATTGATTCCATGTATTCTTATTCCCCAAGAAAAGGTGAAAGTTTTTTGTTTATGTCATTTTACACTTCCTTCCTATGTGCTATATTTTAGTATTTTTCAAACTTCAGAGAATTCTAATTGTTGGAAAAATGAAGTACTATTTCTGGGCTTTGCATATGTAGTTAGAGGCTGAGATATCTCAACCTTCTTATGGTTGGTTCCTTAGTAGACTGCCTAGGTGTGTGGCTTTATTAAAACTTTTAAATCTCATTTAGGCTGAGTCCTTTTCAGAAGTGTCGGGAATATTGCCAATTTAAATATTTATACCTATATAATTTTTTACTAAGTATAAAGTTCTAAAAAATGTAGGGAGGAGAGTTGTCTTTGTGGATATATCAGTGACTGCAATACTTTCTTAAAATGAAAGGCAGAATGGAATGATTATATAAGAGAAATATATGTGAGAATCCTAAAGGATGCTGAGTCAAACTGAGAATTACTTTGTAGGCCTTAATCATTCATGCTAAATATCTTGGGTTAAACAATATGAGCTACAAGATTCCTTCCACTTATGAATATCTATGATTCACTAAGTAAAAATACAATATTATTGTTCCATTCTTTCCTAACTTGTTTTGCTGGCTGTGTAATTTAACTAAGGGGAAGATTTGAAAATAAGTTTACATATAACAACAATACATCTGCTTTTAGACTGCCAGGCAATAATTTCAAAATCTGAAGCTAGTTACGTTCTAATTACTTCATTTTTAGAACTAAATATTTTAATAGCTTCCTGTATTGAATAAGTAGACCTGTAAAAAACAAATAAAATTTCTTTTTTTATTATTATTTTTAATAGCCTTTTATTAAAGGTTATATATATGGGTAACTTTACAGCATTAACAATTGCCAAACCTCTTGTTCCAATTTTTCACCTCTTACCCCCCCATCCCCTCCCCCAGATGGCAGGATGACCAGTAGATGTTAAATATATTAAAATATAAATTAGATACAAAATAAGTATACATGACCAAACCGTTATTTTGCTGTACAAAAAGAATCAGACTCTGAAATATTGTACAATTAACTTGTGAAGGAAATCAAAAATGCAGGTGGGCATAAATATAGGGATTGGGAATTCAATGTAATGGTGCAAATAAAATTTCTATGTGCTTTGCATTTTTTACTTTAGTTCATTTTATAGTTGGAAAATATCATTCCCATTTCCAAAGATAAAAACTGAGTTCCAAGATTAAATATTTCCTGTCTTTCACAAATCCCTGTAGAATGCTGATCTTGATTTTTGAGTACTCCTTGCACTTAGCATAGGATAAAGACCCCTGCTTTAAAGATTGGGTCTGTTTTAATATGATAAAGGGATGGGCAGATAATGTTAACTTTTCCCCCAGTTCTGTTACTGAGAAGTGGAAGGCATTCCTCTTAAACGTACTGTTTAATGCATTCCCTAGATTGACAATTCTATTTTAGATTCGCATCTGTTATGTTTCTGCTGTTATGTCTTTTGGTTGGATGCTTTAGAATTTCTGAAACATTCTTGATAATTAGAGTCCAAAAGTTATTACATTCCTATTTTATTCATCAAAATCTTCAAATATCATGTTAGGATTTTGATACTTCCATTAATTCAAATCTATATGTTTTGTTATTTAGTCATTTCAATCATGTTTGACTCTTCATGATCCCATTTGTGATTTTCTTGGCAAAAAGATTAGTGGAAATTTCCTTTTCAAACTTATTCTAGAGATGATGAAATTGAGGCAAATGAAATTAATTGACTTGCCTAAGGTCACACAGCAAATATTTGAGAGAAGATGGCCTAATTCCAAGCCTGGTGCTCTATTCACTCTGCCACCCAACTGCAAAAATTACTTAATTTCTATGGTTCTCAGTTTCTTCATCTGTAAAATGTGGGCATTGGATTAAATCCAAATTTCTATGGTCTTTTGAAGTCTAAATTTATATCTATGGATCCTTGATATTGTCTGGGATTTCTATCAGAGCTGTAGCTCAAAATTCACCCATGTATGATTATCCTATTTAATTCTGAGCCTCCATGGCTTTTGCAAGCCCTACCCAATATTTGGAGGCCTCCCTCTGATTTTTCCAGTAATTATTGCTGTTTTTATGGCTATTTATTTATTTTAAAAAGATGTAAAAATCCATGATTGTAGTCAGACACCTGACATACCCCAAAGAGCTTGTTTGGTTTGTTTAATGAATTAATTTGCTATTTTAATAGATTGGGAGGTTTCACTTCTGATTATCATCTCCATGTATCATAAGAAGGTGTAAATGTAAAAATCTAAACACCAGTATTTTGACAATATTCAAAGCCTGGAAAGTAGTCTATGGGAATTTCATAAATATAAATGTGTTAAAATCTGGGATTTATCCACATGGATTAGAAATACATATTTTCAGTTTTTGTTTTGCTCATTTTTTTCTAGGCAGTTATTGAAATGAGGGACAGTTGGATCATACATATTGTAAACACAGGTTTGCTTTTTCTTATATTTATTATTGTTGAACATAGCTTCGTGGTTTTCTGTTAATAATTTTAAAAAGTTATTCTACAATAAAGAAATACTTTCCTTGGTTATTGGAAAATGAAAGCTAACAAAATTGTATTACTTTTTGGTGGTGTTATCTTGAAAATGTGGTTGAATTTAAATTATAGCCCATTTTAGATTCCAAAACAAATATTCTATCCCTTTCCTTTAAAGCTTTGCAAATTATCTATATATAATCAAAGTAAGATTAATAATTTTCATATTTTTAGAGAATGTCTTTTTTAATTATTGAGTAAGAAATAAAACACAAATTTTGCTTTCACTAAAATAGTATAGGTTAATTGAAACAAATAAATAATAAAGACTTCTTGATCATATGTTGAAGTTAGAACTAAACATTTAAGGCATTGGTAGCACTTAAGAGAAATTAGCTCTCAGGACATAAATCTTCTCAATGTATTTAAGCTATTTTTCCCTCTCTAAAAGAAGGACATTTATTATACTATGATTAAAAGTCCCTCTGAGCTATGATTTGGCATAAGGCTACTTAGACTGACATACAATTTTACAATGTTAAAGTGTAATTGATATTCTTGTGAAAGTACTTAGAAAAGTGTTTTGTTATGAATATATTTTGATTGGGCACATCTTAAAATATAAATTTTTTAAAAAAATATTTCAGTGAGAGAAAAGTAGCAAGGCATAATAACTAGAGAATTACCTTTGAAGCCAGGAATTTCTGAGTTGAAGTACTATTTTTGACAAATATTGACAGTATCAACTGGGAAGTCATTTGAACTCTCAATTTTATAAGCAACTTTGTAAAATTATATATTACAGAGAAGATCCTGGCCTACATTTTGTAGGGGGTATATTTTTCTCCTTGGAATTTATTATATCACTAAAATCAAAGGACCAGTTATTCCTTATTTAAAATTGTCTCAGTACTTTTTTTCATAGAAATAAGATCATAAGTTAGAATTAATTTATGGTTTTTAGTATTAATCATATAGGGATTCTGTGAGCTCAAATGAGATAATACAGGTTATTTTGAGTAAGGTACATTGCAGAGGTCTTTATTCTATATAAAAATGCATCTTCTAATGATTTCTTTGAGTCATCCTAGCTTTGAAACTATATTCATTTTCTAAAATGCATCATTCTCTAATGGTATTTTTTCCATTGTTTTTGAAAGTTTTGAAAGTATCTTATTTTTTTAGTTTCACAAAAGTTTTAGACATAAAGTATAGGGAAAAAAACAAAATACATACTACATATGCTTCCTGACAGGAAAAGAAAGAAGGAAAGGGAGAGAGAGAGAGAGAGAGAGAGAGAAGAGAAGAGAAGAGAAGAGAAGAGAAGAGAAGAGAAGAGAAGAGAAGAGAAGAGAAGAGAAGAGAAGAGAAGAGAAGAGAAGAGAAGAGAAGAGAAGAGGAGATTAAGATTAAGAAGTAGAGGGAGAGGGAGAGGAAGGGAAGGGAATGAGTTGATGAACAATGCATTGTTTTCAGAAAGCTATTAGTAAGTTAAATACACAGGATATCCCAAAAGTCTTTGTGTAGCTTTTCATAACTAAAAACTGCATTAACACTTCTGGAACAAACTGTATGTTACCTGTTTATAAAGGGAAGGAGAGGGAACTAAATATCTTATAAACATGTAATAACAACCTTTAACATGGCAATGTATGTATTATGTTAGCTTTCCTATTATAAATAGACTGTATGTCTCTCTCTCTCTTTCTCCATCTGTCTCTGTCTCTCTCTGTCTCTCTGTCTCTGTCTTTCTGTCTGTCTCTTTCACACACACACACACACACACTATCTCTCTCTCTCTCTCTCTCTCTCTCTCTCTCTCTCTCTCTCTTTCTCTCTTTCTTTCATCTCCCCTATTTTATTATTGCCAGTATAAATTTAACTAATTTTTTTAATATATATATATTTTTTTTTTTATTTTAATAGCCTTTTATTTACAGGTTATATGTATGGGTAACTTTACAGCATTGGCAATTGCCAAACCTCTTGTTCCCATTTTTCCCCTCCTCCCCCCCACCTTCTCCCCCAGAGGGCAGGATGACCAGTAGATGTTAAATATATTAAAACATAAATTAGATACACAATAAGTATACATGACCAAACCATTATTTTGCTGTACAAAAAGAATCAGACTTTGAAATATTGTACAATAAGCCTGTGAAGGAAATTAAAAATGCAAGTGGGCAAAAATATAGGGATTTGGAATTCAAAGTAATGGTTTTATAAATTTAACTTTTATAGTACATAGAGTGCTAGGTCTGTAGTCAAGAAGACCTAAATTCAAATCTAGCCTCAGACAATTAGTTTCTAGTTGAGTGACATAGAATAATGCACTTAACCTTTCTTTACCTCAATTTCCTTATCTTTAAAATTTGGATAATAATACTACCAATTTCCAAAGTTTTTCTGAGGAGCAAATGAGATGCTAATTGTAAAGCACTAAGCACAGTGTCTGGCACAGATTAAGTGCTACATAAATGCTAGCTGTTATTATTAAAATAGAAACATAACAGCAGTTGAATACTTTTATGCATCACTTTTTATTCATTATATTGCCTTGTTAAAGGTAATATTCTTTGCAATTTTAATATGATATAATGTGAAAGAACAAATAAAAATACAATTTGTTGAATAACAGAGAAGGAAATGTATAAAACATAATGAAAAGTATACATTAAAACCCTGACCTTACCAACTCATCAGATATTCTCACTTCCCTAGAAGCAATGTAAGAAATGTTCTTAGCCACATCAAAGTGACCACAGATGGAGTAATAAAGAGATAATGGTGTATGGCAGGCTGTGTCCTTCATTTCATGAGATCCAAGATTTGATTTTTTTTTTTTTGGTAGAAAATATAATTCTACTGTTAATTAAAAGCTAAAGTCCAAGGGAGACATTTGGTGCCTCAAACTTGAATTTTGATAGATGCAAAATACTGAAAGTGAGAATAATCAGTTATGATTCCAAGTTTGAAAGTATTTATAATTTCTTTGCCTTGAAATGTGCTAGCTTTTATTCAGGTAACACTCAGAGACCACAGGCTATATGATGACCATGACAAAGCATTTCAGGCATTTCAATTCAAACAACTCAGGTGCTTCATTCTTTTTGTTTTCAGATCAGGAAGAGTCTTGTCTTCCCTGCAGCCAGATCAAGTCACAGCTTATCCCCATACTCTTTCAACTCCTTATTATTCCAGCTCTTTGAACATTTTCTTCAGTTCCCTCTAAAACCAGAGCAGTCTGTCAGGATGGGTCTCTTAAATTCTCTCCCAGAATCAAGCCCAAGAGGTTTTCTGTCTGCCAAACATAAACACAGGAAGCCAATTTCTGATTCCCTTTTGGTTAAAGCTGGATTCTAGATGATAAATCATTTCCCATGTATTTACCATCATCCTGAAAATATCCTACAATTCCTGGTATCCAATAATATGATTTCATAAACACATAAAGAATTGCAATTATTTTCCATTGGTGTGCCTACATAAAGTATAACTCCAGAAATGTAATAAGCCATTTCAAAAGTATGCATTTTCCTTATATCTAAACAAAACCTCTAGTGATCTAGAATAAAACATTTATGATATTGCAAAACACCCCTTAGAAGCCCTCTTCCAAGGGTTTATGATAATTTTAATTTCTAAACATTATTTTTTCCTTCATTTGAAGGAAATGCTGTGATACTGATGTCAATTTAGAACTAGGGCTACTTAAAGAGTTAAGTAGCTTAGGGGAAAAGTGGTAATTACCCAAGCCTAGGTCTATGTGAGTAAAATGGATCAGGCACTTGAGTAATTAGGTAGTACACTGGGGTAGCAAGAATCAAGAATAATTCAAATTCAATTATTCAAAACAAGGTGGATAATTTATATATCTATTGATTTCCTCCTCATGTAGATACAGACTCAAAGGAAAACAAAGATGGTAAGGAGAGTAATAAGAAAGACAAGACATTTTAAAATAGTTGCCATTATCCTTGAGGACAGAAGATAAAATGAACTGCTTTTCATCTATCCACATTTTGATTTTTCAAAATTCACAATGAATCAATTGTGTTTTTTAAAATACTCCACTTTTATGCCACCCAGATATATGTGGCTGTATGGGTATGTGTGATTACTTTTTATAGGAAGTAAATGCATAGATAGGTATACAATAAAAGAATATTATGAAATCCTTGCTTAGAGATATACACCATTAATGTCATGATTTTAAAAGCCAAATAATATTTTTAAAAAAGAAGAAAATATATACAATATAAGAGGCAGGATGGCACAATTTAAGGGATGTTGATTTTTGAATAAAAAAGCTTGAAGATAATACTGGTTATGTCTACTATGTAACCTTGGGCAAGCCCCTTTCCACTCTCTGACCTCAGTTTTCTCACTTATACAATGACTGATTTGGACTAAGGTCTCTTCCATCTTTAAATCTGTGTTCTTGTGAATATCTTGTTGTTGAGTTACTTGTCATTTTTGACTTTTTGTGACCCCACTTGGGGTTTTCCTGATAAAGATATTAGAAGTGCTCTGCCATTTCCTTCTCCAGCTCATTTTACAGATAAGAAAATTGTGACATAGAGTTAAGTGACTTGCCTCTCATAGCTGGTAATTATTTGAGCTGTATTTGAACTCAGGAAGATGAATCTTCTTGATTCCAAGCCCAGTGCACTATCCTCTGTATCATCTAGGTGCCAGAACTTCTTTAAGATTTTCTCAATGATTTTCCTACAGTCAAGTATATCTATGTTCACACACAAACACAATAGAGATATAAACATAATTTGGTGTTCATACTCTGAAAATAAAGAAAATAGCATAATCTGTCAAGGGAGAGGATCATTTATTCAAGATGCTGCTTTAAGAAGTTTATTATGAAGACTAATTATTTAAGAATTTAAATAAAATTTGCCCTAACTATAATTATTACATTATTTTAAAAATATAAGTGATAATATTGAAATGCAGAAATGTTTCATTTCATCATGAGTGTCATCAAAGAATATTTATAATTACCTAAAGAGGCCTAAAGTAAATTTCTGACAGAATAAAAAAGTGATGGTAGTGGTGGGGTCTTCTGGTCTAGTGGAAAAATATTATCTATGCATCAGGATATAAAAAAGTAAAATATTTCAATTCATTCCAACAAGTATTTCTTAAGTGTCTAAAATGTGTTTTGCACTAGGGATAAGAAGAAAACAAAACAAAATAGTTATTTAATGTCTTCAAGGAGTTTATTTGTGCCTCCTAAGGATAGTCTATGTTAAATAGCAAATGAGTGGTAGAGACAGAGAGAACTAAGGAATCAAGAAAGCAGGGAACAATTTCAAAGGATGTGATGGAAGGGGAACTCTTCATAGATAAAGATGATAGATTTAAAGCTAGAAGGAAATTAAAAGATTAGGAGATCGGACCCCACTTTTAAATGAGAATAAATAGCTGATTAGTTCTAGAAAAGGACCAGAATGAAGGGACTGAATATATAAGGAACTCAAGTGATTTGCTCATGATCACAAAGACAAAATAAGGAGGAAAGCTGCAGTTAGATTACAAATTTTCTTAATTCAATGCTTATTCTACCACAGTGCAGAGAAGTTAGAATTGTGCTGTATTTTGAAAAATAAAAGTAAAATTTCGATGAGCAGAAAAGAACCTGGACAGCATTCCTCTAGTATATGGAGAAGCATGATGTAAGCACAGTTTACATGTTTGGGGAATAATAAGTAGATTAGAAGACTGAGTCCAAGGGTTGTGTAGGGGAATAAGGGGAAACAAAATAGGATAAAAAGTGATCAAATTAATGAAGTCCTTAACTACCAAGGAGTTTAAATTGTGTTCTGTAGACAAAGAAGAACAATTGGAAGACTCTGAATGGAGGATTTAGGAAGCAAATATAGTCAGGTCTTGATTAGTACGAATAATAAATCCCCTAAAGTGATCTCATTATTCAAATTTGCACTGCACATTTCCATTTAGCTGGAACCAATTGTCTTATTTATATAATTAGAACTTTGAATAGGGTTAATTTAATACATGATTTCATTGCAAGTAGTCCATTATTTGAATTATGGGGTACCTAGCTTATGTCCAAAATAAGTTTTTAGAGATTACTCTGCCAGTGGTGCATAAGAAAGACTAGAGGCAACGGGATAAATTAGGAGATTATGAGGTATGAAGTAATGAACATCTGTAAAGAGGCCAGGCTCTGGACCATAGTAGGCACTTAATAAATGTATTATAATCAACTGACAGGGTAGAGTGATGGTAATGGGGTAAAAATAAAGATGGATGCAGAAGATACAGAATATTGACAACCCTTGGTGATCACCAAGATATAGATGAAGGGGAGAGCAACAGTGGAGGGATTATAAATATTCCAAGTTTGAACTGGAGAGATTTTGATAGCAATGCATTTCACAGGAATAAGGGTATCTAAAAATATGCCACCATAATAAAAATAATAATTGACTCTTGCATGGTGTTTTCCAGCTGGCAAAGTATTTTATATACATAATCGCAATGAATTTTCTAATAATTTTTAAGGTTATTATCATTATCCTTGTATTACAGTGAATTTCAAGGGAATTATCACTTTATATATGAGCACATACTCAATAAGGGTCAGATGTAAGCTATGGACCAAGTCTTTTGCGTTTCCAAGTCTACCTCTCATTGTTTTTCTATAATCTATTTTAATCAGTGCTGGCCTAAGTCTTTTACTTACAGATAAAGTGTTGTGCCACAGTTCCTTTTTATTATCCTGATTCAGTATCCCTAATTGTCCTGAATCAGTTTCCCTAAATTGTTCAGCCTTGGTTCCTAATTGTAATGCTCAATCCTGTAATACCTCCCTCCTAATCATGGCATCATCAGAATGTTTGATAGGATAAAGGCCTTATATCTTAGACATCATTAGAATATCAGGTGCCACTCCCTCTCTGGCGCCTCCCCCATTATATAATCCCCATCCCAGATGCCTCCCCTCATTATGTAATCCCTCTCAAGAGTCTCCCCCCATTACCCTATAAAAGAATCTTTGTATCTGACATTTGTTGCTAGATTCTTGGAGATGATAGTCTCATTCAGCTCTGGGACCAAACCATGGATCCATTTGGTCCCAGTAAATCTCTCCTTTTCAAATAAATATTAAAAACTCTCTATTCTCTATTTTGCCTCAGTTTCTCCAGCATTACAAAATAAATTGAGTCATTTGATATGTCAGAGGTATGCAACCACAGGAAAATATAGCAGAGACTTGAAAACAGGTTTTTTGAGTATTTCCATTACATTCTACTATTAGTCTTCATCACATTCACAATGCTGTCATTTTTTTTTTTTCAGGTATCACTAGATAGTACATGAGATCAATTTGAAGAAACCAATGACTAGAATCAAAAGACATATAAACAGAAATATCATTGTTAGTGTTTATTATTCCAGCATGGCGTCTTTTTAAAAAAATTCTCAGAAATTTAAAGATGAAATAGGAATGTTATTTAAAATATATTCACAATTAGATATTAACAATGTTCTATATTCAGAGGGAAGAGTTTTGCTAAGTGAAGATATCCAGCATATAGCTAATTAGATTGCTTCAAAAACATAAATACAGCAAGAGCTCCCTGAAGTTTGCATTTGAATTTAGCCATTTTATATATTAACATGCATACTAATGAAAAGACTATTTATCCTAACTGGAAGAAAAAAAAACAACTACCTGTGATAAAATTATATTCTTTCTTTTTTTAAAAAATGTTCGTTTCCTTTTATTTTTCTTATACTTTACAATTAGATATTACAAAAGACTAAAATATGAATAGAAAATGCTGATCAGTTTTGGTGGAGAGTGTTTTTTCATCCAGGGATTTCTTACATGAAAGAAATCATAGATCTAGGCCTTATCTTTTATTGGTCCTTAAATTGCCAATTGGCAACAAAAAGACAAAACATTTCCCTAATCCTATTATTCATCCATCAGTTCTTCCTGTCAGTTCATTTCTTTTCTTCCTCCCTCCTCTTCCCTTTTTCCCTTCCCTCTTTCCCTCCACTCCCTCTTTTCCCTAGCTCCTTCCTGTTGGCTTGGGAGTTCTAATTTATTCAGAGCCCAGAAAAAAAAAATATACTAGTCAATAATACATTTTTTACTATATTAGATTCTTAAATGCTAATGAAAAGGTGTGATTGTGGGGGGAGGAACAGGAGGGAAATTTTTGTTTTTCTAAGATAATCAAACACCTGCTACTTTTATCTATAGCACAACTTGCTATTGTAAAGTCTCAGATCCCAATTATGGCATAGGTCAAGGCCACATTCCCATGAGAGGTCTTCACCCATTCAATCTCTCTTCTTTATTTATTAACCTTCGAAGACCTCTTACACCATACATTTCCTCAACCATCTTGTCTTCAGTCTCCAATCCCTCTGGACCTGGTTTGTTCTTTTTCTCTACTGAGATCCTTTTAATACACCAAGTTTAACTGGACCTCCTCCTCCAGGTTGTTCAGTCTTTACTATCCTGACCTATGGTGTCTCCACTACCCTTGTGATAAACTGCATCACACAGGGGAAGCAAACAGGTATGACTCCACTTAAAGCTATCAGTAGGAAAGCTATTTCTAGCAAAGAAGCTATTTCTACCAGCTGCCTCCAGACCAAGACCACCAAGAGGTGTTAAATGACAAGAACCAAGTCTGGAATGGGACATGGGCCAATTTTCTGATGTCTTTGGCAATTTCCTTTACAACCTACCCATGATCATCAATATTCACACAGCAAAATTTAATTTCCTATAAATTCCATCTTCTTCAGCCAACAAGTAGTCTAATATCAATTTATACTAGAGTACTGCTTCTCTAGTGACCTAGTCTGCTAACAAATCCAGTGCTTTTGTCATCTGGTTGGTAATTGTTTCGATGATGGCCTGGAGTCTAATGAGCCTCTTCAGCATATAAATTGGGGTTCTGTACCCTCAACTCCCATCTGGAGCCTTCTATCACCCCAACCATTTGTGTTCCCAGTAATTAGAGTAGATAACACTTCACAAATATAGATGCCTATCGGGAAAATCAGCAACAACAGAAATGCTAAAAGAAACAGACAGACATATGCATCTAGCAACAGGTAGATGACTAGGTCAAATACTCACCTACTTATTTAGGATATAATGACCACCTATTTTCAGATAGGGAACTGCAAAATTTTACATACTTGAATTGTGCTTATTGATTCTACTGAACACTTGCCATGATTATAAAAATTTGCTATAAGAGGAAAAAGTAGAGACATGATTATAATTAAAAACTAGTTCTTCAAGTCTTAGCCTGATAGCATATATATAACAGGATAAAGCATCCTTAGCCCAGTTTGACTTTAGGTAATTGTATTCAGTAACAATTGTACCTTATAGCCAGATTCAGAATTAATCAGGTGGATTCTTATTCAAAGGAACACCAGTGAAAAACTGAGTCAGAAGGATCCCATCTTAAGTGGAGACCAAGTTTGTCCTCTCAACTCTTGCCCAGATACTAACTCCACCTCTAACAATTCAGGATCACATCTCTTTGAATAGATTATGGTATATTCCTTTTAGATGGTAGATTACTAGTTTGATGATATATCAGACAATCATATTTGAATTCAAAATTCCAAATAATCAAATAATATCAGCTATAGTCTAAAGAGATTTTATCTCAAATAGCACATTTCATTAATCCAAACTTCAGGTGAATTTAGCTCTCAAGGATCATGTATCCTAAATAAGTAATTGACTATAATCTTACATTGATAATAATAAGAGATTCATCCTAGAAAATTCTCAGCTTATCTTTATATCTAAGTAGATGAGTTTTAAATTCAACATTACACTAATCATTTTACTTTTAAGATGCTCAATAACCAATCTATATTAAACCATGTTCAGGTATTAACCATATTCAAAGGGACAAAGACACTGTTCTCAGAATCTCCTTAAAGAATAAGAACAGCTTTAAAATAACTCAATACAATCAATTAAAACTCATATAGAATATAGAATATGTCCTAATTTTACATTAAAGGACCCTATCAGAATTAACATTAATAATTTCTTCATTGTTAAAAACGTTAACTGAACTTTCTCCAATCAAGGAGTCCTTATAAACTTTTCTGGAAACATAAATAACAAGTACAATATCAATATTGTTAAAATTCCTATAAATCACAATTAATCTCTCCTTCCACCAAAATATTCCTAGCTGCCTAGTTGCAAAAGCAACATTAGAGGTTATAAATTGTCCTTAACAGTACATTCTTGAGGTTTCTCTAGTAGGTCCTTTAACATTGGTATTCTCAGTCTTCAGACTGCAGTCTCAGTCATCTGTAATGTCTGGTAAGATTCTTCCCTTTCAGCTTCTTCCAGGAATTAGTAAGCACCCACTCTCCTGGAACTGAAAACTTCAAAGGTGTTGTCTGAATCAGCCATCATTAGTTCCTAAGGGCTAAAAAGGATGAGGACACTGACAGTATATAATCCCTTAAAAACTTATCCTTTGTTGCAAAAGAGGGTCTTTCCCTTTTTCCTCCCAAATAAAATAAACCAAATAGCATCTCATATGGGAAAAGTCCAAGATCATTTCTGGGGATAGTTCTAATTCTTTAATAAAGTAATAGGCAACCATTTGATCCAAGGTAATTTCATCTCTAAAATCAATTTAGTAATACATTTCTTAAGAATATGATTCATTCTTTCCAGTCTCCCTGATGAGGGCAGATGTCCAGGTGTATGGAATTGTCATTCACTTTGCAATCTCTCCCCATTATTTCTTATAAAACTTTAGAAGTAAAGTATGTTCCATTATCAGAATCATTAGTCTCTACCAATCTATTCAGGTATAATTTGTTCCAGTGTTATTCCACTAACTTCTCTTAAGGTAGCAAAGCTCAAAGGAAAGTTTCCACCTATTCTATCAAATGGTCCACTGCAATCAATAAATATCTTTATCTTTAGGCATATCACATACCTTTCAGATACAATTTGTTTTGCAATTAGACATATCTCTATACCCCAAATTTTCTTGCTTTTACTTCTTTGTTAAAGGGAGAAAGAAAGGCAAATCTTAAGATTCAGAATATAGGTAATATCTAAATAACTTTGGACCAAAATTTCACAAAATATTTACCACATATCCAACAGGGCTGACAAAATGTTAAAGCACAAATCATACAATTTTTTAAACTTAAAATCAACTCAACTATAAATTTAAACTTCTAGTAGCAATAATTAAATATTAAGGCACACTTTTATTTCTAAAATCTTATACCAGAAGAAACAAGTTCACAATTTTAGCAGGCACTACTTAATAGTTATTAGCTCATACAATTTTAGAATCAGAATTCCAATTTAAACAGATACAGCCCCAAAATTTAAGGTGGTAGAAAACTGCCCTTTCAAGTCTATCTACAAGAGAGGGGAACATGGCAGAAGGGCTTTGGGAAACTGGCAGACATTAGGACCCTATGGGAGAGAGTTGGTGAAATTTGGACCCCGATGTCCAGCTCAATGACTAGCCCACTCTCTATTCCAGAAATGCCAAAGGGCCATGTCAAAGATGTTAGAGCACTAGTTCAAATCCCAGAAGAATACAGGCCAGTAAGGAATGCCAGCCTAGCCAGTACAGATTCCACAAGTCTCTTCAAGAGAGAGAAGCTTAGAAAATCAAGAAGAGGGTGGATTTTTTTTTTTTCTTTTACAGTTTTTCTGTAAGCCTCAGATTTAGGTACTCAGAAGGCTTTTGGTTATGTAAATTAGATCTACTTGAAAATATAATAGACTAACTCAAGTTAGCTGATAAAGCAAACAGTGCCAAGTAACTTAATGATTAATCTCAAAAACTCCAGAATCTGTTAAAATGTTTTAGCAATTCTATAATTTTAACTAATTCTGCAAACCCAAATTGGCCAGTTCTAAGTCAATAGAAATGCCAGTCTTGTGTGTGTGTGTGTGTGTGTTAAAATTTTTCCTATCTCAGAATTAGTTCTTCCTCTCTCTAGCTAAAAGCTATTTATATAAGTCCAATTATGTAACCCCAAAAAAGCACTTTTAAATCCCAAATAGCCAGATTTTTTCCTTTGTAATTTAGCTGACTGAGAGAAACACAGAAAACAAAACACAGGTGCACACACACCCACAAACACAAACTCCTTTTTTAAATCAATCAAGCTCCCCCAATTCTCAGCCCCTCCTTGGATTAGAGGCAGAGGAGGAGAGTTCTGAAGCCAAAGCCATAGGAGCCAGCTGGCCAGGTATTGAAGGCTTCTTTGAATTTACACTCAGGCCTTGCGGGGATCAACAGATCCATTGAACAGGGTGCCTACCCAAACAAAACAGCAGTATTTAATCCCTATAGATTTTGGTACTTGATTTCAATTCTTCCTAAATGACTATCTCCTGGAAACAGTAAATAGATCTCCCCCTCATTAGTTTCTTACCCTACCTGGTTTATGCACAACTTATGACTGATTCCAAACTTTTCTCAACTGGCTAATCTCCTGAGCCAAATTAATCCACTGTCTTTGCTTGCCTATTTCCATTTTTGCTTCCTCCAAGTGTCTCTCTTCAGGAACTTATCAAATCAGAGCTACAGTTGCTGAGCCGGGTCCAAGGACCACTGGAGAATTCTCTAGAGGGTGCCTGCCCAAGGATTCAGTATGGAAAAGACCCCTATGTATAGGAAATATCCAGGAATGAGCCCTCAAAATTGTGTGGAATAGTGACCCTTATCCAAATTAAAATCAGAGACTTTCAAGATGAAAAGCAAAAAAGGATTTATTACAAAGTTGTGAGAAAGGGCAACTTCCAGAAGACAAGGTAGCAGTAGAGGAAAACAAAGTACAAACTGCAAAATACAAGATTATGTAGACCCTAACCAAATCTGCACACTCCCCCCCTCCCACCCCAAACTCCTATCTGACCTTTTCTCCCATTGACTTGGGAGTGCTAGTTTACCCAGAGCCCAGAAATAAAGAATACTAGTCAATAATTCACTCTTTACTGTATTAGGTACTTAACATGCTAATAAAAAGGAGGGAAATGTTTGTTTACCTAAGATAATTGAATACCTGCATCTTTTAGCTATAACTCAACTTGGTATTATAAAGTCTCAAGTCATAATTAGGGCATAGGTTGGGATACATTTTTTTTATTAAAGCTTTTTATTTTCAAAATATATTCATGGATAATTTTTTAACATTGACCCTTACAAAACCTTGTGTTCCAAATTTTCCCCTCCTACCATTTCTTTCCCTAGGTGGCAAGTAACCCAATATATGTTAAACATGTTAAAATATATGTTAAATACAATATATGTATACATATTTATACATTAATCTTGCTGAACAAGAAAAATCAGATCAAAGAGGAAAAAAAAAATGAGAAGGAAAACAAAATGCAAGCAAATAACAACAAAAAGAGTGAAAATGCTATGTTGTGATCCATACTCAGTTCCCACAGTCCTCTCTCTGGGTGTTTTTGTGGGCCATATACTTAAGAGAGGTCTTAACCTAGTTTATCCCATTCACTTCCCTTCCCTTCTTCCTTTCTTTTTTCCTTCCTTCCTTCCTTTTTTCCTTTCTTCATTCTTTCTCTTTTCTTTCCTCCCTCTCTCTCCCCCCCTCCACCTTCTTTCTTACTAAACCTTTATTGTTTTTCAAGCATTTCTCTGGTCTAAGTCTTTGCATTCTTTTTGGATATCTGAACCCTTGGTCTTCTACTACATTCATTTTTATTGCAAATCAACCTCCCCCACTTGGAACTCTTTGAATGTCTGGGCCTGAAAATAAGTTCTTTTTCATATGACCTAACCTCTACTAAGACCTATGTGACTATCTTTTACCCTAAGAGGAGTGTAATGTATTCATTTAGTTTCAGAGGCTAGTTCAGGTAGAAATGGTATCCAGATATTCCCTAAATAAACACACACACACACACACACACACACGCACACTTTAAAGAGTTAACTTTTTTTTTCTTCAGTTATTTTTCACAACTTCTAGTAAACAGGAAAAAGAACATTAATGAATAATGTCCTGCACTAGACATTAGCCTATGTTCAGGATTTTGCTCATGAGACAAAATGAGACAAAATCCAGAGAGAGAGAGAGAGAGAGAGAGAGAGAG
This sequence comes from Sarcophilus harrisii, assembly GCF_902635505.1. Taxonomy (NCBI): domain Eukaryota; kingdom Metazoa; phylum Chordata; class Mammalia; order Dasyuromorphia; family Dasyuridae; genus Sarcophilus; species Sarcophilus harrisii. Next base: position 174,266,187 of record NC_045429.1, on the reverse strand, counting down.
AAAGGAAAGGAATAATCTTGGGGGGAAATGTAGTGAAAAAGAGTTGACAGCCCTTGCAGCATTATAGTCTATAGGAATTCACAGCCCTGCTGTAGCTGAGAAGGTGCCTTCATACAGAATATAAATAGACTTTGGCAAGCTTTGAACTACCTACACTGTGTACTGAGCTTCTAGCAAAGCTCTGCTGACATTCAGAATAAGCCTGAGCTCTAATGTGAGTTATTAAAGCTCAGGACCAAGTATTTCCATGTGGTACATTGTTAGGCAAACAGGTTAAGGAAATGTGTAAGTTAATTGTTTTTCCCCTATCAAAATGGTAATAGTAAAAAACCAGATTTTTTTTTTCGTTTCAATACTAAAAGCCTTTTTATATGGTTCCTTGTTAAGTACCACAAAGCAGAGAATGAAAAATATTTACTTTTATGAAAATGTTTTATTACTTCAAGAATAAAGTATGGCCTAAGGAGTCATTTCTTTGCCTCAGCCTCCTCATAAGGTCAATGGTCACATCCAGAATAGCAGAAAAGAATTCTGAAGGTCATTTCTTCATAGTTATTAACTTAATGAGAAAGCAGCGGAATGTACAAAAAGGGCACAGGACCTGGAGTCAGAAAGGGCCAAGACTTAATCACACCTTTGATGCTTACTAGCTCTGTGACATTAGACTTCTCTGTCCTTCAGTCTTATTTGTAAATAAATAAATAAATAAATGGTAATAAGCTCTTTCCCTTCTCTCTCTCCTCTTCCTCTCCCTCCCCTTTTCTTCCTTCTCTTCCCCTCATCTTCCTCATCCTCTTTCTTCTTTTCCTTCTCCTTCTTTCTCCTCCTCCTTTCCTCTTCCTCATTCTCTTTCTCTGTCTCTCTGTCTTTGTGTATCTGTGTCTGTCTCTCTGTCTCTTTGTTTTTCTGTCTCTTAATCTGTCCATCTCTCTTTTTGTCTCTGTCTCTGTGTTCTTGTCTGTCTGTCTCTATTTCTCTATCTCTAGCTCTGTTTCCTTATCTCTCCCTCTGTGTCTGTCTATCTGTCTCTCTTTCTCTCTCCTTATCAAATGTGAAGTTCTTGGACACTTCTGTCAATCACTGCAGGCACCTTCTGTTATTCATTCACAGAGTTCCATGCCTTCAGAGTTGGAAAGGACAGCAGCTGAATAATCATCCTCATAGCTCCATGTTCACTGCTTTAGCAAACATTGATTAAGCCCCTTGTATTCAAATCATCTTGATTAGGAGAGGGTAAAGATTGAAAAAACAAATATTGCCTTCCTCAAGGGATATAATAGTGAGAGATGGAATCTCAACCTAGGTCACTTTCATGTGTAATGTGATATAAGAACACCTTGATCCTGAACCAGGATCATCAGTGAGAGGAGCAATCCTCATGAAGAAAGGGTGTGACATCTGCCAATACCACACTGTCACTACCAACTACATAGGTCTGCCACCTTTCAAATAACCAAATTGGAAGAAAAAGATCTGGTTAGAACCTGTGAAAACAAGATGCAGGCAGAGCTTGACTCTATCTACTTCCAGCAGGTGAAGATGCAGCCTTGTATCTGCCAGATCTTCCGGCTTGATCTACTCAAGCAGGAAAAGTCCCAGATTTCCCCAAGGTGCTCTATCTGGCATTTCCCAGCTCAGAAGGATATAGATTATATGAAGATAATACATAACTCTGAGAGCAAGAAGTAAGATTCTCACTTATAATTGAAATTATCTTTCTGAAACTAGGACCTCAAAACCCCCTTGGGCCAGTTCAGGTTCACAGCCCTTGGAGGGAAGACTCAATATAGAAACTAAAGAGAGTTCTGGCTTTTCTTGTAGTCAGCTCCTGCTTGACTTGGAGGAGAGAGATCCAGGAGTCAGAGGCCTACATCACTCCCAGACAAATGATTAGACAGCCCCCAAATCAAAAATCCTCAGTCTCCTACCCTCCTAGTGCTCAGTCAGGCCCCATCCTCTAGAACCTTTGATTGCCCCTTCCTCTGGCCCTTGAGAAGCCTGGTCCAGTGCTGCCTAAATATGCCTTACTGACTTTGTGACACTGACTTATCCACTTCCCTTCCCTTAGCTTTACAATTCTTCTCTCTAAAATGAGTCATCTACTAAATAATCCTTGAGGTGTCTAACTGTTCACAACATATTTCTATCTTTTAAAATTGGAAAATAAAAGGATATCCCCATGGGGAAAAAGTGATTACAATAATAGCATTTACCTCCTAGGGTATGTGAGAATAAAATGGGAAAATATTTGCAAAATGCATTGCAAACCTTAAGCTTTTATTATTATTATTATTATTATAACTTTCCTAGTAACATTATGGGAAAGGATTTAAGGGCACATCAACTCTACTTCTCAGACTCCCACTCATAGCATATAATACTCAGTAGCTTGGATACTTTGATAAACTGAGATCAGCCTACTATATCAGTGGTTCTCAAAGTATGGTCTAGAGAATCCTAGGGATCTCTGAAACCCTTTTAGAGGGTCTGCAAATTCAAAAATAGTTTTTATTTCCAATATGGTAAATGTCTATAAATATAATCCAGATAAAAATTCTTTGGAGAGATTCTCAATAATTTTTAATAGGATAAAGATATGAAAACAAAAGTTTGAGAACCACTGTATATCATCAATTTTATTTGAAACAAAGGAAGAGAAGAATTTAATGATTACTTGAAAGTATATGACTTTCAGGAAGAAAAAAAAAATGTGGATCACTAATAAAATATGGAAATTTATCCAAAATGAGCCCTAAAAAACAAAGGTATAATTTTAAACCATGTTTTGAAAACAAAGAAATGCAAGCATTTCTATAAAAAAGGATAGAATTTTACTCCAAATAGTAGCCCTTTGGGCTTATCTAGATATTAGGTTACCCTCCTCTAAGAAGAGAGCTATATTAACAGAGATTTAGAGTAGTGTAGGACTATAGAGGTCATCTAGTCCTACCCTCTGATTTCATAGATGTGGATACTGAATCCCAGAGTGCTTACTTGCCCAAGGTCATATAGTTATAGAGTTTGAATTTGAACTCAGATCCTGTCACACAAATTCAGCATTCTTTGCACTGAAATGCTACATAGATATACACAGATAAAAATAAATCGGTCACTTCTTACCAAAGAGTTTTCATCTTTACAGGGGAAGGGGAATACATATATTAAGCCATATACAAAGTAGAGACAAGGCAACACTGGGGGGTTGGGAATGTTGCTAGTAGTTGGGGCAGGGACCACTGGTAGGGATGGAAAAGAATTCACCTTCAAGTGGCACTTGACCTGAATTGCCAAAGAGAAGAGATTCCTCAATTCCAATCATCTGACTCATCAGTAAGGGCAGTAAAAAGGCTTGGAAACCAATTTGTTTTGGTAGGATCTGGATAAAAAAAGGGCATATTATTATAGTTTCCCATTCCAAATACTCCAAAAGGTAATCTATGGATACATAGGTAATTGTGCTATTGCCAAGTATATCTAAGCATGCATATTCCTCATGGTAGGTATGAACAGATGTATCGTATCTTCTTCTATAAATATATATGCATTCATATATCAATGTGAGAATGATGTGCCTAGTGATATTTAAAGATCATATTCCTTTTTCACATATACAAGTATGTCTTATTAATACGTTTGAAAGAACTAAAATTGACCTGTCAAAGTGACTCATGTTAGTTACTACTATACAATATTCTCTTAGAGATGTCAGAGTACTCAGTAATTTTTAAAAGTGAAAAAAGTATAGAGAATGTGTTTAAATCCATATTGCAGTTTACTTTAAGGAAAATACAAAATAGATTTTTTTTTTCAATTTTGCAAGTCATAACTTGCTTAGTTAAGTTTTCAGTATTTTTGGTTAGATAATGGAGGAAGTGAAAAGAATTCTGAGCTCAGAACCTGAACTCAACCCTTTCATGACCTACCAAACAAATTGGCTTCCAAGCCTTTTTTCCTGCCTATATTCATGAGTCAAATGATTGGAACTGATCCTTGGCAACTCACGTCAAGTGTTATTTGAAGATAGATTCTTTTTCAATCCTCTTTGATCATTATAAGTCATTCAAACTCTCCAAGTTTTTGTTTCTTTTTTCTCTTACTATTGAACATTTCAAAATTCACATTTTAAATTGAAAAATACTGTATAAAATTTTTCCTCATCAAAAAATGGTAATTAATTTTTCTCATTACTGCTAGTAAAACCATTAAATGATTATTTGCAAGTTCTCCAGTTTAAACTTGCATATCAAAAGGAAGCATGAAATTCATGGAATGAACATAAACAGATTTTTCATCTTTATAAAACTGACTAATATCAGAGAACAAAATTTTCTATGTATACATATGAAAAGTTTATGAAATGTTTAATGTCTAGCTTATTTTAGTTTCCATATCTCTTACATGACCTACCTCTCTCCATCACAAATGGCTGTGAGAGAATGATCTTTAAAAACTTCACAGACTAGGAACTGGAAACTTTTTTTCTTAAAGAAGCTTTTGTAAAATAGGAACTACGATGCTACTTTATAATAGAGTGAAAAGAGTAGTGAAGTTAGAATCAACACAAGTTCAAATACTGTGTGACTATGGGCAAATTACTAAATCTCTCTGAGGCTAAAACAACTCTGTAAGATTTATATTCCAAGGAAATTTACTTTCCACACACGTATTTCTTAGCTCACAGAATTATTGTGACTGCAACATATGTAATCTAGGTATGAGTAAAATATATATGGAGTGCTTTTTAAATCTTAAACTGCTCTATAAATGTCAGTTATCATAATTTTCATAGTATAATCTTTGTTCAATTTCTTATTTCCTGGCTAGTATAGTAAAAGTTTCCTGTATCTCTGTTCCCCATGTTTCTGTATTCCTATCCATCCTTTACATGGTTACCAGGTTTACATTCCTAAGTAAATACCTGAATTTTGCAATAAAAAATCTTTAATTCCCAAATCTATAGCTTGATATTCATAGGGATTCACAATTCAATTCTAACTTCCATTTCCAGCAATGGTTTCACTATAGTTCCTATTTTTGAGCTATTTCCCATGTTTCAAATATGTCTCACTTTGCCTGCTGCTAGCTCTATATCTTTATGCATGTGACTTCCTCCTTCCTCTATCTGGAATACTCCCATTTCTGCCTATCAAAATCCTAACTATCTTTCAAAGCATAACTGAAATATCATCTAGGGAGCAGTAACTGTAGTATAAAGAACTCTCTTAATTCTGACGCTTACTATCTTTGTGATCTTGGCCAAGTTATGTAACATTTCTGGGTCTTGGTGTCTTTACCCGTAAAATGAGGAATTTGGATTCATTGACCTTTGAAATCCCATGTTATTCTAGTTATGTGATCCTGTGAAATGCCATATTTTCTACAATGTCTTCCCTAATGACATTAGCTAGAAATTATATCTTTCCTATCTATAAGATTCCCTCATAACAAATTAAGGGAGAAAACATAAAAGAGGAGCAGAAAGCCAAGAACTTTATCTTGGGAAATTCATAAATTGGATAAAAAGGAGCCTGGGAAAGAAATAAAAAAAGATACAGTTGGGAAGCAATAGAATATGAATGGTCTTGGATGATAGAGATGAGTAGAGAAGGTACTTTAAGTAGGGCTTAATAATTCCAAGTATTTACAGAAGTCAAGAACAATAATATAGAAAAGACAATTGAATCTGATAATTCCATCATTCATTCATCACATCCTATGTTGGGTATCAGCAGAATAATATGGTATTTTTGGATAAACGTCAGATTTGAGAGCACTGCAGAAAGAATGAATGGTAGTGAGGTGGAGGCAGTGTGTATCTAGCACTGATTTGAGAAATATAGCAATAAATAGAAGCAGAAATTAGAAATGTAACCAACAAACCGTATTCCTTCCTTTCCCTGATCTTTCTCACTAATCTCTGAGCTCATTTACTTTTTCCAGGCTGAATATGTTTTAGGATCACAAAAATCTAGCCTGGAGAAACTTCTGCAGTATGAGCATTTGGAAAACATTATCAACAAAAGGAATTGGTTATTTCTGTTTTAGAGGTGCTCTGAAGAAACATTTTACCCACTATTATAGGATCATAGATCCAGAGCTTTCAGGGACTTTGCAGATCATTTAGTCATTTTATAAATGTGAATCCTGAGGTTCAGAAAAGGGTTCTAAGTCACAGAAGATACCCCTCAGTCATCAGCATTCAAACTATATAGAAGTCATAAATTAAATAAAAACAAATCACTGCATGTAACAGTATCCTCAAAATGTGCAGATTTGAAGAGCCCTCCCTGTACTATTATTTTTCCTTATTGCTACTTGTGCTGGGATTGCCCAGCTCTACTTAGCACATATATTAACATTAAAGTCTAACAACCAGTTACTGTGCAATTGCCCTTCCACAATTGAATAGGCTGAGCAAACAATGCTAAGATATACTTACAGCGCCTAATGAAGACCCCAGTCGTCTGTTAAATAGGAAAATTTGGGGATTGAGAAAGGTCACTTATAAAAACTCTATACAAAATCACTCTTACAATAGCATGGCTAAGGGACTAGGAATAGGCTCAGAAGGTGTTATTAGGGCAAATGTCTTTTTCTTCTTTGATCTTGCAGCACAATCATCACTGCAAAGTCATCTAGTAGTGAGCTGTTTTCTTTTTCCTCGTGTGTGTGTGTGTGTGTGTGTGTGTGTGTTAAACCTCCAGTCATTTATAGGATAATCCGGTAAACACATTATCCCCATGGATTGACATGACACAGAGAAACCCAATCACAGACACATAGCCAGTCAGAAACTATAAAAGAGGCTTCACCTGCTCCTTTGCTGTCCTTCATGGTCTCCAATAGGAATTTGTCTACAAAATCTACAATAAACCAATCTAAGCTCCAATTCAAAGGGTCAGACTTTTTTTTTTTCATTATTGCTTATAGATAGGCACAGAGTGTCAAGGGAGGTCAACACCTTGCCATATCTAATGGAAACAGCTAGGGTCTTTTTGTTCCTAGAAATCAAAGGCTCTGCTTTCTTGGAGACTTTCTGACATCAACCAGTTTATGTAATTGCATATTCTAGTAGATGATACATATAATCAGGAAGACCTAAATTCAAATCCTTCCTCAGATAATTTACTAGCTATGTGAATCTGGATAAATCACTTAACCTCTGTCTGCCTGCATTTCCTTAGCTGTAAAATGTAAATAATAATAGCACTTTCTTATCTCCTAGGTTGTTGCAAAAAGCTAATGAGATTGTATTGATAAAACACTTTGTATACCTTAAAAACTATATGAATGCTAGATATTATTAGTAGTAAGAAATGCATACTATATATATATATATATATAATTGTCTTTTACTATATATGTTATTTCTTCTTTTAAAAAAAAGATAATTATAACTAACTCTATCTATATTACCAGAGAAAGATCATTTCATTCAAACAATGGGAAAAAAAAATATATATATATATATAAATAAAACAATTACTTTAGATGTAGAATTAGACGTGTTCAGCCAATTTAAAGGTAATGAAAAACTTAACGAAAACTGTTAAATATTAGGATCACCACAGTGACAGGATGCATCTGATGTGAGGAAGAAGCAGATAATCAAATTGTCAAGGCACTTCAAAGTTCTATTTTCACTTTTAGCATTTTTATTTTGTTTGGTGACATTTTCATCACTTCGTCTGATTAGTGCTAATGTTTTAAGCTTTGTTAATATCAGCCATCGTCAGGTTGCTCTTTTCCTCTATGTAATTTTAACATCCAAAGAGTATTTTCCCCTACCAGTATCTCTTAGCTTATAGCAAAAGAAACAGAATTTCATGCATTTTACATAGTTTTCCTTGAAAATAAGCATTACTATAATTCATTTCTTCTCCAAAACCCAGATACCTGGATTTTTTTTTTAGGGTCATATGGCCCTTGCTTGATCAATACTACCACCCCTTGTGAATCTATCAAAGGTTGGGATAGGGGCATCTTCTATTCTGATCATAGACACATCATAGTCTGTACTTTTAGGTGCAGGCAAAAATATTTCAAAGGTAAGATAAGGATAGGGAAAGGGGAAATGGGAAAAGTAAAATTGATCCAACTAGCATTTACTAAAAACATAAAACAAAACTCTCATGTACAAGGAACTATGCTGGGCATTAGGGATATGACAACAAAACAAAACAAAAACATAGCTCCTGCTTTCAAGGAGCTAACATTCTAACAGGGGAGTAAACAAATTAATATATATATACATGATGATTTAAAAAAGAAGAGAGATTAGAAACTATGCTTTTGAGCTGTTTTTTAATTGTGTCCAGCCCTTCATGACCCCATTTGGGATTTTCTTGGCAAAAATATTGTAGTGGTTTGCTATTTTCTTCTCTAGCTTGTCTTATCGGTGAGAAAAGTGAGACAAACAGGGTTAAGTGATTTAGCAAGGTCACACAGTTATTAAGTATGTGAAGACAGATTTAAACTCATGAAAATTAGTCTTCTTGATTTAAGGCCTGGTTCTCTACCTATTGTATCACCTAGTTGTCCTGCATTTAGAATCTAGAGAGATCAGGAAAGGAAACTATATGATTCTTGAAAATATCACAGATCTTACAAAATGTGACACTTCTAAAAGTAAAAGACAGAGTAGGTCAGCGTGCTGTTATGTTGAATATGGTCTTATATATTCAGCTTCTTCTTGACTGCACTCTTCAGGGTCATCTGAGCCCAGTTATGATCTTGGCTGTCTAATCAATAACCACTGATTAGGTGCCTAGTAAATGTCAGGCATTGTGTCTTGGAATACAATGAAAGGTATAAGACAATCACTGCTTTCAAGGAGCTCACAATCCAATGTTTAGACAACTAACTATGTGCAAACAGATATACAGGATAAATGGTTTAGAGAATGTAAATATCCACTATTAAGGGTAGTGTAACAAACTTTGAAAGAGGAAGTTATATTATGGTTTGAGGAACAATATTTAAAAATTTCTTCAGTAAAGAATGAAAATTTCTGTGATGTGGTTCATTCCTTTAAAGATTTTGTTGTTGTTGTAAAGAGAAAAATGTGGTTCTGTATCTCCTGAGCTCTCATTTCATCAATCTATACTCCCACTGCCTGCCAGCTGAGAGCATATTTATAATACCCACTTCCTTTCCCACCTCCAAATTGCTAAAGTAGGTTTTTTTTTTAATTGTATAATTTATTTTAAAAGGAAAGCAGATTAACCTGTCATCCTATATCAATTCACCCAGAGATGACTACATTTTAGAGCCTTTATGTAAAGATGCTTATAGAATGTATATGTCAATGAGTAAAATATTTGACAATCCTCTGGGATGAAGGTAACAATGTAAATATGGAAGGCTGTGTTGTTCTTTTGATTAAGCAAAGCACTCATTCTGCCAGAAAGCCCTGTGGGTAAGAGAAGAAAAGGCATGTGTAAAGCAGTTATAGACAATCAGAACAAATCCCATTATGAGGTCTCTGAGAAGGCTAGTGTTTAAGATGGCAGCTTAGAATTAACAAAGACTGTGGCAATGATTGAAAAAGCTGGTACTGATTTCCCTGCTTCTAATGGAGATGTTAAAGGAAAAAAAATAGGTCAAGCTTTTGAATCTCATGTTTGTTTTGCTGAAAGGCAACCTGAGAAGTCACTGTTTTTCTGTAGCAGGCAACAAGTGAGAGCTGCCACTTGATTGGCCATATCAGATAAAGTCACTTATGCAGCACAGATAAGTAAGAGTAGAGAAACTCCCTAGACATTGGAGAGTGGAAACTGATATATGACATGAGTGCTAATAAGTGATAACAATGGCTATCACCACTCATGGTTACCATTTCTGCGGAAGAATGACAATCTTACCTGATATTTAGGGCAGGGCTTTATGATGAGTTTCTGTCCTTTGTGAAAATGTCTTCTGGGGGAATAGAGGAAAATGAAGAAAAGAATCAATGCTAAACCCTGGGACTGATTGATTCTTGGAAACTGGACCCTGGAATTGAGAAATAACTTTTGTAGGTTGATTGGTTGTATTGTTTATTTGTTTTTTATTATTGTTGGTGTTTTCAAGGGGGCGGGGATAAAGGTTGTGATATTTTTGGTCTCTGTTAGTAATAGAAAATCCCCTTTATATTTTATCCTTGCCTATCATGTTATATTTTTGTTTTTGGAAGATATTGAGTCAATATTTTGAATTTCTATACATCCCAATCATTTAATAGATTATTAGAAAAAAGAATATTGAACTTTACAAATTTTATTTTTTGATGGGCCTATGACTTGAGCCACTGAGAAGTTGTTACTTTACTAGGATCATAGACTCAATAGATGTCAGTGTTGAGATTTGAATTCAGGTCTCCCCATTTCCAAGGCTAGCTATCTATGCATTAAACCACAAAGCCACTCTAAATACCCTATTCATCTCCAGTATACATACACAGTATATTAATAAATACTGAATGGCCTCTTTAGTACTAACCTGCTTGGTCACATCATTGATTTGATTTGAGACATTTTCCTTCTTCCAAGCTTTCATTGTGCTTTTTTTTTTTTTTTGTTTTGTTTTGTTTTGTTTTTTAATTTGGGGAGGATATAATATAATAATTCCTAATCAAGTTATATGTTTTAGAGTTTGTCTTTTTCTGTCTTATATTCTTAGATGATACCAGGGCACTATCATTTCTAAATATAGACATTATAGAATTCTTTGTAGCTCATTAGTAACACTCTGAGAAAGATTCTAACTCTCCAGTGCTCTTAATGCCTCATCCTCTCTTGTGCTTGGCAGCCCCATCACAAACATAGAGAGATGCTAAACATCAGGCAATAACTTAAAAGGACCAGCTGCTTCTGACATTCTACAAGCAGCAAGGTCATGCTCCCTTCCTTCAAAGTTGAAACCATACAGGTTGTTCATTTGCAAAATGGGAATATTTGACTGTGCATGTTTGTGCCTCTGAATTTGCTGGCTTACCTCTGAGAATGGAAATGAGCTCTGGGAAGAGTTTCAATCACTTTAGGTGAAAACTTTTCTAATTCTAGCCTTAATTGTTTTGTTCTTTATAAAACAAATAATGAGAACATTGTACATGAATCCAGGGCAATGTGTGATGCTGAACAGGCTTTTGAAGCAATCCCCACTGGTTTTTGGAAAGTATTTCTGTTTTGTTGCCTGCAGTGTTTTATATACATATGTTTAATATGGGAACCATTGCCCATAAATCTTTTACTATGTTTGTTAAGCTATTTACAACACTTAATGTCTCCTTAAAATAATCACATTTACCAAAAGAAAAAAAAACAAAAAACAACCACTTGGCAACAGCAATATAACTACTAAATGAGTTATTCTGGCGTCAAATGATAGGGATTCAAATTCTGGTTTTGACATGCAATACCTGTGAAACTTTTGGCAATTGCTTAACCTCTATGCCTCAGATTCCTGAACTATAAAATGAGGGAGTTGATTTCCTTCTACGTGCATTCAATATTATATCTTTGATCCTATAATCCTGTGATGTAGACATTTGTTATTATAATAGTAAATTATACTAATATCCACAAAATATAACATGATTTGGAAATGAACTAATGAAAGAAAACCAGAAAGGCTTAACTTTAAAAATTCCTATGGTAGTGTTAGCCAAGAATACAGTCTATTTAAATTGGTAGAACATTGTTGGGGTGTTAACAAATAATGATTTTTTATACTTTTTTGTTGTTGTTCATAGCAATTCATGAAGATATTTTACTAAAGCATACAAGGTTTGTAATCTGAATCAATATACGGAGTGCTTCCACGTTTTGTAAAAACACAAATTCTTGAAGAATTTATTTAACTAATATTATTAGCAATCTATTAAATATTAAATATCTGTTAAGAATCAAAGATTGTTTCAATTATTTTGAAAATAAATAATTTTAATTTAAAAATAAGAAGCAATTTTGTTGAAACTTGAAAATCAAGATTATCCCAAGAGAGCAGTTGACTTAAGTTTATTTAACAACAGCAAATGAAACCATCCTAGCACAATTGTTTTTATATTTGTAGTATTCTTTCTGGGATCCTGTCAGAAGTAATGCCTCAGTCCCTAAATAGCTAATTAGGATGTTATAAACAGCCATTTAGGACTCTTATGACATCCACTGGTTTTTCAGAAGTCATAGTGTTTTAGAAGACTGGATGGGTTTTTCTTTGGCCCTAATTTCCAAGTTTTGATTTTAATTCCTAAAAAGTACATCTGGGGAATTTTTCTCTTTAAAATTTCAAGAAAGAACAATTTTCCCTCTTGACAAAGATATTTTCCCTCTATTCTGAGGTAGAACACTCCATCTTCTAATTGAGAATTTGCTTTTCAAGAGCTAAATGATTCAAAGGGACTTTGTAATATGACTTTCTTATTACCTATGCACTGATCAAAGTGCTTCCTCCTCCCAGCCATTTTCTGTTGAACTGGATCCAACTTACTCTCAATGCTAGTGGTCATCTGGAGTTAAGGGAAGTTCTATAATAGTAACTAGGAATATCCAGTATTTAATTGCTAGTCTTAATATTTTCTCTTCCTCTTTTCCTTTCATTTTTATCTTTAAATAATTAAACTAACAACCATTTTTTCTACTTTGTATAAACTATAAGACATGATGTTATGTCCATAAAATCCCACTGACAGATTGATACATGTGGAAATCTATCTCTTCTCTATCACCAGAGACTAATCTACTGTAGTCTTTTATATCATTTGGAGTCAGTTCAATCCAATAAACATTTTAAAAGTACTTATTATGTGCAAAACTCTATTCTATGTGAAGGGGATCGAACAATCCTAGCCCTCAATGAGCTTACATTTTACAGATGGAAACCCATAAACATAAATGAGTGAATGTAAAATATATATAAAGTAATTATATTGATTGGGGAGGGAGGACAATATCAACTGAAGAGACCAGGACAGATTTTCTCTAGGATGTGGCATTTAAGCTGATTCTGAACAGTCCCTTTGTAATAAATAAGGAACTTCTGACAATATAAGATGTTCCTGGAAACTCTCTTGGTAAGAATTCACAGTTTTTTTCTTGTTTCCCTCTCTCTCTGTTTTTCTGTCTTTGACTATTCCTATCTTTGTCTCTGTCCCTGACACTACCTTCTGACCATGTGTATCTTCCTCAGTGAAGTTTACTTTTCCATGATTCTTCAATCTAATAAATATTTTCTTTACGTATCTTTCCTTACATTTATAAAAATTGATAAATATATACAATTCAAAATCAAGAGAATGAATGTTCTACAGTTAAGCAAACTTAACAATCTCAGTAACATCAGGGTACACAATACAGTCCTACTTTAACCTGAATGTAGAAATGGTAAAATAATATGGTGATATCTTTTTGATTCATGTATAAATTGGCTTTAAGTGAGGTAGAATCACACAAAATCAATGGCCTTACTCTCTCTTCCAGAGTAATCACTGTCAAGTTATAAATATTATTTTGTCTATGGGTTATTTAACAATAAGTATCTATGTGGTGAATTGTTTATCTAAAGAATTCCTCATTTTAAAGAAAAATCAGTTACAGTCATTGAGGATTTACAGAGGAAAGGGTAGTTTTCTTCATACAGTCCAAATAGTTAATGACATTTCATCTTGGCAAGCAAATACAACAGATTTACTAGCCCAGTGACATGCTTTATCAGACACTTTCCCCCAAAGAGATAAACAAACACTGAAATAAATTAAATTAGAATTCTTTACTGCTCAACTTGGAACAAATGATTAGGTTTACTTTTTAGGTTATCCTCAATATTTCTGCTTTTAAGATCACTAGAAGGTCTTGAGATTTGATGTACAAATAGGAAAGTTACCCTCCCCAACATGGCCCTACATGTATTTAGGCTGTTTTTCTCTCACAAACATTCTGGTATTTGCATTTGTGTTGTGCTTTCTATTTACTTTATTCTTTAGACTGAGCTACAATTTTTTTTCCAAAAGGACTTTGTGAACAAAATTTCAGATATTTTACTTTGGATTGACTTTTGCAGAGAATATCTGGGAAGAGAATTGTGTAAAATGTACCTCCAGCTATCATAAAATACTCTAGCAAACTAGTTTGTCTTTGTTTAAAATTCAAGTCTTAATAATTTGTAAGGAAGACAGTCTGTTTTCCCCCTAAGTAGTGAAATAAAAGAAATTCTGAGCTAAAACTAAATGAATATTAAATAAGGACACTACGCATCTAGTTTTAGAAGTGTGGCCTTATCAAATAAGGTATGTCAAAGCAGCTCCAAATCTATAGGTGTACTATTTTTCCCCTTCAAACCTTGATTGAACCCAAAGCTCAGAATTCTAGTATCTTGGATAACTGTCACCATGAAATTTCCTGGCCCAGTTCATGCTTCATAGTGTTTTATTGGTTCATTTCATAGTTCATTAAAAGAACTGCATTTTCAAATAGTTCAGCTGAGGATAAAAACAACATGAGGTACTAGGAACCGTTCTGTAACTTTAACCTAACTACTTCAGCCCCTGATTAGCAATAAAATCATTAACTGTGACTGGATCATTAGTAATGATAACATCTCCTTGCAAGCATCAATCCATAGACATTCATTTGATATTTTTTGATTTAAGAGTATGTGTTTGTGAGTTGGTGTATCAGTATGGCATTGTAGCAAAATATCTCTGCTACTAAGAAAGCCAGGTGTGCCTGTAATTGTCTTTTTGAATATTGCCAGATTGGTTCCACTATTAGTTGAAGACAAGCTACAGGTGAATGTGATTCCAGTCATTTTGTCCTGCAAACGTAGGTGTTTTTCTTCATTAGTCAGCATATATAATGTTAAATACACCACCAACCACCAACCACTAACCCCTCAGCTTGAACCAGAAGCTCTGGGTACAATCTTTAGGCTATATTAAGCTATATTACTTTAGTTTATATTTACTAGTCCTGGGACTTTGGAGGTTTAAGGTAATGGAGAAATTTCCAATTTGGTTCTTAATCTGCCTTTCAGTACGTAAAGGATTAATAATTTTGTTGGTGTAAGCATATCCTCCCACAATGACTGTTTTGGGAGAAGACTACATCCGTGCTTATATAAATTAGTAGACTAAAAAAAAAATCTGTAAAAAAAATCTTTATTTTCAAGAAACTTAAATTCAGATGGGGGGGGGAACCATACATATATTTGTTATTATATATGTTACAAATATACAATATATGTATATATTTTAGAGAACCTTTATATGTGTATATGCACATTTATTCAGGATATCTCAAGTCTTCAGTTTTAAATTTTAATAAATGAAGAAAATTTTGATAGGTTGAAATTATACTAAGATTTTTGTAATAACCTGTGTGGATGGATATAGAATAAATATAACGAGAATAAATACAAATGAAAACAAAGCAGTTAGATGTAGGATGTCCCAATAGCCATAGTATAATTTTGAGTTTTGATGTCTTTAAGTACCCAAAACTTCAATAAGAATTTTTGGAAGAAACACCTGGGTCAGGACAATTTGGGAAATTAGGGACTACCATTGGGATGGTGGGATAAGGGAGATGAGAAAAAACTTAGTAGTTTAGCTATATCTTGAAGAAAGAGAAAAATCCTTTGAGATGGAAGTGAGAAAGGAGGGAGCTATGAGCTCAGAAAGGAGACATGGAATCTTGTGTTTGAAAATCAGAAAAGGTCAATTTGTCTGGATCTCAGAGTAGGAAAGGTGGAGTAATGTTCTGCAAGACAGGGAAAATAGATTGAGGCCTAAGTGTGAAGGTCTTTTAATGTTAAAAGAGATAATAGGGAGCCCCTGAGGTTGATTAAGTAGGGGAGTGAGGTAATCAGATCTATATCTCAGAAAATTAACTTTGACAGACAAGCTTAGGATAGACAAGAATAAGGAAAACTTTGATAGGAGCTGAGTCAGGAACATTTTATCCAGGCAATGGAAGATGATAGCCTAAACGAGTGGTAGCTGTATAATTCAAGAAAGTTAATGTATGTGAGTCTGAAGGTAAAGATGCCAATATTTGGCAACTGATTGGATAGATGGAATGCAAGAGAAAGAAGAGTTGAGAATAAAGCAAAATTTTAACAGGAGAAACTGGAAGAAAGGCAGTACTTTAAGTATTAGGAGAGACAATGTAAAATTAAGTTTCCATAGAACCGTAAAGTTTTGATTTCTCTAAAACATTGAGCAGATACATTTTTACAGAATGTTGAAAACCTCAAGGTAAGGTAAGATAATAAGTATCTCTGACCAATGAGCTTTCAGAAGACTCACTTGGCTACAAATTTTTGATAAAAATGTCTAGACAGGAACTGGCTTAAACTGACCAAGGTCAAGGACCTGGAAAAGGTTGTTTGTGTATTTGTGTGTGTTTGCTTAATAAGCCTCATGCATATGAGCTGACACACCCCACATAGAAGAATTCTAATTCTAGGTTCTAACCTCATTAACAGAACTTGGGATATATGATGAGGGAGGGAGAACATGTTTAGGAGTAGCTTGTAAAAAATGATGTAACCCTAAATGATGTATTGATTAATACATTCTCTGGAGGGACGGAAATGTGGTGAACTAGCAGCATAAAGCTTATGTTTCTGTATCTAGCATTCCCTCTTCCCATTAGAAGGGTGGAGCCTGCTTCTGACCAGAAACATCTAATTCCTCTGGATATTCTCTCAATAAAATTTCTTTATCTGACTTCCTGAGTTGGCTTGTTTCTAACCATATAAATGGCAAAATTTGGAAAAGGAATGTGCTTTATAGGAAAGATAACCAGTTAAGTTTGAGATGTCTTTGGTTTCTGTGACCCCTGCAAAAAAAAAAATAAATAAATAAATAAAATAAAAATCACGTCAAAGCTCTTACCTGTTGATGAGCTTTTATAAATGTAGCACAGCTGATCTTCAAATAATGGCTACACTAGCCTTATATAGGGGTATATAGAAGTTATATCCAAGATCTATATACAAGTTATATAATCTTCCTAGTTTGATAGAACCTGCCAGTACTTGAAACCTACTGCATAGCCCTGGAGATCTAAGAGTTATCTCCCTGCCACAAAGTAGCAGTGGAACAGGACTTCATTTAAGATAATTACCTATAATAACCAGGTGGCTATGAAGTTGGTGGTGTAAATCATAAAGAATAATTAAATGTCATTGAAATTAGTTGGAAGTCAGTTAATATACTTTTGTCAGAATTCTCTCAGTTCATGATTATATCTTTTTTTCTTTCTTTATACCCACAGCCTCTCCCTCTCACTCTCTCACTCATACAAATTTGCATATGTGTTTGTGCTAGTTAGGGGATGCACTGGACAGAACACAGAGATTAGAATTGGAGACTCCTCTTTGAGTTCAAATGTAGACTCAAATACTAGCTGTGTGATCCTGGACAAGTCACTTAACCGTTTTTCCCTCAGTTCCTGATCTGTAAAAGTGAGTTGGAGAAGGAAATGGCAAAGTGTTTCCATATCTTTGCCAAGAAAATCCCCAAATGAGGTCACAGAGTAAGACACAACTGGAGATGATTTAACAACATGCATATATATAGACATTTACACATGCATGCATGAGCAGATATATACTTACATGTGTGTAATAGATATATCATTCCAAAAAAAACTTTCACATAGTACTTACAAAAATCCTTATACCATAAAGTTGATTAGACCATTTAATTAATGAATATTGTGGTTTTTAATTTTGATCTTGTTGTTCCAGAATCAAGATTTAAGAAGTATATAGTAAAACAAAAGGGAATTTTTTTTTTTAATATTCTTTCTTTCACTGTAAGGCAATATGAAGAAAATGGGCTTTAGGGGCACAGCTCATCACTCAAAAAAGCATAAAATTTGCCAGAATAAAGTTCTCTCATTAGGCATTTTAAAAGTACTAAGGCAACCCTAACATGTGCTTGTGCGATGAATAAAACTGCCACCATTTGACACTTTCAACTGTAGTTTTTCAGAAAAGCCATTTAAAAAGTCCAATTGGAAGGAACTAGGATGTTTTAGCTGAGCATGATCTGTCTTAAAAAAATAGGCTTGTTCAATGACTTCTATTTCTGAGGAAGAAAAAACCCTACAATTTTTTAGAGATATCAATTGTAGAATATCCTAAATTATTTTATTCTTTAGCAATGTTTGGTAGAGTATAGAGTCCATGAGAGGAGGGGCTGAATGTTAAATTTCATCCTTGTGTCTCCAGCAGTATCTAATATGTGTTTGGATTAAACCCAAGATGAACAATTTATTGTTAATTATTTTCCCCTTAAGAAAATATTTTGCTATTCTAGGATTTAGACAGGTAGTTAGGTAAAGTGCTGGACCTGGAGTCGGGAAGACTTATCTTCCTAAGTTCAAATGTAGCCTTAGAAACTTGTATGATTCTGGGCAAGCCACTTAAACCAGTTTCTCTTAGTTCCCTCATTTATAAAATAATCTGGAGAAGGAAGTAGCAAACCATGTCAATATTTTTACTAAGAAAATCCTAAATAAGGTCACAAAGTGAAATGTAACTGAAAATAACAGTAAAAACAATAGCATATTTACCACACCAAGCACAATGCCTAGTAATGCATTCAGCAAACATTTATTAAGGACCTACTATGCATAATGCTATAGTGGAAGTGATACAAGTACAGAAAAGATTTGATCCTGTATTGCTCCCAAAGGAATCCAATGTCATAAAGGGGAAATAAGCTATGCATAGAGATAAATATAACACAAACAGACACAAAAATAGATTGCAATGAATAAGAGTAATAAAAAGTGCTATACGATTAGATATGAGAAATAATTTATATTTATATATGATCATGGAAGAGGTAGCATTTGCTTGAAACTTTAGAGTGTAGATAGGATGTCAGCTGGTAAAGATGGGGAAGGAGCATTCTAGTCATAAAACACATCCTATACAATGGAAATCAAGTGAAATACATGGAAACATACATGCTCAGTGTAATTAGTAGTCCAATTTACTGGAGTATGTGAATGACTATGTTAAAGTATAAAGTTGGAAATACTGGCTGGACACGTCTTGTGGAAAACCTTGATGCTCAGTCTAAGGAGTTTGGTGCTTATTTGGTTCCTAATGGATACCTAATTGTAAGGTTTTGAATCCTGGCTCTGCTACTTGGGTTTAAGGGTTTACTTGTCTCTACTTCCATTCACTCCATTAAATCTGAAACTATTGACTTTGCCTGAGGTCCTGTAAATGAAGGAAATGCACTGGATTAGATTAGATGACCTATGAAATTCATTCCAGTTGTAAAAATCACCTTATCTCTGATTTGGAATTATTTAAGGACTTCAAGAATCTGTGTTTTCATCACTCTTTTTGCTCCCAATAATAACAATGCAGATCACATACCTTCCACTTGGGTAGTCAGTTTTGTAGAGTTTATACCCTGCAGCCATCTCAATGAGGGTTTTTCTGAAGTTAGTTGGACTGGATTATCAATAAAATAGATACATTCAGCAGGTTTAAAAATTCTGTCTTTAGGATTTTTTTTGAAGTTTAACGTTTTAATATTGCCCTATCCCCAATCCTTTTTGCTTCAGATTACCTCTGCCCTGGACATTGCCCATTCCCTTAATCAACTATCCTCTTAAACTCTTCATACCTAGAATTTTAAATTTCAGAAACCATTATTTTTGTTAATTAGTATTTTTCTCCTTCTTGTGACATGATGGATTAGAAATCAATCACAAATACCTGATTGAAATCTTGGCCTTTCTTAGAAAATCCTTGGACCTACTAGGCCTATATTCCAGAATACTCAGAGAAAGGGGAAAGGGATCAAGGGGTATTAGGAGGCAAAATGGGACAGATATAGGGGAGATTACAGAAATGGATTTGACAAGACTTGGTAACAGATTGAATGTATGGGAATTAGGAGCATGAAGGAGTCATTTATGACTTGCAGATTCTGAGCAGGGTGATTACTAGAACAACAGCACTAATTAAAAAATATGGGGAAATCAGGAATGGGAGTAAGACTCAGGCACCTCAATGGCTATCTAACTCTAATTTCATCTACAAAAGGAACTTCCTTTTATTTATTCATTTTTTTAATTATAGCTTTTTATGTTCAAAATATATACTTAGATAATTTTTGACATTCACCCCTACAAATCCCTGTGTTCCATTTTTTTTTCCTCCCTTCCCTCTACCCCCTCCCCCAGTTGGCAAGTGATGCAATATATCCTCTATACATATAGGAACCTCCTTTTATAACACAAATTGTAATGCCGAAGAAACTGAGCAAGACATAGATTAGAGACCAATTCAATAATTTATTAAATGGAGAGAAATACTGGGACCAATGCATCCATGTTGATCCCAGGGCTAGACGAGACTATCATCTCAAAGAGTCTAGCCCCAAGTATTGGGGCAGCAATCTTTTTATGGAATAACAAGAACAATGATATTACTGATATTCTAATGACATCTGAAATGGATAAATCTTTATCTTGTCAAACATTAAGGAATGTCTATAAAACCTTTATCTCAAACATTAAGAGGGGACAGTTATAACCTAAGGCAGAATTATGAAATAGGACAATTGGAGGAACTGGTCACCCCATTAAAAGGGAACTTTGGCATAACAAAATGAATCCATATGTGAAACCTAAACCCATAAGTAAAGGGAACATCCATTATAAAATAAATGAAAAGTAATCAACCACTTCTATTTGAACACCTCCAAGGAAGGATAACAAACTTGCTTGTGAAACAACCCATTTTACTTTGACAACTATACTTCTTAAGATGTTTTATTCTTATCTTTAAAACTTAATTAGACTCTGACTTCCATTCAAAGGGGAAGTACAGGCTATTCAATAGTGTCCAGTGCTGAAGATGTAAAAAAGAGAAAGGGGATTTTGTAATTCCAAGGTCATTATTGACTTTTGAGAAAACAGCTCTATTCCAGCTCTACTTTATACTAGCTCTATGATTCTGAGAAAGTTATTAAATTCTCTGAATCACATGTGCAAAAATGTTTGTGGCAGCCCTCTTTGGAGGGGCTAGAAACTGGAAACTGAGTGGATGCCCATCAATTGGAGAATGGGTGAATAAATTGTGATATATGAATGTTATGGAATATTATTGTTCTGTAAGAAATGACCAGCAGGATGAATACAGAGAGGTTTGGAGAGACTTACATGAACTGATGTTAAGTGAAATGAGCAGAACCAAGAGATCATTATAACCTTCAACAACAATAATATATGCTGATCAACTCTTTCGGATATGGCTCTCTTCAACAATGAGATGATTCAGACCAGTTCCAACTGTTCTGTAATGAAGAGAATCAGCTACACCCAGAGAGAGAACTATGGGAAATGAGTGTGGACCACAACCTAGCATTTCTACTATTTGTGTTTGTTGTTTGCTTGCATTTTTGTTTTCCCTCTCAGGTGTTTTTTTACTTTCTTTCTAGATCCGATTTTTCTTGTGCAGCAAGATAACTGTATAAATATGTATATACATATTATATTTAACATATACTTTAATATATTTAACATGTATTGGACTACCTCCATCTAGGGGAGGGGGTGGGGGAAGGAGGGAAAAAGTTGGAACAGAAGGTTTTGCAAGAGTCAATGTTGAAAAATTACCCATTCATGTTTTGTAAATAAAAAGCTATAATAATTTTTTTTTAATTATCTGGATCTGTTTAATTGATCTATAACATGATAGGGGTAGACTAGATGAATTTTAAAGTCTGACTCCAAAACTATGAGCCTATGGTTCACTTTTGTAACTTTTGTGATTTTTGTTTTGTTTTGTTTTGTTTTAATGGGGCTAGGGAATCATAATTACAGACCTTAGGAGTCATCCAGTACAAATACTTCATTTTACAGATAATTGGAGGCCAGAGATGTAATGTTATTTATGGAAGGTGATACAACTAGAGAAGAGCACAACCAGGATTTGACTTCTCTTGTCCAAATCTAGGACCTTTTCCTTTAAATCTTCCTCTCCTTTATTGGTTCTTCCCAAAGCTGGAATATAGAATTAGACATATATGAGTTTGTCACTTGTATCCTACTGGACTTTAAGCTGCTTGATCATAGAGATGGTTTCTTATTCATATCTGTCTTCACCATAGAACCTTGCATATAGTAGATGCTCAATTAATATTTGTTAAATGCATTAACAAATGAAAATGGAAACTAGTCACCATTAGTCAGAAATGAAATTTCTGTATATACAGATATGAATGTATATATAGACATTGATGTATATACAGATATGGATATATATAGTCTTGATGAGGTTAGTGGCAATAAGAGAGTTGTAGAAATCCCCTTTTGGTCGACACAGGTTCTTCATGAAAGAATTCATTAACTTGGAAGAGTTTTAGGTGGCAAAAATGGAAGTTCATTGTTGGATAGGAAGGTAGCTTTGCTAAGAGACTGACTTCTTTAGTGGCAAAGTCCGATTAGGGAAATGGATGCTGGGACTGAGAAGAGAATGTCTTCTCAGTGGTCAGGGTTCTGGCAGCTATACCAAGGGACAAGGCAAAGTCCTGCTTTGAACGTTCTGCAAAGAAGTGAGTTTGAAATTGCCCTTTAAAAAGTAATCTCAAGGCTTAGGTTTCAGGCTGAAAAGAAAGCCAAAATCCCCAGTCATAGATGTTTATCATGCCCCATTCTTGAAAAGGTGTTTGGCATCCCCAAAAGATCAGTGGCGTGATTTGCCTTAGAAAGGCCCAGTCAAATGACGCCACTTAACTTGTCTGGGGAGATAGACTTCCTAAGAGGGCCTGAAACTCAAAACTCTCTTCTTTATAGATCAAAAGGGAACACAGTTTCATAGTGTTAATTTTACAGATTAAAAGGAGACAATTTCAGAGTGATAATTTTAAAGGGAACACTGTTTTTTACAGAGTTGACCCTCATCAGTCTCAGATCAATTACTTTTCATTTGTGACCCAATTGGGGTTTTCTTGGAAAAGAAAGAAAAGTTTGTAATTTTCTTCTCCAGGAAATTTTAATGATGAGGAACTGAGGCAAACAGAGTTAAATGAATTGTCTAGGGTCATATAGCTAGTAAGTATCTGAAGCCAGATCAGGAAGATGTCTTCTTGACTTCCATTATGTTACCTAGATGCCTTGCTTATCTAATACAGGCTATAAGAATCATTCTTTACCATTCACTTCACTTTTATAATTTATTCAGATTCCTTTAGTTTATCTTGATATGTCTTATTTTCCCAGCATAATCATTTTCCCTCCTCAACTCTATTATATTGTTTTACTTGAACATGAAACAGATTCCTGAGTATAGAGAAAACATAACCCATGCAATTCAATTTAATCAAATATTTATTATTTGTAATATTAACTTTTTATGTCCAAACATAGGATTTTGTTGGTATGAGGAATTCCCAGCCAGGAAACTAGTGAAGATGGGCAATTTGCCTTTACTTTATAATCCTAGAGAGTTGCCTGGGGCATTGAGAAATTAAGTGATTGGCCATGATTACCTTGTCAATGTGTTTCATAGTCAGGATTTGAACCTAGGTCTTAACTTCAGAAATGGTTTTCAATTACTATTTCATATTACTTTTCATTACTATTACTATGTCTGGTATATAGTCATATTTTTTTCTGTCTAAAAACTGAACCATATTTTATCAAAGAACATAATTTCAGTAAATCTCATTGAAAAGATCTCTTTATTTTCCTAGAAATAGATCATAGACTTGGAACATATAGTTTCTATGCTAGACATATATCCTAGTATTATGTTTCCTTTTTAAAATTACAGCTTCATTTCCTAACAATTTTGTCAGTTTATTGTCAATTCCAACTTGGTTTCAAATTCTAACTGATCCTTTGCTTATTTGGGTGATCTTGCATAAATCCTTTCCTATTTCTTCATTTTTAAAAAAAGGGGAGATAGGAGTAGATAATGTCTGAAGTCTCTTCTAGTTTCATATTTATGTTTCCATCATCCTATAATCTTTACCTTTTATATTTATAAATTATAATATTTGGTTACCAGGAAAACTAAACCAACAGATCCATGTTACCAGTTTAAAGGTTTTTCCTCTTCTATTTATCCAAGTTGAAATTAATGAATTTCCCTTATTAACTATATTGAATTCTTCATTTTTGCAAGATAATACATGCAATAAATACATGAGAAGCTTGATTTCCAAATAGTGGAGGAGGGGTTGAAATTTTTTTTTTTTTTTTATGTTTTGTTTTTTGTATCATGTCTGAAAGATCTATGAGTATAAAGAAGCTTACCAGATAAAGCTTCAAGCAATCATGCAGTCAAAAACTAGTTAACTCTAAAGGTAATAACTTGAATTACAGGATTGTTTTTTAAAAAGACATTCATATGCATGGCTTGATTTACCTTGATTAACATGGCAATTTAGTACATGCTTTCCCTAAAAGTGATGATCAGTTTTTGCTCAAAATAGATTGAACTGCTATATGAATTCTTGCCACGGTCCACAAATGCTAATCAGCTTTGAAGAACCAAATCATGTTTTAATGCAGGTTTGGAAATAAAAATCTCTTTGCTTAGCAGCCCACCCTTCAAAGGGTGGCCCATAACTTTAGATGTTCCCTGTGGGTCCTGAGACTCCCAGGTGCACTAATATTTAAAAAGAGGAACATTTAATAAAGCTTTTTCATAAAGACAGAAGTGAAGTTTTTGTTCAATAATTTTTTAGTCATAACTGACTCTTCTTAACCCCATTTGGATTATCTTTGGCAAAGATACTGGAGTGGTTTATTAGTTCCTTTACCATCTCATTTTACATATGAGAAAACTGAGGCAAATGGTATAAAATGACTTTCCCAGGGTCATACTGAGGTCAGGTAAGCTCTGGAAGTGAATATTTAGAAATTTAACTAGTATGATGTTATCTATACTTTTCCCTAGATAGGAAATTTTAAGGGCAAATGACCAGGAAGGGTGGAAGAGTTGCTTTGTATCTCATTTGACTGTAGGAATATAAACCTAATTGCTTTCTCCCTTTCTTCATCTGATAAAGAAATCCCCAACTTGTACTGCTTCATTTCTCTCTTTTCCCCATCTCCTCGTCTGCCCTTATCCAGAGTTCTCTCTTTTCTCCATCCTTTACAAGCGAATCTTCAATCTCTCATGCTTCTTCTGCAAACAGAGAAGATTTCTTTTGCAGGAAAAGCATTCTTGCTCATACATTGTGGCAGGGAACCTCACAAAGAGCTTTCTGGTCAGGTGAAAAGAACATAGGACTCTAAATCCTGTGAACTGCACTAGATGGCCCCAGATTTCTTATGACTGAGATGCCATCTCTTAAATAGTTGAAATTGAGGCCCTCTAAGATTTTTTCCTAGCTCTAAATTCAAGGTTTTATAATTTTGTCTCCTTCTTTTATTTTTCCTATTCAACTGTCAGTTTCAAAGTGCATTGAGAGCAACCTTCCTGATGACTGTCCCAGTTGGTGCTGCTTTCCTTAAAAATGGTTGGCTCAGACGCCAAAATTAATAATTATAACTCTGTGAATCCAGCTAGTATTAGGAAGTAGAGTAGATGTCTCTGCATTATATCCTTTTTTTACCTTCTAAAATTATAGAATTTCATTAAAGCTGGAAGCTAGTTTGTACTGGGGCCAACCTATATTAGTTCTCAGAGAAATTAATGTTAAAATTTCAGTGTGAATACTTATACTGATACAAATCAAGACCTGATATTTTTTGGACTGTTTAGACTTAAGAAAATGATGAAGAAAATGTCTATGTCACAGACTAAATTTTAAAGTGTGTCATGTACTGGAAAGGATACAGATCATACATTTTACTGCCCTCATTAAATTTGAAGGGGAAAAATGAAGTCCAAAAACATGAAGTAAATTTCTAAAGGTAACATTGGAGTCTTTTGGTTTTGAAGTCAACATTTTTTTTTCTTTACATTTCCTTGCTACCTAAAATCTCACCCAGACATCTAGTTTATATTTTGAGCTTATTGAGAAACATAGCTAGGCTATGATTTTGATTCTTTTCTAACAGCCACCTACTGGATAATCTTAAAATCCTGACATCCATAGAATATATTTGAAGTCTTTTTTTTTTCTTTTTAGAACAACCATTCTTCTATTTTCTCCCATTCTAAATAACAATAAAAAAAATTTGGGGGAGTAATTTGAAGTGGAAAATTTAAAAAAAAGGCAAAAGAAAAAAAGTTAGTTTGATGTTCTTAAATTTGAAGCTCAGTTTAAGACATGTTAATTTCATAATCTATCCTGTAGGTCTTTTGTTTTTTAAGTTCTAGAGTAAAACATTTCTTGGTAAATATTTTACATATCATTCTTTGGATAGAAAGAACTTGTATCACTTAGGAAAAACTTAATAATTATAATCAATCATCCATCATTTTCTTATTGTCTAAAAGATAGATTGGCCTTTAGGGAAATGTACCTCTCAGCTAGGAAATTCCAAAGACCTTCTCTGGTGTCTTAGACAAGGCATATTAAAATCCTATAACACCAAAGCAAGTTTTACACAGAGATTCTAAAATAGATTTCAGAAATGCATGCTGTAGCTTGGAGAAGTTGTTGTCTTCTCCCCTAAAAATAAATAAATAAAAACCTAAGGAATATGTTCATTGGAATATAATTTTTTTCCTTCTTTGTACTATCAAAGATGCTCAAAAGGAGCTATTAAAACATTTATAATAGTGGTTTTCTTTTATTAGTGCATTTAGACAGTCTAGTCAGTGCCTCAAAAGGTATGCAGCTTATTGATTATTCTTTAAAAAAATAATGAATTGTTCATGTGGGCCTGCAATAATTGGAGTGAATTCTCTGGGTTACTCTGTGATACTGTAATATTCCCAGAGAAGGTGGTGTAGGGAGCAGCAGTGCTTTTTCTGAATTTCTGGTAAGCATAAATCTGAGGTCAGGGCTGGGGCTATGGTACAAATGGTCTTTTTTCTTCTAAAGACTTATGTGAATGGATTGGATATTTAGAATATATCTTATGCATTTTCAGGGTCATATGTTCTAAGGGCAACTTTCCTAGAGTGGGTGTAATTTTGTTCCTATCCAAATGAGTGGATATCAAATTGCACACCCCATTGATCAGTGGTGAGCTTGGCTAGTTCATTTGTGCTTGCAAAAAGAATGGGCCCAGTCAAGTGTCCTTTGAATATAAATATTTCAAGCATGCCATTGATATTTTTTGCATTGGATATAATTCTTTTTGGCAGCAAGGGAACTAAAAAGAGAAAAGAAGTCTTTGTTTTTATGGCTAGACCAAAATATAGCATGCATCTGAGAATCTGGTTATTAGTTCTAACACTCATGCAATTAAAAAATAAGAAACAAGGAAAGAATCAAGGCTCCAAATAAATTCAAACTATTTTGAAAGGATATGTATATGAATGTAAGATGGACTAAGTGGCATAAGGCAAAGTATTTCTGATTAAGAAGTAGATAAAGGAGAGTAGTAATGAGCAAGAACTTAGTGCTTACTGCTAAACTTAAGACTTCTGATGTCAAAGGACATTTAGCTATTAGTGATGGGGAATTAAGTTGTTTCAGAAACATTTAGGTGGATAAATTGGAAGGCTTTAAACGATCACCACTCCCATTGCCAGAAAGTGTACCAGAAGTTATCTAGCTATATGGTTTTATATTATCAGAAATTAAAGAATTTTAAATTATTAACAAAATAACTATGTTAACATATTTCAGATAGTCATTTGACTTTAGAATTGGCATAATTTTGCCCCAAGAATGTTGGCCTGTCTTTTATATTTAGTTGGTTTCCTGTTAAATGAGTTATGTGGTTCTTTTAAAGAGTTTATACAGATAGTAACTCAAACACTTTTATACATATGTCAGATTATTATGTGCATTGATGTTTTTATGGAAAGATAGCATGGGGTTCAGAGCCAGGTTCAAGTATTGCCTCTGATAAAAACAGGCATTTTACTGGCATTTAATCTTTCAATGCCGTCACCCAATTCTCTAAGACAGAAAATATAGATGTAATTTTTCACTTTATTTCAATGATAATGTATGCTCAGACCTCCTCCAAAAAAAAAATCACATAAATTACACTTGTTATTTTTTCTTTCCATGTTAAGTAGTCTGAAAATGCCATATTAGTCACATTCCCCTACAATGTTCTTACGATTAAATCTTTTAAGCCCTTTTAGAACTTGGGAGAGGAGAGAGAAGTGAAAAAAAAATCTACAGAATAGTTTTCTTGTATATTTGGAAGGAATCGCAAATTGTGTAGAGTAGATGTTCAGTTTAGAGTACAATCACTATTTTTATTGTGCTATGTCATAGAAATGCTTGTTTTGTTCCTCAAATTATTTTTTTTAATTTAAAAGTGTCTTTTAACATAATATTATATGCTTTGCAGTAACTTAACAGTGAAATACCTAAAGACCATTAGAAGCAGACTCATCCAATCATATACTGATAATTCCTTTATAGTCTATCTTGCCCAACTTTTCTTCATTTCACACAAGAAAAAAAAAACTTAGTTGTAGAAGTTAAGTAACTTGTTCAATATCTTTCTGCTAGTTAGCATGCAAATCTAAATTTCAAACTTTATTTTTTAGTATGTCAAATTACACTATTGCAAGTGCTACATTTTCATAGATTTTGTTTTAAAAGTTTATTTGAAAAATAAAGAAAAGAAAGAAAGAAAAAGAAAAAGGGAAAAAAGAAAAAAGAAAATTTACAAGCAACAACAAAAACAATTCAAATATGCTGGAGATAGTTGGAATAGTAAAAAATTTGTCAATGGCTACAAAAAAAAAAATGGCAAGTCTTGGAATACTACATATTGAAACTAAGGTTCATTTGCATGGAAAATGTTTTATCCAGCAAAAAACAAATGTAATATTGAATGAAAAAAATTGAAATTCAGTGAACTCTCAGATTTTCAGAATTTTGTCACAAATAAACATGAACTCAATAGGAAATTTGCACATAAGAATAAACTTTAAAGACTAATTTCAAGGGACTCAAGGACAAACTGATTGTTTTATATATGTAAATGTAAACCATATATCTAAGATAGTCATTGAAAACTGGATAATCCAAAAGAAAGATTGGGGAAGAGCTGAGTATGATGTGATTCTAAAAAGCAAAATCATGTAGGAATAGGTAAAAAATAGTAATTATATGAATGTAGTGCAAGAGTGAGAACTTACACACAGTAATTAAATGGGGAAATAGGGTTAGTAGTTCTGAAATCCTATTCATATTGGGGACAAGTTAAAGAAAGAACAATACATACATACATGTGTATGTATGTATATGTGTATACATATCCTTCTTGGTGAATGCATATGTATGTATGTATGTATATACCCTTAAAAATCTATAAAGAAATAAGGGTGGAGAGAATAGCATGAGGTAAGTATAGAAATGTGTGTAGATAATGTGTATAGATTAATGGGAAAGAGATAAAGAGGAAGTGGAAAGGATGGGGGGTGAGAGAAGATCAGGGAGGGATAGGAGCATGGCGGCAGTGACAACAGGAAGATTAAATAATAGCAAAGCAAGTTAATGGGTAAAGTTGAGGAAAAGAGTTAGATCTAGAAAATGAGGTTTACAGGAAATGAGATTTACAGAATTTATTAGAAAAAAAGTAGGTGTAATAATCATTGATCTCAGACAAAGTCAAACTTAAAAAGAATTGAGAGAAACCTACAATACATATCAACTATATTGATATTTTAGATTATGTGTGCCTGTGTGTATACATATATAAGTATATGTGTTTAATCATAGACTGCTGGGAGATATGTGAAGGGGGAAAACAGGGAGAAAAAAGTAAAAAATAAAAAAAAAAATTAACAGCAGAGAACAAAAGAAAATCATAAAAGAAGCAAAGATGAACAGTTATTAAAGCAATATTTTCTATTATATACACTTTCTGTAAATGGAAATTCATTGATACATATTTTGAATCCTCCCTTATGTTTTGCTGGGCACATGATAATTTTTTTTCTATTTTTAGTTGGGTATTTAAGTTTTGAATGAATACTTTTTTTTAATTATAGCTTTTTATTTACAAGATATATATGCATAGGTAATTTTTCAGCATTGACAGCTGCAAATCCTTTTGTTCCAACTTTTTCCCTCCTTCCCCCCACCTTTTCCCCCAGATGCCAGGTTGACCAATACATTTTAAATATGTTAATGTAAAAATTAAATACAATATATGTATACATGTCCAAACAGTTAATTTGCTGTATGAAGAGTCAGACTTTGAAATAATGTACAATTAGCCTGTGAAGGAAATCAAAAATGCAGGCAGACAAAAATAGAGGGATTGGGAATTCTATGTAATGGTTCATAGTCATCTCCCAGATTTCTCTCCCTGGGTGTAGCTGGTTCAGTTAATTACTGCTCTATTGGAACTGATTTGGTTCATCTTCATTGTTGAAGGGGGCCATGTCCATCAGAATTGATCATCATATAGTATAGATGTTGAAGTATATAATGATCTCCTGGTCCTGCTCATTTCACTCAGAATCAGTTCATGTAAGTCTCTCCAGGCCTTTCTGAAATCATCTTGTTGGTCATTTCTTACAGAACAATATTACTCTATAATATTCATATAGCACAATTTATTCAGCCATTCTCCATTTGATGGGCATCCACTCAGTTTCCAGTTTCTGGCCATTACAAAGAGACCTGCCACAAACATTTGTGCACATATAGGCCCCTTTCTCTTCTTTAAAATCTCTTTGGGATATAAGCCCAGTAGTAACACTGCTGGGTCAAAGGGTATGCACAGTTTGATAGCTTTTTGAGCATAGTTCCAAATTGCTCTCCAGAATGGCTGGAGGTATTCACAATTCCACCAACAATGTATCAGTGTCCCAGTTTTCCCACATCCCTTCCAGCATTCTGCATTATCTTTCCCTGTTATCCTAGTGAATCTGAGGGGTGTGTAGTGGTATCTCAGAGTTGTCTTAATTTGCACTTCTCTGATTAATAATGACTTGGAGCATCTTTTCATATGGCTAGAAATGTGAATACATTTTTTAAAAAAGGAAAGAAAAATAACCATGGTGTTTGGTCCAGTTTTACCAGATGAGATTCGGCACTAACAGTATTTTTCCTTATTAATTTGCTTACTAATTAACTAGTTTTAATTACTTTGACTGGGTCTACATAAGATTCTGTTGAAAGCTATGTGAAATTAAGCTAATTGTACAATAATTCAGAGTCTGATTCTTTTTGTACAGCAAAATAATGTTTTGGTCATGTATACTTATTATGTATCTAAGTTATATTTTAATATATTTAACATCTACTGGTCATCCTGCCATTTAGGGGAGGGGGTGGGGGGGGGGTAAGAGGTGAAAAATTGGAACAAGAGGTTTGGCAATTGTTAATGCTGTAAAGTTACCCATGTATATATCCTGTAAATAAAAGGCTATTAAATTAAAAAAAAAAAAAAAAGAAAGCTATGTGAAATTATGCCATTTATCTTAGTGAAAATGAAATATTAAAAAAAAAAAAACTTTTTTTAAACCAGTAGGCTTGGGATGTTTTTAAAAGCACTTTTCTGTTGTTGTTTTAAATTAATAGAAAAAAATGACATATAAATCAAATGTTTTTAATTTATAAGAGATAAAAGTAAAATTCAGTTGGATAAAGGTGAGCTTTCTATGAAATTAACCTACTTGAAAAATGATTAACAATTTAAATGATTAAGTTAATAAAATGAAATAATAGCTGATTTGCCCAACTTTTTCTGCATTAGACCTCATAAAGGCTCCAGAATTTGAATATTATTGTATGAACGCAATAAACAAGAAGGAGAGGTTTTGTAAGGCATATTTATTTATAAAGGGAAAAAAGTCAATAATTTTACCATAATATATACCAAAAAATTGTATTATGCCATATGTTAAATCATAATTATCTTTATTCTAAAATATGGAACTAGAATTGACTTTTTTAACCTTTTTTTATAGTATTTTGTTTTTTCCAAATACATGCAAAGATAATTTTCAATATTCACCTTTGTAAAACCTTGTGTTCCAAAATTTTCTCCTCTCTCTTCACTTCCCCCCATCCAAGATAGCAAGCAATCAGATAAAAATTAAACATGTGCAATTCTTCTAATTATATTTGTCATTATGTGCAAAAAAATCAGATTAAAAGGGAGAAAAGCATGAAAAAGAAAAAGAACAAGCTAACAAACAACAACAAAAAGATAAAAATGCTATCCTTTGATTCAGTCTCCATAGTCTCTCACTGGATACGGATGGCACTTTCCATCACAAGTCTATTAGGACTGCCTTGAATCACTTCATTGTTGAAAAGAGCCAAGTCTATCACAGTTGATCATGACAATCTTCTTGTTACTGTGTACAATATTCTCTACCTTCTGCTCACTTCACTTAGCATCAGTTCATTTAAGTCTTTCCACCCTTTTCTGAAATCAGCCTGCTCATCAATCTTGTAGAAGAACAATGTTCTATTACATCCATATACTATAACTATATTCACATTTCAAAGATATCATCGAGTCTTTATTTTTGTTTTTCTGTGGATATTTCTGCTAATTTCTTACTGCTAGGTATTTTGGCATACTGTTTATTATTTAGTCTTTCCAGAAAACAATTGTTATATATTCTCTGTTCAATTCCCTATTACAAACAGAAATCAAATACTTTTAATTTTATAGTATAGTAAGACATTTTCATATCTATTCCAACATATATTTCTTGATTGTCACCTCTGGGATTATTTTATCATATTAAATGTAGTAGCAAATTTAAATATGCATTTTACAAGTGAGGAAATTTAGATATTACTGTAAGTGAACTAATTAATTAATTTATTTGGCTACCTTTTCAATTACATTTTAAAATTTAATTATTTTTTTCTTTCCAGCTGTGGGTGTTCTTTTTCCAAAACACAACCATGTGATAAAAGAGTTCAGATCTTTAATTGTGTCCTTCAATATAGCCCAGTTAGCTCAGAGGCCTATCTCTCCCCTTGGTTCTAAGAGCTCAACCTGAATGTTTCCAAATCCAAAGGTTTGTCCTTCCAACTCCAGCCAGCACCAAGGTAGAAGATACAATGAATCTCTCTTGCCTCGAAGATAGGGCTTGTAGGCTTTCTTCCAGAGTGCTCCTCTCCGACTCCTGGGAATGCTCCCAAGAAAAACTCCCTCAAGCTCTAAGAGCTTCCTGTATATATATATCTCCCAAAGGTTAACTCCTCCTTCAGGAGAGAGAGGGATTCTGGGTTATCTCCCAGAGTGCCCTCTGGCCCTAAGAGAAGTGTGAATTCGGATATCTCATACTAAGGCATACTAAGCACTGAAATCTCCCAAATGTGTGAACTCCATTGAGTACTTAGATACTTATGAGCTCTCTAAAGGTGTGAACACAAGCATCTTCTATCAGTTGTACTTAGTACCTTGTTTCAAGTTCTGGCCCAAAATATCTCCTTCTAAGATCAAATCGATCATATTGAAACATGCTAAATTAGATAATTATTGTCTCTATCAACTCCAATGGCTTAACACTTTGTAAAGATTCCAACATCGAGCCTTTTTCTCTCAGCTTGAATGTTTAATCAAATCTTTCACATTGATGTTTTATTTTGTTGGTTTTATTTGTGTGGTTTTGTTTTGGTTTTGAGGCAATCAAGGTTAAGTAATTTTCTCAGGGTCACATAGCTATGAAATATCTGAGGCTGAATTTGAACTCTGGTACTTCTGATAGCAAGACCAGTGCTCTATACATTACTACCTAGCTGCTTTTGATATGGATTTCACTATTGAGGAGTTATAGTTGGAACTTATAAAAATAAACCCAGAAAAATGAAAAAAGAAAACCTATCCTGAAACTAATTGTTTTAGCATAATCAAGTTTTTTCATTTCTTCTTCAAGCCTTCAGTTTTCTCATCTATAAAATGGGAATATTAGTATCTATAGTATTTATTTGAAGTAGTAATCAAAGAAAATGGTCTAATGATGAGTCTTAAAGTACAATGAGAAGATATATTATTATTATTATTATTATATAATAGTGACAATGTCATCTTGATACATAGAGGAACATGTCATTTTGCAAATGAAGAAATGAGACCAACAGGGTTAAGTGACTTGTCCAGGTCACAAAACTGGGAAATGTTTGAGACCAGATTTGAACTCAGCAAGATGAGTTTTCCTGACTTTGTGGAAAAAAAATCCAAAAATGAAATAGTATCTATTTATATTCTACCTTCATGATCAATAACCTTTATAAATGGACCCTATGTAGGGTCATTGTATACTACTTCCCATCTTGAAAAAAGCAATATAAAACTGCTCTTTTTATTTCCCATATGTGCCTCTTCATGAGCTGCCATTCTTAGAATATACTCCTCCCCAATCTCATTCTTTGAGAAATTCTAACTTCCTTTAAGGATCAACTCAAGAGTTACTTTCTATTGGAAGATTTTACAAATCTCCCTAATAGCTAATCCATTTCCCACATAATCACCTTCTGTGTATTTCATATCTGTTTTAAATGTCTATACATTCATCAAAACATGTGAAAACTGTTTGCCTTAGTCACTTGTATGACTGTAAAGATGAGAACTGAGGTAAAAAAAATGTTTTGAGCTCTGGACCTTCAAACTCTTCAAAAAATTCATAGTTAATTTAAAGAGTTTAGTCTGGCTTACTGTACTATAAAAATAAAGATAAGGGTGAAAGAAGAACAGACATATTACTAAAATTAATATATACTGTTGGTTAAGCAGCTCACTGAATTTGTTCATCAGTACTATAACTGGGTGCTATGCATTGATAATCAGAAGAGACTAGAATTGAATAAGTAAAAAAAAAACTATCATATTTAGGAAACTGACTGATGCTTTTTGTTATACTAAGATTTTTCTAATTGCAAAAACTGCTTACTTAAACATCAATGGTCTTCTGATAAGTTATATTCCTGAAAAATTATGAAATCCTGCAGTTTTGATTTAATAAAAATTATAGGTGACATTAAAAAAAAAGTGGAAATTTAAACTTGCATGTTGGTTATGAGTAGGCTATAACCTATTTCTGATGAAAATTTGTACTTGGGTAGGAATAAAGCACGTAATAAAATGGACAGCCTGAGTATTCTTTTGGTGCCATTGAAATGTTAAAAAGTCAATAGAAGATTGCCACATAAATGGGTAGATATTTTATGGAACTAAGTTCATGGCATATAGAAAAGAATCTCTTAGACCAAGAAGAAGTAAAACATTTGTAATTTATAATGATGAAGTTAATGTCTATCCCATGAGGATCAAAGACAGATTTAAGTATGCAGAATCATAAAAGTGAGCCAAAAATTACTTCTAGAGATCAGAAAGAAAAGTAACTTCTGATACAAGGATACTAGAGCAAAAGAATAAAAGATAGAGATAAATAAATAGATTTTGCAGGAAAAAAAAATTTTTGAGAATAAGCATATGTAAAGAATGCTATTATAAATAACAAAACATGAACTTGGATATTTTCAAAGTAGCGGTTAGTCTTTTACAGTAATTATCATTTTTATTGTTTTAAGGCTTGTAAATCACTTCATGTGATCTCTTTTGATTCTCATAATATTCGTGTGAAGTAGATGCTTTCATTATCCCCATTTTACAGAAGAGGAAACAGAGACAGAGAGACTGTGCTAGGAGAAGAAGATAAATAATTTACCCAAGATCACACACCCAAGTCAGAAATTCTGTTAAAGTGCTATGTAATAGTCAATACTTTATCAATTATATTGTAACTTAAATTTTTAATGTTGGTAACAGATTGGCAAGAGAAGTAATTGCCAAAAATATGAGTTAAATCTTCGAAACTAGACCGTCTTGAGTTTAATATGTTTTAATGGTCTATTCAGCTATTTTCCTAATAGACTTATTTAAAATTATCCAATGCCATCTACACTCTGTTCCAGTTACGCTTTTGACTCAGAGAATAAATTGTAAGCAGCTCCAATTGGCTTTAAACTCAGTTGTAATGTTTATCCACACTTAACACCGTACACCAAGATAAGGTAAAAATGGGTTCATGACCTAGGCATAAAGAATGAAATTATTAATAAATTAGAGGAACACAGGATAGTTTACCTCTCAGACCTGTGGAAGGGGAAGGACTTTATGACCAAAGCAGAACTATAGATCATTACTGATCACAAAATGGAAAATTTTGATTATACTAAACTGAAAAGTTTTTGTACAAACAAAACTAATACAGACAAGATTAGAAGGGAAGCAATAAATTGGGAAAATATTTTTACAGTCAAAGGTTCTGTTTTTTTTTTATTTATTTAATAGCCTTTTTATTTACAGGATATATGCATGGGTAACTTTACAGCATTAACAATTGCCAAACCTCTTGTTCCAATTTTTCACCTCTTACCCCCCCATCCCCTCCCCTAGATGGCAGGATGACCAGTAGATGTTAAATATATTAAAATATAAATTAGATACACAATAAGTATACATGACTAAAACGTTATTTTGCTGTACAAAAAGAATCAGACTCTGAAATATTGTACAATTAGCTTGTGAAGGAAATCAAAAATGCAGGTGGGCATAAATATAGGGATTGGGAATTCAATGTAATGGTTTTTAATCATCTCCCAGAGTTCTTTCTCTGGGCATAGCTGGTTCAGTTCATTACTGCTCCATTGGAAATGATTTGGTTGATCTCGTTGCTGAGGATGGCCTGGTCCATCAGAACTGGTCATCATATAGTATTGTTGTTGAAGTATATAATGATCTCCTGGTCCTGCTCATTTCACTCAGCATCAGTTCGTGTAAGTCTCTCCAGGCCTTTCTGAAATCATCCTGTTGGTCATTTCTTACAGAACAGTAATATTCCATAATATTCATATACCACAATTTATTCAGCCATTCTCCAACTGATGGACATCCATTCAGTTTCCAGTTTTAGCCACTACAAAAGGGCTGCCACAAACATTTGTGCACATACAGGTCCCTTTCCCTTCTTTATAATCTCTTTGGGATATAATCCCAGTAGTAACACCAGTCAAAGGTTCTGATAAAGGCCTCGTTTCCAAAATATAGAGAGAATTAACTATAATTTATAAAAAAATCAAGCCATTCTCCAATTGAAAAATGGTCAAAGGATATGAACAGACAATTCTCAGATGAAGAAATTGAAACTATTTCTAGTCATATGAAAAGATGCTCCAAGTCATTATTAATCAGAGAAATGCAAATTAAGACAGCTCTAAGATACTACTTCACACACCTGTCAGATTGGCTAAGATGACAGGAAAAAATAATGATGATTGTTGGAGGGGATGTGGGAAAACTGGGACATTGATGCATTGTTGGTGGAGTTGTGAATGAATCCAACCATTTTGGAGAGTAGTTTGGAATTATGCTGAAAAAGTTATTAAACTGTGCATACCCTTTGATCCAGAAGTGTTACTACTGGGCTTATATCCCAAAGAGATTATATGTTTTGGTCATGTATACTTATTGTGTATCTAATTTATATTTTAATGTATTTAACATCTACTGGTCATCCTGCCATCTTGGGTAGGGGGTGGGGGGGTAAGAGGTGAAAAATTGGAACAAGAGGTTTGGCAATTGTTAATGCTGTAAAGTTACCCATGCATATAACCTGTAAATAAAAGGCTATTAAATAAAAAGAAAAAAAAGAAAATAAAAATTCAGTTGTGATGAAAATGTTTGTTTTTGTTTATCATCATCATCATCATCATCATCATCATCATCATTTTACAAATCTTTTAACATGAACTCCATTGTCTTCCTCCATTTCTACTATCTTGTGCTATGATGGAATGATTGGAAGTGATGATTCCTACAGATATTTCATTTAGTCACTGAGTGTTCAACTTGAGCCCTCTAGTGGTTATTGGATCCCTAGTATATAGTTAAAAAAAAAAAGACATTAAAAAGCAACACATATATATATTAAAAATCCTACTATGTGCAATGCAGTGCATGGTGCATTGGGAGGATATAGAAAGATGAATAATTCATGTACACAATCCTCAAGGAGTTTCCAGTATTATAGAGGTGGTAAAATATTTAAGCAAATAGCAATAATCAAATATTGCATATGATATCTATATGTGGATGTACAAACAAAAATGTCACAGGAGATATTATTTGAAGCAAAAGGTATTGTTCATCACTCTCTGGAAGAGTTATCACCTGAGGTGAGCAGAGGGAATATAAATCATTTCATTAGACAGAGATGAAAGAGGAGTAACCAGAGGAAGTACATGATCAGAAACATTGATGAAAGTGTGAAAGGTAGAATGAGTTCAGAGAATGGTTGGTAATTCCTGTTACTGGGAGCACAGAATGAACAAAGGAGACATAATGTAGGACAGATATATTTTATGATTTATTGATGTAAGGAAATCATTTGGCAGATTAACAATAATTAACATTTATGTAATGTTTGCTCTATGCCAACCCCTTAACAAAGTATTATTTCACTTGATACTCATATATATAAAAAGAAGAAGAAAAGATTTTAAGAACTGCTCAAGTTCTTGAACTTGAAAATGATTTTAGGAAAATGGGAGTGATTGCAGAGACTGGTTTTTGCATGAGAAATGATGAAGTTTGATATTTAAATATATTTCTATTCTAAGTACATTTTGCTCTGATAGAGTTTGAAACTTTGATATTTGGGAGAATGCATGTGCCTTAACAGAATTAGAGAAATTCACAGAGTTTTGAGGGGAAAAGAAAAAAAAAAGATAAAACATTTTTCTTTTCAATATATTAAGTTTGAGATAAAAA
Organism: Sarcophilus harrisii; assembly: GCF_902635505.1. Taxonomy (NCBI): domain Eukaryota; kingdom Metazoa; phylum Chordata; class Mammalia; order Dasyuromorphia; family Dasyuridae; genus Sarcophilus; species Sarcophilus harrisii. The sequence continues at coordinate 174,227,383 of NC_045429.1, read as the reverse complement.
GGGGACATCTAGATGGAAATATCTAATAGATTGTGGAAAACCTGCTTTGGAAACTGAGAAGAAGATTGGGGATAGATTTATATATCTGGTAATCATCTACATAAATTGTAGGTGATGGCCCAGGAATCCCAAGGAAAGTAAGGAAAAGTGAAGATCCTTGAGGTAGGCTTAGATTTTGAGAGATAAAGGGGGATAAGAAGAAACAGTGACTGACAAGAGATTGTCAGAGACAATGGAAAACAAGAGTGAGCTTTTGGTAGTTTTTCAGAAGCCAAAACTGGAGAGAGTATTAAGAAGGAATTGACCAATAGTGTCAAGTGATGTAGAAAAGTCAGAGAAGAGAACAAGGAAAGTCATTAGAATTGGTAACTGGTCACTAATCATATTGATATGAATAGTTTTCAAGGAGAAGAAAGGATGGAAGTATGAAGATAATGGGATGAAGAGTAAGTATGGTAAAAAAAAAAAAAAAGTAAAGGCAGCAAAGTAAAAGTTAAATGGTACACTGTATTAAGCACTGGAGCTACAGTCAGGAAAACTACAAATTCAAATGTGATCTCAAACACTAATTTTGTGACCCTGGGAAAGTCACATAATGACATTTTCCCCCTAAATTTTATTTTCACTGTTTCTTCATATGCTTCATAAGAGATGGCACTGGTGTCAGAAGTAGCAGTAGTCCTACTGGCAGTAGATAAGGTTCAAATTCTGACTCTAACATGTATTATTATTGTAATGTTGAGCAAGTCATTGATTCTGATATTCATTTTCCTCGTAACAGGAAAGAAGTTCCTCCTTAAAAAAATTCTTTTGTTATTATTATCATCATTGCAACCCCTATGGCTAGCACATAGTAGATGCTTAATAAAACCTATGGATTATTTGATTAAAATAGAAATAATTGCATTACCTACTCAAAAAACAATTATTAGGCTACTGCCTTAAAATATAGCATCTAACATAAATGCTACTGGATCATTAGTCATCACTGGCTCCAATGCAATTCCTTCTGTATTTTATTTCCTATATTTACTATTATAGTTAAAGCAAATGAACTGTTTTTCCATACATATTTTCTTTCATATTTTAATAGTAATAATTTTTCAGAGCAGCATACAGTCTTGGACTTGATCATATAGGTCCTAGAGAACTCTGTTCCAGAAAACAGTGATAGGTACACATCTTGGCCACCATTACGCTTTATAGCCCTCCTTAGAACCCTTGTCTTTGCCCACTGTGATATAAAATCTGGATCACATCCTTGGCATCTAGTATCCCCAGCACTAGAAAGCTGATGTCCATACTGTTACAGGCAGAAGAGGCGCATAACCATTTGTTCTTTCTCATTTCTTCTGGTGCCAACTGTTGTTATCACCATGACTGGAGTATCCCAGCTGCCTTCTCTGCTATTTCTATTCTCAGCATATCTCATTCTCCCTGGGAGGAATCAGTTGGGGTATTGTAGGAGTATGAGAATAGACTAGGCAAATAAAACCAGAAACATCGCTTGAATTATTTCTTGGCAAGGGCATATGGGGGGAAATGAGGAAAGTAAAAAGAAAAAAAGAAAATGGAAAAAAAAAATGTACAGGATAAGGAAGTAGTGTGGCTCACTGGAAAAGACAGTCAATTTTAGAAGATTTGACTTCCAGTTTTGAAATGGCTACTTTCTCCCTGTAAGATTAGATTACTCAAATTACCTCATCCAACTGAGTGTTAAAGTAATAACTGGGCTACATGACCTCAAAGGTTACTTCTAGCTGCATATATAAAAATCTCAAAAATATTTCCTTCATTGGAAAAAGTATAACAGAAATATAATAAATATGAGATTGTATAGTGAAAATTGCAATGAAGATCTGAGACTTTTATCCCTAGGTTCATTTGCTATAAAATTGTGAGGAAAGCAATGGAAAAAAATTATAGGACATTAAAGGATGAAAGAGTACTTTCCTTGTGATCTGTTAGATAAGAAAAACTATTTAGAACAAATGCTATTTAATAAGAAAAAAAGGTTATATATGTTCAATTATTCAAACAGATATTTACTTGAAAACAAAGGCCTCAAACTAAAATTCTCAACATCACTACTAGTTGATTTCCCCATCCCTAAGTCTATGATTTCATTAACATAGGTACTATGATCATAGAAAGTCATTCCATTGATATAGTTCTATAGTTTATCTGTAAGTTATAATCTTAAAAAGTTGACTCCGGCACTAAAAGATTATATAACTTACACAGGATTACCTAGATAGTATGAAAGGCCTTCAACCAATGTCTTTTGAACTGTAAGTCTGGCTTTTTAACTACTGTGAAACACTGCTTTTATTTCATTATTATTATTATTGCTATTTTGGTGAATATTATCTATATTGGCATTAATTTTTGCTCTGAGTATGAATATAAAAGAAACATACAGTAGGACCTGTCAACATGAATGAAAACTTCAAAGCAAAATTGTTGGCCAAAGTACAAGGGGCAGGGATAATATATGATGCCTGTTGTAGTCTATCAGTATCAACATAAGGAACTCCCAGGGAGGAGACACTCATCCCAATATAAATCAGTACCTTCTCTAAGTGATACTCTTAGATTTGCCTGAGCTACTTTGAAATTAAGTGATTCGCCAAGGGTAATACAGTATTTATTAGAAATGGAATTTGAACCTGTTTGATTCAGATACTATTTCTCTCATAAATATATTTTCTTGCTATATGTCTCTAGATGGCTTGTGTTTCTCTTTGTGCCTGTTTCTCTCTGTGTGATTCTGTCTCTCAGTGCATTTCTCTGTTTCTCTCTGTCTCTATCTTTGTCTCTGTCTCTCTGTCTCTCTCTCTGTCTCTGTCTCTGTCTCTCTCTCTGTTTTTCTCTCGCTCATTGTCTCTATCTCTTTGTCTTATTATCTCTCTCTGTCTCTCTTTACCTCCCTTCCTCTTTCCCTTCCTCCATCACTCTCCATCTCTCTGTCTCTCTACATCTTTCTCTGTCTCTATCTCTTTCTGTCTCTGCCTCTCTGAGTATATGTCTCTTTCTTTTTGGATCTCTCTTTCTGTGTTTCTCTATACGTGTGTCTCTGTCTTTCCATGTGTGTCTCTCTCTGTCTCTCTGTCACTTTCTCTGTCTCTCTCTGTTTATCTCTTTATGACATTGTCTCTCTCTGTCACTGTCTGTCTGTCTCTCTGTCTTTCTCCATCTCTGGGTGTCTCTTTCTCTCTCTGTTTGTCTCTCTGGTTCTCTTTCTGACACTGCTTCTATGTGTGTGTCTGTCTCTGTGTGAGTATCTCTGTCTATCTCTCTATGTGTGGCTGTCTCTGTGTGTGTATGTGAGTGTGTGTGTGTGTTTGTCTGTCTGTCTGGCTCTCACTAATATGTTTTTATCAATGTTTATCAATGTACCTAGTGTTCTACTTTTTGTATAAGTACAATAAATATAAACTTGTTCTCTAGGGGGAAAATCAATAATTTGTCATTGATTAACAGCACCCATCCCCTTTGTTTTTACTAAACCTAACATCTTGGCCTATTGCTAACATGATAGACTTACTTTAATATAAAATACAAAGCAAAAGAAAGCAAACTGCTTTTCTTTCTCTCAGTACTATGGGGGAATAAAGGGAAAGAATTATTCACAAAGTGGAAAGTAGGGGGAAGAAGGTATTCAAAAAAGTACTCAGTCAGTTGTTAGCTATAAGGAAGTATAACACATTGCTTCCATCTCAGTGAAAGGAAAATTCTAAGATTAGGGTCCTATTATGCAGACTAAGTGAATTCAATCATGTCCTTAAAAATAACTTGCATATTTATGACCAAACTTTTAAAGTTTAGAAATACAAAAATTAAAAATTTTAGAAGACTAACTCAATGAAGTTTGTATGTTCTCCCTTTGTATGTCACCCATTGTATGTTTTCACAGTTTCTAGGCTATTTCTTGAAAACAAACAAATGATAACATTATAATGAAAAGAACAACTATTGATAATTGTCTTCATTATTTTAGGCTTTGAAAATATCAATAACATATTATGTATGATTTTATTTTCTCTTTTTAATAGCATGTGGTACAAATAGCTTGAGAATGGGTTAATAATACATAAACCTCATTGCTTAAAATAGAGTTGAATAACTATGCATGGATGGGTCATCCTATAGTTGCTGAGAGAATACCATCCCATAGAAGAGAAAAAGAAAGCCTTCTGAATTATTAAATGACTGATCTCTAACTCATGTAGAATTTGGTTGGGTCATGAGTGAAAGAAAGTTGTCAGGGAAACAAGGAGAATGCAACAATATTTAGGCATTTTGGAAAATGGCTTTAGCTTTTTTTGATTTCTAGTAGCTGTACCAGAATTTCAGACAATGAATTTAATGAATGAAGAGGAACATACTTTTATTTAATTCTAGATGGTTATTTATAAAGCTATAACTAGAATAAACCTCTTAAAGTTATTATAATATTCATTCACATGGTTGTTATCCAAATAAAAAGTGTTTTCTCCAAAAATTAGCTTTTAAACCTTTGGTATTGTAATGAACAAACTGCTTCATTTTTATTTAAAGATTTCATTGTTGACCCAGCATTAGTAAAAGCATGCAGATTGAAGTGGTGATGAGTATAGTTCACTTAAGGTAACAATGCCCAGATGTAATTTTTTTGAACTCACAAACACATCTTTGAAAGGCAGCTGGCCAGAATTAAAGGAAGAGATTAGGACTAATTTTTTCATTCTATTTATGCTAAGCTGACTTTCTTTTAGAAGGATCAAATAATATAGAGTGTATAGGAGCTTCAAAGCCAGTACATGAATTGTAGAAATCCAAAGTTTGAAGATCATCTATTCCTGGTCTCAATCCTTGAAAATTTTCTGAACAAGAATACACTTTGCAGAGATGTATTGGAACCAGCTCAAACTAACTGATGACTCAGCAGTTAAAATTTCATGATCCTCAGAAAACAATAGCTACAAATTAAGACTTGAATTATATATTTGATTGGCTAGATTTAAGAAAGTGATGGAGAAAATATTCAGATTTTTTTATTATAGACACACACACACAAACATTCCACTTGTAAGAACTGGTTAAACATTTGCCAACACACCATTTCCTCTATGTAAAATACTCAAACCATAACTGAATAAAAATTCCTTTTACATCATACCTGCTAGTAGTTTCCTACCATTTGCTAAAGGACCTAATGAAACCAAATGAACCACATTCCAAAACAGACCATGGGACTGTTATAAAGTACTAGCTCATAAGTTTCTTTGTTTTTCTCTTAAAAAATCTAAATTTGTCTCCTGGAATTAACCTTCTTGGTCATTAGGTAATGTTTTTGCCTTATATAAGTTTAAAGTTCACTAAACCCAAGATAATTTTTTGTTTCTTTTTTCCAAAAAAGAGAAAAAAAAACCATCTCCTTAATTTTATATTTGTGATGTTGTTAGTAATACTGTTTTAAATTTAATACTTCATATTTATAGTAAGTTTCATTTTAATTGATTGAAACCAATATTATAGTGAGATATTTTGTATCCTATTTCTGTCCTTTTGTTAGTTATCCCCTGAAACTTGTGTCATCTCAAAATGTGTATATTACACTTTCTGTACATTTGTGCAAATTATTAATTAAAATGTTCAATACTTCATTTGTAAGGTCAGATTCTTGAGGCACTTCACTATACAATTCCTTCTAGGTTGACTTTTAAATACTCTTAAATCAGAAACTGTAATCTCATCAAAGAACATCTCCCCTTCCTTTATTTCTCATTCTTTGTATATAAGCAATATTTCTTCACTTTTTCTTGTATGTTTCATTAGTGATTTTTTTTCCTGTGATTATCCTTTGTAATCTATTATTTATAATTCATTGTAGCCTATTCACATGTTCCATGTGGTTTTCAATTTTTGTTCAGGTGATGATTTCAGTTTTTTAAGATTTTCATATTTTTTGCCTTTCAGCCATGCAATAACAGTGGGAAAGTATTTATATTAGAAATATAGATCTTTATTTCAAGCCAAAGCTTGGAAACTATCAAATAATTTTCATTTACTCCAAAAACAATTTAGTCATTTCTCTACAACCAATGCAGTTATTGAAGATGTTGAAATGGCTCTGAAGAAAACACAATTTTGGCGGGAAAGCATGTTTGCTAGTAATTTCTTTAAAAAACATTTTAGAAGTTTGCTGGGAATTGAGATTAAGTTCAGTAGCCTGTGGTTTGTAGACTTTTTTAAAAAAAGAAAGAAAACTTTGTTGAAAATATTAAACATTTGACATTTTCCAGTCCTGAAGTGCCTATCTTCTTCTTCACTGTTTTGCAAGGGTCACATTTAATGTCTCTACAATACTATAACACAGTTTTTCCCCTCTCCCCCAGGATTTGGATATAGTTCATCTAATTCTGTTGACTTGAATTTATCAAGGGAAGTCAAGAAAGAGCTCTCTTTATTTCTATGCTTTTCTCCCTTTTCTTGAAGCTCAACAAATTTTTCTTTTTTTGTGAATTTTTAAACCATATTTAATTAACTATATTCCAAATATATATAGAAACTTATTTTTATTTTCCTTCCCCACTCTATCCTCTATACCAATTATTCATTTTCTGTTTTTTTTTTTTACTCAGTGTGCAATAAAGAGGTAAGGAATATTAGAAATAAAAAAGCAACCATGTCTCCTATGCCTTCTAAAGAAGTTATACTTGTCTGGGAGGAGTTATTGATAATGATAATGGTGGCAGAAAAAGTATAGAGTGAATTTCTTGCCAGAAATAGTGACAGAATTACCACTGTGATCATGAAAAAAGATAGTTTACAATAGTGACAAAGGAATAAATTGTGGTTATTGACTCTTCCATTAATTTAGGGATTAATATCCTGTGGAGATCATATAATTAGGAATTCTGTCCTATACTTCAGCCCACATATTGTATTTGTAATGCCATTGATTTACTAGCCACAGAAACCACTTTGGCAGACATATAGCAGAGCAATTTCTCCTTTTGCTTTTAAAAGGAGCTCTTAAGAAATATGTTTATTCTGGGTAGTAGCTACTCGATGACATGAAACTTTGGGTCATTTCTTCCCCTTTCAGCAGTCTTTTCTGATATTGAAATTTTTGGATTTTGTCTTAAGCAGCCCCTGAGTTCCTGGCAGGCCTATTTGACTGCTACATGATTTGGTTTGGTTTGTTTTCAGAGCTGACTTTTCCCTAGTGGCTTCCAGAAATTGTATATTTTCTTAGTCTCCAGTTCCATTTATGCTTCTCTAGCTCCTATAGTCCAAATATTGTTACATGGTATTTGTTTAAAAGTGAAAATGGTGCCTTTCCACTAGGCCCACAGGGATATTCTCTTTGGAAAGAAAAAAGCTTTTCATCTCTTCTTCCACTTTGAATCTAATAGCTACTTATCCTTTTATTGGAAGAGCTAAATGAACAGTTCATTGGCTAATCTCTCCACTGTATAGCTGTTTTGGTTCCTTAACAAGCAAAACCTTTTACGTGTCTAACAGCAGTAAAAGAAACCCTTGACATTGCCTGTTGGTGAAAAACTAGGGACTTAAACTATACCCCTTAGCAATCAGTCGTCAAATCCATTTCTTTTCTATTTCAAAGGAGTGGGTTTCATTTTTTTTAACTGCTAATGAAAGCATTACAAAGATTAGCTTTTGAAGAGGAGAGATGCTTTCATTTATTTTCCTTCTGGTATTCCCTCTGCCTCCAGCTAAAGTTTAGAAACTTTCAAAATGTTGCTCTTCGGTACTAAATTCTGTTGATGTACTATCAAAGTGCATTTGGATTATCAAAGCTTCATTCTTATCTTTACAGTTCAGTATTCCTATGTGAATGCTGGTGAGGCTAGAATTGACAGGCATTGTGGCTGGTAATTCCCAACTAGAATGCTATCATTCAGATTCCACAAAGTCCCAGGCTATCTGCAGATGGTTAATTGTTCTCTTTGGTACCATGGAGAGAGACCTGTCTTGTACTTATATGCTGTTCAGGGAGGCTGCCTTCTTTAATAAAGAAAAAGCAACCTCCTCACTGAAGTGAGTGGCAGAGAGACAAGGAAAAATCAGGGGGCAGGAATATCTTGGTTTAGAAATTCATTGTGAAAATGAACCTTGTGATGACATTATCACAGAATTGGCATCATATCCCATGTATCCCCCCTTCCCCCAACAAGTTTATTTTTTGCTTGTTGGTGAATTTCAAATAACATCTGAGAGTTGTCTTGTTCCTAAATGTTCAGAGACTTCATAGCATAGTGGAAGTCTAACACCCTATGTGAAGCCTTGGAAAAGTCATCTAACCCCTCTGAAGCTCAATATCCCCTAGAAAATAAAAAAAGATCAGAGCAGATGGCCTTTTTAGTGCCTTTCAACTATAAGCTTACTATCCTGTAACACATCTGGGAAACTATTCATTCCACATATTCCTACATTAATATATCTGCATCTATATAATGATACAATTATCTATAAAAAGAGTCTGAAGGAAAAAAGCAGGGCTCAGAAATACTATGAGGATAAAAGTCAAGTGAAAGCAGAAGGCAGCAGGGTAATCCCTTCCTTATTTCTCTATCACATAGGAAATTCCATTTTCGTTTTCTCTTTTTCTCTCTTCCTCAGTTATGTCACTCTAGTGTCTAATCTTTTCTTATCATTTTCCTTCCGTTCTGCCTCAAGAAAATCTTATAACTGCATTAAAAAAATCATGTGTCCTGTGGAAAACCCTTAGAGATACATCAATTTGTGTGAATTTTTCAATAAAATAATTAGACTAACCAATTGTTCATCTCATAACTTCTAGTACTATTAGAAGCAAAGAAATATTGTTAATGACATTTGAAAAATGGTTTCAGCAAAATAGCAAGATGGAAGCCAGAATGTAAGATTAGGAAGGAAATGCGATGCAGTATGTGATAACACACATTTGGAAATCCAATATCATAAGACAATGAGTTGGAAAAGCAAGTAAAAAGACCAAGTATGAACAAGAACAGTATTCTGATATTAAGACATTTATAAGGTGGAATCTTGTGGTAGGACCCCTAGTATTTGAGAATTCAAAATGTGGAGATGACTATAATTTTCCAGAGCATTCTTTGGTTCTATAAAGAAAAAAATCCATAGGAAACAAGTTCAGAAACCAAGGCAAGTATGAATTTAGTTTAAAAATATAACCCATCACAAAATGCCTGATATTGGTCTGAAATTTTCATCTTAATTGAGTAGAGATAAATATCAAATGGTTTTGACAGATTTTTTGTCATTGTTTTTATCAAGTTATTTGAAACCTTTGAGAGATACAGTCCTCATTTAAGATGTGGCCTCATTTTCTATGAATTAGTTCTAGTTCTGCCATGGGATTTTCATCAGACTGCTTCATCTAGCTAAGCCTTGAATTTTCTGCCTTTAAAATGGAAAGACTGATCTCCATGGTCTTATCCAATTCTTAATTTCTGTATCCTTGTGACTCTAAATTAAGTGAACTGCTATGTTCTTATAAAAAATAATTTTTAGAAAATTATCTCTATCTCAATTTCAGAACTTACATAAATGTCGGAAAGATAGCTAAGTAGTGTTCTGGGCCAGGAGTCAAAAAGACTCGTTTTCTTGAGTTCAAATTCAACTTCAGATACTTACTGCAAGTCATTCAATCTTATTTGCATTCGTTTCCTTATTTGGAAAATGTGATAGAGAAGGAAATGGCAAACCATTCTAGTATCTTTGTCAAGAAAACTCCAAATTAGGTCAGGAAGAGTTGGGTACAAATCAAAAAGAAAATGCAGAAAATGACAACAAAAGTAAGAATTGTAAAACTATGAGGCTGGAATACTAGGCAGAATTTCCAAAGATTGTTGCTTATTCTTTCTCTCCTCTCTTCTGTTTCTCTTAAGAAAACACAAATTCACAGACACTAGACAATTGCCCTTCATTTACCTGTCATGATTATCTCTATCTCTGGAAAGAAGAACCATTTTTCAGGCATGCACAATGGAATTAATCAGGGAAGTTGGATAGTTTTTCTTCCAAGAATTCTACTACTCTGTGACACTTCTGTCTGGTAGTTTACTCAATATTCTCTCTCTCTCTCTCTCTGTCTCTCTGTGTCTCTTTCTCTCTCTCTATCTCTGTCTCTGTCTCTCTGTCTCTGTCTCTGTTTCTTTGTGTGTTTCTCTTGTCTGTCTGTCTCTCTGTGTTTCTGTCTGTTTCCACCTCTCTTGGGCTCTGCCTGTCTCTATATCTCTGTCTCTCTCCTCCCCCCACATATAATACATATATATATATATATATATATATATATATATATGTGTGTGTGTGTGTGTGTGTGTGTGTGTATTTGTGCATACATACATGATTTATATTGTGTGTATATATAGATTACAAATATGTGTCTGTATGTATTTATATGTGTGAAAATATTTTTCCCCCTCATTCATAAGCCCCTACCTTTCTCTTACTATTCTTTCAATCTTCTCAGTCAATAAAGGAGGTCATTCAGAAAGTTCAGAATTTAAATGGTCTTTTCTGACATACTGCATTGTAGGTCAATTGCTTTAGCTAAGAACTAACCTATCTTATATTGAGTGCTGATCAGTATCCATGTTTGCTGAGAACCTCCTCAAAATATTACTGAAACAAACAAAAAAAGTAGAACCTGTCTACCTACAAGGAAAAGTAAACACCAGAGGAGAGCCCTCTCATGTCTATTGAACTAAGGTAGAGTCAACATAAATATTTTTGAAATGCTGAATTATGACCCATAACAAGCCACTTTCCTCTCAGTTATTTTTCTCTTTACTTTTCATTTGCCTTTCTTATTCTTTCCTTTTCCTTCTCTTCCTTTTCTTATCCATTTTTCTCCTACCTGTACTGAGGTACTTCAGGAGAGTCATTTGTTAATGAACATTATACATAAAACAAAACATAATACAAAAATATGTTCATTCCCCATTTATACTTGTTAAAATTCTTTTCTTCTTTTCAAATGAAAACAGAAAGATGGCCTCTGAGAAAAAAAATAAGTTGTGCTCTAATGGGGATAGATAACACATATAAAAGGAAAGCTGAAAGGGACAAGGGATGTGGAAGAGGAATGTGAGGGTAGGATAGAGGGAAAGAGAACAGTGTTAGATAAATTCCAGAGAATCCATAGTATAGCCTAGAGAGTAATGTATTTCTTTAAAACAAAAGTTTGATGAGGAACTAACCAGACCATTGGAGTGCAGCATACTTTGTGTAGTGAACTTTCAGAGCAAGGAGGCCTCTGTGTCATAGTAGAGAAAATTCAGAGTCAGGATTGGAGCCTGGAAAAGACTGAAGACATAGGCCAGTCTCCTTTTTTTTTGAATGGAAACTGTGAGAGAAACCAGTTAAATAAAAGAAAGTGCCAATTCAATAAAGAAAAAGCATTTATTAAGCATTGTGCTAAACCCAGGAGACACAGATTGAAAAGCAAAGAAGTTAATCCTCTCAAGGACCTCCTCATCCTTAAAAAAGTAGACAACAAATAAAAGCAATATGGCTGTGCCTGGCAGATAGACCTACTGGTTCTTTAGGGCTAGTATTGAGGCATAGAGTAATGAATCTTTTGTGTCATTTCCATAGATGACATATAGATTTCTAATGTTGAACCATTTGAATATTCTAAGAACTTTGGTAGTGAGAACTTTCTTTACTGAGTCTTGAGTAATCATGGATATAAAGGAGATGGAGTGGCAGAAACAGTAAAAGATAATTCAAGGTCCAGTCATTAAAGAAGTTGTTTCCCAGGATTTGGGCTACAAATATCTAACTAAAAATGAGTTTGTGATTTGTGGGGAACTTTAAATTCCTGAGACCCAGTTAACTCAATGGCTCCACTGGGATCTGAGGAAAGGTGAAGCAATAGTATGGTTAGATGTACTTAACACAGGACATCTCATTCTCCCCCTTAAGTCACATTGCTGCTTAGCACCATCCCCCATTTCTCTTCAGATTGATATGATCACCCCATTCATAACCAATCTGCTTTGCTCTATTTGTCACAAAATGATCGTTCTAATTTGTATAATAATTATGTCCGTGTTAATTCATTTATTAAGAAGAATAAAGTTTCATGTAATGGAGAAATATAAAGTTGGCTAAAAGAAGGTCTTTGTACTTATAATATTTACAGATTCAGGGGACTCTAAGATCCAAACATAAATGAACATAAATGGGATGTGCATTAGAGAGGTTTTCATATTGGTCTAGATATAAACTTGAATAGTATGAGTAAAGAAGGAGAAGTGAGAATATACAAAGAATGTGTGTGAAATGGCATAATTTAATGGGTATAAAACACAGAATTAATGTGGTATAAAAGGTAGAATGATAGAGTGGTGCCTTATTGTGGACTATTAAGGCACAGAAATTTGAACTTCATTTGTTAGGTAAGAGGAAACTACTGAAGATTTTTGAAGAAAGCAATGTTATTATTAGGACTGCAAATAAAGACGACTTGACTAGTCACTAATATGTTGAATTTATTTTGTTAATGAGTCATATCTGAAATTTCATGGCCCACTTATTTTCCTCTCCAGCTCATTTTTACAAATGAGACAACTTGAGGCAAACTGGATTAAGTAACAGGATTAAGACTTGTTCAGGGTCATTACAGCTACTGAATATCTGAAGCCAGATCTGTACTAAGGACCTTTTTGCTCTACAGCTGACATTCTATCCCACCTAAATACCCCAAGAGTATTGGTCAGGGAGTTAAAAAAAAAAAAAAAAAAACTTCAGTGGTTTAAAACATACACTCAATCAAAAACATTAAAAGTTGTTAAGGAAAAATGTCATTAAAAAAAAAATGATTTCCAGTCAGTTTCCCCAGAGACAAAATGGAACAGCCACAATTAGACAGCAATTCATTTGAAAACAGTCTGAATATTTTAGAAGAAGGGAATCTAAATGAATCAGCTGTGTAACACAGAAACCAAGAAAACCATTGCATCTTGGGCTGCATTGAGAAAAGTATACTGCTCAAGATTAAAAATATAATAGTCAATTTCTACCCTGTCTTAGACTACTTTTGTAGCAGTATATTTAACTTAAGTATTAAACTTTAGGTTGTATATTGATATAGTTGGCTTACATATTGAAGGAGAAAACATTCAGAATGATGAAGGAATTGGAGTATGTACCACATAAGGACTAATTGAAGAGAGTAGACTAGATAGATCCTCAGCCCAGCTCTGCATCTATGATCTGATTATTAGAGAAACTTTTTTTTTTACAGAGGAGGTACATATGTGTGTGTGTGTGTGTGTGTAATCATAAATAAAAGAAGTACCTGAGCACAGAATTAGCAAGAAATTGAAGTTATTAAGAGATAAATTTCTTATTATTGTCAGATTTCCAAAGTGATAGAAATTTTTCAGCAAAGGCTAGGATATAGACACACATGTATATATGTACACATACATGTGTATATGCTTGTTTGTGTTGTATATATACATATATAATAATACAATTATATTTTATATATTATAATAATTTGGGGAGCATATTGTAGATAAGATTTTCAGATTGAATTAGATGAACTTTTAGGTCTTTTCTAAGACGATGTGATTCTCTGACTCAGAAAAATAACAGTTGAAGAGATAAAAGGAGAACAAAGAGTATAGTTTCTTTGAAGATAAACTGACAGAAAAAAGAAACAGTCTATAGAAGGAGAAGAGAGCCAATAGTGTAAAATACAGAAAGGTCAAAGAGGAAGCTACCTGGGGAAAAAAAAAATCACTGGATTTGGTGACTAAGTAGTTCAATAACTTTTGACATGGGTGGAAAGGTTGTTAAAAAAAATGGAGGAGAAAATGGGTAATGAAGAAATGGAGCCATCCATCATAGATTAATTTTTCTTATTTAGTAGTGAATAGGAAGAAAGAGATGAAATTGTTCTGCATAGTACAAAAAGTGACCAGAGAACAAATAATTTCCTTAGTATATATTCACTTTTTAGAGGACTGAGACAGTTATCTTTATTCTTTACATTTATGCTGCCCATTATACTAGTGACCAGGGGAGCGCTTGAGAAACTCCTTGAAGGAGAGATTCTCCTTGAACCCTGCCTCTGTGAGACTCACCCACCATTATCTTGGTGTGGGACTAGTTGAAGTAATCTCATTTAGCTGGCATTCAGATTTCTATTGACCCCTATTGTTGGCTCAAAACCACTCCCAGTAAATGGTCTCATCTAGGTCTGGGAGTAAAGTGGAAAAGCACCCCAGATGGGACCACGAGAAAAATAATCTTGAAATTCTTTAGTTAGAAGTTTGTTACTAGCTCTTCATGCCCTGATGTAGATGGTATTTTTACATCCCCAGATGTGCTGCCCTAAAAAACCTAAGACCTTGATAACTTGATAAAGATAAAGAAATATTGTCTTATTGCCTGTCTGGGAATGACATCCTTAGTGTGATAATCGTTGCCTTCTGTCTAGAATAGAAATTCTTTTTATTATGACAAATGTATCAAGAAACATTTTGATGTCTCTCTCTTTTCTATAAATATGTAGCCCTGAGACCACTCATTTTTTGACTCCCCTGTTCTAAACGCTCTTAAATTTTCTTTATTTTGACTGTTCTGTATTTTCTCTCATTTGGGCACTTAAGGAGCAGTGACGGCATTGAGGGAATCTCATTTGGTTGAAACGTTTGTCTCAGATTTCCTTATGAAAATAGCAATTTTAAACTCAGTCCTGGCAGAGGACCTAACATGCCAAGGAATTTCTCTCTCTCTGACATAGCAGCAACCTCTGCCTGCTGAAATGATATTCTCTTTCAGCATTATCCTCTCTTTATCTTTTTCATATTTCCCTAACAAGACTTTATACCTTTCTGTCAGGATTTGTCTGCTGGAAACTTTACTTCTCTGTTGGGACCTTGCCACCAAGGAATTTAGTCTTTCTATTCATGCATAGCAAAGGCTGACTTCCCAATGCCAATAATAAACTTCTTTTACCAGTCTAGCTTTTCAGGTTTGTAAATTCCTTTATAAAGGACCTCTGTACTACCATAAGGGGTTCCCACAACTCCCTGCCCTGTGCCAAATCTAGGGAAAACTAGGGGAGCCAAACTTCTTTATTTGGTTCCCTGAACCCCAAACCTGCCACTAACCTCATCATTTGAACCCCCAAATCTAGACCTCATCACTAGGTGCTTGGAAAATACAGGTTATCCAAAAATGTTAATGCAGTTTTAAATTTTAAAGCTAAAAAAAAAAAAAAGAATACTTTACCACTTTTGGAACCATATGTGTGTGATTTTTATAGGATTGAATTTGACCTAGGATAAGTCATTTATTAAAGGTGCTATATATCAGTGGACCATAGTAGAGGGATAAGGCACCCTAACAATGTTTGAGGATCCCTAGATCAGTGTTGCAGGTATGGTAGAAGAATCACAGACTTGTTCTTCAAGTTAAGTGGCAAAGGTTTATTAATGCTGAGAAACATCTGCCTAGATTCCCAATTGGAATAGCAGAGAGCTGAGGGACAGAGAACTACTTTATCCAACCTTCTATGGCCCAAGGATTAGGAAGTCTACAATTGGCATGTTAATTCTATGGCCCAAAGGTAGAGCTAGGGAGTAATCTACAGATGAATTGAGGGTGGTCTGTGAAAGTTGATTAACACTGATCAGATCATCAGTCAACAATGAACTGAGAAGTAGTCTATTCAGAATCAGAGTGGGATAGGAACTTCCTGAGGCAGACTCCCAAACCAAAAGATTTAGGATTTCCTGACTCACTGCTAGAAGAGAACCTCCCCTACCCACTAAAATCAGGGAACCACAAAATCATATTACATCAGAAAGAGTTAGTATATATCCTGAAGTCAATAGAGTCAGGTTCAAATTCTTTTGAAGAGATTTGCTACATGTGTGGCCATGGGCTAAAAAATATTCATAATGATTATGATATAATACTGGAGAAATTGAGGCAAAATAGAGATCAGAGAGTTTTTAATATTTTATTTGGATTTCTGAGAGAGAGAGATTTTCTGAGACCAAAAGAATCCATTTTTGAGCCCAGGGCTAAATGAGACTTTTGTCTCAAATAATCCAGCCAGGAATGTGCATTTCCCATGAATTATATATGGCTCTAAGCTCAGGTAGATAGACAAAGGCATGGGGGGTGGAGTCCAAACTCTGGTGAGTGGGACTCTCCAAGAAGGGACCGACCATCAATCAGGTTCTGAAAGGTTGGGGGGGGGGGTAGAACTATGAATTCTTCTAATTGGGAGGACTTAGGAGGTGTCCAACTAAAGCCAGGAAGTCTGGGACTTAGAGATACCAGTTAGGTATCTGAGATAGGACATCTGGAGTTTTATCTTTTGGGATGCCAGATCTCCACAATCCAATGAGCAGAAAAGGGGATTGCAACCAAGGGGACTGAGGTAGAACAATTCAAGGAACTGAAACAGAACAATTTAGAGAAACTGAGGTAGGACAATTAGGGAAACTGAGTCAGAATAAAGGGGAACTGTGTCAGAACAATAATAACTAATATTTGTATAGCATCTGATATGTGCTAAGCACTTAGCACATTTTATCTTAAAAATAACTCATAGAAGTAGGTGCTATCATGATCTCTATTTTTCAGATAAGGAAACAGGTTTCCTTAATCAGGGTCGAAATGTGATGCCAGAGAAACTGAAGCAAGACAGAGATTAGGGTTTTTAATATTTTAATAGTGGAGAATTTTGATTATCGAAGCCATACTAGCCATAGCCAACCAGTTGGCTCTTCTCAAAGCATACAGTCACCAGCAAGTAATTCCAGAGACTTTTATAGGGTTCTATCTATCAGGGAAACAAAGGCGGGGGTGGGGGAGTATGAGTGAGTGGAAATTCCAGGAAGGACCATAATTTTTTAATTCTGATAAGTTGGGGGTCAACAAGATGGTTTAGCAGAAGACAGGAAATCTAGGCCCAGGAGAAACCCAAGTCTTTGAGATAAGCCATCTGGAGATTTATGATTCTTTGGAATATGAGAATGGCCAGGGCTCCCTATTCTCTCAGTCCTAATGGGGCAAGGAAGGGGGTGGTGGTTTGCTACCAGGGAAACTGAGGCAGGGAAACTGGGGTATTATAATTGAAGAAAACTGAGGCAGGGAAACTGAGGCATTACAACACATGTAGTTAGGATCTGAGACTGGATTCAACCTTGAGTCTTTCTGATTCCAAACTCAGAATCCTATATACTGTAGCATCTAAATATTTCCAAAATTCAATTTAGTCTTTTGGAAAATGGGGAGAATAGTAGAATGCACCTCAGAAAATTGCTGATAAAAACAAATGAGAAAGTATATAAAAAGCTTTATAAAACTTCATGTATGTAATTGATACCTGATATATTGAACAGAAAAACTAGTGCTAGGTGAATGCTAGTTGTTATTGAATAGAAAAATCAAGGGATGTTTAAGGAGTTCCATGTAAAGAAATAAGAAATGTGTTTTGGGGTTTTGGGCAGCAAAGGTAAATTCTTGGTTCAGCCCCTTCAGATAATAACAAGCTTGATTAAAAGGTTTAAAAATTGCTGTTTGTTCATTGGGTCAAAGAAAAATCTTTAGCGATTTGCTTATAAATGTGGTGTTTTTTCTCTTCTGTTTAAAAAACAATTTGTGGTTGCCCTTGCCTCAGAGATCATTGAAATCCTCAAAATTAAGTACTTAATGCCCATCAAAGAGAAAACAAGCATGGTAGCCTAGTAACCTCTGTTGGAATCAGGGGCTTAGAAATGAGGCTAAGTAGTGATTCATAGAGATGGTGATTATGTGTTTCAGCTTATTCCAGTATATAAATTACATTTAACCCATTTTCTGTAATTTGAAATTGATACATTATGGTTTTAAAAGGTTACTACTACTAATTCCTGTCAATCTCTGACCCTTTTAGTAAATATCCAATATTTAACTTAATATCTTAATATTCTTTAGATATTTACCATCAGGATTCATGTTTGTTTACTTTTTGTATAATTATGAAATTCACATTTTGATTGCAAGAATTTGATTTGGTTGGAAGCACTTAAGACTTTAGGAAGACTTCATTTCAGCCTTCAAATAAAGAATCCATTAACCAATTAGCTCTTTTTCAAATAATATGTTTTTCTCAAAAGACTTTCAGAATTATAGAGGGAAAAATATATACATAATATATAAATATATACATATGTATATCTTTTTCTGAAAAAAATAATTTCCCCTCTGATTTTTAGGATTCAGAGTCTAGTTTGTTTATAGTAGATTTAGGAAATCAGATTTCTGCTGCCTGCTACCTGCTGAGATCTAACAGGGAGAAATTGTTATTTGAGGGACTAATAACTTCTTATCCCCAAATGCATAATAGGGCAAAATTAGAAGTAAGTTTCTTTCTGTAGAAATTTATAACAAAACTGTGCTTACTTAATTTGGGTTGATAAAATACCTGTTGTCATGGAAACAAAGTCCCTCAAGTAAGCAACTGAATTTATCTTTTCCTTTTATTCACATATTATAAATTTACGTATCAAGTAAGATCTACCTAAGAATGGTCATGCACAAACTCTTGGAAAGATATCTTATGTAAGATTATGTTGGGATGGGGTGATGTAACTTTCTCACCAACAAATGCAACCTGAATCAAATGTATAGAATCCTTGAGCTCTGTCACCTCACATAGCCCAAATCTGTATTTGGCCATAGAAAAGTGTCAAAGGTCCCCAAAAGGTTAATTTCCACTGAAATATAACAAATATAGATTTGGTTCTTTTTGCTATAGACCTTGGGTTATATAATAGTACATTTCAGAGACAGCAAGAGATAATCAGAATAATAGAAAAGTAACACAAATACTATAACAAAGTATAGAAATGATACATTAAAAAAATCTGCGTTTTTCCCCCACAATGCAATTGCTGTAGCATAGAAGTGTCAGATTGGAATCATTCAATTAAAATGTTTTAAGTAGTTACATCAGTTTGAATTGGCATATACTTAAGGTAGCCTTAAAATTGCCAATCTATTATGAAAGCATCATTTTCAAAGATGATAATTGTGTTGAACTTACTATTACCAAATAAAAGCATTTCTTTTTCTTGGAGCACTTTCCAAAGATGTATTTCTCTTGAAGAGAACCCAAATGTTGCCATAATTTCCACCTTCAGCATGGTAATTCTCTAACTAAAAACAAAAATTGTGCTGTTGAAATGCTGATGTAAATGTATTTTTTTCTTCAGAAGTGAAAAGTTTATATATACAAAATGATATATTAAAATAAAATATCATCTTTTTAAAATTGTAATTTCCTTTCCATTTTTGTTTGTTCTATGTTAACTTGAACTTGACTTTTACCAAATGAATTAGTTTCATTACCAAAAAGTATCAAAATGAATTTTCTTTCCAATATTTCAGTGTATCTGGAAAGAAAAAGTACTGAATTTCCTTTTCTTAAAGGACATCAGAGCTTGGATGATTTATAATGAATTTCAGTAAAATTTAGCACAGATATTAATATTATATATCTATGATTGAAATGAATGAATAAATCTTAGAAATATTGTTATTCCCTGGATATAGCAATAAACTCTAAAAGGTAGTTACTCCAACTTTCTATCAACTATAAATCTTTGTTAACTTAAACTTCTGAGTACCTGCAACACAATAACTGATAGTAACAAAGTCCCTGAGATCCTGTAAAATCCTCAAGTTCATTGCAAATCATGAAAAATGGATTAAAATATGGTCAATATGAAATTAGTGTTCTGTATTTTATTATCTTGTAGATTTTCAACTGTTAATCCATGGCATATGAAAGCATTTTATTAACCAGAATATTTCATTAAGAAAAGCATGCTGATCACAGTGAATAAGTTTCCCGGTTTCCCAACAAAGATGTTTAAAACACTTTGCAACATGATTCAGATTTGTAGATATGCAGGGTATAAACACTTCACTTAGAAATATTTATTCTAAACATGAGTCAGAGTTGTTCTTGATAAGAATTATTGAATGTACTTTCTAAATTTGAGAAATCCTTAAGATGAAGTGATTCTTTTTATTAAGTGAAAATTCTGTGAGTGATTAGATATCTCTAAGAAAAATTTGTGCTGTTGTTAGAAACACACTCTTGACATTTAAAATCAGATATTGAGGAAAATTTATTAAAGAATAATCTTAAGGAATTGTCTTAACATTTCTGGCCAGAAGCAGATTGCACTTCTCTTCGGGAAGAGGGAGCCCTGAGCAGAGAAGTGGGAGAAGTTAGCTTGACACAGTCCCTCTCTTTAGAGATGGGATTGGTCCTGTCCCTTCTGGTTTATAATCTTTTTGATCTGCCTACTATATGTTTCCTCTAAAAATGTATAAACATGTTCCCCCTCCTTTGTTATACACTCACATTTTAAAAAGACAGAAAATCCTCCTATGTGGTGTGCTATTTAATTTAATTAATTGATTTAATTTAATTAATCTATTAAGCAGGCAATAGTGATTTGATCACCACGTCATTGACCCCAACTAGTTTGGACTGGATTATGCTGGATCAGTTATTATTTTAAGTTTCTGATATTCTCAAAAGAACCTGACTCTTTCTGATTGGCCTTGTGCCTTCCTAGCTCTCAATTCCTTGTTTGCTCAAGACTTCTGTTGATCATTTAATTGTTCTGTAGAATCCGAACCTACCTTAAACTCTTACATTCTAAAAACCTCTTGGTCAATGATAGGTGATAAGCATCTGAATATTGTTTTGGACTAAGAGAATCTAATCCCTAAGGTAAGCAGGCAGAAGGTTCTGATAGAGACCAGTTTAGCTCTATGGTGTCACCTGTTGGGGAGGTGGTCCAATCTGAAATCTATATCAAACTCCTGAGACTCACATTCTGTAGCGGTCTGGATCAGTCTCACCTTGCCATGCTCCATCATGAATCCCAGTCATGTCCCTGAGGTTAAATTTTACTTATAAAATATACTTGCGGGCCATCCCATGGTTGCTACTTTGCTTTGAGTTAGCACACATCACAGCACCTTGCCTTGTGGTGTCTTTTCCCTTGCCTGATGCTATGTAGTATCTCCCCTAACTCCACTATGCTTCCTAATCTCATTTCTCCTCCTTACAGCTAACTAACTCTTTTAGGGTGCTCAGTCCCTTTCAGAATTTAGTTTGCTAAGGACATGCCCCAGCCTCATGGGGTGCTCCCTTTTTACAGGGTGATTGTGAATTTCTCTGATGAGGGGTGCCTGAAACTGAAGGGGGGACCCCGAAACTCTTTCTCTGAAACTTCTTCAAAGAGAAAATCTCTTTGAATTCCAGCCTCTATAAAAGACCCTGCCCTTTTTAATGAAGCCCTAAACAGCTTCATTCTGTTATCCTGAGAGATCAGGACCACCTCTATTGATAACACTCACTACTGATTAAGCTCCCTATTGAGTGGAGATTAGCTTAGAGACAATCAATTCTAAGATTCTCTATTTGATTCCAGCTCAAACTGCACCCAGCCCTCATCAAAGGCAAACCCCAGCTTCTAGCTATAAAATGAGCTAAATTGGGGCTCAGTCCTTGCAGAGGACCTAACATACCATGCCATGCTATGCCAAGGAAAACTCTCTCTCCCCTTGGTATAGTAGCAACCTTTGCTCGCTGAAATGATATTCTCTTTCAGCATTACCCACTCTTTATTTCTTTCTCACCTATTTTCCTAACAAGACTTTATACTTCTCTGTTGGGATTTCTTTGCTAGAAACTTTACTTCTCTGTCAGGACCTTGTCACCAAGGAATTCAGTCTTTCTATTCATGTATAGCAAAGGCTGACTCCCCAATGCCAATAATAAACTTCTTTTTACCAGTCTAGCTTTTTGCTTTCATAAATTCCTTTATGAAGGACCTCTGCGCTGCCAGAAGGGGTTCCTACAACTCCCTGCCCTGCACCAAATCCTAGGGAAATCAAGAGGACCCTGTGTCAAACTTAATCATTTGGGGACACAACCCCAAACCTCTTCATTTGACTCCCTGACCTCCAGGAACCCCAAATCTCTTCATTTGTTTTCCCGAATCCCAAACCTGCCACTAACCTCATCACTCTCCCACTCTATTTCATATTTACCATTCCCAGTGTCTATTATATCCCTTCTTTTGTCTGTAACCTATTCCTCCAAATAAATCTTCTTTTGCCAAGGAGAAGGGTCATTGTGAATTCTTCACATGACTTTACAGCAACTTTTGGTGCCTGTCATCATTTGGTGACAAACCCCACATCATAGATCATATCAGTACCCACTATTCTACACTACCTCAAGTTTGCAACACTATGGAAACCCAACTTTTCAATATTTCTTACACTGTCTTTTTTTTTTTTTTTTTTTTTTTTTTTTTTTTTTTTGCTGCTGTGATAGTTAAATAATTTACTTTTACTTTGAAAGAATGAGAAGCAACTAAGGAAGTGTATACAATCAATACAAATGTTTGTATTGATGTTTAAAGTGTTAAACAATTGAACAACAGGAATAAATATTAGATTGCAAAGAACAAAAATGAGGAAAGAGACAAAATCAAATGTAGAAAGCAGCAGCAATAATGCCAAGATTGTTAACCTGTTTTCACTTAGGAGACAAATTACTATTATTGAGTCATTTTCAACAGGCCTAACTCTCTGTGATCTCATTTGAAGTTGTCTTCTTTTTTAGGTTTATATTTTTATTTATTTGTTTCTCAACTAAATAATATTAATTTAAATTAAATATTAAATAAATATACTGTTTTTCTAGTTTTTTTTCTTTTTTATTGAAGTTTTTTTAATTTTCAAAACATATACAAGATTAATTTTTTTCAATGAGGTTTTCTTGGCAAAGATATGGGAGTGGTTTGCCATTTTCTTCTCTAGTTCACTTTACAGATGAGGAAAACAAGGCAAACAGACTTAAATGACTTGCCCAGGATCACACAGGTAGTCACTTTCTGTCCTATAAATAGTATCATAAAATCTAGCATATGGGCACAAGGACAAAAAAGAAGAAAAAAAAGTTGTAAAATGTAATGTAATTGGGTTGTAGTTTGTTTATTAGGATTACCAGTTTCAAAATATAGTTATCCTTTTTAGTCAATAAGAATTTATTAAGTATCACCTATTGGTCAGTCACAATGCTAAGCACTAGGGAGTCAGAAAGGACAAAGACAATCCCTGCCTTTGGAGGGGTGGGATTTAGAAAGAAAATAAAATAGTTATGTATAAATATATACACAACAACAGGAAACAAGTATCTGAAGTCAGAGGCAAGGCACTAGAATTAAAAGAAATTGTAAAAGGCTCTGGTTGTAAAGTTAGATGTTAACTAAGACTTGAAAGAAGGCAGGAGAGCCAGGAAGGGGAGAGTGAAGGGAGAGTATTCCATATGTGTGAGAAGGAGTAAAATTGCCTAGACCAGAGAGATGGAGTGTTTTGTTCTAGTAAGAGCAAGGAATCAGTAGCACTGGATCAAATAATGTCTTTTGGTGGTGGTCTGTAAGGTGTAAAAAGACTGTAGAGATGAGCAAGGTGGGCTGCTGAAAGTAATTTATAAAGGGCTTTGTATGTCACTATAAAGTTTTATATTTAATTTTGAAAGTGATAGGAAACCATTGGAGTTTGAGTAATGGGTTGACAAAGTTGGATCTGTGTTTTAAGTAACCAATCACTTTGGTGACTGAATGGAGGGTAAATTGGAATAGAGGAAGACTTGGGACAAGCTGACCAACCAGCAAGCTACTGCAATAGTTCAGGTATAAGGAGATAAGGATCTGTCCCAGCATGGTGCAATATCAGAGGAGAGAATGGAGTGCAAAAGTGAAATTAACAGACCTTGTCAATAGATGGAGTACTGAGGAGGAAGTATAAGTTAAAAGATAGTGAAGACCTTTACACTTGGGCAGCTGAGATGCCAGTGCTCTCAACTGGCATAGAAAGTTTTGAAACTTATAAGTTTTTGTGTGGAGGGTATTCATTGATTATCTTACATCCCATTCATGTCTTATCTAAATCCTTTGTCCTTTACAACTCCAGTCTAAATAAAATGTTTAAATGAATGAATTTTTTTGTTTTTTGTTTTTTAGAGGGAGGAGAGAGACTTGGTTTTGTGGTATTGGATCCACCTATTCAGAAATGATCAATTAAGTGCAATTAAATTTCACACATTCACTTAACTGTATTACTTCTCACTCATTCTCTTATCCCTTCAAGCACTAATTACCTATTATGAATAGATTAGATAAATGTAGATATTAAGTAATTTTATATAATTCTTAGGGGGCTTTTCAAAATCCCTGAAATATAAAATGAAATAATTTTCTATAATCTGTCATTATCAGTAATATTTGTGACAGTAGTTAACATTATCAGTAATAGTTTGGGATTATCTCATTTCACTTAAAATTTTATTAAAACTTTTTAATTTTCAAAACATATGCATGGACAATTTTTCAACATTAACCCTTACAAAACCTTGTGTTCTAATTTTACCCCTTTGCCCCCACTTCCTCTTCTAGATAGCAAAAAATCCAATATATATTAAACATGGTAAAAAATATATGTTAAATACAATATAACATACAAACTTGCACAATTATCTTTCTGCACAAGAAAAATCAAGTCAAAAAGGGGAAAAATGAGAAAGAAAATAAAATTTAAGCAAACAATAACAAAAAGAGTGAAAATGCAGTATGGTAATCCACACTCAGTTCCCGAAGTCCTCTTTCTAGGTTTTTATGGCTCTCTTCATCACAAGATCATTGGAACTGGCCTAAATCATCTCATTGTTGAAAAGAGCCACATCCATTAGAATTGCTCATTGTATGATCTTGCTGTTCTTATGTATAACGATTTCCTGGTTTTGCTCATTTCACTTAGGATCAGTTCATGAAAGTCTCCCCAGGCCTTTCTGAAATCTTCCTGCTGATCATTTCTTACAGAACAATAATATTCCATAACATTTATATACTATAATTTATTCAACCATTCTCCACCTGATGGGCATCTACTCAGTTTCCAGTTTCTTGCCACTACAAAGAAAGCTGCCACAAATATTTTTGCACATGTGGGTCTCTTTGCCTCTTTTAAAATCTCTTTGGTATATAAGCCCAGTAGATCAAAGGGTATGCACGGTTTTATTGCCCTTTGTGCCTAGTTCCAAATTGCTTTCCAGAATAGTTGCATTAGTTCACAATTCCACCAACAATGTTTCAATGTCCCACTTGTCCTGTATACTCTCCAATATTCATCATTATCCTTTCCTGTCATTTTAGCCAATCAGAGAAATGTGTAGTGGTACCTCAAAGTTGTCTTCATTTGCATTTCTCTGATCACTAGTCTCATTTCACTTTGACAATGAATAACATGAAATTAATTTTTTAAAAATAATAATAGCTAACATAGATGTAATACTTTAAGATATATAAAATATTTACATAGGCAATTTCAATCAATCATCACAATGATATGAAATAAGTGCTATTAATATCTCTATTTTGTATTTGGGGAAAGTGAAGCAGAAAGATTATATAACTTGTCCAGGATAACAAGGATTCAAACTCATCTCTGAGTCCATCCACCATATCATGTATAGGCCTAATTTAAAGGGTATGGCAGCCTAAGAATAAGCCCATTTTAAAAAAAAATTACTTGATAATGAGTGGAATAGATGGAGACTAGCTATAGTATATCCATTCCTAAACTTGGATATACCAGCTTTCATCGGGCTCAGGAAAGTAATTAGGAATGGCCACCACTTCAGAAAGGCCTTAATGTGTTGGAGCATGTGACTTCTGTTAGCCCCTACTTCTCACTGGTTATTCTGATGTCTATGAGAGCAGGATTTTCAGAGTCTCTTCAGTGAACAATCAGTCAATAACATTTCTTTACTTAATAACACCAAGAACTCAAATATCCTGAAAGGAAAATCCAGTTCCATGAGTGAGGAAAAGGCTGAGATAAAGAGAGGACTAAACTCCTTTACTATCTAGTTATCTTCCTGTTTTCAGAGATCCAAGGAAGATTTTATAAACTATCTTGAGAATCAAGCTTAATTTTTGCTATTGTTGTTCCTTTGTTTATTTTATGTGAGGTCAAGTATCTCAAGCTCAGAAATCTCAATAAGGGGGCAAGGATCAAGGAAGTGTATAAACTGGAGGAATCCCTTCTGAGTGTGAAAAAAGGTTACATAAACGGGCCTAAGAAGAGGAATGTATGAATGTTGTATGATTTTTAAGCTATGAGTTTTTAGAGTGGCAAGGCTCAGCATCTTTGTTCAAATTAACTTTAAGTGAGAACACTGTTGAAAACTTTTCATTGAAATACTAGTTATATTCTCTACTACTATCTTGCTTATTTCTGAAAAAGATAGTAAAGTGGCAAGTGGATTGAATTTGTCTATGACTACACACATATACTATACAGAATTGTTTTATCCTAGAAGGGAAAATGCTTTATTTGCCATGACCAAAAAAATATCCATTTGGAAGTGATTGCCAAGGTAAAAGAATATGACTTAAAAATCTGAATATTTTGTGTCTTTTCTCAAGTTACCAATGAAAAATCCAAAATGTTTAGTCACTCTTTCAACAATGAATTAGCAGATACTCTTCAGGATCCCCTTTAGGATTTTCTTGGCAAAGATTACTAGAGTGTTTTTGACATTTCCTTCTCCAGATCATTTTACAGATTAGGAAACTGAGGCAAACAGAATTAAGTCACATTGTCATTAATTTGCAATCATTCAGAAAACGAGAATGACTTCTGTGTTTTATATAAAGTATAGTCTTTTTTGGCATATATGTCAGTAATTCTTTCTGGTGTTCCCATGTACAGATAATTTAGTCTGTATGCAATTTATTTACTACCGCTTGATTGAGAGTAATTTTTTTTAATAGAAATATGGAATTCTCAGGAACTACAATTTTCAGTAAAGAAAGCAAGAGGGGGAAAAAAAGCGATATTTTTCTGTTAAAAGACATGTGGCAAACTACTTAATGCTGTTATATTAATTTTCCTGAGTGCATTTTTCAATCATGCTAAGCCTGTATTCTGAATTTTATTGATTATTAAGGGCTGAAACACTTAATAAATTGAACATGACTAATGGTAGGAATTCATCAAATGTTCTTGAAGGGGGTGTGTGGAGCCAATTTTTTTAAAGTTAGATTTTTAAATTGTCTTTAATATTTGAGCTACAGTTTCCATTATTCATGATAGTCATAGACTTTTAAAAATAGTACATTATTATTACTTGGTATTGATTTCTAAATGATCACAAACTTAAAAATCTAGAGGACCAGATAACATTCATTTCTGGTTGACAAGTCTGTATTAGGGAGGTATATAGGGAGAGAAAGAACCTGAGATTAATTCCTAGCTATGCTACTAATTAACCATGTAGCCTTACATGAGCCACTTTATCCTCTGTAAGTCTTAATTTCCTTCTCTGTTAAATGAAGTTGATATTGCTTCTACTTCATACTTATGTAAGATTATTATAAGATTTATAGAAAAAATCAACCTATAATTATTAAGTGCTTACTTTATGTCAGACACTATTAAGTTATGGAGATAAAAAAGAAATCATTTTTGTCCTCCAGGAACTTATATTCCATTTGTAATAATGTGTACAAAATTATCTTAAATGTATACCAAGAAACTGATAAATTTGAAATGTTACTATTTTGAATAATATCAAAGAATGGCTGTTGGCAGAGTTTTGGCCTGACTTACTGGCATGGCTAAGATAATATTCATTTGTAGAGATTAAGATGATTCTAAAGTCATAGATAATAGGTTTTATGTATGTGTGGACTGATGTGTATGTGTGTGTGTGTTCGGATATTAGAGAAAATATGAGGTAATCCTGTTCCTAAATTGATAACTCCTAGATCCATATAAGGGTCTAGAATTTACTAAGGGCAAGCCTTTAGATTTCTTAAGGAAAAAAAACAAGCAAAAGCAAAATTCCTTATCACTTCATTCATCATTCAATGAGCAAGAAAATGAGCTTTAGTAGAAATTCCCACTACTCAAAATGGGTAGGGATAAGAGTTCCTTTGAGGGCCTCTGTTTGGGCTTTGTGAAGATAGGGACACAGCTGTGAAAGTGTATCTTGAGTCTTCAAAGTCTATGAAATATATGGCTAATTGTAGTATAACATAATGAATATTCATCGCTGACATTGTCTTGGAAAAAAGGTAATAGAACTTTCATTTTCTTTGTTCTCTGAAATGAATAATCCTCTCGAGATAGCGCTATTCTCATATCTCATACTTTTCCCAAACAATATCCAATGATAAGTATTTTATTATTTCTATTGTACTATATTGGAAACTGAGATTCTTAGAGACCAGTGTCAAATAGGCATCAAATATAAAACTGTATAGCACCTACTTTACCTTTTAAGTCAGCTAAAGAAATTCATAGTCATTTAAAGTGATGATTCAGGCTAATAAATGATTATTATTCTATCCTTTTGCTTTGTAGATGAAAGGAAGTAACTTTAACATTATAAATGAGTTAGGAATAATCTGTTTCCCCACAAGTTCAATTTACAGCAACAATAGTTGTGAATAGAAATCCATTTTATGAGCTATCTTGATAGTTTAAAGTGGATTCTCATAGCCAGAGGGTTGTGTTCCCTACAGTATATTGTCACAGATAGAATTTAAATGATAGTCCTGCTGAACTTTATAGAAAATTCTCATCTTTTTCTACATCCCCTTAGTACTTTTCTGCATGCATTAAGATTAATTAGATAATCTTTCTCAGGTGCTTTGAGCTCCATGGAGAAAGACACTGTAACATGGTAGTTTAAATGGTTGTTATTGACTTCAAAGGCAGCTGCAGGAGGGCTCAGAAAGATGAATATTTTATTGATAATGACTCATGTTGAATGCAATTGTGATGGTTGAAACAGTAACTGGTTTTATATAGTCATTTACTCTACTATCAAGTTGGTGAAATTAACCAGTCCACTTCACAGAGAACCTCAGAAAAAGGGACAGCCTGTGTCTCTAACATTCATTACAGTGGTGAATTTGAGAGGATTGAAGTGTATTAGTTTTGAAGGATATTGAGAGTGTTTGCTTTCAAGGAAAATTTACTTTAGTCTTGGCTCCTCAAGTAGGGTGGGATGACTACTGTCCAACAAGTCCAACAATTATCATTATGCCAGATTATTATAAGAATTTTCTAAGAATAGGATAGTTACCATCCCATGGATCTGTTATGAACTATGTGAAGGCTATCAAAGGACAAGATTCAAAGCAAGACAAAGGAAATACTTATCAAAGTTCTATCAGTTAGCTCTAGGCTAACAAATAAAGACTCTAATGTCTTCTAGTATTTATAATTCTTTTCCAGGACTGACTTCCAGTGCTTTAGGAGAAATAACACCATTCAGATCCAAATCAAGAATAATAAGATCTTAGAGTGATGTAATATCTTCTATTTGTTTTTTTTGTTTTTTTTACCAGCCCATCCAAAATCCAGAGTAACTCCCAAATAAGAACTTCAAAAGATGTAACAATGTTAATGTAGCAATGGGAGGGGGCCCTAACTTATTGGTACCCCGTTGATTTACTCTTTAGATCATTCTTGGAAAGAAAAGGAAAAAATACACTTTAATTCCTTGTTATCTCACAAAAGAGATTTGTATGGGGAATTTTTCAATAAAATTTTCATGTGTTAGTAACTACACACACACACACACACACACACATACATACACACACAACCCAGATGGGGGGACACAGTCTCTCTTTGAGGTGATTATCCAGTTTGTAATCCTTTATCAGTGTCAGAAATAAAGTTTGTAGTTCCCTGGAAAATGTCCTTCACAGGAATTAACTAGGGAGGAAAAAAACAAACAAAACAAAAAAAAATCTTTCTTTTAAACATCAGTTGCATTTCTGGAATAGCTAAAAATCAATGTAACTACATGATCATATCTTCCTATATTTGAATCTTGTACTTTGAAGCTCAGTTTCATAGGAATAAGGCTTGTGAGTGATTTTCTTCACTTTCCAATATAGCTGGCAAACAGAAATTAAAGAGAAAATGTACAGTTGGCTAAAGTAGAATGACTAAAGATGGACAAGGCTTCATATCTTAGAACTAACTTCCTTCAAAGTACTTTCTGTTGTATGATCTATATACAACTATCTAGTTGCTTATATAACATTTCTCCCTTAGATTATAAATACCATGAGACTGCATTTTTTGCCTTTCTTTGTATCCCTAGTGTTTAGCACAATTTCTGGGACTTAAGTGCATAATAAATGCTTGTTGACTAGAGAGAAGTTAAGCACTTTACTTAGAGGAACACATGACATCTATTGGAAAAATTTTAATCCACGTGTTTCTGAAGTTGGCTCTCTGTCTGCTATGCCAATACCAAGTTTCATCATATATGGAGATATATGTTTCTATGTATCTAATATATATTATATTCTATATGCAAATATATATCTCTAATATATATTATGTATGATATGTAATATATATATATATAATATAACTATAGATAAACACATTTGCTTACATATATGTGACATTTTATTTGCTAATCTCTCAAAAAATAAGTCAAAATAAAAACCACTGTGCAAATAGTCTCTGTCCTCTTAAGAAATTACATCCTCAGAAATATAAGCATGGGACACATATATCCTAGTAAGTATTAAGATGTTGGTTTTTCTCTTTGTCTTTGATTTTCTTTTTAGAATAAACATATTTATACTTAAAACAGAGCTCTTTTTCCTAATCATTTTTATTTTATCAAGCATTATGGATGTCATTGTAATTGGAATTTGATTGTCATTACCTAGTAGGAAAATTCCTGTAGTGACAAAAGGGTTGCTTGCTATTTGCCTGGAAATACAGGCATATCTAATTCTGCTTAAGGATTAATTTCCAGGGCTGCTGAGGTATGATGTTCATCCTAGGCAAGCTACAGAACAGTCATGAGAGAACTACACAAGGTTTTTTGGTAGCTATAGACTACCAAAGTGCCAGAGAATAATAAGCTCCAGAGAAAAATATTCTCTGTTAATTTATTATTTTAATTACATATATACAGTTATATTTGCATATATTTAATATATATTTTATATATAATTTCATGACATAATAAATTTATTTTTATATGTATACATATATAAACAAAATATACATATATATAATTAAAGAGTTGACAAATATATGTAAAGGATGTGTATAAGGATAATTAAGAAGGATAGGGATCATGTATTTTGGAAAAAGGAGATAGGTGAACTGTCAAATGCTGAAAATGAAAGATAACCCAAATTCTTCTCTGATGTTGATTTAACAACAACAACAACAAAAAGACCTAGAGGAATAACTCAGTCATAGAGAATACATCCCCTTTGGATAAATTACAGGAGAATAGGATCATATAGAGTTAAAGAGACTCCAGAGATGATCTAATCTAATTCATTAATTTAATCAAAGAGAAAACTGAGGTCCAAAGAGTTCACTGCCAAGTTCATATAGTACTTCCTATATTTGATTATGAATCTTCTAAATTTAAAAAGCAGCATCTTTATAATTGGGACATATATGCATAAGAATTATATGGGTTGAGAAGTATAGGTTAGTTTTGATGTATACTAGTCAAAGGAATTATTACATTATGAGTTCACAAATTGACTGGAATATTAAAATGAAATAATAGTATGAAACAAGTAAGTTATTTCTTTTTCCCTAGACAATAACATTCATATTGTATAGGAATATACAATATTCCTGTAGGGGGAAAGACACTGCAATGCTTTGAAAGCCTAACAATTTCTACAAGATCATAGATTTAATGGTAGAGGGGACCTTAGAAACCATTCAATCCAGTCCTTTAATTTTTTACCACTATTACCACTAATAATAATAATAACAATAATAGCTATCATTTTAAGATTTATAAAATTCTTTAAATATATTGAATCATTTACTCATCATAACAACTCAGTGACTTGTGTATTATTATTATCTCTGCTTTATGTATGAGTAAACTGAGGCAGAGGGGCAACTAGGTGACAAAATGAAAAGAGCATTGAGCTTAGAGTCAAAAAGAATTGTCTTCTCGAGTTCAAATCTGGCCTCAAACTGTTACTAGTTGTGTTATCCTGGGCAAGTCACTTAACCCTGTTTACCCCAGTTCCTCCTCTATAAAAAATGAGCTGGAAAAGAAAATGGGAATCCTCTTCAGTATCTTTGCCAAGAAAATCCCAAATACGGTCATAAAGAATTGAACACGACTGAAAATGAGTGAATACAATAAAAAGGAATAAAACTGAATCAAAGAACAGTTAAGTGATTTGTCCAGGGTCACGCTTGTCATTTTATTAGGAGACACTCTGTTTTCCAGAGCTAAGGCTCAGCAAGCAAGTTGTACCCTTGGCATAATAATAATCCTTTGCATCACTCTATGGATGATCTTACCCTCCGACAAAATTCTACAATTATTGTATTTCTTTGACCAACACTAGGTGTTCTCTGAGCTCAGATAATCCACTACTCTATCCATATATTGGTCAGGAAGCCCTGCCATGAATCAAACTTATTCCATTATTGTTGATATCCCTCATTGTCAAGGTTACAACTCACTGCACAGCCATTGGTATAAATATTGAGATTTCCCTCCACTGCCTGGGAATCCTATTCCCACACACACACTAGGAGTGGGGCTCTGGCACATGTGTCTTTGCTTACAAGCCATTTCCCTCAGTTTGAAATTAAACTTCTGTTTGATTCTTGACTATATTTCCTGTGGTTACATTTGTCTTACTAATAAGAAAGCACTGTGGATGTCTTGTACTGTATTTGGAAATGGATTTAAATAATTCCTGATTCTCCTGTCTCTATCTTGGTTTGTTGAGCTCTGGTCACCTTCAGGTTAGCAGCCAGTTCTCTGCCCAGTTGACACACTGCTAGCATGTGACTATTGGGGGCAGAATTTGAACTTGTTTCCCTAAATCCCAGTATAATATTCTATCCAATATTATACCTAGTTTTGGGGCTAGAATGAAATCAACATTAGACCAAGAGGCAAAGAATCTTTTGCTCCTTGGCATTGTAAGTATTCTGTGACTTTGGGTCCATTGTAGAACTTCTGTACTTTAAGCATTATATCTATAACAGCAGGGACTGATACAAATCACTTTCAGTATAATAAAGTTATCAAACCACTTATCCATCCATTGCTTCAAAAATATTTACTGAGGAGTGTTACTAACTGTGAGACATAAAGGCATATAGAGAAGCAACACAAGATATTTATTCTCAAGGAGTTTACATTCTACAATTAATTTTCTATACATTGTTCTGGAGTTTCTGGCATTTATAATATATTTACCCAATTTAGAATTTTCTGACTAAGTTATGTGGCATATGATAGACAAACTTTTATCAACTTAAAAGCATCCCCAAGTACAGTCACCTAGCTATAGATGAGGCACAAGGTATATACTCTCTTTTCCTTCATGTTATGAGAGGATACTAATAATGTTATCATTTTCTAAACTGGAATTCTCAGTGTTGACAGGATTTTTCTTTGTTGGGAAAAGATAATGGCTTTTATATCTCCACTTTTATTTTTGTCCCTAGGAATCCTGGGTGGGAGAAATTGTGGCTAATGAATTCCAACTTGAATAGGGACTCCCCCCAAAAAGCTTCTACATAATTTTTCCCTCAAACAGGGACCATCTTCCAATGCCTTTGTACCGTCCCTTACAGCCTCATTCAAATCTTCCCGAACAATCGTGTAAAACAAATAATGTTAACAAACTGGCCACAGTACATATTCTATAGTAGTAATACTCTTTCATTTGCTCACATCAAAAAAAAAGTTGTGAAATTTTTCAGAGTATTTGGCAAAAGTTCAGCTTCTTCAAAGAAATGGACATGCCCCTACATAATAGTGCTAATATCTGCAACATTTCCAGAATGCCTCATTTCTAATTGCTTTAAGAGATAGTTTATGAGCCATGCACAAGAAAATCAGTCTCATTTTTTATACTTATATCTCAAATGGCATTATCTGACTTAATCACTCACTTTATTTGCCAGAATTATAAGTGTCTTGGATCTTTCAAAATATCAAATACATCCTCAATAGGTGACATATTCAGTTGTAGAACATATTCCAAAGCAAGCGTAACATGATCCTAAGACAGTTTCAAAAGGAGAGGTGCAAAAATGTTTTGAACCAGGGCAGAGTCATTAGAATAAGAATATAACATCCTTAACTGACTACTTGAAGAGAACCAGTAATCATTTGAAAGTATAAGTTTTAGTTTGCTTTTTTTAAAAAAATCATGTACTTTGTGCTTAGTTCTCATATATTAGACAGGGGAATACTTATGGTAATTAAATGAATTTCTAGTCATTTTTGTTCAACAAGACGCCTTCTAATAGCTTTGTATAGTAGATAGATAAAGGTTCTTTCATAAATACCACCATGAAAATGTATGTCCATTAATAAATGGGCAGTTTATTTGATGAATAGGAAAGATATTCACCAGAATGAAATCTTCTACATCTTCCAAGAGATTTTTCTTTAAAAAGAGAGAAAAATGGTAATTTTTCTTTCATATAAAATTTAGTGCTATTGTCTTCAAACACCATTGGTCTAAAGGTCTTCTGTGGGGTAAAGAGTATACACTTATCTATAATATAATTCTTGATTACTCTTCAATTTCTACATTTCCTCTGGGTACATTTCTGAAATGAAAATACATGATGGAATAAACATGACGTAGCTGTATGGTCAGACATTGCAAGGGGACACAGGGAATAGTGGAAGAAATAAAGATATTGCAGATATTGGAAGCTAAGTTCTGACCACAAGTGAATTTGTCTTTAATATTTCTATACATCTTTCCCGGGAAATCTTGACCCCACCCTATTTATCCATATTGCCACAAAACAGGATAGAACTTACACAAGTAACACCTATTGTACTTAAATGCTAAATTGTCCTGTCACTGATTTCAGGTGAGCTGATCTATAGTCATTCTCTCTGTAAATGTCAAGAAAGATCACATTCCTACCCAGGCCCTACAATGTACTTGGAGGAATGATTGCATGGCAATGAAAGTAATGAGGGCAATGAAATCTCTTAGCTTTGTGCTGATTCCCAGAGAGTGCCATTTATTCTGTAGTACCTTTAATTGAAAGAGGCTTTTCCCCCCTCCCTCATAGTAATTGCTACTAAGGTTTTGTCATTTTTCACTCTTTATGTTCAAAATATAGATAAATCTAGAAATGTAGCTTTTATTGAATCCTCTCTTATGTACTGTTGTATACTTGACAATTTTTTCTTAGTTTGTATGTAAATTCAAAATAAATTTAAAAATTAAAAAAGAAATGTAGTTTTAGAAATTTAACAAGCATCTGTCATTAGTGATGGTGAAAGTTATTGATTCTTCATTTTTTTATTTTAATGTCATTTTCAGCTTTCTGATATTATCAAGAAGAAGAGACAAAGACCTGTAGTTACAACATTTAAATATATGTAATATGGAACACCCAGACCCAAGAACTCCTCTTCTTTTTTTTTTTTCTTTATTTTCTTGCAGGGCAGAATGCAGACTTTCTAAATATAGGTGAATAATAAATGTGTATCATTAATCATTGATAAGATAGTAGCAAAACCCAGTATCAGCATAAACCTCTTCAACTTTGATGAGTGTATACTGCTGTTTTAAATAATGGCATGAAAGGAGTGGAGCTATCCAATATAGATTTACCATAGTAAATGAGTTTATGTTACTGTATATATTTTGTACTCCTTACCCAGTTATCAATAACCAGCTCTATGCCTAATAAAGGGCAGCTCAAGCAGGAAAAAAATAATTGGCATTCTTCATGGAGCCAGCTTATTGATGAGGTGGATAGAAGTAATATTTTTAGCCTGCTGGCTGTCCATCTGTAAGCAGTTTCCTAGAGCTGCCACTTTTCCTTTCTCTGGAAACTGTTATGGCTTTGTCTGCCCAAGGAAAATAATGAGATCCATCTATCAAGCAAAAAATAAACAATAAACTCTATACCTTCCAATTAATTTGTTTTCACCTAGGTTTACCAATGTGCATGCAGTTAACTATCCATCATATTCTATGCATGCAAAGGAAGTGCATTTCTCAGAGGGTCGAATCCATTAACCCTTTTGCTAACAAAATATATATGAACACCCTCCAGCTAAATCAGAGACTTGCAAAAATCAATCCTTTCGGAGAGCTCATAAACACTCCCTCTTTCTCACTGGTGCACACAAACACTGAGTGTTTGATGAAACAGTGTAATGCTAACCAAATAGGTTGTCCTCATTTATCCCTCTAACAGAAGTATTCTTTCCTTCTTAAGTGGCCTTCTGATTTTAATATCATGCTCACATTTCTAGGAATTGCTGTGAAATGGGCAACTTGAAACAACAACTTCAACTTGCAGATGTTTTTCATTTGTTAACAATGCCATTTAAAGGGAGTAAGGCAAGGTACATAAACTGTCAAATGGCATTTTTTCTTTTCCCCTATAAAAAAGTACACATTATTCTAAATAAGAGATACTCAAAAGATGGCTCCAAGGCAGTCATTTATTCATAGGATTTTGCTGACATTTATAAACTGCTCATGCTTACTGCATACAACCTTGTTGCTGGTAAGTGGTTTGAACAGCAGAAGGGGCTCTGGAATAAAATACCTGCCTCATCTGTGTTCTATCAACACCATTAAAATAGACTATGTTAAATAAGCACCCAATTCCTATTTTAAAACTTATAGACCATTGTGATGAAGGATTCTGGAAGTTTCCTACTTATTTGTTGGAGTCTTTCTCAGAGTTCAGTTAGCCAATTGGTTAGTTGGCCCTCTTTCTTTTTTTCTTTTGTAAATAAAATAATATTTTAAATGGTGGTTAGGTTCTCAAGTCAACCAACAAAACCTCTGTAGAATGATGAGATTTTTAAGCTGAGAGAAATCTTATCTAATCTCCATGCACTATATATTCCTTGTTTTATAGATAAGGAAAGTGAGGCAAAATGAAGTTAAATGACAATGATTGTAGTATCTGTCACTTAAAAAGCACAATAGTCTATCACCACCAGGAAAAAAATGAATAGGAAGTATTAATTTCTTTTTAAAATTAATATGGAATTTAGTGAGTTTAAGGAGATTAGAAAGACAACTTATTGATACTTTTTAAGAACAGGAGGAGATTAATGTAACTACTTTTTATGTCTAATTTCATGTCAGAACTTTTCCTGTTGTAGGTATCACTAACAGTACTCTTACACTTTCTATATCATCCATGATCAGGGTCATTTGTGTGTGTGTGTGTGTGTGTGTGTGTGTGTGTGTGTGTGTGAGAGAGAGAGAGAGAGAGAGAGAGAGAGAGAGAGAGAGAGAGAGAGACAGAGACAGAGATAGACAGAGACAGAGACAGAGAGAGAAGAGAGAGATGAAAATTAAAAAAAAAAAAACTGGGAAAGAGTTGGAAGATAGGATAGAGTTTAAAGCATCTGTTGGGGAGACTGTGGAGAGAAAGATCTAATCTTTAATAAGTCTAAAGATCCTCAAACTTTTTAAATAGGGAGCCAGTTCACTGTCCCTCAGACTGTTGGAGGGCCGGACTATAGTAAAAAAACAAAAACAAAAACAAAAAAAACTTTGTTTTGTGGGCCTTTAAATAAAGAAACTTCATAGCCCTGGGTAAGGGGGATAAACGTTCTCAGCTGCTGCATCTGGCCCGTGGGCCGTAGTTTGAGGACCCCTGGTACAGTTTAAGGGAAATGATAAAAACTGATAGTTTTATAAAATTTTTAATTTGTGTAATTGTTTATTTGAATGCTATGTTCTATAAAGATGGAGAATTGGAATAAAATTGTGTGACTTGCTCATCTATAACAGAGCTTGGATTTAAATCCAGATTTTCTTCATTCAAAGACTCTCATCCACTTCAGTAGGTGACAATGACACAACACGAGCAAAGATTATAGATGAGGAAGGGTTTCACATTTCTGTAATCTGTTTCATTGAAAGACTGAGTAGCAAAAACTAACATAAAACATGCTTCAAGAACTCTAAACAGGAATAACAACTGCTATAGTTAGTAGGAAATTTTGAAGGAAACGTAGTTTTTCCTCCATCAAGTCAGGAACAAAATATTACTTTTCAATAATTAAAATGTTAAGAACCTTAATGTAATTCAATCTAGTTCAGACTAACAGCATATTCTCCCCATAACCTCTACACTTAAAACATTCCCAAACTATCAGGAAGGGAATAATAGCAAAGACATAGCCATTGGGCCTTTTTTGGGAGGAGAGGAGTAAAGATGTTTCAAATTCTTGCTCTTAAATTGATGGAAAGAAAAGTTCCTAATACCCCATTCCCTATTCATGTTTGTACTGACATAAAATGGAGAAGAACCAATACAGAGAAACAAAATAGATAATTCATTCCTCCTCTGGAGTGGAAGATAATAATAGAAACTTCTCCCTTTCTCCAACTTGGTTTGTTAATTGTATTTCTCTTGGGTCAATATTAACATCACTTTATATCCCTAAGGTAAAAACTAGCTAGTCATAATAAGAATGTGAGCTACGAATGGAGAGAAAATAACTTTGATCTTAGATAATCTACATAGAGTTTGAGCTGGAGGGAAAAAGGAACTGGACTGCATCTTCCTCCCCATGTTTTAGCTTCCTGCCTCAGAAGTACCAGGTGCCCAAGCCATAGCTGAGCTGCCTGCTGTCTACTCAAGCCAAGATCACAGCATGGGTCTTCCTTTCTTAGGGCCAGAGACATAGATGGGACAGCTGATACCTGCACTCAGCTGAAAAGGCCACTTGCTATAACAAGAGCTGAGAACCTATTTAGAAGAACAGGAAAGACTGCCAAGAAGATTTTAACAGGCATATCCTGAGCCTGGACAGAGACACAGGCAGGATGGTAGGAGGAGATTTCAAGAGAACTCCTGTTCAGTTATAATCTGTTTGGGAAGAGTGCCATCCAAATTCCATAAAAAAGGAGGACACTTTTCAATATCCTTCTGTCTCTTTTCAAGCCCCCAAAAGGGGCTTGATAAAACAAGTCAAGTTCACATTCTGCATCATGTTTTGAGGTTTTCTTTTATATAACCAGTATGTTTTAGTGAAGATATAATGCACAATTTTCCCTCTGATTCTCTCAAGAGTTTTGATATGGGAATATTTATGCACTGACAATAAAGTGTCATTCAATGATTTTGAGGAAAAAAGGCCAGTCCAAAACTATCTTTCTCTCTGTCTGTCTGTCTCTGTCTCTCTGTCTGTCTCTTTCTGTCTCTCTGTCTCTCATTCTTTATATAAAGAAAATTATAGAATCAGACAACATAAGCATTGAGGGAAAAAATGCATGTGTATGGGGATAGTGGTGATCTTCATTGAATTACAGAGGGATTATGCTATGTAAATGCTAAGCACATTACAAATATTATCTCAATTGCACAACAGTCCTGTGAGTTAGATGTTGTCCCCATTTTTCAACTGAAGTAACTGAGACTAAGAGGTTGTGATTTGTCACAGTTTTCTAACCTCTTTTTCTGGATTTCACATTAAAGAAAGCTGAAGCCAAAGAGGTTACTTAACTTTCTCAATGCCATACAGTTAGTAAACATACCACCCTATTGTTCCAGTCACTTTTGGTTTAGAAGAAAACTGCATTCATGTATGCCTAATGTTCCAAAAAAAGTCACAACTTTTAAAAAATACATCTGTTTTTCTTTCCATGTAAATAATACAAATGGGAAGCTAGGTGGTGCAATGATTAGAGCACAAGCTTGAAGTCTGGAAGACTTGAGTTCAAATCTAGCTTCCCGTATTTACTAAGTCTGACCTTGGACAAAGCACTTAACCCTGTTTGTTTCAATTTCCTTATCTGTAAAATGAGTTGAAGAATGGCAAACCATTCCAATATATCTGCCAGGATATCTGACCATATTTTTAATGGAACCTAAAATTCATGATTGTTACTTAAGTTTATCAAACTCAGGAGTGCCAATTTATATTGTGGCCCAGATGGGGTCACAGAGAGTTGGATATGACTGAAAAAATGTCAACAACAAAATAATATAGGATTTAAAGAATTTGAAAATATATTTAAATATTCACTTCTCTGATTGACTAAGTTGTTCTAAATTGCTACACCTTTTAGTTTGGGAAAAGCAAGACTTTGAGGAGTATCTACATCTCAAAAATATGTACATTTCAAAGAAATTGTATAACTTATAGAGGAAAGAATTCAAATTGCACCTCTTACACAACTGGCTGTGTATGACTTTGAGCAATAAAATTAATTCACTGTTCTTACAACTCTTTAAAACTCTAAATTGAAAAGAATATAGGCTTGAATTGGTAGAGGAAGGGTTTTTGTTTGTTTGTTTTGTTTTGTTTTTACTGTGAGCTTTCTTTAACAATGAAACCATAGGTCTAATTGTCATCCCTATTAATGTTGATGCATTCTTCGGAAGAAGCACCAGAAATTTGGTTTTATATCTTTTCTCCCCCTAACCTTCCAAAAAAATGTTCACCAGTTTTTCCTTATTTAACAAAAATTACACTAAAAGTTACATTGATTGTCTAATGGGGATTCCATTGAACTTAGTGCATTAACTTATAGGAGTGAAATCTTTTGCCATTACTGTAGATTGGACTTTGTCAAAAGAAAGGTAAGATTTAATACAAGACCAAAGTAGATTTACTCTTCCCTCAAGAATTCTTTCCTGTCACTGTATTTTGATCATTTTATGTTTTTAATGAGTAGGTCCAGGAAAATTGCCTTAAAAAGTGAGATGAATAATCCTCAAGCATTATCTATTCTTTGCCATATGATTAATAAGCTTCCAAACCAAGAAAGATCAGAAGTAGTCCCCAATATGGGATTCTCAGAATTCTCAGGAGAAATGGGCCCATGAATACTAAAAACAGTAAAGAAAATTTTGCCATTTTATATGAGGGAAAATTCCAGTTTCTCACAGATAACAATTGGTCTATTAAGAAAACTTTGGGACTGGAGCCTAGAATAAATGAATGTCTGTTGTTTTCTCTTTAATTAATTTCTTAGGATTAAGGTGGTAGGAGTGGGTGGGAAAGCTTATAATAGAAAGAAAACTGCTTGTAATAATAAGGATGGTTCACATTTACTTAGCACTTTAATTACTTTATTCACAACCTCCCCCACTCCCCAGCTGTAATGGAAGCATAGTGTTCTCCTTTTGTGAAGATTTTGAGAGGTCTTAACCTGCTCAAGGTCACAAAGAGCAGGACATTTGATTATCTGTAAAATGAAGGTTGTAACTGATGTTACCCAAGGGTCCCTTACTGGTTTTTTCTTTTTCTTTCTTTTTTTTTTTTTGGTGGTGGTGGGGGGAAGCAGGTATTTTTTGTTTTAAATAAAATTGGATGATTTCTTAGAATAGTTGAGTATTCCAC
This sequence comes from Sarcophilus harrisii, assembly GCF_902635505.1. NCBI lineage: Eukaryota > Metazoa > Chordata > Mammalia > Dasyuromorphia > Dasyuridae > Sarcophilus > Sarcophilus harrisii. The sequence goes on along the minus strand of NC_045429.1, from coordinate 174,185,892 downwards.
ACAATGTGTTCTGAATTAAAACATTTATTTCCACCAAATTCACTTTAAATATTTTGTGAATTTGGCTGAAAGGGGAGGATTTTGCACTTTTAAATTAGAAGTAATCTAATACTGAAAGTTCATCATGTCGGGATTCAGTCAGTATGTCCTTAGATTTGAATGAATAAACATCCCAAGAGAATAAAATGTAGGCATGTTTACAACTCTCTCCAAGCAATGTCTTTCACTTTGTCTCAGTTTCCTGGGCCAGAAATGAAAGTGATTTTAAAAATACTCCTTTTTTTTTTTTTTTTTTTTCTTCCCAGGACACTGATGAAACTCAATATACTCAGCAGTAAGAGAATTCATTTGGATCCAATTGAAATGCTATTGTGGGAATCATCAGGTCCTTTAACAGATTCACTGATATTTTTAATGGAACCTAAAATTCATGTTTGTTACTTAAGTTCAAACCCAGAAGTGACAATTTATATTTTGGTAATAAAAAAATAACAATCTATAAATTGTTTAGGAAATTGAAGCCCTTGAAATGAGCTACAAAGTTAAATGCAATAGTATCACAAAAAACCAATAAGTCAAAAGGGTTGATTCATTACAACTGTAAAATTGTTATTGTTATTGCTTAGAGATTAAAAAAAAATCTGACAATTTGAGAAATATCCTAATGATGAATGTGAAAATAACTTTTTAAAAGGAGTTTAAAAATATATTCTGCATTTCTCAACACTTGAGGTTTATCAAAGTAAGCTTATCTTAGTTGAAAACAGATGAAATGAAAACAGCAGGAAATTATGCAAACAAAACATAGGTTACAGGGAAGGGAGAAGCCCGTTAGACTATTTGCATTAAGTAGAATTTAGACTATCAATCCCATTGATCAGTAACTAGCAGTGTATTCCAGTGAATGTATACATTGCTAATCATTCCAATCAGGCAGGTAGACCACTGATCAGAAATTTGGTTTCAGAAATTTAAATGTATTATAGAAGCTACTTGCAGTCCGGGAATAATTTCTTCTTTAAAACAGTGGATTGTCAAAATAAGTACATTCTTATGTTTTTCTGGTGGAAGACTAAATTTTTCTTTTCACCAAAATCACAGCTGTGACACCTCTGCTAAATTGTTTTCTAAATAGATGCCTCATTTTGACATGGAGCTGGCATTGGTCTTTCAAAACCTATGTCAAAAAAGCATGAATATAACCAAACTGGAAAGTTTTTAGTACAAATCTAGAAATAGATTGTATTAAACTTGATCTGAATATGGAAGAGCACTATGGATTATTCACAACAAAGATGAAGAAGGAGTGGATTCCAAAGATGGGGACAGCCAGTGAAAAGGTAAAGAAATGAGAAATACAGTGTCATGTATGAAAAATAGCAATCCAGTATGGGGCACATTGAATTTGTAATGTTTGGGGAGGGAAGAGGCAAAAGACAGGATTCTCATCAAAGTGAGGGGACCAACCCATTTGACTATGATGATAGCAATATGAGTGGTAAGGAACTGAATGCAAGAGATATTGTTATGGTTAAAATGACAGAATTTATCAACTGAATTTAAGGAATAAATGGGAAAGAGGAGTTGAACACAGTGCTGAGATTGCAAAACTAGCTATTTCAAAAGAAAGCCCATCATAGGCTTAAGGAATTTAGAAAGAGGTGGTTACCTAGGGATTAAGGATGATGAGTGTGGTTTTGCCCTCTTGAGTTTGAGCTTCTCACAAGACATATGAGTGGAATTTCTTGGCAAGCAGTGGTCATGGAAGACTGGAATTCAGAAGGGAAATGAAAAATATTGAAGTCTGGAAACATTCATCTTTGATATTTGTAGAAAGGATCACTGAACCAAAGGTACCTATAGATCACCAAGAGTGACATCTGTAAAGAGATAAGAGGGTAGGTAGCAGTAAACAGATGTGGAGCAGGATCTGAATGGTGATGCAGGAAAGGAGAATATCAGATGGGCAGAGTGTCTGGCACATAATAAGTGCTTAGTAAATATTTTTTGATAATTGATGATGATGATGAAAATAGAACAAGAACAGTGTCATGCAAAGTCCAGGGAAGAGAGAATGACTACCTAGACTTGAATACAGGTCTTCTGACTTATAACCAATGATTTTATAACTATACTGAATTTTGCATCAATATAGCGCTAAAGTTTTTATCATCATAGTACCAAATCTAGAAGGGGCACGAGTTCTTCTGCTCTAACTCCCCTCCTCCTCAATTTTGTTGTTGTTCAGTCATTTCAATCACGCCAACTCTTCAAAATCCCACTAGGGATTTTCTTGGCAAAGATACTGGAGGGGTCTGCCATTTCCTTCTCTAACTCATTTTACAGTTGAGGAAACTGAGGCAAACAAGGTTAAGTGATTTGCCTTGGTGCTTTAGTAAGTGGCACAGGAATCTTCCTGACTTTAGGCCCCATATTCTACTGTACCACCCAGAAGCCCAATACTCTCAAGGAAACTGAAGCCCTTGTGATTTAAATGACTTGCATAATGTCATGCGAAGATTTGGACTTTGATCTTCAAATTTGGCCTAATGTTCACCCCACTAATATCATATTTCTTCTTTTCTAGATCTTTGACATGTTTCTCATTTGTGTGTGTATGTGTGTGTGTGTGTGTATTCTCCCCTTCTACACTGTCAAACTGGGGAGAAGGGGGAGAAAGTAGGAAAGTTGAGTTCTGAAAAGTTGAGTTCTGATGGTCATATGCTTGACCTTTGTTTTATGTTTGAATATGTTTTTTTTTCCCATTCATCTAATCTAAATATACAGGTTATTTGAAAAAAAAATAAGCATACTGACTCTTCTTCAGAAGAGTCATATCTTTTTTACTATCCTTAAATCAAAGTCATAACATTTACTGCATACACTCACTCTCTGTCTCTCTCTATGTCTGTCTCTGTCTCTGTCTCTCTCCCTCTCCTTCTCCCCTACCCACCTCTGTCTGTGTCTACCTGTCTGTTTCTGTTTGTCTCTCTCTCTCTCTGTGTCTCTCTGTCTCTATCTGCCTTTCTCTCTCTCTCTCTTACTCTCTGTAACTGTGTCTCTATGGCTGTGTGTGTGTGTCTTTTTCTCTAGACCCCATCTCCCTTTCCCCCCAATCTCTCCATATACATGTACAAGTGTGTACATATCTGTACATATGTGTGGTGCTATTTTAAATTCTCTTCATAATAATTTTATCTTTCTAATTCCAGAACTACATTCTGAAACATGGCAGCCTTTTTTTTTTTTTTTTTTTTTTTTTTTTTTTTATCTTTTCCTCTTCCTCTTACTTGTCTAGCTGTGTGCTCTTTGATTGCATTGGCAGGAATCTGCAAAGCTTTAGCTAATTAATTGCCTCACAGAGCAGGAGAGAGTGCTTACCTAGATTGCATTTGCAAAAAGAGCAAAGGATTTATTAAGACATGGAGATGTTGATCTCAATTCATTTTTCATACATGCATGTACACATTGGAATTAGAAATGAAATTTTATTAATAGTATGATAATGATTTATCTATTAATAAAACAATAATGAATTCTAGAACCATATAAATTTTGGGTCTAAAAAGCTATGCAAAAATTTTTTAAAAAATATGATTTAGCCATATGTACTTTTGTACAAAAATACATGTTATAGAATCGATTTTTCTGCTATTAGTACCTTTATAAACAGGAAGTCACATAGTAAAATGCTGCTATTAAGAAACACAATGCAAAAATATTTGCTCAAAAGAAAATTAATGATATTTGAAAAAAGAAAATAAATTGTGCCATTCTATAAAGTTGAGTTGGATTTATTGTATTGCATTGAAAATTAGAACAATAGAAACACCCAAACTTTTAGTTTGGAAAAATCTTAAATACATAATATACTTCCCATCAATTCAAGTTATTTATTTTTAGGCAGAAAGACGATGTTCTTTAGTTGATGGGTAAAATGTAACAATCAATCTGTAATAAACATCTTTCATGAGCAACGCATTGCAGGTTTCTTGCTATCTTCTCAATCTATTTCCTTGTCAGCTATTCTGCTCCTTTCTGGACTTCTTTCTCATCCTTCTCTCTCGATCTGAAGCAGGAGCTGCCAAGCAAGTGGAGAATCAATATGACAGCTGAACACAGTGCCTAGAAGAAAAAGAGCCTGAAGACAATTATTTTGGAAAAAAAACAAAACCTAAAACTGAAACAAAATATGTTTCAGTGCCCTCTGAGGGAGAAAGTTTGTGAGAGCAAGAACCATTCTTTAGAAATTCATGATATAACTGAAAATTTGGGAGTGATTTGCCTAATCTTGTTTAGTCAGCATGAGAGGCTAAATTTGAATTCAAATCCCCTGACTCCAGATTCAGTGCTATTTCCATTATTGCATTCATTAAGGCTCACGTCCTCAACTTGGTTTCTATGGTTTCATTTAAGACTTAGTTCCCACCTTTTTCAAGAGGCCTTTCTGATCCCCCTAGTTTCTAGAGCCTTCCCCTCTCAAATTATTTTCAATTTTCTCTGTAAATATTTTGTATATATTTAATTACTTGCATGGTATCTTCCTTATTTGAATCCAAGGACTTATCTAAAGATTAGAATCCAAGACTGTTTTTGCCTTTTTTATTTTCTTTTTGTATTCTCAATGTCTAGCATAGTGTCTGACATATATTGCTATTCAGTCATTCTCAGTTGTGTCTGATTCTTCATGAGGCTATTTGGATTTTTCTTGACAAAGATACTTGCCATTCCTTCTTCAGGTTATTTTACAGATGAGGAAATGAAGGTAAACGGGATTAAGTGACTTGTCCAGGGTCACACAGATAGGAAGTATCTGAGGCCAGATTTGAATTCAGGAAGACTGAGTCTTCTAGATTTTAGGCCTTTCTCTATCCACTATTCCACCTAGCTGCTTGTCCTATCATATATTGAGTGTTTAATAAATGCTTTTAATTGTTTGCTAATGTTGCAATTCCACTTTTTTTGGTCTTCATGATATTTGATCATTTGCAAGGATACTGAAATTTTCAATTCTTGCTTTTCTGTATGTGTTTAATATACTGATGAATTTTACTGATTGAATACCAGAACTCAAACATTGCCTCATTTCATTTTTCGTGGCCCTAAGTTCATTCCCCAGTATTTTAAAACATACAGACCTTGATTTTTATTACTGAAGTCCTGTTATGTCTTACTAAATTTGGTGCTTTCTCCTATAGAATATTCAAAATCAGTTTAATCCATAAAAGCAGTTAGATAACCAAATTTCATTTGTGGTCAAGTCTTCATTAACAATGTCAGGGTCACCATGCCCTAAACATTTCTGGAAATTCCTCAACTAATGGACGGCTTGCATTCAAGTCTAGTTGGCATTTTGTCAGGTCTCTGGATGCTTCAATTATTTGGGTCATTTGTGTGGGGGCAGCTGTCCAGTTAATCTGGCAGCTACAATTCTCTGAATTCAGTGTCTGAATTCCTGGATTTCAGTCATTCAGGAAGGCAGTATTTCTGCAATTTCAGACAATATTGTAATTGATTATAGAATGTCAGTTGTGTGACCTAATAGGGCTAATGTATAATTGGGGGCAGCTATTTGGTAAGAGAATAATCACCTTAAAGTAAGGAAATTGTGATTTCTAGTCCAACTCACTAAATGTTTGACCCTAGACAAACTGCTTACCCTTTTTCAAATATCCTCAGCTGTAAAATGGGGATGTCAATAGTATCTGCCTTCCAAACTACATAAGACTCAATTGGGATAATATATATGTAAAATACCTTGCAAATTTTAAGTCCTAAGTGAATGGTAATTATTATTTTTATTAATGTCTCTCAAACTTAGTGAAAAAATGGACCATAGGAATATTCATGTTGAGAAGTGTGCTTACCTCCAACTTTCCTATAATTATGACCTTCATGAGTGTGTAGAAATAATAATCACATTGATATGGAAGATGGTTAGTGAATCATTTAGACATTAATGATGGCTGATATCAATTAGCAATTGATTAGGCATTTTTCCACATCTGGTCTTTATGCCAGTGTCTAGTTAGTCTTTCTTCAGAGCTGTCATTTGATCTGTGAACTTGGATTTCATGCCAGAAATAAGCTGAAATAGATAAATGAGCCTGTATTGAAATCACACTTTGCTTACTTAGAGGCCATGTGGCTTATTAAATCTCTATGGCCTTAGAACCAGAAATATCTGGAGTCATATCTTACCTCCTATACATACTGACTGCAGGATCTTAGAAAAGTAATTTAACTTTTTGGTTAAATTTAGCTAAATTTAATTTTAGGCAGCACTCAAACAGTGATGTGAAAGTACCAATCTTCATTAATAAAATACATTTCCTTTTCTATGAGTTCCCTATATCTAATAAAATCATGTCAATCAATTAAGCATAAGTACTTATTATGTGGCAGGACTGTTGTAAGAACTGGAAATACAAGTAGAAACAACCAGCCAGCCCCGTTCTAATGGGGAGAGACAACATATTAAAAAAAACAAAAGTTGAAAAGAAGGCAGGGCTAAAAAATTCTCATGAAAGATCTTGGTAGACTAAATCTGTAATTGAGTGCTCACATCTTTCCTGGTCTTTATATTTCTCTGCTTTGTTGCCAAATCCATCTCATAATCTTTCCCCATTTACTCCTCAAGCAGGAGCAGCACTCTCATCCATCTTTGTGGCATCCATTCCTATTTTTTTTTTTGTGCTCCTACAAAGTTCAGATATTTAGAATATGACTTTTATCATTATGCTGTTGTGACAATCCCTAAGTGACCTACTTGAACAATTTTTTTTAAATTAGTTAAGAAGTTATTCTACTATATTCTTTTCCTTTAGCCATGATTTTTCTCACAAATGTTACAACGGGTATTTGACAAATAAACTTGGTTGCAAAACAGCACACATAATTTCCTCATGCCCTTGGAATTTGCAGTTTTCTGAAACAAAATGCATGAATCTGATGATGACAATATCTTATGGAGAAGGCCACACAAATAGCTGAATGTTTTCCTCCCTCTCTTTATTACTATTCAACTCACCATAAAAAAATGACTGCACAGTCAATTCAGAAAGTTCAACCATTTTAAGACACTATGCTAAGGACTAAAAGATTCAAAGTTTAAAAAAGACAAAAAATAAAATATTATACATCCTAAAGGATAATCTATTTTATTTGCCTGGGAAGAATATAGAGGGATGAGAGGGGAAGGGAAAGGCAGTGGGGAGAGAAATTCAATTGATACTCAGATCGGTAAATATAAATTAGGGGAGAATACTAATAACTCTGGAATCAAGAAATTTTTTAAGAGACATTGGAGCTCAGTCTTCAGTAAATCTAGGAATTGTGAATGCATTCTAGTCATGGAAGACAAATTCGGCAAAAGAGACTAAGAGAGGACATAGAATGATTAGTTCAAGAAAGTAGACTAGACTGGCTAGAATGTATGGAGCCCATGGAAGTGTTAAAACAACATTAACTAATTCCCTGTTATATTATGACAAAAGACTATATAGGGAGTTGATATATAAAAAAGATAACAAAGAATAGAAATAAGAAGTAGAACTATGACTTACTGGTGTAGAGAATTTTGGAGGAGCAAATGTTTCCCAATTGCAACTTGATACTTTCTTTTTGACTGGCAATCTTGTAGAGTTATCTAGAGCATGAAGAGGTTTGGGCTTACCAGGGCTCTAATGGCCAGTTTGTAGATGTCAGAGATGAGACAGGAACTTCAGTAGCCCTGGCCCTGAGGTTAGCTGTCTATTGTACCATGATGCCCATCTAAAATAAGGAAAATTTGTTCATTTTGAACTTATTCTTAGTTTGTATTAAGTGATCCTTGATGATCCTTTGGAAGGATTCAATTAATATACCATCATTTCTTGGCTTTGCCTGATTAAGATTAAAGGACATAGGAATGGATTTTGGTATAATGGTAGTAATATTTTTAAAATGGCCTCTTAGAGACAGCTCTTATGTCTCAAAAAACTAGTACTACTGAGGAAATCCAAAGTCTCTTTCATCTATAAATAACCTGGGGGAAAAACAAAGCCATAGGGAAGTTATTCTTCATCAGCATTAATAAAACCTTGGTTACCTTATTATATAATCTTTCATGACATTAAAAGGCTACCATTGGATACTTTAGGTTTAGGGAAAAATATTGCTCCAGGTTTTTAATCCATTTTCCTATGAATTTGGATATATTAATGGACATTAAGTGTTAAATTAATTATATTAAAATTTCAGAAAGCTCCAAACATGATGTTAAAATAGATGTTATGAAAGTCATCATTTTAAGATGTTTGAGGATTCACCATGGTTTATACCAGTGGTTCTCAAAGTGTGGTCTAGAGAATCCTGGGGAATCTCTGAAACCATTTTAGAGGGTCTACAAATTCAAAAATAGTTTTTGTTTCCAATATGGTAAATGTCTATAAATATAATCCAGATAAACAAAAACTCTTTGGAGAGATCCTCAATAATTTTTAATAGGATAAAGATACTGAAAACAAAAGTTTGAGAACCACTGGTTTATACCATTCTGGAGGGAATTTTGCCATCTAGTGCTATGTCATAAATTACTTCTTTGGAATTTATTGAAATAGTATTAAATATTCTCCATTGTCTTATGGAATATAAAAGTATGTCTAAAATTTATATTCAAGTATTTAATTTGTGACAAATTTTATCAAGAAGAAAGTCCTACCCACCACCAAAAAAAAAAAAAAAAAAAAAAAAAACACCTTTGTAAAGCCAAAGCTTTTATAGCAATACAGAAGTCATTTTTTTTTCCCTTACCTACTGACTGTGTTTTATGTTTACCTACTCTGGGTAATAGATGCATTTGCTAATGTACAAAAGAAAGTTTTTTACCCAAGTCCTTGTCCCTCTCAAATGGTCAATATCAGAAACTGATGATTTTACTAGTGAACATGATAATGAAGAAGTATTATCAATTGCTTTGTCACTGTCCCCAAGGACATTTCTTCCATTTGACCTGTAGTAGATATTTGATATATGTATGTGCTATTATTATCCTCATCATGCATATGAATAAACAGAAAGAGAAATTAAACATCTTGCCCAGAGTTACAAATAGGTGTCTGAGGCCACATGTGAACTCAGGTCTTCCCAACTCCAGGTCTGACATTTCACAGTGTCATTTTTGCTGCCTCACAATGAAAAGTTTCATTGTTTGGTAGAAGTATTATGTTCAGATGATTCCCTGCTTAGTTTTTTTTTCTTTTAACCTTGTTAGTATTTTCAGCTATTTATTGCTGAGTATGTAATTTACTTGTATTTTTCTACCTTTTCTGCATATTTTATAAAGTAATATCTATGAGTTTTAAGATTAAAAAATACAAGCATGTTTGAGAGTAAAAAGATCTTTTTACTCTTGGAAATTATCATTTAGTTTAGTATTTCTGTAATACTTAGCAGATGTAAGACAATCAAATGCACTCTTTCCCCAGAATAAGCATCTGATGATATCTGGCTCATGCAGAATGATGAAAAGGAAAACATGAAGAACAATTAAACATGAAGTAGAATAGGGAAAAAACCTGAAGTTTGAAAGGAAAAAATATGGACAAATTATTGTCCATGGAAAGAACGTGCAAAGCCTACTGTCTGTGGGAGGAAAGAAAGTTTATATATAAAATGAAAAGAGAAATGTGAAATATAGTCAAATGCCCCAAGGGATCTTCAGTGGTAGAAAGTCTGCAAAACACCATTCTATAAGGTAGACTATTTTTAAGAATCAGAATGCCAGACTGTTGATTTTTTTTTTAAACTCTGGTGTATATTATATGAGCAAATATGAGATAACTATCCATCTATTTTATTTGGCCTAGTTTGGGGACATTATAAATGTCACTTTCAGTTCAGTTGAAGGATCATGAATTTCATGTATGAAGTGTTGTTACGGTGAATCATATAAGAAATCCCCCCAAATTACAGTGTTCATTCAGGTGGCAAATGTAGGAATACCCTCACCAGGATGCTGATACCATTTGTGAAATTAAACATTTGAATAGTGATTAATGATGCTGCCAAGAACTATTTTGTTATTGTTGTTTTTAATCCCATTGTCTAATCAAATGCAAAAAAGAAAAGATTCTAGGTCTACATGTTTGGGTTTAAGAGATTGACAGAATATTCTGCTTATGCTTTGGAACCTCTATTTGGTTTGCTTCTTAGAATTGAGATAAATAATATGAAATACAAAAATCTCGTTGGGTTTTAAGACAGATATCACATTCAGTAGTTTATTGGTCTTGAGTAGAGCATATATGAGTGACAGACATGAGTTTCATAAAGATTTTGTAGTTTGTGAAGCTTTTTTTTCTTGATTATCTTTGTGTGGGTGGTATTCTAACCTGTGTATGTGTTTTTATTCTTTAATCATCTTTTCTTTGAAACATGTTGAGAATCCATTCCTAAATACTTTTCTTAATTGGTCATATCCATTATATATTTCTTATGTCACATAATACAAAACTATATCCAACTTGTTTCTAGGTATCATTTTCATTTTGGTTCTGGTTCTAATGTTATTGATAAGAAAAATAATTGTTCTGCAAATGTTGGAAAATCTGTTCTATTTTGCATCTATTTGTTATCCAAGTTACATTTGTGCTAGTTAGATTACTTAGTGAATAAAGCCACAGGCTGAAGTCAGGAATACTTGAATTTAAATATTCACTTATTATAACTTATGAGTTATGTGACTCTGGGCAAGTCAGTTAATATTGGTTGCCTCAGTTTCTTCATCTGTGAAATGCAGTGGAGAATGAAATGCCAAACTACTACAGTATTTCTGCCAAGAAAATCCTGAATGGGATCATAAAGAGTTGGATGTGACTGAAATATGATTAAATAATAACAAAATTTAATTTGAAAATGCCATTGGAATGATTTGGCTTAGTTGTCTTTCAAGCCAAGCTTTTTGTATATGCATATTTCATTTTCGAGTTCTTTTTCTGAAATACTTGTCATTCCTTTTCATCTTCCTCCTACACAGCATAGATTAGTGTCTCTCTTGACTGGCTTATCTCTCTCTTTGGCAAGGAGATTGTGTATTTTTAGGCTGAAGCAGGTTCCCAAGTTCTTTTGATGTACTCATTGTGACAAGTGATTCCCATTGGCTAATACTTATCTAAAAATGATGCCAATCAGATTCAATATCTTTATATTATACATTCCACATATATTCATAGTCAATATTATGAGTCTAGTTGGAGCTGTTGTAATTGCATATTATTTTTCTAACCTTTAACCTTTTTTCTTTCTGAATTTAATGTTTATTTTAACATTCATTGTAATATTTTATAATCTGGAGTAGAAACAAAGAATAGAAGTCTTTTTATTTTCTTCTTTCTCTCTTTAAAGTAAATTTTTTGTCATATGAGATGACTCTTTGGAAGTGGAAAGAAAGAAGCCAAAAGCATTTGACTTGATATAAAAAGAAGATATCAGGAAATGTTTATAGCTTAAAAAGAAGTTGTAGATAGGATGATTTGGATTCCATATAGAGAAGAAATTTCCTTTAAAATACAGCTATCCAGAAGTGGAATAGACCAAAAGTTAATTAGTTTATTAATAAATCTTCTTTCTTACTTCTTTTCCTTCTTTTTTTTCCTCCCCCTATTTCTCACTTCCCCCTTCTTGTTCCTGTTCTTTGTTAAATTGATGCATGCTCTTTCTCTCCTTTCATTTTCCCTCCCTCCCACTAGTTCTCCTTTCCTTCACACTCTCCCCTGTCCTCATTCTGCCTCCCATTCTGCCCTTTCTCACAGCCTCTCTCTCCCTCTCCTCTGTATGCCCCCAGGAAAAAGAGGAGAACCTAGGTGTTCTTTTCTTATATTTTAACATATTCTACATTTCTGATTTGGATCCCCCCTTCCTAACAATATGAGCATATTATAATTCTCCTTGAAAAGGTAAAACAAACATTCAGAGGGAGTATCACAGCATTGAGTTAATCCTGAGATATAATTGCAGTTGAAAACTAGAGTTCACATTCCTCAGCAAGAGGGCAAAAGCTTATTTTAGAGGCTTTGTTTCCTGATTTACTCTCTTAGGTGTCTATGCACTAGCTTTTGATAATGTAGGTACAAGAAAAATGAAATATAATGGTACTTCTTGTTGCCAGGGAATGTGTCATCATTGAAGTTTCTGTAAATGAATTCTCAAACTACCTTATACAAGTAGTTATTTGATTCTTTCACTTTTCCTTGTCTTTGGAGTTACTTGCCTGACTTGGGGGACCTTAATGAATTTGTTGATCTATCATAGAAACTATCTTTAATAAGACAAAATATTGAACATGACTGCAAAGTAACAATAATAATTAGGGGGCATATGGCTGCTAGAGCAGGTCCTGCATTTTGTATAGGAAAAAGCAGAATGCTTCACGAGACACTCTAATTCTTGGTTTAGTAAACATGGTCATGATTTGTTCACTTATAGTTTTATGTTAAATTCATAATGTATTTTTAAAAATTTCTGGGTTTAGCATTGGCTGGATTTGAAGGGTAATATCTGCTTTGTTTCTAAATTTAGACCCTATTTTTATAGAACATGGTAATTTCTCATAAATTTTGTTTTCTTTCACAGAATTTATTTTTTTTTGCAAAAAAAAACCTTAAGGCAAAGGGTAAAAAATTAGCTCATTAATATTAGTCAAGTGCACAACAATTTTATCAACTTGAGTTGAATCTATCCCTACAGACATGATATAGATTATGTGTGATCATTACATTTGTCTTATATCCCCCCAAATCTGTAATTATAGAATTTTTATTGCTTTTTTTTTTTTTTAGTATCCAATAGCCTAAGTAGGATGAAAACTCTTTGAGGACAGGGACTAATGTTTTACATTTTGTGTAATTCCAGAGCCCAGATAGTGCTTTGCACATTGTGGTAATTTAGTAAATGCTTCTTGAATTAAATGGATAAATGAGTATTAGTCCAACAGTGTCTTTTTTATAAAGAAGTAAACTGGGACCAGGAGAAGTAGGAATAAGAAGTCTTAAATTCTAGTCTCAGAACGACCATTTACTGAATGAGGCTATGTACAAAAGATATGACCTCTCTGAAACTCAGTTTCTTCAGCTAATTGATGAAATTAACAATGGCCATACTGCTGACTTCACAGGGTTATTGTAAGAAACAAATAGTTATATTAAATTATGAGACCTTAAGTAAGGACAAGGACTATGTGAAGTCTGCCTTTTATAACAATTAAGGAATTGTGTCCCTTATAAAAAAAAATAAGCCAAAGAAAATGAAAGAAAAAAAATTCCAAAAGGACACAAATTCTGAAAGAATGTTGATTTGCACTTGTCCTCACAAATAGATGCCAAGATATGGAATGTCTCAATTTTTTTCTTTCCTTTACTATTTGAATATAAGGGAATTTTTGACTAAATCATCAGAATTTGTTTTATTGAAATTGTCCTTTGGGTGAAAGTTTCTCTCTATATTTACCCTCTGAATATAACTTTTCTATATGAATTCTATTAATTTAGGCATGGTAACTTGAATTACTTTCTAGATTAAAATAAAATAAAGTCTATCTTTAATTATCTATGGCTATTAAGGGAATTCCCTGATTGTTCTCCTTGGAGTCCAGATGACAGATTTAGATAATGCCTGAGTCACTAGTAGTCAAACCCTGAAAAATCACTCAATCTCTCCAAGGCTCAGATTTGTCATCTATAAAATGGGGATAATGATTAACACCTATCCCACTGGAATGCTGGTAAATGTTTAACTATTGACCCTCCAAAACATTTATGCACAACAAACTTTTAAATTTAATCTGTATAAATAAAATTTTCTTCATCTCAGGTCTAAACAATCAGTAAAAACAAGTTAAGCCCTAATTTCCAATTTCAAAGTATAAATGCTCACATTGAAAATTTCACAATTGACTTAAATTTTTTTTTGCCATTCTGAAGCATTCTGAGCACTCTCTAGCACTAGGTATAAGTATCTTCATTTCACAATTAAGAACTAAGATAGAAAAAAATAGTGAATGTCAAGGGCCCCATAGCAAGTATCTGATTTAAATCTGGGTCTTCTTGCCTCCAAATTCATCACACAGGAATTATCCTCACGTTGTAAAGCATTATAGAAACTGCAAAGTATTTCAGTGTGGGCCATTACTATTACAGTGACTAAGAGGTCAACAGTGTCTTTTTTGTGGGACTTGGGACAATTAGGGGGTTGGACTAGCTATTATTTGTAGTTTAAAACTATCCAATAATATTGCCATCTGGTGAAGGATGAAGGCATCTAAAGACTAGCATTTGAGATATTAAGCCATGAAGACCTCTGAAGACAAATAGTGACACCATAGCAATGAGTTGGAGAAATAATCCAAAAACACTAGGTAAATAGAACATTCCAGCAATGTTATCAAGTTGCTAGAATGAGAATCTCTATGAACTGCCCTCTTTTTTCTTTTGACAGAAGGTGAGAGTTTGAGATTCATTGTGATTGTAAAAATGTTTTGTTGGTATGAGAGACAGGGAAAGTTAAGATATTTAAAATCTATAAAATATCTGTAAACCAAAAGTTTTATTATTGTTATTCTTTTGTTTAAATTATTACTATTTTATAAAACCAATACTTTTAAAGTCTTGTAAGTATATAAAAGAATCGTTTAAAAATCATGATGATTCAATGTGACTTTTATTGAATCTATTATCTTTAAAGTACAAAAAGAGGATTAAAGACAAGGAATAGGAAATGAAATGAAAAACAGTGAAGGACCATGAACCATGAGGAAAGATGTAGAATTGATTGCAATTATAGTTTTCCTGAACTAGGATGGAATTTAAAGTTCATTTCATTCAACATTCTTATTTTATGTATGAGAGAACTAAGCACAGAGAGGTAGAATGCCTAAAATGATACAGCTGGATAGTAGCAAAATTGGGATTTTAGCTCATTTATGAAAATCGAATGAAAAGCTAGTGAACTTTGCATTGCTTTTTTTTCTTTCACCTTCCTTTTGTCCTTCCTTTCACCTTTTTCTAGTAAAGGAAAACATTGTTTTCTTATTATTCTTGTTTCCCATTTTCATTTAAACCCTTTCCTTAGTTTCCTCCAAACCCATTTTCAGTATAGGAATTAAATTTAAGCCACACAAGTAGCTTCCATTTCTTCACTGGTGATATGTCTAACATCAGATCTTTTATGAAGTCTGAAATAGTGAATAAGAAAATTGAAAATTTCTGATGCTGGTCAAATTTGTGTCAAAATCAAAACAAAATTTGTATAGAGCAAGAAGCACTGATAATATAATGTGAAGATGATTCAGGGGTCAAATATCAGTGAAAAATGATCAAGAGATTAGATATGCTACTCAGTAAATTTGGGAAATTTTAATATGACATATTAATGGACTATGAGTGTTCCTGGTGTGCAATAAATCTCATGGTGCAGAGATTGATTCCCTTGTTTATTTTAAAAAAATTATTGTCATAAAGACAAAGCATCACAGATAATCATCAGGATCACCAATCTGAGGGTTCTAAACAGAGGAGTGAAGGAAATGAATAAGCTGCTTTGCATATTTTTATATATGTAAAACCTCATCTCTAATCTCAACTATTATCGGGAGACTTAATTTTAATACAAAATCAGTTAGTACAATATTGTGGTAAAACATCTAGTTAGCATTAAAGCTATGGAAATCTTCTCTAGGTCATAGAGTTGGAAAGCAGTGCAACATGACCACACAACAAAACTCATCACAATGAGCAGATAGTAGAACTCATTTATGAAACTCTCATTTTATTAGGAGATTTATAGTAGTTTGATCTGATTTCTTTTACTATACTGTAATCTTTCTTAAGTAGGGATACAAATTTTATATTTACCATAATTCCTCGCTAAATGCACATAGTACAATTAATAAATATCATTTTGTATCATCATATTATATTGTACTATACTAGATTTTTAAAAAAATTACCTAGCTTCATGGTGATTTTGATGAATATTTTGGATTTTCTAAGTTATTTGCTAAAGAGTGTGGCCATCCTTATGAGAATTCATAAAAGTATCACAGCAAAAAAAAAAACAAAACTGAAAAAATATTTAATTTATTGAAGCTTGGAATCAAGGATGGTCATTACTATTTTTTTTAATTGCATTGACTTTAAAGCGGAAAGAAACAGCTATAATTAATCTTGTCTTTTCTTTTTATAAGTGAGGAAAACTCTCTGATACCTCGAGAGGTTTGTAGGACTTGCTCAGGATCACAAAACTACTGAATAACATAGCTTGAGCTAGACACTAGATCTCATGGCTTCTTGGCCTAGTGGTTTTTTTTTTTTTTTTTCATTACAACTTGAATTGTTTATATTTTAGAATCTCCATGTATATTACTATTAGTAATAAGTTTGCTGGGGGGAAAAAAACAAGATAATGTCAAGTAAAGAGTAAAAATATCTACCAGCTGAACAAACATTCTGAAACAACTGAAATGCATATATTTGATGCGTCTACTATAACTGCTGTTACTTTTAATGAGTCCCTATCATCATCAATAATTTTCTGGTAGTAAGACTGATCCTCAAATTGTTTTCAGTTTGGTAAAATCTCTCAGATATTGTATGCAACCAATAAGATTTTCAAGAGGTTATAGTTACTTTTAGACACCATGGAAGAGTAGGAGGAGAACTTGTGTAAAAGCTTCATTATTAAATTTCTTCTGAATCTCAGCTTTTGGGTCTTGCTACTGAAAATAACAATATAGAAACTATTGAAACTTGAAACATACCTCTTTACATTTGGTTGATTTGTTTGTTTTTCCTTTGGTAAATATAAAATTGAAAAAAAAAAGTGTCAATATACTCAGACTCTAAAAGTCTGGATTCTGTGGACACTAAAACTTATATATTATGTTTGCATACTGCTCTAGTAAATATTATCTTTTTTTCCAGTTATAATGACCCTGCAAGAAAGGGAGCATTATTTTATTTTAGACTGGGAATCTGAGGCTCAGATGGCCTAAGTGAGTTAGTTGACCAAAGTCACACAGCTATTAAATGGTAAAGCCTAATCTAGAGCACTTATCAAGGAATCTAGACTATCTTGGTGATCTTTTCATTGCACCTTGATGCCTCTGATTTATATCTACTTTATGTCATCTTGTTTCTTTTTGGAATCCAAGAGAGAGCCGACTTGTCAAGTTTGCAGTAGAATTGAAAGTGATTTCTCCTTGTCCTCACAGAAAAGAAACATAAACCCTTCCTTTCAATAAAGCACTTGTTAACCTTGCTGACAAACTCAAATAGCATTTTTCACCAAAAAGCTGCGCACAGCAGGTAAATGCTATGATGATATTTGCTCAAACATTTCAAAATTTGTTAAAAGGAAGCTCATGCCAGGATTTTACTTGTCAGTTTTCTGCATATTTCTTTTTTATGTGGGAATATAGCAAGGATTGTAAAAAAAAAAAAAAAGTAGACAATAAGAAAAGACTGATCCACCATGTAGGGTGATGAAAAAGGAATCACTGGCCAAAAAACGGGGAGGGGGATGAGGGCTATAAATAATTGTTGTCTTTCAGCAAATTACTTCATGTTCATCAGTTGGAATTCCATTTATGTGACAGTGGGGATTTTTTAATGTACCCATTGAAGTAGAAATCCATAATTTTCCTAGTGATTAATTTCCAAAAGAATTTTGAGAATAATAATTTCTGCTAAAGAGAAACAAAGTAACCTTGACTTTGGCTTTAAAAAAAATTTGAATGTCATTTTAAAGTGATACTATCTGTATTTGTGTGATATATATATACATATATATATATATATATATATATATAGAGAGAGAGAGAGAGAGAGAGAGAGAGACAGAGAGAGAGACAGAGACAGAGACAAGAGACAGATACATAGAGATATGTTTCATTTTTCTATATACCTAGACTTAGCATTTAGTTTTATCCACACAATACATTGATTGTTGTGAGTAGCAGAATAATGATAGAAGAGTAAAGGACAAAATGACTAAGATTTGATTCTTTTGAGAAACAAGAGATAACAAATTTTTATATCTGATCTGATTTTCTACTTTTGTACACTAAATGTTAATTTTCTAGTACGAGAGATAAGAATAGGAGTAGCGAATTTTATATGGTGAATAAGTTATGTCCTTGCTTGAAAATATCAAAGATTTTTCTACTTTTATAGGACCCATAGTTTTATGGACATGATCAATAATTTATTGGATTAAAAATAATAATAATAGTTAAAATTAAGATTTTCAAAGTTTCATTTGATCGTGCCAACAGCCCTGCATATCATAATATAAATGTTATTACTTCTCTTTTATAGATAAGAAAACTGAGGCTAGAGAAGTGAAGCAATTTAGGTAGTGTTACATTGTCCATTAAGTTTCTGAGATGGCAATCCAACTCAGATATTTTTCCTAACACCAAATCCATTGTTCTTTTTACATAGAGTGATAGCTACTATTTTATCGTTTGAAAGAAGCAGAGTACTTATAAAAGAATCTACATGTTCTACAATGTTTTTTCACTGTATAAATGTTCATAAGTCTTATATGTATATGTATGAACATATTTTCAAGATTTTCTGGCTTCCAAACTAGATTGGAAATTCCCAAAAGGCAAAAACCATTGCTTCTATTTCTGATATTTTACTCTTCTCATCACAAAGAACAGTGGATGTTCCATAACTCTTCTTGATTAATAAACTGCATTATCTCTCAAGAAGTTATACTGCCTTTCTAATAGGAGGTGTTAAAATGAATGTTTGATGATGAAAAAGATAATGATGGTGGTTGACGTTCCTTGCCTAGACATATTTGGTCCATTATTATGGATATATTTATTATTAATAATATTAATTACTCTTATAAATTAATCTCAGATTTAGTGATTTTTATACAATAGTGCAGTGGAGTAATTAGTATGAGGAATTATTATCCTTATTTTTCAGATAAAGAAACTTAGAATGAGAAAAACTAAGTGTTTTGTTGATTGTTACACAATATGTTTTAGAACCACTGCAAACTCATGTTTTCTGATTCTAAACTAGATGCTCCTTCCACATGACTTTGGTCTGTAAGAGTTTTGCATCTTTAAATGTCATGGTATAAAAAAACTCAAGGCATGTGGGTCTACTCAGTGCATCAGTCTTTCCTACTTTCCTACTTTAGTCAGCTTCAACCCATGAAACTCTAACA
Organism: Sarcophilus harrisii; assembly: GCF_902635505.1. NCBI lineage: Eukaryota > Metazoa > Chordata > Mammalia > Dasyuromorphia > Dasyuridae > Sarcophilus > Sarcophilus harrisii. The sequence continues at coordinate 174,166,668 of NC_045429.1, read as the reverse complement.
ACCATTTCAAAGGGACCCACAGTTATCACTGATTTAAGAGGCATTTATTCTTGTACAAGAGTCTTCCAACATTAAAAAGTAGAAAACATTGCTAACAATCAAGGAAACAGGACCACCCTAAGCTATACTGCCTTTATTGACAAAGAATATTTAATTGGTGATGCTGCAAAGAATCAAGTCAATATGAACCTCACCAACATGGTCTTTGGTGTCAAATGTCTTGTTACAGATTTGATGATGTAGTTGTACAGTAAGATATGAATCAGTGACCTTTCATAGTGGTGAATGACACAGGCAGGACTAAGATCCAAATGGAATACAAAGAGAAGACAGAAAATTTCATCTATGATTTTGTTTTGTTTTTTTGTTTGTTTGTTTTATTATTGTAGTAAGTTAATTTATTTTTAACATACTCTGCTTTATGAATCATGTTGGGAGAGAAAAATCATAAGAAAAGGAAAAAGCATGAAAGAGAAAAAAAGAAAAAAGAGGTGAACATAGCATGTACTGAATTACATTCAGTCTCCTTAGATTTTTTCTGGGTGCAGTTGGCATTTTCTGTTCAAAGTCTATTGAGGTTGCTTTGGATCACTGAACCGCTGAGAAGAATCAAGACTTTCATAGTTGATCATCTCACATTCTTGCTGTTTTTCTGTAGAATGCATGTTTTGCTTAGCATCAGTTCCTGTAAATCTTTAGAGGCCTTTCTCTAATAAGTTTGTTTATCATTTTTAATAGAACAATAATATTCCATTACCTTCATATACTACAGCTTGTTCAGCCATTCACCAATGTTGGGCATCCACTCCTTTTCCAGTTCTTTGCTACCACAAAAAAGTTGCTATAAACATTTTTGCATAATTCCAGATTCTTCTCTAGATTGGTTGGATTCATTCACAACTCCACCAACAATTCAGTAGCGTCACAGTTTTCCCACATCCCTCATATATTTATCATTATCTTTTCCTGTCGTCTTAGTCAATATGAGAGATGTGAGTTGATACTTCAAAATTGTCTTAATTTGCATTTCTCTAATGAATAGTGATTTATAGCATTTTTTTCATATAAATATAAATGGCTTTAATTTCATCATCTGAAAATTGTTCATATCCTTTGACCATTTATCAATTGGGGAATGACATATTATAAATGTGACAGTTTTTTATATATTTTAAAAATGAAACCTTTATCAGAAATACTGGTTGAAAAAAATTGTTTTCCTAGCTTTGTATTTCCCTTTTAGTCTTGTTCCTGTTGGTTTTGTTTATATAAACCCTTTTTAATTTAGTATAATCAAAGTTGCCCATTTTGCCTTTCATAATGTTCTCTAGTTTTTCTTGGTCATAAATTCCTTACATCTCCAAAGTACTGATAGGTAATCTGTCTATGATGTTGGCTAAGCTGAAAGAAATTGCCAAAGCTTGGAAAGGATGGCACAAATCCTGTTGTTACAGTGCTACCTACATCATTAGTTTTCAATATTAGGTCACCAAAGATGCTGGAATAAACTGGTTTCAAAGTAGTACAAATCTTCAATGAGCTAACTGCTGCTGCTATTATTTATGACTTGGACTAAAGGGTTGATGCTAAGAAAAATATGTTGATTTGATCTTGGAATAGTGCTTTCAATGTATCCATTCCAGCATTGAAGATGATATTGTTGAAATCAAGTCCACAGCTGATAACATCCACTTAGTTGAAGAGAATTTTGAAAACCACATGATCAAATATTTCATTGTTGAGTTCAAGCAAAAGATAATAAAAACATCAATGAGAATAAAAGTGAAATGTCACCACTTGCGAACATAGAAAGAAAATTCTGTTTTCCAGTAGTCAGATCAGAATTGAGGATGTGAAAGTATGGTATTCTATATCTCTATCATTTGCACGGAAGATCTGGATTTTAACCTCTTCTGTGGCACATTGAACCTTATGGAAAAGGACCTAAGATATTCCAAAGATAAATCACAGATTTATGACATGGTCTTGGTAGGTGTTTCTACCGAGATACCCCATATCCAAAAGCTTCTGCAGCACTCCTTCAATAGCAAGGAGCTCAACAAGAATATCATTCCTGATGAAATTATTGCCTGTGGTGCACTTGTTGAAGCTGGCATCTTTTTTGGAGATTAATGTGAGAACGTTCAGTACTTTCTGCTGTTGGACATCACTTCTCTTTCTTTTGGAAATGACAGTTTTAAACAAACACAATATCACCGTTCATACCAAGCAGACACAGACCTTTACTTCCTACTCAGACAACCAGCTTGGTATGCTTATTCAGGTTTATGAGGGTGAGAGATCAATGACAAAGGATAACAACTTTTTGGGAGGTTTGAGCTCACAGGCATGCCCTCTACCCCCAGACCATTCTTCAATTGAAATAACATTTGACATTAATGTAAATGTTCAATGTTTCTGATGTAGATAAGAACATGGACAAGAAAAATAGGATTACCAATGACAAACATTGTCTGAGTAAAGAACACATTGAATGTATAGTTTAGATGTGAGAAATACAAGTCTAAAGAAGAGAAATAAAGAGACGAGATATCTTCCAAGAATTATCGTGAATCTTATTCTTTCTTTTTTTTAATAATAACTTTTTATTGTCAGAACCCATGCCAGGGTAATTTTTTTACTACATTATCCCTTGCACTCACTTCTGTTCCAATTTTTCCCTCCCTCCCCTTGATGGTAAGCAGTCCTATATATGTTGAATATGTCGTAGTATATCCTAGATACAATGTATATATGCAGATCCAAACAGTTTTCTTGTTGCACAGGGAGAATTGGATTCAGAAGGTAAAAATAATCTGGGAAGAAAAACAAAAATGCAAACAGTTTACATTCATTTCCCAGTGTTTTTTCTTTGGGTGTAGCTGCTTCTGTCCATCATTGATCAATTGAAACTGAATTACGTCTCTTTGACAAAGAAATCCACTTCTATCAGATTACATCTTCATACAGTATCGTTGTTGATGTATATAATGATCTCTTGGTTCTGCTCATTTCACTTAGCATCAGTTCATGTAAGTCTCTCCAAGCCTCTCTGTATTCATCTTGCTGGTCATTTCTTACAAAATAATAATATTCCATAACATTCATATACCACAATTTTCCCAACCATTCTCCAATTGATGGATATCCATTCATTTTCCAGTTTCTAGCCACTACAAACAGAGCTGCCACAAACATTTTGGCACATATAGTTCCCTTTCTCTTCTTTAGTATCTCCTTGGGGTATAAGCCCAGTAGAAACACTGCTGGATCAAAGGGTATGCACAGTTTGATAACTTTTTGGGCATATTTCCAGATTGCTCTCCAGAATGATTGGATTCGTTCACAACTCCACCAACAATGTATCAGTGTCCCAGTTTTCCCGCATCCCCTCCAACAATCATCATTATTTTTTCGTCATCTTAGCCAATCTGACAGGTGTATAGTGGTATCTCAGAGTTGTCTTAATTTGCATTTCTCTGATTAATAATGATTTGGAACACTCTTTCATATGAGTGGTAATAATTTCAATTTCATCATCTGAAAATTGTTTGTTCATGTCCTTTCACCATTTGTCAATTGGAGAATGGCTTGGTTTCTTATAAATTAGAGTCAGTTCTCTATATATTTTGGAAATGAGGCCTTTATCAGAACCTTTAACTGTGAAGATGTTTTCCCAGTTTGTTGCTTCCCTTCTAATCTTGTTTGCATTCGTTTTGTTTGTACAGAAGCTTTTTAATTTGATGTAATCAAAATTTTCTATTTTGTGATCAATAATGGTTTGTAGTTCGTCTTTAGTCACAAATTTCTTCCTCCTCCACAAGTCTGAGAGATAAACTATCCTATGTTCCTCCAATTTATTTATAATCTCGTTCTTTATGTCTAAATCATGGACCCATTTTGATCTTATCTTGGTAATCTCATTCTTTCAACATGAAGACTAGCATAAAGGATAACAAACTTCAAGGCAAAATTAGTGATGAAGATAAACATAAAATCCTTGCAAATGTAATGAAATGATAAACAGGTTGAATAAGAACCAGATTGCTAAGGAAGAAGAATTTGAATATCAACAAAAAGAACTGGAGATCTGCAACCTCATCATTGCTAAGCTATCTCAGAGTACAGGGTGCATTCTAGGAGGCATACCTTGTGGGTAGAGCATCTGGAAGTACTTTGTCTAGATCTACTGTTGAAGAGATTCACTAAATCTACCAAAGAAAGAGCACTGCACACACCAAAAATTAAAGGACTCCAATTTATGGCCAAGACAATAGCAGTTTAGAAGTAACATTTAAGCTACTATGTAAATCTGGGCATTCTCAATACTTGAATATGTGAAGAGAGAAAAGAATAAACAGTATTGTACTTTATGAGTACTGTAAGCTAGTGAAAATGCAGTTTTTGTCCTGAAAATAAAATCTTTTTTTAAAAAAAAGAAAAAATAAACACCATGGATGTGTAATCATACAATCAGGGGGTATGAGAAAGCTCCGAATTTACCCTCCATAGAATAATCAATTTTGGCTAGTCTAAAGCAAGTATAAATCTCTTCTACCCATTATCTCCCAATATTTCCCAATTCTGTCTTCTTCCACCAATGACCTCTAATAAAGTCACTATACAATAACTATTTGGTATGATTATAATCTAAGTGGAAACCAGGCAACTGAAGCAGCCATGCAAGCAAAAGTCTCTACCTTTCTTCCAGTATATCTATACTCTACCATCGAGATTACTTTGTTGCTGGGGCAGGCATCCTAAGCATGTAAATTCTGTACTCTGGAGCTATAACCAATAACTTTCTACCTCTTTTCCATTTTGGATGCATCAAATCAAATTGAACAGGATGAACAGGCATAGATAGGCTGTGAAATTTGTAATATAACTTATTGTACTTTCTTTACCACAAAACACAAATTTCTTTTACTCTGTTTCTGCAAAGAGTACTAATATTCTTTCAGTTACCTAGGTTTGCAACCTCAGAATTATCCTAAATGTCCCACCCTGCCACATTCTGCACATCTTGTCATTTCTTCTTTCACATCATTTCTCATATCCATCCTCTTCTCTTTTCTCATGCAACTACCACCCTTATTCATGTCTGCAGTTCTTCTGTCATAGACTATTATAATTTCTTCTTAATTCTTCTAATTCTTCTGGCTCAAGTGTTTTCCCCCTGCAATCCATATTACTCACAGTTGTCAAATTGATCCTCCTAAGGTTCAGATATATTTCACTCTCATATAGAAGAAATGTCAGTGGGTCCCTATTGCCTCTCTAATCAACTATTATTTCAACTTTTTATTTTTTAAAAAAATATGCTTTTCTGTGTTTTTTTCACGGATAGTAATAATATGTGCATGTGATTTATAAATAAGTAAACAGATTAGATTCATGTGCTCTTTTTTAACTGATTGATTAAAAAATGTAAAATGTTTGGAGACCACCACAATAAAGTAAAGAAAACATAATTTGAATCTTGCATGTATAAACTTGGCAAACATTTTTTGCCCAAGGGATTATGGAGAGATGCACAGTGGATGTGACTAGGGTATAAACACAATACAGAATAAGGTGAAACAAATATTTAATGCCTACTATGTGCCAACCATTGTGATAAGCACTTTAAAAGCATCATTTGATCTTCACAACAACCTGCAAAATAGAAGTATCATAAAGGATATCTTTAAAGGAATCATGGCCAAAATAAATGGCCATATTCCAGAGAAAGAAAATCATATAGCTAGAGGAAATGATAAACTCTGGAGAGACTACATATTTCTTTTGTAGCTATGCAATATAATGGGAATACAAGAATAACACCCAGTCACTTGCTGCATCTTCTTTGATGAATTTGGGAGGTTACATAGAACAGGTAATTACCAGAGAGTTGCAATTTGTGTGATTAAAGGAAATACCCATATCAATGAAATCTCAGATTCCCTGTAGTCTGAATGTTTTCTGGCTCATTCTGCCCAAGGGTTTGCAGTTATGCTTCAAATGGTAACATTCCTTGAGATGATAGTAGTAAATTATTAAGAACTCCAAAAATACTTTTCACATTACCTTTTTCAAATATGTGCATGTCTTTGTAAAAGCATATTTGTATAATATGTGTTTTCCTTCTCTTTCATTTCCCTATAAAGTATTATAAATTGCTTTATTGTGAATTTTTGTTTTTGTTTCTGTGGTTTTTTTTTTTGAGGGGAGCATTTATTGATTGGCTTTTCTTGTAAAAGATAATAATTTTGATGTAATTGCTTTGATATCTTAATAGAAGAGGAACAGGGGATACAAATGAAGCATAATTATCCTGTACAGCAATATATTGATTCCCGCATAAGAATTTGCTTCCAATTCTGTATCTACCTTAAGCATTTCAGCAAAATTAACATATCCTACTAAAGATAGGCATGGATGCTTTACATATTGACTTCCTTTGGAGGAAAGTGTTAGCTACAAGCTGGGAGCACACACTGCTGAAAATGCTTCCTAATACTGTTGAATATTGCATTACAGTGGAATCCACTTAATTGTCATATCCCAGTGGAATCCAAAATGTGCTGCTTAAGTGTTTACCATGATAATCAAAGAGTCTCTGTAATATGTGGAACCCGTAGGATGCTCATTCTTGTTTTTGGAATTGCATTCACAATAAGTAATACACACAGCAACCAAACATTTAAAAAGTGAAGGCATAGTAAGGTAGAAATGATTCATTTAACAGTTATAATGAAGCACCCTACATCTAACAGAAAAAAGAAACAGCCTGGAGGGATCAAAGATTTATTATGCTGAAATGCCAAGGGAAAAGTTAATGCAACTGCTTGAAAAGGCAGGATTTTTGAATGCTACTGTTAGAAAAAAAGAGATTTGTATAATTGTTCTTTCCCCAAATTAAATATAAACAACTCACCTAAGATTGTGATAGCAGAAGAAAAATTGTGACCTTCCAGGTAACATTACTACTCCATTTGCTCACCCAGCACCTAATATTTTTGTTTATTGGAAAATTATTTATTATCTTTTAAAATTAATTTCTGCCTCAACAGTTAAGGAAACACTATTGGTGAAATTGCCTGACAAGGTAGCAAGTATTAATAAACAAATTATGAATAATTGTAGTCCTTTGCTACCCAAAAGTATCTCATACAGTTTTCCTCAAATCATTCTCTTCAATCTGTAGAATCACAAAAATTTTATTGGATTTATCTTATTTAAATATGTGTCTATAAAAATTTGTCCAAACATCCTCAAAGAACAATTTGCTACTATTTACTTTGCTTTCCTTCACAGTACATGTGGAAAAATGTCTGTATGAGATATCCTAAATATGATGATCTAAAACATGTTCACTTAAAAAAATTCCCTTTTACTCCATCCGAAAGTCTAATGGAATAGCATTTCACTGGTATTAGCTAGGATGATCCTTCAAATAACTGTGAACATATGTATCCCAGTTAGCTTGCAGTAGAATAGTTCAAAGTCAAACCATCTCAGATGAATACTTTTATTATCTATAATTTAGGTCCAGCTGTAGTTCCTTTTAAATTTGCTATACAGTTGTCTTACTGTGTCTATCATATATGGTACATCATATTTCATGAGACTAAATGTAATATATGTATATCATTGTAAAATAAATAATCTTATAAAATGCTACTAAAATATAATCTAATTTTTCATTATCTAAGCTACTAAAAGAAAGCTCTGATAAACTAAAAAAATAGAACCAGGTAATGGACCTCACTGTTATATCTGACACTGCATTGATCTTCTTAAATAAGGTCTGGGCTTATTTTAACATAGAATTTTTTTTCTGCTCTTAACACTCCACAGTAAAAGGTATACATGTTCTACTTCTCAGGGAGTGTTTGAAGAAATATCCTCAGCACATGTATTGTATTGACCTCAAAGAACTATTTTTTTCAGGTAGATAATATAGGTATTTACAAAGGTAGAGTCAAACTACCTAAGAAGAGAAAAAATGTTTCCTTATAATTGTTATTGGCAAACTTCATACAAAAAAGCTACACAATCAATTCCCTAATTGATTGGGATGCATTGGCTTTCTCTCTATAGAAAGGACAATTCAAACTTTGCTTCAAGTCATGAGGAAAGAGTATCTAACAGTCTCCAGAGATGTTTCATGACCTTGCTTTGAGGCAGTTATCTAATTTTTTTTCCTCTCTAAGCATAACTTAGTTCTTCCTGTCCTTAGTGAAAGTCCCCCTTTGTCCCTTCCTCTCCCTAGCCTTATGCCTCTGCTTTCCTTCTCTTCCCTCAGATATTCTAGTGTCTCCTTTCTGTCTCCTCTTTCTCTTCCTTCTTTTGCCTAAGATGTTCTAGTGTTTCCTTTCTGTCTCTTGAGTAAAATAAGGCTCATATTTTGTTTAGGGTCCTTCAGATTCTGTTCCTCTTAATTTTTCATTCTTACTTTACTTTACTCTCTTTCACTCACTTTAAACTTTCTCAAACAGCTCTGTGTACTGTTTCCTATTCCCTGTGTGTGACATCCCATCTCCTATCTCCATCCCTAGTGTAAGTTGCCCCTATGACTGCAATGTGCTTCCCCCTAATCAAAAAGAAGCCTTTATTTCTTCAAAGCTTAATTCAAGTGATACCTCCAAGAGAAAATCTATATCTTCCCCTAGGTGCTAATTCCCTCCTCCTTGGAAATCACTTCGGATTTATTTTGTATACACTTTGGTTTTGTGTTTTTTTTTGTTTTTAAATGTGTGTTCAATTAGCTCTCTACCCCAGAATATCAACTCTCAGAGATGCAGTTGCATAGTGAATAGAGAGCCAGCCACAAAGCTAGGAACACCTGGTTTCAAATCTTATCTCTGACAAAATTCCTATTGTCAACCAAAGAAAGTCTCTTAATTTCTTGTGCTCTAGTCTAAACAACTCTTTAAAAATACTTTGCAAAGATGACAACCTACAATGTTGAAGGAAGAATCCTCATCCAGGAGTTCCTAAACTAATGAAATAACAAGTCTAAGTCTTCTCTGTCCTTGGGATACATTACAGTCCCTAGCATACAATAGATGGTTAATAAATACCAGCTAAATTAATAGATAAATAATTTTTATTGTACTAAGTTTACTTATTTTTAAAAACACATTGCTTTATGAATTATGTTGGAAGAGCAAAATCAGAGCAAAATAGAAGAACTATGGGAGAAATTTAAAAAAAACAGAAAAAAGAAGTCAACATAGAATGTGTTGATTTACATTGTCTCTTTAGTTCTTTTTGTGGATGCAGATGGCATTTTCTGTTCAAAGTCTATTAGAATTGCTTTGGATCACTGAAACTATTGAAAAGAACCAAGCCTTTTATAGTTGATCATTGTACATTCTTGCCATTATTGGGTACAATATAATCCTTGTTCTACTTGTTTTGCTTACATCAATTCACATAAATCTTTCCAGGTCTTTCTATAATCAACTTGTTTATAGGTTTTTAAAGAAAAATAATATAACATTATCTTCATATATCACAACTTGTTCAGCCATTTCTCAATTGATGGGCTTTCACTCCTTTTCCAATTCTTTGCTATCATAAGTTTTGCACATGTACGTCCTTTTCTCTCTGTATGATTTCCTTGGGATACAGATTAAGTAATGATCGTTGGATCAAAGGGGATGCACAGTTTTATAGCCCTTTGGGCATAGTTCCAGATTGGTCTCTAGAATGATTGGATCATTTCACAACTCCAACAATGCATTAGTCACAGTTTTTCCATATTTCCTTCAACATTTATCATTATCTTTTCCTGTCATCTTAGCCAATCTGAGACTGCGAGGTAGTAACTCAGTTATTTTTAATTTGCATTTCTCTAATCAATAGTGATTTAGAGGATTTTTTTTTCATATAACTATAAATGGCTTTAATTTCATCTGAAAAATTGTCTGTTCATAACATTTGATGATTTATGAATTGGGGAATGACTTGTATTTTTATAAATTTGACACAATTCTTTATACATTTTAGAAATGAGATCTTTATTAGAAATACTGGCTGTAAAGATTTTTTCCCAGCTTTGTACTTCCATTTTAATCTTGTGTCTGTTGGTTTTGTTCATGAAAAACATTTTTAATTTAATATAATCAAAGTTGTCCACATTACCTTTCATAATATTCTCTAGTTCTTCTTTGGTCATAAATTCCTCCCTTCTCCAAAGATCTGATAGGTAAATTATGCCCTGTTCTCCTAATTTGTTTGTGTATCCTCCTTTATGCCCAAATCATGTACCATTTTGACCTTATTTTGCTATGGAGTATGAGATGTAGGTCAATATTGAGTTTCTGACATATTATTTTCTAGTTTTCCCACAATTTTTGTCAAATAGTGAGTTCTTTTTCCAAGAGCTAGAGTTTGGGGGTTTACCAAATAGTAGATTGCTATAGGCCTTGATTATTGTGTTGTGTGCATCTCATCTATTCCATTGATCTACCACTTTATTAGCCAGTACCAAATTGTTTTGATTACTGTTGCTTTATAATATAGTTTTAGGTTTGATACTGTTAAGCCACATGAATAGATAAATTAATAAACAATCATTTATTGTTATTGTTAACATTTTCAGTTTGGCTAAAACCTGATAAGCACATAGGATAATACATTTGGCATAAAATATTGTCTGAATTCATTTTAAGTTAAATGTATGGGCAAGGGCTTTATCAAACCAGATCCAAAGGTGGAAACAAATAAGAGTCCTGAGGCTAAAAAAAACTATAAACTATGAAAGCTTCAAAACCACATACTAACCCATGTTAATAATGAAATAACCCAACACAATAAATTAGAATGGATTTTAATATAGGTTGCATAAATGCTTAATGAATTAAGTAGATCATAGGAGATGTTGAGTCAAAGACATATTAAAATATGTCACTGTATTACATCATATCGAGTTTTTTTAATGAAATATACCATTCTAAATAAGTTTGTTTCTTGGAAGAGATCCTTCTTGCAAGTTAAAGTTGTATATGGCATCAGTAGAGAGACATTATCATACTATATACAGAATTCCCAAATGCAAACAGTTAAACATTCTTTTATCTTACTGAACTATCTAACAAAGCTGAAACAACATTTGAGTTGTTCTAGAAAGACACAGACAATAGCGCTGGCTTTCCCCTAAAGAGTATGGGACATGTAGAAAGAAAAACATCCCTTTCTGCTAATTCGTTAAAATCCTAAAGTAAGGCTTCTAGTGCCATGTGTAATAACAGTAAGCAACAATGATTTATAATAGCTAACTAGTTATTTTCTTTACTATTAATTTGTCCTTCCACCAACCCCTCCAATATAAACATACTATTTGCCCTTAATAATAGCTTCACCACATGGCTTATCCATTTAATTTTTAATTTATGGAATGAAACAACCATTTCCATATTATAGTATATTAAAATAAAGATTGCACATGAAATTCCAAATTTAGTAGGAATAACTCGATATTCCTTTTAAACATATAAATTATCATGTAAATTTCTTTATTTAATTTTTTCTTCCAAAAAGGAAGCTATCTGCCTTATAGATGGCTATTAGACATAAACATATGATATGATTTATATGTTTAAGAACTATTAGTGAAAAATCATCACCAGTCATATTAAATGACAACTCTTTTTCTTGACCTTCACAGCTCTCCATCAAATCATTTTATCTATCTTGTGACTTAATTGTTGATCCAAATAAAGGACTTTGTTATAGTTAAGAAAATATACTTGCTACCCTATCATAGCTTGCTAATTTCTACCACTATATGCTTTTATATATCATATCTTCTAGGAGAGTCTTCTAGATTCATCCCACTTTTGATGTTTCTATTGATTTCTTTTATTCAAGTGATTGTTTTTTATTATTAATTATTAATAACAATACATATTGATTGTATATCTTTACTTTTACATTTTTCCCAAACAACATAAGAAGTATATTAAAGATATACCCCATTTCATTTTTTCTTTTTGTATCCCTAGTACCTGGAACATCATAAGTACTTAATAAATGCATTCTCAATGATCGATATGTTTTTCATATTTTTTCTTGAATAGGTGACATAATGATCCAATACATTATAATGGAGAGAATTTTGAATTTGTATTTAGAAGACTTGAATTTAATATATATCTCTAACACTTAGCATTATTGTGTGTAATCTGATCAACAATTTCTTCCTCTGTAAAATGGAGATGATGATGTTTATACCAACTATATAGGATCACTTTGAAGAAAAAGCTAAGCATTGTATGTATTAATTCTATTATCATAATCTGCAATCATATTTTAAGTATTTTAATTATAGTGATTCTTTCCTCTCTACACATATTGTCATATACTTAACAATAAGTATTTAGTCATTTATCTTGAAAATTAAATTTATATTCAATCTGTAGAATGGTAGAGAAATGAAAATGAAACATTTCATCATTTTTAATGACATCAAAAAAATCTCACTAAAGAGCTGTTCCTACATTTTTCCCTAACTGTTTTACCAATGACATGAAAAAAAAAAAGATGAATAGTCAACTATGGTGCAATTAAAATCTTTAGCTCAATCAAGCTCTTTTATATACAACACGGGACAGTACCTAATTCTCCTTCATGACTAAGTATAAAACATGATGCTTAACTAAATAGTTAAGTTATTAGGAAGACGGTTCAGATTGTCATGCAGTATCAACGGAGATACTGCAATTCTTTCATGGAGATCTTCATTGTCCATAAGTATTTTTGCATTTTATGGTTATTGTTGTATAGTTCTGACTCATGGAACACTACAAACTCAAGGAATGAAATGGAGAATGATTCAAAGGATGATGGACATGGTAAATGTGATCAGATTATGTGTTACAAATGTGGATTGACACAGAACTGAAGAATTTTGTCAAAGAAATATATGAATGAAAAAGAAGATGAACTAGTTAGATGATTAAAAAAAACAATGGATAATCGTTTTTCTGCATCCTTGTCAGGATCCTCATGGCATTAAGAGAAAGAAAACAAAGTCACCTTGTATGTCACAGTGTGACAAGCTTAAAAGAAACCTTGGAGAAAATCTACACAGGATGGATAAATATGGATAATTTATGAGCTATATCATTGAGAAGGATGCCCAGATTGATAAGATCACAAATGTCGAAGAAATATGGGAATGCTACTTTCCTTTTGAGAGAAATAAGATAGATACTTGTCAGTATGTTTCAGTCCTTCTGTGTAGATTTTTGTGGTTAAATGAAATATAATTACAAAAATGTACAATTGTAGCTGATCACAGCAAAAATAAAACAGTACCAATTTCCACATTATCAAACTCTGTTGTCCAAAGAGCTTTGTTTTGATTAAAGATATATTTTTTTCCCTAGCTTTGTTCCATGATCATTCCACTTAAATTAGGATTATCTTTGTTTTCCCTTCCCCCTGTTTGTGACTTTGTGACAGTATGAATTTTAAATTAATACTATGTTTCACTCAAATTTTTCATGTAAATGCTAGTTTACTTAAATCTTACATTGTGCCAGAATTGAGCTGCATGAATTCTCTTTAATATTTCTTTAAAGATGTGCTGAAAAATACTAACTTGTGTTTCCAGGGGTTAGCTTGGAGACAGATCAGACACCTGGGAAGTGGATTCTTCTCCTGTATTCAAGGAAGGGTAGTGAGTACTACTCTGGAATTTCAGACAGTCATTTTTTTTTTTCCAAAGAGCTAAGAGATGAGGGTTAAAAATTGTAGTGCAGGGTGGTGATTATAATAACAGCTCACATTTATAGGGTATTTCTAAGCTTATACATCACTCTCCTGCCAACAACTTCATGAAGGAGGTAGTGCAAGTATTATTAGTACTGTTTTGCTACTGAAAATAAAACAAGGTCTAGAGAGTTTGTGATTTGCCCAGAGCTATAACTCATTATTTTTGTGCCTAAGGCAAGTGACAAAAACTGAGTTGGGGGGCAGTTGGTGAAAGGGAGGTGCTGACCTATGTTATGAGTACCATGAAGAGGAAGCATATAGATTTCTCCATTTTTTCTAACCATCTGCTAATACCAACTCTTTATATTATATAAGAACTATACTTTGATATTTGGACAAAAACTCTGTTCTCCTCAGACTTCTTTTGACTCCAGATTCAACTATGATCACTTGGCAAATAAATGATAACACAAGGTTTCAAATAAAAACTTTCTTACTTCAATTTTAGAACTCTTCCTATTAAACTTTGTTTATATAAATTTTAAAAAGTTAATCAATTTTCAAAATATTCATATAAAAAGTAGGCAGGAAGTATTCATTATCATTCTTATTTTGTAGTCACTCCAAAATGTATTGATTTTGCTACATAGTGTATTTCTAATCAATATTTGGAACCAAAATCACGTGCTTTGTTTGATTAGTTATCATGTGTAGGTTTATCAGAGGTTAGTTATTTTATTGTTATTCAGTTTGGAAACTAGTGGAGGACAAAAATGTCATGTAGGAAAAGAAAAATAAGTTGTTCTAGGATAAGAATCCATATAAAAATCAATCATGTTACTTAGATCCCATAGAATACTCAGAGGAGTTTAAAAAAATAAGAACACTTCTTTTGAGCAACAATTATTTTTCTTGAGATTTTTCTTTGTTGTACTTTATATTGATTTCTGAAAAATGAAAAAAATGAAATACACAAATCAATTTCTAGATATCTTTAATAATCCAAACTGAAGTGATAAGCTTGGGAACTAGTATGTAACATAAGAATTTCTAATTTTATTCATTCCCCTTTTTTTTTTTTTTACCATGAGAGATTACTGATTAATGCCAAGTGTAGAAAGACTGATACCACTCCCTAAGAAATATATTTTCCTTTTCTGACCATTTATAGCACTTATAGCTATACTAATCCCTAATTTGAATATGGGTTTGTTGTTATTTTTTTTTTTTTACTCTAAGTATTCTATCGATGTAACTATTTTCTATCCAGTTAGATTATAAGATTATTAAGGTGAAGGCATTATTTTCCAGCATATACACATATATATTTGATAGAAGTAGGCATATATGCATACATATACATGGAAAGTATATGCATATATATATGTAAGTTTTTTTGTGTAAATATATACATTAATATATGTATATATGTATTAGGATGCAAAAATAAAGTATATGCAGGCATATATGTATACATATGGCTACTTCAGTGTTAAACTTTGGCACTTAATAAATATTACATAATGAATTGCTTCATAAATATCTATTTTAATAATTCCCATCTAAATACTGCTAAATTAATTTCTTTCTGGCTGAAGGAGTAAATAAAAAAATTATGACCCTAATTTTCATATATTTTTTCATCTCACAATTCTGGAACTTGAAACTGTTTAAGGAATCTCTAGGATAATGCTTGGGTTGGAGTTTGAGCATGGTATATAAAACCATATAGAAATATACATTTATATGTTTTATCTATTTTCAGTTATTACAGAAAGTATCCTTGCATATGGAAAGTGTCCTAAACTGACCTCAGGAGACTATATGACTTGGATAATGCCAAGAGTTTCATCCAGGACTATCCTGGAATTTCTCATTCAAGTAAAGAGGACCCCAAAGATTTAAGTTCCAGGCATATATAGTTGAGTATCTGACAGTTCTTGACTTTTCATTTAAAGTACACACTTGGTCTTCCCTTGGCACCATAATTCAAGTGTTTGTTGATGTGTCCTAAATTGGTGCACATTATACATCCTGTATCCTAATGTCTTTCTACAATATTAGAATCTGAGAACTCTCCTGGAAAGGAATAAAAAGAATGCCTATGAATTTTATCTGTGTTCTCTGCTTCTTCTCCAATAAAAACAAAAGTTCTGTGAAAAGAAACCATTAGGGTTAGAAAAAAAATTTAGAACATTTTTCTGAGCTCAGTTCCACTCTGTCTACTTGAAATAGAATAAACTGCTAACGTGATGCCAGAATAGCCAATCATTTTTGTGAAACAATCCTTCAAGTCTAGTGTCACCCAGATAAGATGGGCTGGCTGGTTAAATTGTCATTTTTAGATCAGTTGTTTGGATATCATACAGACAGAGTGACACTAGATGCTCTGAGGTGATCTTTGTTGACAACCCATAGTTATATAAGGATCATTACTTCTTCTTTGCAAGGCTGAGATTTCCTGCATTTACTGTTCGGTGTTTTTAGTGAAATTTCATTGCGAGGAATTTCCAAATATATGTGCCTTTAAAAGTATTTTGCATGGGTATCTGTGAGTTCTTTTAGATATAATTTCATTTCATTGATTTGCCTTTGGACTAATAATAAAAATGATTGTGATTACAACAGTTTAACTTAGCTAAGTTTACATGTAACCTTTCAAACAGAATTCATCTTTTTCATTTTCAGATTCAATTTCAGTGATGTATCTAATGTGTGTTGAGCACCAACTTGTCTAATTTTCTAGAGGCTCATTTACTGAATGGTTATTCTTCAGGTTATATTTGTTTTTCCAGGTTCAACAACCCATGAAAATTGTTTAAGATATGGAATGAAAAATATATCTTTGGAGATGTTTTGCTTACCTATATATTTGTTACTATGATTTTATTATTGTTCTTTCAATGGGGAAGTGAGAAAAGAAATAAATGCTTGTTAATTTAAAAAAATTAATAATGGCAACATTAACAATTATGTTAAATAATTATAAAATACTAACATTAATAATGTATAAATAATATAAAAAACTAACTTTAAAAGGAGAAAAAGAATCCTATATCTGTACCTGATAGGGGAATTGACTGGGGATGAATCATAAGTATCATCTACACTGATGGAATCACTGTTCATTGAAGTATTAAATAAAAACCAACATTTATATTATTTTAAATTTAATGTCAACAATTCTATGAATTAGGTAATATAATTATTACTATCCTCTATATACTTTACAGATGATCCATAGCTCAGAAAGTGAAGTGATTCATCCATCGCTCTGCTCTCGCTCTTGTTTGCTCTCTCTCTCTCTCTCTTTGTGTGTGTGTTTCTGTCTGTCCATCTCTTTCACACACACACACACACACACACACACACACACACACACACACAGAATAAGTATTTGAGGCAAGATTTGAACACAGTTCTGGATTTCACAATTAGTATATGGATATTACATGCTAGTATATGTTCTAGCAATTTTTCAGTATCTGGTTTCATGTGTATTTCATTCTCTATAGGATTTTCATGACAAAAACAATCCTAGGATTTTACTGACACTGCAGTCTGTATTCCTTAGCAAGCATGCAATCTGTCTATTTGATAAACTCTATCAATATACAGTAAATAGCTCTCTAAGGGAACCTTTTTTATTTTCTTGCTTTGGAATATAATAGGAAGTGATCACATTTTTTTCAACAAGATGGTTTGTATTAAACATCCAGTCTAGCAGCTCCCATGAGTCCTATTAGATAGACTGTCATAACAGCTGGTTTGATGGTTGAAATATCAAATGCTGAAATCAGTAGGATCTGTGTTTCTGCAAGTATATGTGATAGGTGGTATATATGTGAAATGTATGTCTCAGCTCTCAGGGGTTTCTTTATTATGACTGTTTTGGAGGAAGAGATGAGAAGATCAGGCAGAGTTATCTTATAGGAAGCAGGATTTGGAAAGGGAAATCACAGCAAGACCTTGGAACCAAAGAGCATTGATCTAATGAATTGAGTAAGTGTTCACATGAATAAGTTATTATAATTTCTACTTCTTCCTCCAATTGATGGGAAAATTTGAGATGATACATCAGTATACACCCACTTAACATTTGTAACAAAAACACATTCCAAAAGTGAGGTGTGGTTTTTGTTGTTATTTGGCTCTCCCCAAATGTCACTTAGTGTATCAGACTAACAAACAGTTATAATTGCAAACTCAATTACTCTGGTCTTTCCAGAGATTTCATGATTTCATTCACAGGCCTATTTCTACTTTTGATCATTCCCTCTGCTCCCCAAAAATGGAAAATAAAAATGAAATGTTTGGGTTTTTTATTTAGGAAGTTTTATTTTTTCCATGCAAAAAGATAATTAAGAATTTCTTAAGATCCTGTATTTTGTAGGTGAAAGAACTTGAGATATCATCTAGTCTAACTCTGATTTTAAAGATTAAAAAAAAAAACTGAGGCTCCAGGTGATTAAGTAACGACTCATGCCACATAGATAAAGAATAGGAAAGTCAAAATTTTATCCCCATTTTTCTCATTCTAAATCCAGTATTCTTTTTCACCTTTCTTTCTTCTTTCCCTGTCTCCTTGACTTATGCACTCCCTCTTGACTTAAAATGTTAAAAACACTTTACTGTGTTAATTATCAAACCCTCTGAAAGCAATCATTCTGTTCAAAATATGAGGTATTTGAAGGAATGTTGCAAACATCATATATATGGTTTTTATATAAAATATAATATAATCAAAATTATCTATTTTACATTTGGTAATACTCTCCATCTTTTGGGTATGCATTTTTTCCTTTCTCATAGAATTGACAGCTCTTTTGCTCTTCTAATTTGCTTATGGCCACTCTTTATGTTTAAATCATGCAACATTTTGCCAATATCTTGTTACATGATATGACATGTTGGTCTATACCTAATGTGTGTCCTCTTGTTTTCCAGTTTTCCCCAGAAGTTTTTGTCAAATAGTGAGATCTTATCATAGAAAATGAGGCCTTTGAATTTATCAAATACAAAGTTACTTTGATTACAATTATTATAAGTATTAAGGATTACAAGTATCCCCTTTCCATAAAGGGATATAAACATCTTACCTCTATTGATCCCTTTATGTTTTCTTTTCCCTTTTTACCTATTCATGTTTTTTTTGGGTCAATATTGGAGGACTTTTTAAATTTTTAAAATTTTTAAATTTAATTCTGGTTTTCTCCTTAGGAAAGATTGTCACCCTTCTATTTCATTGAATTTCCAATTTTTCCTTTGATGTATTCTTAATTTCACCAAGTAGGTGGTTTTTATTTCCTAGCTCCTTTGTCTTCCAAATTATCATGTTCCATGACCTCTAGTCCTTCAATGGTACAGTTGTCTTGTCCTATGTAATCCTGATTGTAATTTCCCAGTTTTTAAATTGTTTCTTTCTGGCCACTTGCACTACTTCTCTCTTAATCTGAAAGCTCTGAAATTTGGCTATAATAATCCTTGGACATTTTATATGAGGATCGGTTTCCTGAGGTGATCAGTAGATTCTTTCAATTCCTATTTTGCCTTATTGTTTCAGATCATTAGGGCATTTTTCATTGATAATTTCTTGAAAACTCCTACAGTGATTCTGACCTGGATCTGTTTTCCAGGTTAGTTTTTTTTTTCCCATGAGGCATTTTACATTTTCTTCCATTTTTGCCATTCTTTTGCATTTGTTTGATTTACTCTTGAAGTCTCATAGAGTTATTCCACTCTCCCAGTTCTACCTTTTATGGTGTCATTTCCCTCAGCTAGTTTTTATTTCATTTGGCCAATTGTAATCTTTAAGGAGTTTTTTTCCTCCCCCATAGATTTTTGAATCCCCTTTTTTATTTGGCCAAATCTACTTTTTAAGTAGTTTTCCAAGATGTTGACTCATTTTTCATAATTCTTTTTCAACACCCTCATTTCTTTCCCCATTTTTTCTATTTCTTATATGATTTTTAAGCTTGTTTTTTAGTTTCCCCATGAGTTCTTTCTGGTTTGAGACCACTTTCTATTTGTCTTTAGAATTATGCCCATATTGTTTTGACATTTTTCCCCTGAATTTGTTCCTTGTTCTTCTTCCCTGTCACATAATAACTTTTTATTGTCACATTCTTTGGTTGTTGTTAGGTCCTTTCTCTGTCTGTCTCCATCTGTGTGTGTGTGTGTGTTTCTTTCTCTGTCTCTTTCTCTCTTTCTTTTAAATTTGACCTCTCCTCCCTTAGTGGAAGGTATACTGTCTCAGGCTTCTTATCTCAGTGGCTGTAGTCTCTGGCTCTTTGCATGGTACCTCACTGATGTTGCACTGATACTCATGAGAGAACAGAGGACTCTCATGTCTGGTGCTGGCTGGGGGAGTGGGGTAGAGATTGTCTGGCATTGCTACAGGCTGTAAGGTCCTGATACTGACATGGGGTTCTTAATGGTAGAGCCTGGTCTACATTGAGGTCCAGTGGGGTATTTTTCTGAGACAATACCAAATCATATGGTGGTCTGTCTTCTTTCCATTATAATGTTCTCCTATACTTCTAAATATGGTCCTAGCTCTTCTATATTTTTGTGAATCTTAATCTTTTTTTCACAATATGGTTAGCAACTTTTTTTCTTGTTGTTCTCAGACCATTCTGACTTTTAGCCCTTTATACGTCATTAGTTCTTCTTTTAAAGAACTCAAAAAAGAAAGAAAGAAAGATGATGTGTGGTAATTTGCTTTCCTATTATAGATTAGAAATTCTTGTTTTAACATTGCAAATAGTGAGAGGATAACTGACTTCTCCAGGGTCAGGATCATATAGCTAGCCTGTGCCAAGGGCAAAATTTGAACTCAGGTCTTATTGACTCTATGGTCAGGTCTCAAGTCTCTACTCCACACTGCTTTTAAAAGAAATACTTAGAAAATATTGTATAAGAAAAGTATTTTATTTCTATTGCCTTTAGTGAGCATTTACTGTGAGAACATTTGTTTTTTCCAACATGCTACTTTTCCTTTATTTGAGCATCTCTGAGAACTCCATCGAGGAACCAAGTGGAAAGGAATAAGGATGTATTGTATTTTTTGTAATGAACTCAGAGGTCAATAGATTGTGTGCTTCTTATTTGTCTGGGTGGGTTCATATTTCTATGGAATGAATTTTCTTTAGCAGTTAAGATCAATTACTGTTTGTATTGCTACTGTTATTTGATTCTGATAGCCAACTAGAGAAGGCATCTTAATTTTTAACGACCTTGATCTTTATGACAGTATTTTCAATGTGCATGAATTAAAGAGAAATTCTATTGTACATTAAAAATGAACATGGTTTCTTCCTTATTGAAGGGATTTTTCCCCTTCATTCACTACCTGACAAAGCCACTTACAGTTTCACTGAAGATTTCTAAGTCTCTGAGACATGAGGAGAAATGTGAGTACTTCATTTGAATTAGAGTACTACTAATAGTATATACAGTGTATGTAATAGAGTTGGAAAGCAATTTAAATCTAAAAAGAGCAATATTAATGGAGCTGTGGAGAATGAACAATAGAATAGAAGCCAATATCTGTAGAACTTTTGCTTAAGGTACATGTATAAGAAAAAAGTGTGAGAGGTTTAGAAGATTCACTCATGATTTCTAATCATAATGTTTTGTAATGCTTAACATAATATAAAAGGATTCTTCCTCAGGAGACCGAAAAGTGTAGTAAGTCCCCACCACCTGTATGAGTACAGTTAGTAAGAATATGGCACCATATCAAGAAAATAAAGAAGAAATGTTTTCATTACATCCTGTAGTATCTGCTTGCCTTTGCATTCTATTCTTGCCAGTGTTGGCAACTGCATTGTTTAGTGAATGGAACACTTACTAGTTGTGTGACCTTGGGTCACTTAATTTCTGATCATCTCTATTTCCTCAACTGTAAAATAGGGATAATAATAGCACCTACCTTGTTGTGGAAGTCCAATGAAATAATATATTTCTAAAAAAATATTTAGTATAATGCCTGGCAAATAGTGATCAAGTGCTTTTTGACAGAGTATGAGACAGGATATTGTCCTTTTGCTGTGAAATTCATGTTAAAATCATGAAGGAAATGATTGCTTTAGTAAGAGGCTTTATAGTTTTATTACTTTATATTTCATTTGGCATAAAATTCTTGGTTGAATACAATCTAACATGTATTCCAAAACAATATAAAATTCAGTCCATTTCTCAAATAGCTTACCAGATAGTTAAAGAACTAAGATACAAGTAACACTACAAAGGAATTTTTAAAAAGTAAGT
This sequence comes from Sarcophilus harrisii, assembly GCF_902635505.1. Classification (NCBI taxonomy): domain Eukaryota; kingdom Metazoa; phylum Chordata; class Mammalia; order Dasyuromorphia; family Dasyuridae; genus Sarcophilus; species Sarcophilus harrisii. Next base: position 174,144,687 of record NC_045429.1, on the reverse strand, counting down.
ACTCAAAAAATTTGGCTTAGAAGATATGATGGAGGAGATCAGTCTTATGTTGGCCCCAAAGATAGCATAATATTTGTTCCTGTAGAGAAGAATGTAGAGAACATCCAGGAGGAAGATACACAAATAATGAAACTGATACCAGGCATAAACTACCATTACCCCTCCCTTATCTTTTACTTCTTTGTCCTTTCAATTTTCCCATCAGGTCCACTTTTCCCTGTCTTACTACCCCCTTCAACTCCCTATATCTCGTTCTCATTCTCCCTTCCTTTCCTTTTCTTCTCTCCTTTCCCTCCCCACTTTTCATCTTTTTTTCTTGACATAATAAATAGCATTTGTAATTTTTTTAAAGGGAAATTCCTGGAGGTTGTTGGGAGGTGAGATGGGGCTATAAACTAAAATAGTTATTAGAAATTGTTGAATGCTAGGATAAGAATATATGTGTACACACATTAATACATATTACCTATATATTATATATATCATGTTATATATATTATATGTTTTATATATTATATTATGTTATATTATATGTCTATTATATACATATATAATAGTGTATGTATTGCCTAAATATGTGCATATATATGTATGTAAATCTATATATGTATGTGTATGTAAATCTCCTAAATATTAAAATAAGAGATTAATATTGGTTGAATACATGTGAAATAGATTAGTGAGAACAGAGAATGGAGACAAAAACAGCTAATAAAAGATGATAGCAACCCAAGAGCAGGGTTATGAGCTTCAATCAAAGGCTGTAGCAGTGGGAATGATAAAGAAGAGATAAAATGGAAACTATTGGGAAGGAAGCGTTGACAAATTTTGGTAGCTAATTAGATTGAAAGGGAGGGGAAAGTAAGAGTGAGGCATCCAAAATAACAAAGGCTTTGAGCTTTATAGAGCAGTACAACCATATTTGTATTTCTTTTGGGAAAAGACCTGGTAAATGTCACTCAATCAGTGGTTAATACTCAAGAAAATGCAGTAGAATCTAATATAGGTAAAGGTCTCAGAAGTTTGAGATTCTGGGAATGATAAGGCTCAAGAGAACTGGTTTATTGACTTTGAAGTTGGCCTTTTAGGTCCCCTGAGCTAACATAACATAGACTTCAAAGTCCTTGGGTCTGATTACTGTGATTTTTCCAGACTACCAGATGGCTTGATCAGGGAAATGCTACATTTCAGGTATACTCTAAAGCTTAGTGCACTGTGAAGAAGTGCCAGCTGGCCTTAGGGAACCAGCTAGCAGAGCTAGGAAAGGTTGGACTTCAGCTTTGGCCCCAGCTCAGAGGTGTTGGCCAGTGCTCAATTTCAGCTACTTAGCTGGCTGGAGGAAAAGCCATTGTGTATTCAGGATTCACTGATGCAACAGTAAACCCCAGAAGGGAACAATTGATTTCCAATTAACTAGGATATTAGAGGGGACAGAATGTCTGTCAGAGCTTATCATTTCTATTCAGGTCTTGAGTCTGACATAGCAGCCCTATTTTCTATTTGTAAAATGGGAATACCAAATCAAGAGGTAATTAGAGTATCATATGATGCTTTGGAGCAATAAGATCCTATATGATAATATGATGGACTATAGAAGTATAAAGTTCCTATTCTAGGTAATAGTTTACCACCCACAAGGCTCAATTCAGGTCAGTGTTTGCATGTTGGTGTTTTTGAAAGGCTGTTGTAAGTGGGAGGCTTTTCTTTTGCAGTTTCATGGTTGGGATCTAAAGCAATGTTTCATACTGGCACAATATATAAAGGAGAAAAGGAAATCTCACAAATGAATAAGCATATAAATGTTTTCCTAAACATGACCTTTCTGTTTAGCTGACAGCCTTCCCCAATTCTATCCACAGCTTCCTACATATGTGTACCCCTCTTGAAGGTATATCCCATCTCCTACAAAATATGTTGATTGATATATTTTCTTAATAGCCCATAGTGTTCTCCCTGGTCTAAACAAGGGGTTCTTTCTATTTAGCTGACAGCCTTCCCCAATTCTATCCACAGCTTCCTACAACTTAGTTTTACTTTAGTTGTTCACTACCCTAACGGTAGGTACTCGATAAATCCTTGTTTTCATGATTGTTGATGATCCACAGTATGCAAAACAGCAAAATATAGAAGAAAGTATGTGTGTGTATGTGTGTGTGTGTGTGTGTGTGTGTGTGTGTAAAGTATTGTCCTAAGCAAAAAATGAAATAGAAATTGATGGACATTACAATCCTCATTCTGTGCTAAATCACTGAATGATATTGAATAAATTACTATTGCCAATTTATTCATCTGTAAAATGAAAAACTTCAAAGTTTGCACCAGTAGTCAAAGTGGGCAAATATGCTAAGTATCTAATACAAGTGTTTAAACAGACAGAATGAAGTAGAAAAGTAGTTTGCTTTCCTACCCCTTTCAGCATTGTTTTCATAGTAAATATGTGAAACATGTATTTCCCATCAAAATATACTAATTTGACTTATCATTAAGTTGATGATGTGCCCACTTTTAATGATGTGAAGTTTAAAAATACACATTGGTATCTACTCTTTTATAAAATACACAAATTTCTATCAAATAAACATTTCCTTCATTAGTGCTTTTATAAAACTTGAGGTCATAAAAGTAAAGCTAAATTCAGTATAGGAATTTATGTGGCAAGCAGAGATCATGTGACAGAGAAAGACTTTTGCTTTCTGGTTATTTATTTCAGAGAAACTAGATAAGTAGAAACTGAATATCTTCATTAGGCTGCCTTTTGCAGATATCAGATATCTCAGAAAGGCTTTTCACAAGTACTGGACCAAAGTTAATTCTAAATTGAAACTACTTTTGAGTTCCTGATATGCTACTTTTTTCTGTTAATTAAAAATGAATCCCTACACTTTGGTTACTAGATATACAGGAGGCAGAATTGATGTTATATTTTGAAGCTTTAAAATAATTTTTCCTTTGCTCAAATGGAAGTCATTTCCAATTTTGCATAGATGTAGACATGGTTTCATCTATTTCTCTTAAGAAAGACTTTTGAATTCATGCAAACATTTGAACAAATATCATCTCAAGACTGCAAAGTTTTGTTATAACCACGGAGATGTCAAGTCATGTCAAGTTCATAAGCATTTATTAGGTGTTTACTATGTGCCATACACTGCATTTAACTCTGAGAATACAAATAGAAGTAAAAAATGAAAGACAGCTTCTGTCCTCAAGGAGTTTAAATTTAAATGAGGATTACAACATATAAAAGAAAGCTGAAAAATGGATTTTTGGAACAAATAAGGTGGTACCCATAAAGGACATGATAGAAAAAGAAGTCTAGAGGAGAGTAAGACATACAAACAAAAAAGTGAATATAGACCTAGAAGCTTGTCCTTAAAATATATATTCCAGAATGAAATAGACATAAAAAGGGTTACAGGATAAAAGAATATTCTAGGGTAAGAAGACTGCTGGAGTATAGTGTAGAAACTAGTCTGATGAGTTAAGATTGGGGGATAGGGAGGAAGGGAGAAGGAAAAGAGAGAGAGAAAGAGAAGGGGGAGAGGGAGAATAAATCATGAAACTCTTTGGCGTTCTGGCAAAGCCAATGAACTCCTGAGAATGATACTTAAAATGAAAAAAAAATAAAATACAAATACAAAGGAACATAAAGATCAGTGAAAATAATCATGTTGTTTATTTCTCTTCCAAAATCAGACTCCTTAAAATCTAATCTCATATTCCATATTAAAAAACACTACTGTAGCATCTAGAGGATCAACTTTGTGATCTCTGTCTGGATCCAACTCACTCATATGAAAAATGCTATCTATGTAATTATGGTCAAGCTACTTAACTTTTCTATGCCCCAGGCAACTCCCAAAGGTAGGAAGATATCTCTGAATAGAAGAAGACATTTTTTTTCCCCAATGGAAGCTCCCTACACTGATAAGAACATCAATTTTAATCATGACCACCACCAACAAAATGGCAGGATCTACCTATCTGGGAGTATTATGATACAGCATATTAAAGAAGCATAGATAGGACTTCCCCTCCTAACATCCCCCTCCTAAGAACTTTAAAATGAATAGTGGAATGGCTGAGCCAACAAAAGATCAAAGTGAGACATCATTCTATCCCAAATTGGAAAGAGAGAGCTGTGACATAGGGGTAAAGACTGTTAATGAAATACCTAGTGGGATTAAGGAGTAGCAACAGCAGCAGCAGCTTCAGCAGCTCTCAGGTCAGAGATGGTAAGAGGACTTGGTAACTGTAGAGAGATTTAAGAAGACTTCTGAGCTAAATCACCCATAAAATGAAAGTCAATTGCAGAATGGTTTAGAAACCAAAATTTAACAATATGTTGTCTACAAGAAAAACACTAGAAATAGATAGTCACTTTAGGAGGTGGAGAACAATCTATTATGTCTCAGCTGATGTCAAAAAGGCAGGATTAGCAATCATGATCTTAGAACAAAAGTAAAAAATGAGCTAACTTAAAGGGAAAAGCAGAGAGATTACATTTTGCTAAAAGGCACCATAAACAAAGAAGTAATATCATTATTAAACTTATATGGAACAAATGGCATAGCATTCATATTATTTTTTTAAAAAGGTTAAAACAATCACAGAAGGAGGAAGTAGGCAATAAAATTGTATTATAGGGGATCTCAATTTCCACCTTTTTGAGCTAGATAAATCTAACAAAATAAATAAAATAGAAGTTAAAATTAATAGAATTTTAAGAAATTTAGATATAATAGTCATTTGAAGAAAACTGAATGGGAATAGAAAAGAATAGAGTTTGTTTTTATTCTCACCTGTTAATAATACATTCATAAAAATTTACCATATTTTTAGGGCATAAAAACTTCAATATCAAATGCAGAAAAGCAGAAATATTAAATGTGTCCATTTTAGACCATAGTTCATTAAAATTGATTTTATAAATGATAGTAGAAGTATAGATTAAAATTAATTGGAAATTATATAATCAAATAATAAAGAATAAGTGAAAGAATAAGTAATAGAAACAACAAATGATGATTTGATTAAAGAGAATGCAGTGCAATTTCAATAAAGAATTACAAGAGCCATTAGGTACATATCCATGAAAGATTTTCAATGCAATGTTTTCAGTTTACTTTGAATGAAAACTATTTAAATAGTTAATTTAAAATGAGTTCTTTGAAAATAGATTCACTATTAGACGCAATAAAGTCATTTTGCTTTCAGACAGCAATTCACTTTTGAGGGTTAAAATAATACAATATGGTCCAATATAATCGTTAATTAGGATATCTGGATTCTAGTTCTGGCATTAACTATCTCTGACCTTGAGATAGTCATATGACTTTCCAGTTATTCAGTTTTCTCATTGTAGAATAAGAATGTTGCATTAAATTATTTAATGATCATTTTATTAATGATTAATAAATTTATAAGATTAATAAATTATTTTCCAACTGGCATTCAATGAAACTAATATGTAAGATAAGTGTAATATAAAGTATTTCTTTTTTTCTTTCACACAAATCATCCATAATCTTAATTTCTCATCTGCTTGCATTTCTCTGGACTTCATCATACCTATGTGCCAAATACTTGGCCCACCCTCATTTTTAGCTGCTTTTTATATATTGTCTTCCACCGTTGTATTATGAGTTCCTTGAAAGCAGGGACTATTTTTTATCTTTGTATCTCCAACACTCAGCACAGTGTCTGGCAAAGAGTAGACTGTAAATACTTATTGATTGACATATAAAAATATGATTATATACTATTGTCTTCTTTTCTTTTGATACAATGATAACAGGATGATTCAGAAATATTTTTCTCTCTTACTAACTTGACTTTTGTTGCCAACAATTGAGAAAGAAATTGTTTTATTTTAAAATTATAGACAAAGATCCTTAATAGCATTTAATGTAGTTTTATTTCCTTAGAGTTTACTCAGAAAGCCATGTTTTTGCCATGATATTTTGGCCATAAGGAAGTTAAAGGCAAATGCTGTAGGAGAATGTTTGACTGATCAGAAACGAATTTGGGGCATACTTCTATCAATCTGACCCAGTTCAAGACAGTTTTATAAAGTAGTTTTAGAACTACTTGTCTTTCTTAGCTTTTGAATTTTATTGCTCAGGTGGCCAACTTGAGCCAGACTCCAAATAAAAACCTGTATTACTGCCTTTTGGATATAAACCTCTAGTTTTTCCTCATATTGACCTGAAATTCTTACAGTAGCCCTGAGAAAGCCATTAGTCTATTTTCCACAGATAAGAAAAATTGGTGCTAGGTGAAGCATTGCCACCACTGACAGCCTAATACAACTTCACAAATGATAGCCAGATCTTTAATCACACTGTAGATTCAGTTGCATCAATGTTTATTCAACATGATAAATTCACAGACTAATTAATCACTTTTTTTTCTTTTGGTCATTTTTAAAATCCATACCAACAGGTACTAAAGGGAATCTTTGAGAATTGAGTACATATAACTGTCAAACCAACTATTGTTTCACTAAGCTTGAAAAATGTCTTATTCTTCTTATATGAAAGAAATAATCTTTTTTTAGACAGTCTTATCCATGATGAATGATAAGCTTCTTTCAACTTGAGTCTCCCACATTTTATGCATTTTCTTGAAGGTTTACAAACATTTCTTTTTAATTTTTTTTAACAAATACTTTGGGTTAAGATGCAAATGAAGATAGTGATATAAATATTGCAGTTCATGCAATTTTGGCGTATTTGGTGTACAAGACACCTAATCAAATTAAATCCTTAGTTTCAATAGTAAACAAAAAAATGAGTGCAGTAGAATATTGTGTTCATAATAACATTATTAAGTTATATGATTGTCAATCATCTGCTATAGACATTTATAGACATTTGGCTATTCCCTTCTTAGAGTTTCATCATGGATGCCCTCACTGTATGTGTAGATCATTTTTTATAAATAACCATAACAGATAAAATTCATGACATAGTCTTGGAAGAATTACATTTGGATTAACCAAAGGGCAAGGAATATGTAGGCAGTAGGTTTAATAGATTGATTATTCAAAGTATCCCAAAAGTCTTAATGTAGTTTAAAGGCACAATATGACTTAAAGTCACATTTAACTCTTTTCTTTACTACATGACTGATACATCTCCTCTGCTATTCACATATTTCTCTGATGGTTTTCTTTTCTTTTTTTTAAATTCTTATTTTTTCCAGTTACATATAGAAATAACTTTTTTTTTGGTTATACATGTACATTATGAGAGAGGAAAAAAAACAAGAAAAAGAGGGAGGGTGGAGAGGAAAGTGGGCATAACATGTGTTGATTTATATTCAGTCTTCATAGTTCTCTCTCTGGATTTGGATGGTGTTTTCCATCCAAAGTTTATTGGAATTGTCCTCCATCAGTGAACTGCTGAGAATAAGTAAATCCACCAGAGTTGATCATTTGATGATTTTCTTTACACCAACACTGTAACACAGTTCTTAATTGGTAATATACAAACTGTCCCAAAAGTCTTAGTATGGCTTTAAGCTATCAAAGTTTAAAGCTGCACTGAGGATTAGTGTTATAGTGTTAGTATAAAGCAAGACGTTTAACTAGAAGAGGAGATGGGGCAATAATGTAGCAAGGCAAAAGTTAATCATTGACAAATCTGCAGGCTATATTTGTATCCAAGAAATATTAGATTTAGAAGAAGCTCTGTTGTGGGGTAGATTTCCCCCAATCCTCTCCTTTGGAGAATTCTTAGACTACATAAATAAAAACTGCACAGGACACAAAGACACGGAAAAATTGTAAACTATGTTACTAGAAGGAGTCCCCACATAGATTAGATTAGAAATAATTTAAGTTAAAATGACAGACTATATATCTTCCTTGGAAGAGGGGACCTGTATAGAGATGTATTTCATGATGATCCAAAGAGTTGGTCTGTGTACAAAAGTATAAATTTAAATATTGGCTATTACTTCTGCTAACATAGTGATCATTTGTTTATGTCTCCAGATCCCAGTTTTCTCATCTGTAAAACGCAGAACTTGGTACTACCCCATTTGAGAGATTTAAAATGGATAAACAAATTATGATCCATTAATACATTGAACTAATACTGTGCCATAAGGAATGCACAAATGAAGAATTATGAGAAATGTTGGAAAACTTATGTAAACTAATAAAGAGTGAAGAGAGGAGAACCAAGAATCTAACATGGACAACAACTAAAACTCTGTAAATGGAACAAAAATAAAGAATTTAACACAGGTACTTGTAATGACGACATTTGGACTCTGGAAAGATTCTCTGCAGAGGCATGGATAATGAGTGTAGAATGAAGTATATTGTATTATCAAGTATGTGATTTTCATGAACTGCTTTTCTTTCTGACTTCTTGTTCCAAGAGATATCCTTTTTGATGTGTAAAAAGCAAGGTAAAGCTCCATTTAGACATGTAAGTGGCTTTTAAAATATGATAAATTAACTCAATGCTACTTACATTAAGAAAAAAAAAAACAAACCTTTAAACTATCATAAAATTTAGTCATTATCATTAGATGATTTTGCTTATTAGATAATATCATAATAAAATTTTAGGATTATAAATGAGGCCCCCAGTGAATGAATGAGCATTTTCTTATGGATTCTCTAGCACTATGCCTACCTCACAAAATCCATGTACATAATTTTTTTAAACTACCTTTGTGAATTTAACATGTAGTTTAATCTATCTTTGTGACTTTGAACATGCAATTTAATCTATCTAGCTCTGTTTCCTCATTGGAAAAATGAGAATATTGGATTTGATTTTAATTTCTCATTCGTAGTCTAAATATATGCTTTTGTGATTCTAAATGCTCATGAGAATAAACTTATATGGCAACCAAGAATAGAGACAGTTTGATACAGTGAAAAGAGTGATGGACTTAGATTCAACAAGAGTTTCAAAACATGCCTTTAATAATCATAAGCTTTTTGAGTCTAGCCAATTCAACCACCATATGCCTCAAGCAATTTCCCAGTACTCACCCAATAAGTCACTAAGTGAGTGGTTGTCCTCTGCAATATAGGCCATTCCTGCATTAAAAGTTCATAGTTCTTTTCCGTTCTGAATATATTTGAATTTTTTTTTTATCATTTTAGCTCCTTGAAAGAGTTAAAAATTTTACTTCATCAGATGTCAATTATCCATGCACAGTATTACTTGAACTTGTTGCATCAATGACATACCTTCTGACTATTAGTAGCAAAAATGAAGTTTATATAACAAGCATATTAGCAAATATCATATGTGCTTATTACACCATCTGGGATGCCTTCAGCAGTTTGCACTAAGAAGTCCCTCTGGGTGTGTTGTAAAGTAGTTGATACACTTTTCCTACCTTCTGCTTTATGGGAAGAAATTGTCAGTTCTTTCCATCTTTATTACCAAGTATTTTTCCTTGAAGTCATATTATACTATCACTGAACAACATGCTTTTCAAATGTTTATGTAATGTTGATTAATGTGACATTGTAGTGGTGTAATTTCTCTGAAAATAACATTTTATAAATTTTAAGATGGTGTAAATTTTAATTTAGTTTTTTTTTACTTGCAGTACCTCTATTCATGTACAAAGTACCCTGGAAAGTCAATAAGTTGATTATTATTTCAGATGGTAGAGATGAAACTGATTTCCCAAGTATAAGGACAGAAAACGAGTTATACTATAAATTCAGTGGTATAATTAATCTTTGAAACCTAACCCTTCATGATAATAAAATGAAATATTCCTCTATTACAAATGATACTTAGAAATCCATATGTGATAAGTAGAAGAAAAGACAATTACAATTATTAGTTACTATCTTTATGATTTCCTATTTGAACAAGTTGAAAGGATATATAAATAACACCCATTTGACACTGACATAGGAAAACCTAGGAAAGTCAGGTCCTATTTTGTAGAAGGAAGAGGAAAAGTTACATTGCTATCTTTATTTAGAAATTCAGCAAAGATTTATTAAGGAACTACTGAGGTGGAAGGTTCAAGGAGTACATAGACTATGACAGAGTCACATGAACACATGTAACTAAATGCAGAATATGTGAATAAAAAAGTTCTGAAGGTGGGAGGATTATTAAGTTAAGTAGGAAATACTTTATGTGGGAGATAGCAATTAAAGCTTCAAAGGAAACTAGGGGTTTTAAAAAACAGGTGAGTAGGGGATACATTTTCAGACTTGAAGGACATCCCATTCAAAGATGTAGAGATGGGAGATGGAATATTATGCACAGGGAATGTTATGCAAGTATCCAATTCAGTTAAAACATTGTTTGCAGAGAAGTAATGCATATTAAGGCTGGAAAGGTAGGCTGGAGTCAGATTGTAAAGAGTTTTGGATATCAAACAGAGGAATTTTTTATTTAATCCTAGAGAAAGTAAGGAATCATTGGAGCTTCTAGAAATTAAAACTGATATGGTAGAAATGTTTATTAGAACTTTAGTTTGGCACTGAATGGAGGATGGATTAGGGAGAGGGGGGAAACTGGAATAAGGGAAGATCATTTAAAAAAAATAAAATTCTTTTAAAATGTGTTATTGATGAGGTTTAGATTTAGGGAAGCAAAATGAAATAAGGGTTTTTGGGGGTAAAGAAGTTAAATGATAAAGTCTAATGACAGGTTCGGGGTTCGGGGAACCAAATGGAGAGGTTTGCAACCCCTTGGAATTTGGCACAAGGGTAGGGAGTTTTGGGGACTCCCTTCTGGCAGTGCAGAGGTTCTCTGTAAAAGAATTTACAGACCCAAAAACCTAGATTGATAAAAGGTTTATTATGGGATTTGGAAGTAAGGTTAGAAATCCTGACAGAGAGGCATAAAGTCTGGTTAGGGAAATAGGTGAAGAGTGACACTGGAAAGAGTATTCCAGTGGACAGAGGCTCTTGGCATAGCATGGCATGGCCTAGCATAGTATAGCATTTCATGTTTGGAACCTCTGTTTTAGTTTGGCTCTTCTTATAATGAGAGATTTAGGTAAAGGAGGCCCGTGGGTGGAGTCCTAAGTTGGTTCCTACCTAGGTTTCAGCTTGAGCTAGAATTTGAATTGAGTTCAATGAGTTTCAGAACTGAGCCAACTGTACCAGATAACAAAGATGAAACTGTTTGTCCTCCGGGTGGGGTCCCTCACTGAGACAGAGTTGAAGGAGATTTTCTCCTTTAAGGATTTTCAGAGTTTTGGGGTCCCCTCTTCACTACCTTGATAAATGCAACATTTACCTTTATAGCTTATTGCCTAGAGGTGACAATACTGTAGAACCAGACACTTTGAACAAGAGAGAAAGAACACACATCATTTAGCTCCTTCCAGTTTTGAGATAGAGACAAGCTCAATTGAGTCATGCTATTCCCTCTTGTATTTAAACAGTTTCCATGTAGGTGTAGTGGTTAATGAAAATCATCTTATTAACATGTAGTACTTTGACTCATAGGAGAGATCTCAGAACTATTCAGAACTTTATATTTAAACCATAAGCCAATATCTTAGACCCAAAAAACTTTCTTATTAATTAGATGAACAAATTATCAGTTGTTCTGACCACTTAGAAGAACATACTAGATATTAAGACAAAATTTTACTACAATTCTCTTTTTATTTGGTGATTAGAACTTATTTGTTTTATTGTTGTTATTTCAACAGAAAAGAAATGTGAGGAATTAACTGAGTGAAGATGCTTTTACAGGAAGTATAGCCTTAAATTATACTTTAACTGTGATTTGAGACTTTATAATAACAAATGGAGCTATAGCTAAAAGTTGGAGGTATTGTCCCTTCTTGTTTTCCTACTACCCCTTAATTAGTATTTAAGTACTTCTTTTAAAGGTGATGGTAGCTTTGGATTCTACATCTACTTGTATATCACTTCTCTAGGGAAACTTAAAGTAAGAGTTTATTATTATTCTATTCTATTCTTTTTTTTCTGAATTAGATTTCCACAGTTAGAAAGTAAGCCTAGATTCCCTAGGCTGAGGTGAGGGGGAAGGGAGGGTAATTCCAGGTACTTCTGTGTTTAGACTATTTCATATTGTGTTTAGAAGTTATGCCTTACACTCTCTCCATTGACAAACAGCTTGTCAGTTGGGATATGTCTCTTCTCTTGAGATTGTAATGAATTCCTTTTTGCTTTTTCTTACTCTGAGAATCTCTGATTGTTTTTGTGGCCACTACTGTCCCACACAGTAAGGAGTACATAGGAACCTTCTCTATACTACATTTTTCTTTGTCACAAATAAGAATAATTTGAAATAAACAAATAATATTATTATTTCATCAGAATGTTGAGGTTCAAAGGAGACTCCAAAAGGGTTATTCTCAGGGAATGTTATGCAAGTAACCCAATTCAGTTAAAATATTGTATGCAGAGAAGTAATGCATATTAAGACTGGGAAGGTAGGTTGTAAAGAGTTTTGGATATCAAACAGAGGAATTTCCAAGTCAATGGGCAAAGTTTATTGTAATTGCAACACCAATAGAAGCTGGCATAATTCCAAAAGAATTTAGCAAAGAACCAGGAGCAAGAAGATAAATTTATAGGAAAAAGATGGAAAGATCAGATTCCAGTCACTGATATGGCTTAGAGGTAGAATTGAGGGGTGATTTTAGAGGTAGAGTTGAGGAATATTGTATTCTAGGGCTTAGAGATAGAGTTAGTTGCACCCCATTATTGAATTCTATGGCTTAGATTGTCTTAGAAACTTTATTACTACTGACCAACAGATTGTTATCTGACAACCAGCATTATTTGTGGTACTACTGCTCTCCCAAAGCTTGGAAAACCCTAAGGTTATTGCTACATCCTCCCTAGGAGCTTTACCACATCAAGAAAATATGTACAATATTCTTCCCAGATGGTCCATTCCCTTATGTATATAAAGAGAGACATACATTTTTTTTTCTTTTCTTTGACCCATGACATTTTTTCCCTAGTTATTCAGCCTTTCCCTATTTCATTAAAGTGTGGTAATAGTTGTTGGGGTTTTTTTTAATTCCTTTTACAAATCTAAACTCTAGCTTGAGTACAATAGTTCCTAGGAGGACAACCTATATTATTTTACGAGTGAGCTATTCTGAAGATATGAAAAGATCTCTCCTCAAAATTGCCCTGGAGGTTCCTAGTACATGATAGAATATATGACTTGTTTTAGATCTAAGTATACCTCCCATCAAGAATTGGATTGAGTATCAAATAAAATCACTTAGTTCTTATTACTATCTTTTAAAAATCTCACCAAATGATTAAATTATAAAATTCTTTAAATAGTCTTTATAACATTTTTTTTTTGTCTTTTGAACCACACATTAGATTTATCAACACAGACTAAATTTAAGTGTCCCTTTTTCCACACAGCCTACATTAACCTCGCTTAAACTGACTATCATTCATCAATTTTTTTTTAAATAGCCTTTTATTTACAGGTTATATACATGGGTAACTTTACAGCATTAACAATTGTCAAACTTCTTGTTCCAATTTTTCACCTCTTACCCCCAACCCCCTCCCCCAGATGGCAGGATGACCAGTAGATGTTAAATACATTAAAATATAAATTAGATACACATAAGTATACATGACCAAAATGTTATTTTGCTGTACAAAAAGAATCAGACTCTGAAATATTGTACAATTAGCTTGTGAAGGAAATCAAAAATGCAGGTGGGCATAAATATAGGGATTGGGAATTCAATGTAATGGTTTTTAGTCATCTCCCAGAGTTCTTTCTCTGGGCGTAGCTGGTTCAGTTCATTACTGCTCCATTGGAAATGATTTGGTTGATCTCGTTGCTGAGGATGGCCTGGTCCATCAGAACTGGTCATCATATAGTATTGTTGTTGAAGTATATAATGATCTCCTGGTCGTGCTCATTTCACTCAGCATCAGTTCGTGTAAGTCTCTCCAGGTCTTTCTGAAATCATCCTGTTGGTCATTTCTTACAGAACAGTAATATTCCATAATATTCATATACCACAATTTATTCAGCCATTCTCCAACTGATGGGCATCCACTCAGTTTCCAGTTTCTAGCCATTACAAAAAGGGCTGCCACAAACATTCATGCACATACAGGTCCCTTTCCCTTATTTATAATCTCTTTGGGATATAAGCCCAGTAGTAACACTGCTGGATCAAAGGGTATGCACAGTTTGATAACTTTTTGATCATAGTTCCAAACTACTCTCCAAAATGGTTGGATTCATTCACAACTCCACCAACAATGCATCAATGTCCCAGTTTTCCCGCATCCCCTCCAACAATCATCATTATTTTTTTCTGTCATTTTAGCCAATTTGGCAGGTGTGTAATGGTATCTTAGAGTTGTCTTAATTTGAATTTCTCTGATTAATAATGACTTGGAGTATCTTTTCATATGACTAGAAATAGTTTCAATTTCTTCATCTGAGAATTGTCTGTTCATATCCTTTGACCATTTTTCAATTGGAGAATGGCTTGGTTTTTTATAAATTAGAGTTAATTCTCTATATATTTTAGAAATGAGGCCCTTATCAGAACCTTTGGCTATAAAAATATTTTCTCAGTTTATTGCTTCCCTTCTAATCTTGTCTGCATTAGTTTTGTTTGTACAAAAACTTTTCTGTTTGGTATAATCGAAATTTTCTGTTTTGTGATCAGTAATGATCTCTAGTTCTGCTTTGGTCATAAAGTCCTTCCCCTTCCACAGGTCTGAGAGGTAAACTATCCTGTGTTCCTCTAACTTATTAATAATAAAAATATTCTTTATGCCTAGGTCATGAACCCATTTTGACCTTATCTTGGTGTACGGAGTTAAGTGTGGATCAATGCCTAGTTTCTGCCATATTAGTTTCCAATTTTCCCAGCAATTTTTATCAAACAATAAGTTCTTATCCCAAAAGCTGGGGTCTTTGGGCTTGTCAAAGACTAGGTGGCTATATTTGTTGACTGTTTTATCCCTTGAAGCTAGCCTATTCCATTGATCAACTAATCTTTTCCTTAGCCAATACCAAATGGTTTTGGTAACTGCTGCTCTATAATATAATTTTAGATCTGGTACAGCTAAGCCACCTTCATTTGATTTTTTTTTTTCATTAATTCCCTTGAAATTCTTGACCTTTAGTTTTTCCATATAAATTTTGTTGTTATTTTTTCTAGGTCATTAAAATAGTTTTTTAGGAGTCTAATTGGTATAGTGCTAAATAAATAGATTAGTTTAGGTAATATTGTCATCTTTATTATATTTGCTCCCCCTATCTAAGAGCATTTAGTATTTTTCCAATTGGTTAGATCAGACTTAATTTGTGTGAAAAGTGATCTGTAATTTTGCTCATAAAGATTCTGATTTTCGCTTGGCAGATAGATTCCTAAATATTTTATATTATCAGTAGTTACTTTAAATGGAATTTCTCTTTGTAACTCTGACGGTTGGATTTTGTTAGTGATATATAAGAATGCTGATGACTTATGTGGGTTTATTTTATAACCAGCAACTTTGCTAAAGTTGTGGATTATTTCTAACAACTTTTTAGTAGAATCTCTTTGGGTTCTCTAAATATACCATCATGTCGTCGGCAAAGAGTGATAATTTGGTTTCCTCATTGCCTATTCTTGTTCCTTTAATCTCTTTCTCAGCTCTTATTGCCAAAGCTAGCGTTTCTAATACAATATTAAATAGTAACGGTGATAGTGGGCAACCTTGTTTCACTCCAGATCTTATTGGGAATGGTTGCAGTTTGTCTCCATTACATATGATGCTTACTGATGTTTTTAAATAGATGCTGCTGATTATTTTAAGGAAAAGTCCATTTATTCCTATACTCTCAAGTGTTTTTAATAGGATTTTGTCAAATGCATTTTATGCATCTATTGAGATGATCATATGTTTGTTGTTAATTTGGTTATTAACATGGCCAATTATATTGATAGTTTTCCTAATATTGAACCAGTTCTGCAATCCTGGTATAAATCCTACTTGATCATAGTGTATTATCCTGGAGATGATTTTCTGTAGTCTTTTTGCTAATATCTTATTTAAGATTTTAGCATCATATTCATTAGGGAGATTGGTCTATAATTTTCTTTTTCTGTTTTCAACCTACCTGGTTTAGGTATCAGTACCATGTTTGTGTCATAGACGGAATTTGGTAGGACTGCTTCATTCCCTATTTTATCAAATAATTTATATAGCATTGGGGCCAATTGTTCTTTAAATGTTTGGTAAAATTCACATGTAAATCCATCTGGTCCTGGGGATTTTTTTCTTAGGGAGTTGTTTAATTGCCTGTTCTATTTCTTTTTCTGAAATGGGACTATTCAAGCAATTTACTTCCTCCACTGTTAGTCTTGGAAGTCTGTATTTTTGGAGGTAGTCATCCATTTCACTTAGGTTATCAAATTTATTGGCATAAAGTTGAGCAAAATAACTCCTTATTATTTCTCTAATTTCCTCTTCATTGGTGGAAAGTTCTCCCTTTTCATTTTTAAGACTACTAATTTCATTTTCCTCCCTCCTTTTTCTAATCAGATTTACCAAAGGCTTATCTATTTTATTGGCTTTTTCACAGAACCAACTCTTAGTTTTATTAATTAGTTCAATAGTTTTTTTTTTTTTTTTTTTTACTTTCAATATTTTTAATTTCTCCTTTTAATTTTAGAATTTCAGATTTAGTATTTGATTGGGGGTTTTTAATTTGGTCTTTTGTTAGTTTTTTTAGTTGCAAGCCCAATTCATTAATCTTTTCTTTCTCTGTTTTATTTAAGTAAGCCTCTAAGGATATAAAATTCCCTCTTATTACCACTTTGGCTGCATCCCACAAATTTTGGTATGATGTCTCATCATTGTCATTATCTTGAGTGAAATTATTAATTGTATCTATAATTTGCTGCTTCACCCAATCATTCTTTAAGATGAGATTGTTTAGTTTCCAATTACTTTTTGGTCTATTTCCCCCTAACTTTTTGTTGAATGTAGTTTTTATTGCATCATGATCTGAAAAGAAAGCATTTACTATTTCTGCTTTCTTGCATTTAATTTTGAGGTCTTTATGTCCTAATATATGGTCAATTTTTGAATAGGTTCCATGAACTGCTGAGAAGAAAGTATATTCCCTTCTATCTCCATTCAATTTTCTCCAAAGATCCAACATACCTAATTTTTCTAATATTCTATTTACTTCTTTAATTTCTTTCTTATTTGTTTTGTGGTTTGATTTGTCTAATTCTGAGAGTGCAAGGTTGAGATCTCCTACTATTACAGTTTTGTTGTCTATTTCTTCTTGCAACTCTCTTAACTTCTCCTTTAGGAAGTTGAGTGCCATACCACTTGGTGCATATATGTTTAATATTGATATTGCTTCGTTGTTTATGCTACCCTTTAGCAGGATGTAGTTTCCTTCCTTATCTCTTTTAATTAGATCAATTTTTACTTTTGCTTGATCTGAGATAAGGATGGCTACCCCTGCTTTTTTGACTTCACCTGAAGCATAATAGATTTTGCTCCAGCCTTTTACCTTTACTCTATATGTATCTCCCTGCTTTAAATGTGTTTCTTGTAAACAACATATTGTAGGGTTCTGACTTTTGATCCAGTCTGCTATCTGCCTCCTCTTTATGGGGGAGTTCATCCCATTCACATTTATGGTTAGAATTACTAAATCTGTATTTCCTGCCATCCTAATAACCCCAGATTATGCTTTACTTTTTCTTGCCTCCCCCAACCCTCTTTCCCCTTTTTGAACTTATGTACCCCACTTGTATCATGATGCTTACCCTCTTTATAATCCCTCCCTCCCTCCTTTTGAGTATTTTCCCCTTCCTTCCCTTATTACTCTTTTTCTTTTCCCTTTTCCTCTCCCCCGTTTTTAATGAGGCGAGAGAATTTTCTCTAAAACAAATGTCAATTATTTTTTCTTTGAGCCAACTCTGATGAGAGTAAGATTCACACAATGTTCCTCCCCCTCTCTAAATTCCCTCAGATATGATAAGTTTCCTTTGCCTCTTTGTGGGATGTGGTTTCCCTCTTTTTATCCCTCCTTCCTACCTTATTCTGCCATCATCCTTTTTGCATATCTACTTCCCTTTTTTATGTTACATCAGTAAAATCAAATTATACATGTATTTTTTTTGTATATCCACAACAGAAATACAATTCTCAAGAGTTCTTTTTACCTTTTCTGCATCTGTTGAGTCCTATGGTTGGAGATCAAATTTTTTTTCAGTTCTGGTTTTTTCCTTAGAAACAGATGGAATTCATTTGTTTCATTAAATTTCCATCTTTCTCCCTGGAAGAAAATGCTCAGCTTAGCTGGGTAGTTTATTCTTGGCTGCATCCCAAGTTCTTGTGCCTTTCGGAATATCAGATTCGAGGCCCTTCGCTCCTTTAATGTGGAGGCAGCCAGATCTTGGGTGATCCTTATTGTGGCACCTCGGTATTTAAATTGTTTTTTTTTGGCTGCTTGTAAAATTTTTTCCTTAATCTGATAGTTCTGAAATTTGGCCACAATATTCCTTGGGGTTTTTATTTTAGGGTTTCTTTCAGAAGGTGTTCGATGAATTCTTTCAATGCCTATTTTACCTTCTGATTCCATTACATCTGGGCAGTTCTCTTTGATGATTTCTTGTAAAATAGTATCTAGGCTCTTTTTTTCATCATAGTTTTCGGAAAGTCCAATATTCCTCAGATTATCTCTCCTAGATCTATTTTCCAAATCTGTCGTTTTTGCAAATAGATAATTCATGGTTTTTTCCAGTTTGTCATTTTTTGTTTTTGCTTCACTGATTCTTGCTGTCTCAATGAATCATTAGTTTCTATTTGATCAGTTCTAATTTTTAAAGAATTATTTTCTTCATTAGCTTTTTTTTTTACTTCTTTCTATATATGTCCAATTGAGTTTTTAAATGTATTGTTTTGGTCTGCGGAATTTTTTTCCATTTCACTAATTTTTTTTTTTTTTTTTTTTTAGTGAATTATTTTCTTTTTCCAATTCAAAGATCCTACTTTCTTGTGAGTTCTTTGTCTTTTCCAATTCACAGATCCTACTTTCTTGCGAGTTCTTTGTCTTTTCCATTTCACAGATCCTACTTTCTAGTGAATTCTTTATTTTTTCCAGTTCACAATTCTTACTTTCCTGAGATTTTTTTATTTTTTCCAATTCACATATTTTGTTTCGCTGCACTTCCTGGGAATTTTTTCTTTTCCAATTCGTATTTCAGGAAGTTGTTGCTCTCTTGTAAGGCTTCTCTTTCCTTTCCCCATTTATCTTCTAACTCTCTTTTGAGACTTTTAATGGTCTCATCTCTGAGAGCATCATGTAAAGGAGGACAGTTTGGTGCATTTTTGCTATTTGCTGTCTCTTCAGGTTTGCTGACCTGCTCTTTTTCTGCATAGAAGCTGTTGATCATTCTTTTCATCTTTTTATTCATGTTTTAAAGCCTTTAGGGTATGTCTCCTAGGCAAGGGGGTTACCAGCTTCCTCTCCAGAACAGGAGAGATGTAAACAGATTTCCCGCTCCGAAGTATGGGAGTACTCTGAGTGAGAGTTTTCCCTTCCCCCAACAGGAGGTGGATTCAGCACTGGCCGAGCTATTGAAGTGCCCAGTTGGGCTGTGTGGGTTAGCGATTCCCCTCGGCTAGAGACTAAGGGGTGAAAGTGTCACTGCCCCAGGCCAGAGCCTTTTGTGGGACTGTGAGTATTAGCAGCTGACTGTAGACCGCCGATTCTACCGAACTCTACCCGGAAGTCTGACCCAGCGTCTCTGCCCAACAAATCAACCCTGGTAAAGCTCTATGGCCCCAAGCTGAGCCCCCCACTGCGCAGATTGGAGGCTACCCTGGGCTGTGTCCTCCTGCCATGCAGGATCACAACTGCCCCAGGGGAAAGCCCCGTACTGAAGGTTGGGGCTGCAAGCTTGTGCTGAGATCTGTGCTTTCACTTTCGGTTTGAGGCCCTGAAACAAACCTTTTTTGGCGAGACTGCAGATTATCTTCGGCTGGTGAGTTGTTCTACTTCTTATCTTTATGAATTGTAGCAGTCAAGACTATTTTTGAGGCTCGATATAATATTGATAGAGAGGGTAAGAGAAGAGCTTAGAAAGTCATGTGTGCCTTCTCCGCCATCTTGGCTCCGCCCCCTTCATCAAATTTCTTAGAGAACTTTCCATCAAATTAATTTCTTACAATTAATAATTCTTCTTTGAACCATATTTATTTATGGACATACCCTTCCTTCATTTTTCCTCTTCTCTAGATGGTATTATCTTATAGAGCATGGTTTGGGGCACATAGTTTTGTATCTTCATCCCTGAACACAGTGTCTTGAACATAATGGATGCTCATGGAATCAAATTGCATCCATACAGACTGGAAGTCCCCGATGTCTCTTAGTTCCAGGAAGCAAGCTCATCAAGAATCATGCTGTGAAGTTTATTTAACAATTTCTTATTTATACAGGTCAATTTTAAAGTTGTGTTCAATTAACTGAGGCTGTCTTTAAATGGGTCATCCTGTAATACTGGCTTATTTGTCCCTCTAGGATGGTTACAGATACTGAAGATAGATTGGCATAATTAAGCCACTCTGATGAGATAGTCCCTTGACTGTTTTAACTGGAAATTTTCAAGAGTAAAAATTTTAAGATGCAGCCTACAGGGTGATATGTTTTAGAAGGATTTTTGTCAATATCTGAATAATGTTTAATATTGTTATCTTTTCTTTAGACAGACCTCTTCAATGAAAAAATGTTTTGCTTTTTAGAAACTTTATTTTTATCCCCTTTGATAGTTGGTTGCTCTCTGTGTTACAGATGTAAGTAGAGACCAATTTAATTTAAGTGGGCAGTTTATTGAAAGCTGATGATCATATGGGACTTCTATCCATAACATATGGTTCCAAGAAAATGAGGCACAGGGTTTATATAGAATCTTAACTAACTAGGTTGAGTAGTCTAGATACAGAAGCCAAACATGTACTTAGCCTATTTCCTTATCTATCATCTTGCAACTGTTGTTATCTTAAAAGAAAATATAACTCAAATCCTGATAGGATACAAACAAGGAGGCAAGAAGAGTCCTGGCAAGGTAGGAACAGGGAGAATCCGGCCTGTGTAATGTTTTCCTTCATTGTGACACAATGGTATGTGAAGGGGATTGGGTCTCTAGGTTACTTTAAATTTTAGGGCTTTTTCAAAACCAGTTTTCTAAAACCTAATTTTTTTAGGGAGCTATGGCCTATCATCCAGGGTCTAATGCCTGATCCTATTTCCTATAGTCCTACCTATATCTTTTGAATGGAGACTTGTTTTTAAGTTATTGGGCCTATAAATTGTAGTTCATCTTTTAAAAAGTGAAAAATCCTGAAAGTCAAAAAGGAAAAACACACACACATTTACAATGTATATATATGTGTGTGTGTGTGTGTGTGTGTGTGTAAATGCATTATGTGTGTATATACATATATATGAGTATATATACATACGTGTGTGTGTGTGTGTATGAGAAAGATTTCTCTATTGAAGTAATTCATCTTGGTAAAATTTCTTGGGGAACAGCCATTTTCTTTACTTCAAAGTAGCAAAGCATCCTATAAGATTAAAAAGAAAAAGGTTTTGCTTGAATTATATAAGTGAATCACAATATTGATGACTTTCCAGGATAAATGGCACCAGATATGCCAAACACTTAGTAGAAAAAGCAAAAGACTTAAAATAAGGAAAATCTTAGTTCAGATTTTATCTATGATAGCTAACTAGTTGTATGACCCGGGGCATGTCCTTTGGCCATTTATTAATTGGGGAATTATTTGTAGTCTTATAAATTTGACTTAGTTCTCTATATATTTGAGAAATGAGGCCTTTATCAGAGACACTTGTTGGGAATTGTCTGCCATCTTTCTGCTTTCTTTCTAATCTTTGTGGCACTGATTTTGTTTGTGCAAAAGCTTTTAAAATATAAACAAAATTATCTATTTTACATTTTGTAATGTTCTTTCTTGTTTCAGCACAAATTCTTCTCTTCCTCAAAGATCTGACAGGTGAACCCTTTTGTGTTCTTCTAATTTATGTTATCATCCCTTTGTCTAAATCATGCATCAATTTTCATCTTGTCTTGGTATATGCTATGATATGGAATCTATACCTAGTTTGTGTCCTATTGTTTTCCAGTTCTCCCAGCATTTTTGTAAAATATTTAGTTTTTATCCCAAAGGCTGAAGTCTTTGGTTTATCAAACATTACAATACCATGGACATTGAATACTGTGTCTTATGTACCATATCTATTCCACTGATCTCCCAGTATTTTCTATTTCTTAACCAGTACCTGATAATTTTGGTGCTTTCTACTTCATGATATAATTTGAGCTCTGGTATTGTTAGGCCACTTTCCTTTTTTCCTCCTATTAATTCCCTTGATATCCTTGACTTTTTGGTCTTTTAAATGATTTTTCCCTAATTCTACCTTATAGGTTTTTTTTTTTGGTAGTTTAATTGTATGGTTCTGAATAAGTAAAATAATTTAGCCAGGATTGTCATTTTTATTATATTGCCTGAGCCTACCTAGAAACAATGATATTTTCCCAATTGTTTAAATCCATATTTGCATGAAACGGTTTTTGTACTTGTGTTCATATAGTTTTGGGGTTTGTTTTGGCAGGTAGACTCCTAAGTATTGTTCATAATTTATGGTATCTTAAATGGAATTTTTATTTCTCTTGATGCCAGACTTTGTTGGCAAGAAGAAGAAATATTGATGAGTTATGTGGGTTTATCTTATATCCTGCAGCTTTGCTAAAGTTGTTAATTATTTCCAGTAATTTTTATTTGATTCTCTCTAGATTTCTAAGTATACCATCATATCCTCTGCCAAGAATGAGACTTTTGTTTCTTCATTGTCTAATCTAATTTTTTTATTAATTTTTCTTCTCTAATTTCTAAAGCTAAAATGTTTAGTATCATATTAAATAATTGTGGTGATTATGGGCATCCTTCTTTCATTGTTTACTTATTTGCAAGGTTTCTAGTTTATCCCCATTATAGATAGATAGATAGATAGATAATATATTAGGTAGATATTTAAGGATTGCTCCCTTTATTCCAGTGTTCTCTAGAGTTTTGAATAGGAATGGATAGTGTATTTTGTCAAAAGCATTTTCAGAATCTATTGAGATAATTATTGGATTTCTGTTAGTTTTGTTATTGATAAGGCCAATTATGTTGATAGTTTTCCTAATGTTGGACTAACCTTGCACTCATGGTATAAATCTGACCTGGTCAGAATATATAATTCATGTAATATGTTGCTGTATTCATCTTACTAGTATTTTATTCAAAATTTTTGAATTATTATTCATCATGTCTGTAATTTTCTTTGTCTTTTAGCTCTTCCTGGTTTAGGTATTACCATCATGTTTGTGTCACAAAATGAATTTGGTAGGACTCCTTTGCTTGTTTTATCATATAAAATATTTAGTATTAGAATTAATTGTTCTTTGAATGGTTAATAGAACCCATTTGACTCTGAGCCTACCCATTTTCTTAGGGAGTTCATTAATGGCTTGTTCATATTATTTGTTATAAGATGGGGTTATATAAGTATTCTATTTCCTAATTTATTAATCAGAAAAATTTATATTTTCATAAATATTGATCAATTTTTCTCAGACTGTCAGATTTATTGGCATGAATAGGGTAAAACACCACCTAATAAAAGTTTAGCTATAATTGATCCCTTATGTTTTCTTTTTTCCTTTTTACCTCTTTGTGCTTTTCTTAGGTCTTGATATTGATTAGAGATGAGATTTTTGCCTTATATTTTAAAAATCCTTCTTTTTTATTGCATAGACCTTTATTTTGTTGTTCTATTTTGCTTTTACATTTTTTTTCCACTTTAAAATTTTTTTTTCACATTGCTTTATGAATTATATTGGGAGAGAAAAATCAGAGCAAAAAGGAAAAACCATGAGAGAGATTTTTAAAAAGACATAACATATGTTGATTTATATTCAGTTTTCTTGGTTTGGTTTCTGGATGCAGATGGCATTTTCTGTCCAAAGTCTATTGCAATTTCTTTGGATCACGAAAACACAGAGAAGAACCAAGTCTTTCATAATTGCTCATTGCACATTCTTGCTGTTTATGTAAAATATATTCCTGTTTTTTTTTTTCTCAACATCAGTTTATGTAAATCTTCCCAGGCCTTTATAAAATTAGCTTGTTCATCATTTTTTTAATAGAACAATAATATTTCATTCCTTTTATATACCACAACTTGTTCAGTCAAATCCCAATTGATGAGCAAATACCAATTTTCCAATTCTTTGCTACCACAAAAAAAGCTGCTGCAAACATTTTGAACATGTGGGTCCTTTTCCCTCCTTTATGATTTCCTTGGGATACAGAACCAGTAATGGTACTGCTGGGCCAAAGGGTATATGCACAGTTTTATAGCCATTTGAGCACATTCCAAATTGCTCTCCAGAATGGTTGGATCACTTCACAAATCCATCAATAATGCATTAGTGTCCCAGTTTTCACACATCCCCTCCAACATTTATCTTTATCTTTTCCTGAAATCTTAGCCAATCTGAGAGGTATATGGTATACCTCAGAGTTGTTTTAATTTGCATTGTTCTAATCAATAGTGATTTAGAGCATTTTTTTTTCATATAACTATAGATGAGTAATTTTGTCATCTGAAAATTGTCAGTTTATATCCTTAAACCACTTATCAACTGGGGAATGACTTGTATTCTTATAAATTTGACATAGTTCTTCATATATTTTAGAAATAAGACCATTATCAGAAACACTGGCTATAAAGACTTTTTCCCAGTTTTGTACTTCCTTTTTAATCTGATTTCCATTGGTTTTATTTGTGCAAAAACTTTTTAATTTAATGTAATCAAACTTGTCCATTTTACCTTCCATAATGGTCTTTAGTTCTTCTTTGGTCATAAATTCCTCTTTTCACCCAAGATTTTATAGGTATCATCCTTTATGCTTAAAACATGTATCCATATTGACCTTATTTTTGTATGGGATGTGAGGTGTACATCTATTCTGAGTTTCTGACAATTTTCCAGTTTTTCCCAGAAATTTTTATCAAATAATGAGTTCTTATTCCAGAAGCTGGAGTTGGAAGGTTTTGGTCTGCCCTGTCACATAGTAGCTTTCTATGGTCAAGATTCTTTTCTGTTTCTTGCTCATTTTCTTTCCTGTTCTTTTGGCATTTCCTCTTTTTTACTTTTATGGTTGAGCTCTGCTCCTGGGGTAAAGATGGCACTATCCCAAGCTTCTTGTACATTTCTGAGCATAGAGCCCATTATGTTTGCAAGGGGTAGCTTTTCCTTACTCTTTTAAGGAAACAGCTTGGTTTCCCAGAATTTGCCTTTTGAGTTGGGCTGGAAGCTGCCTCACTTATTTGCTTCTCTAATGAGCTAGGACTGAGGGTCTTAATTGCTGATTTACTGTGATTAATACTCCCTCACTGGCTTTCCCAGAGTCTATCTGAACTGGGTTGAATACCCTTTTCACCCCAGGGAGACTCATCTTTCTTTAAGTTTTTCCATTCTGTCTTAGACTGAAGAGGGTTTTCATTCTATCACACTCTGCTCTGAGGCTTAATTTAATTTGGTTTTCAAGGGAAACTGGGAGGTTTTGAGCAGCTTCCTGCTTCACTGCCACCATCTTGGCTCCATCCCTGGAAGGGATCTATTATGCTTAATCCCATCAGGTAAATGATTCATGTTTGTAGTCCTAGCTTCTTTATCTTCAGAAATATCATCTTTTATAACCTCTGGTCCTTTAATGTTGCAGTTGCCAAATCCTGTGTAATAGTAATTGTGACTCCCCAATATTTGGTTTGTTTCTTTTTGGTCACTTGCAGTATTTTTTCTCTTAAATTTTGCTAGTGTTCTTTGGAGCTTTTATTTTGGGATCTCTTTTCTGAATTATCAGTGGATTCTTTCAATGCCCATTTTCCCTTCTGGGTCCAGAATTTCAGGACAAATTTCTTGAAAGATGCTGTCCCAGTATTGCTTTTGATTGTGTAGTTTTATGATTCTGACCTTGATTTTTCTTGATCTATTTTCCACATCAGTTGTTTTTTCCCTGAAGTAGTTTACATTTTCTTCCTTTTCTTTCATTCTTTTGAATTTGTTTACTTGACTCTTGATGCTTTATAGAATTATTAGCTTCCACTTGCCTAATTCTAACCTTTAAGGAGTTATTTTCCTCAGTTAGTCTTTGTACTTTCATTTCTATTTGGCCACTTGTACTGTTAAGGAGTTGTTTTCTTCAGTGAAATGTATTTCCTTTTCCATTTGGCTGTCTACTTTATAAATAGTTGTTTTCTTTTTCCAAGCTGTCAATTCTTTTCCCTAAATTCCCTTGTTTTACTCTTTCTTTTCCTAATTTTTCTCTTTCTCTTATCTGATTTTTAATCTTTACTTTTAGTTATTTCATCAGTTCCTTCTCTACATAAGGCTATTCTTATTTATCTTTTGGGATTTTGCCCATAGATGTTTTGACATTGTTGTCTTTTTCTGAGTTTGTGTCATGATCTTCCCTCTCATCATAACTTTTTATAGTCAAATATTCTCATATTCTCTCTCTCTCATCTTTTGGCTTTATTTCCTTTCTTTTAAATGTGATATCTGTTTCCAAGGTGGCAGGGACACTGTGTCAGGCTTTTTGTGCCAGGGACTTCTCATCTTGGCTGTTTGCTGCTGTGTTGATGTTGCCCTTAGATCCTTCGAAGACCTAGTGTCTGCTGCTGCACTGAGGGCATTGGGAAGGGGTAGCTGGTGCTGCTGGAGGTTGTTGGAGTTTGGCAGCTTACCCAGTGCTGAGCCAGGTTCCTAGTGCAGGTGTCTGATATGTGCTGAGGCCACTGGAATAGTTCTACTTTTCCCCAAGAGTACACAAGTGAGCCCCTTTAGATACCCCCTAATCTGATTTGATTTTCTATTTCCTTTGGTATTTTCATCTCCCTTCCTGAGATGTCAAGGAAGGCGTGATCACCTTTTTGGAGTTCTCACCTCCTTAAGAAGTCAAGGAAGTTATGATTGCCTATGTTCTAAATCAAAAGAAAAGAGGAGATGTTGGGATCTTTACAAAGTGTTAAGCCATTGGAGTTGATTTGATCTTAGAAAGAGATATTTTGGGCCAGAACTTGAAACAAAGTACTAAGTGGAACTGATAGAACAATGCTTGTGTTCACATCATTAGAGAGCTCATAAGTATCTATCTGAGTACTTACTCAATGGAGTTCACACCTTTGGGAGAGTTCAGGGCTAGTATGAGATCTGAATTCACACCTCCCTTAGGGCCAGAGAGCACTCTGGGAGATAACCCAGAATCCCTCTCCCTCCAGAAGGCAGAGTTAACCTTTGGGAGATCACATATATGGGGAGCTTTTGAAGCTTCGGCTTTAGTTCTTCTTGTGGCAATTAGGAGAGAGTGACTCTGGAAGAAAGCCTACAATCCCTATCTTCGAGGCAAGAGAGATCCATTGCATCTTCCAATTTGGTGTTGGCTGGAGGCTGAAGAAAGCAGAGGCAGAAGCCAAGGACAAAGCTGCAAGAGCTCAAGCAGAGAGATAGGTCTCTGAACTAACCAGGCTAATTTGAAAGGAGAAATAAACGTTTGCATTTTTACCAGCTGGCTGCAGTTTTGGAGTAATTATTGATTGTAATTTAAACCAAGGCTGCCTCTAGAAAACCTTCACATTTCTGGCCACTTGAGGTTGCCCATTTAGTTAGGAATCTATCTAACCTGCCTATGTGTCTGCTACTCTGCTGAAGCATTTGGCAGTTCTCAGAGCTAGAGTTTTCCTGTTCCCATGACCATGGTGGGTCATATAGGGGCTCTTGGTATTGGAATTTGCCTGCTTTATGGCACTAGGGTTCAGGATCTCCCACAGATTTGGTGAGGAGAGGCTCAATGCTGGCTTGCTGGGGTACTGCTATCCCAGATGCACTCCTTTTCACCCAAATGGGACAGAACTTTCCTGTTGAACTTCTAAGTTTCTCAGGCTCAAAGAATGTTTCATCTCATTTTTTTGTTTGTTTGTTTCAGGATTTGTTTAGGCATGCCATTTTATAATTCTTTGGAGGTGAATATGGGAAAACTATGGTTGATGTATTACTTATTCTGCCATCTTGACTTTTTGAGGCCATGTTTTTATTGGAAGATGAAGCCCTTACCCCCAAGAAATGGGGTTCCCAATGCCTTCCCAATGCAGAATGACAACTAATTCCACAATTTTATTGTCTTAAGATGGCTATATGGAGAACAGTATTTTGAGGCAACCCATTCAGTTGTTGGACAAGTCTTCCAATGGGAAGATTTTTCAAGTGGAAATCAGAAAATAACTTGATTACTTGTCAGGGGTGCTCTTGCAGGGATTTATGTTTGAGCTTGATGTGTGGCACATTAATGTTTGTAGGGATGAGAGAAGATGCCACTGTCAAGTAAGTCTAAATCTCTTTATCTAGTCAATATTAGAGATTCTGAGGGCTAGCTTTCATGTTCATTTTAAAAAGCCCTATGGAACTCATAACATATATTAAGATGTCTTATTCATCATAATCACTAACTCTTTCAGCCTCTATCCTAAAACTCCAAATTGCTTTAAATTAATTCAGCCTTTTATTTCTGCCTGAAGTTATTGTTGTTGCTGCTGCTGCTGCTGATAGACTTGATGTGTTTGGGCATGTTGCCTCCTTATTGTTATAATATGCTCAATTATTTTGCAATGTTTTAACTTTTCCTTTCTTTTAAAAATCATCGAGACTTATAATTGCTTAAAGTATTTCCTTGAATTAGGTTTTTTGTTTGAGAAGTGAAAACATCTTTATTATGCTAATTTAAGTGAGAAAATAGTTAAGTACCTACTATGCACAAATTCAGTCTTAGGAACTGAGATAGATAAAGGATATTTAAAGATATCCTTCTTTAGAGCTTATAGAAAAGATGTTTTTATATTTTGCTTTTGTTCTATGCTGCTGTTTTCTCCATTTCCTTTTTTAATGTGGTTGGTTCAATTAATCACTTACATATTCAGTGACATTTATGTACAATGATAGTTTTCTGTTATAAAGTAATATTAATGGGAAATTGTTAATGGGAGTCTGAATAGCTAAAATAGGCAAAATTACAAAATGATAAATCTGTTGTTTATTGTGAGTAACAGTCACACAGTTTAATAGATTTATATTTTTATAGAATTTATAGAATTTGATTTATCCCAGTTTTCCCCTATGATGAGAGGGAAAGTATTGTAAACTCATTTAGTGATGTTGGCTTTCAAAGCATGGAAGTGGAAAAGAGAATGAAAAATGCGTTTTTAACCTCCTCATAGTTCATCCTATTTCCTAGTGATAATCGAGAATTAATTTAAATATGTGTGCACACAAACACTTACCCCAAATGATATATAAATTAAAACACATATGTAAATTAAAAACATTAAAAACATTTTTGCATGATTTTTTTGTTTGAGTATTTTTTCCTGTTCTGGATGTATTCTATAGTATGACCTGTTCCAGCAATTATTATTTCCTGATTAAACTTTTTGTGCTAATTAAAAAATATACTTGATGTCTCCTATGGAAGTACTATGGATTTAAAATTAGATTGTTCTGGCATTTATTGCCATTGTCATTCTTTCATTCTATTCTTTCCAATTTTACTCCCATGACTTCATAATAATTAGAGCTACTATCATGGAATCATTCTCTAAAGTCATTAACATAACAGGTGATATGCATGCTGTCACCTGTTCTATTATGTCACTAAAAATTCCTCATTTCATTTATATAGATGATTACAAATTGAAGGTATTCCTTAGTTTGAATCATCACCTACAGTTGTCAGCCTATCTTTTAGCATGTTTCATTTGATGGACTGTCAATTCTAAGTATTTTTAAACTTCAATGGTAATATATGAGAAACTTTGCTTCCAGGAAAGCAAACACGAAGTTATTCTTTTATTATGGTCATCTGTTATTATAAGAATATTATGCACTATTTTTTATCTTGATAATTTCATTAAGAATTTACTCAAGAGCATACTGCTGTATCACAAGTCACAATATGGTTATTTTTATGTCAGTAACAAGTAATCTATACTATGTTTTTAGATTCACAAAGTACTCACCTCATACAATAGTTTTTTGAAATAAATAGCACAAAAATTATTCCCATTATAAATAAATTGAGGCCCAGCAAAGTTATATATCCATTAATAATGACTATATAAGTAATAGTTGATACATCTGGGTTACAAATCTGAGTTTCTTATTTTAAATCCTATCCTCTTTTTTACTATTCCATAGTTTTCTTTCAGAAAAGCGAGACTGAGATAGTCAAATAAAAATGTAATGAGAATGAAAAAGAGAGGGAGGAGAAAAGAAAAGGAAGGAGGAGAGATGAAGAGAGAGAAAGATGGATAAAGGGCTCTGATTAATGTTGATAAATGTATATTTACTTGTGTGGTAATTTACTTATAGTGGACAGATCCAACAAAATGATAAACAATATTGATATGAGAGTTATACACAAATACTATGAGATTCTTTGAGCAAAAGTCCATTATGGAATAGGAAGAGTGCCTGGAGATGTCATTTTAATATTTTGAGATTCAGAGAATAAGGAACAATCAGTACAAATCACATACACAAGAAGACTTTTCCTAATTCCTCCTTTCTCCTAGTGCCTTCCCTAGGTACTTACTTTTTATTCTTTCTTATATATTCACAGTTATCTGAAATATAATGTAAACATCATGAGAACAGAGTCTACATCTGTTTTTCTTTGTATCACTGTGATAAGCTTGTTCATGGCAAATAGTAATGGCCAAATAAGTATGTTTTGACTGACTGACTTAGAGTGAAGTGTGGTGGATGAGTGAAAATGTTTGATTAGATTACAGACTATTTGAGCATAGTTTCTAGGTGTAGTGAATAGAACACTGGACTAGGAAGAAGGAAGAGTCATCTTCCTGAGTTCAAATCCAGTCTCTGATACTTACTACTTGAGTGATCCTGGGCAAATCTCTTAATCCTGTTTGCCTCTTAATGTATAAAATGAGGTATAGAAGGAATGGCAAACCACTCCAGTATCCTTGCCAAGAAGATCCCAAATGGGATCATGAAAAATAAAACATGACTGAAACAACTCAAAAACAACAATATGAGATAAATTTGGAAAGGAGTAGTGTTGTAATATCAGGATTTTTTGAATAACAAAGTATTTTGAAATTTATTGCATATACAATGGGGAACTATTGAAAGTTTTCAGGCAAACAATGGGATGATCACACAGAATATGTCAGCAATGATGTGAAGAATATGAAAAAAGAAGACAGTCAAATAAAGATGTATTAAAATGAGTGAATGATTGATTACATGAATGAATGAATAAATGAAAAAGAACTTACTATGAGCAAAGGTCTGCTGTTAGACTTCTTGAAATGGTCAAAAAAGATAAAAATGAAGAGCAATGCTAGGGTATTATTAGTGGGTTTAAAAAGAATGATGTGATTGACACTGAATATAAATAATACTGGGTAAAAGTGTTGTTTCCTCTAAAACAAGGGGTAAGGAAGAGCTAATAACACTACAATTTTGAAGATGAGCAACTTGATTAAAGAAACAGTAATAAGTTTAATTTTAGGCATTCTGGGATTGAAGTGTCATCAGTACATCCAGGTACAGATATCTGATAAACAGTTGGAGATGGGATTTGAAAGCTTAGGGAAGAAATCAGAGAGATTTAAATTTAAGACTCATTTACATAGAAAGGTTATGAGAATGAGTTTGCCAAAGCAAAGAATATGTAGAGTAAAAAAAGGCAAAAAACTGAATGTTGGGGAACATCAGAATAAAAAGGGGGGAAATGCTGCTCTAGGTAGAAACAAAATTTACTGTTGAGGGTGCAGTGAGGTTTGTGTTAGTATTGTTTATTTGTATGAGAGAAATATGAAAAAGAAGGCTTTAAAGAGCCTTGAATACTATAATAAACTGAAGCAGTAGTGATAGTCATATATGTCCAATCATCTCATTTCCCCACAAAATTGAGTAGATTATAGATGACCCATTGTTTCCTTTGTCTTCCAGAGATTAAAATTAGTCACTTTAAATCTAGCACATATTAAATACTTTCTTATTGTTAACAGTTTTGCCTTGAAACATGAAAGAGGGAGGTAAAGAAGGAAATGTGCATTTATATAACTCCTACTCTGTGCCAGGCACTGTACTAAGTGCTTTTCACAAATATTATCTCATTTGACCCTTACAACTCAGAAAGTTAGGTGTTATTATTATTATCTCCATTTTATACTGGAGGAAATAGAGAAGCAAAGATTAAGTGATTTGTCCAAGAACCTGTTTTTTTGTTAGCACACAAGTTATTAGTGCCTAACACTGTATTTGTATTCTGATCATCCAGACTTCAGGTGTGATGCTTTACTATGTTTCCAAGTAATCCTTAACAGGGAGATCAGGTGGGTGGCTCAGTGGATAGAGTCAGGAAGACCTGAGTTCAAATCCACCTCTGACACTTACTATGTGATCCTGGGCAAGTCACTTAATCCTATTTGTCCAGTTTCCTTATCTGTAAAACAAGCTGGACAAAGAAATAGTAAACTATTGCATTATCTTTGCAGTGAAAATTTCAAGGTGGCAAAGAATTAGAGATGACTGCAGATAGAGCACTAGACTTGGAGGTAAGAAGATTAGAGTTCAAATCTAGCCTCAGATACTACTAGCTATGATCAAATGCAAAATGAGGATAATATCATTGATTATACATTGTGGTTCTGAAGGAAAATATGAGATGATATTTGCAAAGCACAATTCTTAGAAGAAGAATTCCTAAATAAATGCTTATTCCCTTCCTTTCTCTAGAATTTATATTTACATACCTGTGCACATGTTGTTTTCTCACCAAAAGAATAGTCTACTGAAAGGCATAGACTGGCTTGTTTGTTGTATCTTTAGCAATTAGCACTGTTCTAGGCACATAGTGGATCCTCAAATACTTGTTGAATTAAATTGAACTGAAATAAACTCTCTTAGTCAGCCATCTGATTTCTAAAATTAAGATATTATTACTTTTTCTTTCTCACAGCACTTAATTAATTTGTATATGTCTAGTTGTCTCACCAACTATATAGTATACTATATATACACTATATAGTATAGTATATATACTGTATATGTATTACATATATGTACTATAGCACATATATAAGTATATGTAATATGTAGTAAGCTTCACAGTTTATTCCTCAATAAATACCTCTAAAGTGAATTAATTGAAAGAATGATATTTTAACGAATTCACATGCAAAAAAAAATGATAAGCCTTTTGGAAATTAGTCTGGTTTATATAGATTGTGCTCAAATTTTTGTTAAACTACAAAAGGATATTTTAAAAGCCTTTTTGAAAAAAGATGGTTTTAGAGTTCAGAACATGAATTGATCATCCTTCTTTGGAAAAAGAAAAAAAAAATAGGCTAGCTGGTCCTCTGCCCACTATATTTTCAATATGCATACATATGTATTCTTATGTTAAGGTTCCATGCTTGTCAATTATCCAGTTAACTTTTTCTTTACTCATTATATATATATATATATATATATATATATATATATATATATATAATATGTTCTTCCATAAACAGGTCATGTTGAATATTTTTTATTCAATATATGAATAAAAATTAGTGATCTAATAGGAAAGGATGAGAAATTTGTAATTTCATTAGACTTTAATGGAACTGACAAAATCTCTGTGAATGAAGATGCCTGGAAGACATATCACCCCAACTCTATGTTTGTGATAAGATGAGTGGTGATAGTTTCGTGGATAATGTGTAGGGAAGTTCTTATCCCCTATGGCTGATTTAGTTAGGTGCACTACATCTGGATAATTCTGTTGAGTATGTGGGCATGCACTACTAGACAAGTTTCTTGAATATCATTTCCAATGTTGCCATTGAAAGTTTTTCAAATTCTTTCAGATGATGACTCATCTTATCAGACTTTCAAAATTCAGATGAAAACCAGTTTTTGAAAAGAATAATATTATCCATGATGAGTTGGAAATGAAAACTAAACTCAATATTTATCACCAGTTTTTGTAGGAAATTCTTATATATAGTACTCATGACCAATCCAAATATCATTGAAGTAATGCTTATGTGCAATTTGGTTTCAGTGAAGTATTATAGTTTAAGGAAATATTCCAACAGGCCAGCAGAAAAGAGGTTTCATAGATTCAGAGAAGATTAAGACATCAGTAGTCATGCAGTGTAATATCCAGAAAGGAATGAACTGAGATTCATAGAGATATAATGACTTGCCAAATGTCTAATATATGACAAAACCAGGATTCAAACACAAACATTTTAACTTCCAAATCCAGAAAAGTTGCCTTTTCTTCTTGATTTTCATTTTTAAGAATGATAGTGTTAATTTAGCTTTCCTCTTTTTTATCCTCATTACAAAATTGTACCAGACTAGCTTCAGTGGACAAAGAACTAGAATATCTTTTTGTTCTTATTATTTGTTTTCTCCTGGGTTTATAAGTGTGTGTATACGTGTGCTTGTGTATTGTGTTTCCACTGAAAAATTGGGTGATCCTGAGCAAGTCATTTCACTATTTTAGATCTCAATTCCCTCATTTATAAAATAAAAGGATTTACCTACAGGGTCTAAAGTCTCTTCTAGTTGTAAAATTACTTGAGTCTATAATTAGTCCTTTATCCTCCTTAAAGTGTTTCCTCACCAATCACTATGATACTCATTAAAGACTTCTATAACATTAGTCAATACCCAACAATTTATATATAATTACATATCATGTTGTATCATTCCCTCATTAATTATAAAAAGTTACATATTGGCTAAATAGTAAATGTAGTTTTGTTTATTGTTACAGTTTTATTAGTTTCATCTTATCACATTATGAGCAGGGACTAATCATGACATCTACTAAACACATAGTATAGATCCAAGAAATACCCAATGATTGTATGAATCTAGTTTAAAAACAAAACGATGTGCAACATATTTGTGTGTGTAAAGGTAAGTAAAGATATAAATATATACATACACACATATGTATGTGTGTACATATATGCACATATATGTGTATATATGTAGGTCTGTATGTATGTATGTAAAGGCATATATATATATATATATATATATATATATATATATATATATATGCTTTTACATACTGGTTGAATGCTGTAGAGTAACAGCCTTTCTTGAAGACCTAAATTCACTATTCTTGCTCTGCTGTCTTTTAAAATATCGGGTTTCTCTTTGCAAACAATTATATTTGCATTGCTTTAGTAGATTTTCTACATGATTCATTTTTTACCTTCATCACTACTTAGCTTGCAGACTCACCAGTAAAGGACAGGATTTGTAACAGGTTGGTTCTGAGAGATATTTCTCTGTGCCCTTCTGCTGTTTTTGTATTCAGTATGGAAGAATAAAAAATCTAACATGCAGACCTATCATTATAAAGGTTAGGGTGATGCTCAGTATTATATAAATGGTATATATAATGTCTTCAACAAAAGAAGACATTGGTGGCTAGGTTATTCTGAAGGGTCATTTCAGGAGACTAATCACTAACATACAACTTCTTCCAAAAGAAGTAGAAGGGGAAGTTGCCAGACAAAAAGTGATGCCAAGATCTACTTTTTGACTTTTAAAAGAGAGCTGAAGGGACCAAAATAACTTTCTAGATTAGACAATTTTCCAATAAGATCCTTAGAAGAACCTTAAAAGTTGATTGCATTTCTTTATATATTTAAGGATTTAATTAGATCATTTTACTAAAAACTAAAACTCTACCAAGGAAGATGCTAAGTTTTAAATTAATTCTATTGATTCTGAAATTTTTGGTGCATGTCTATTTAGTGCTAATGAGTGTTAATTTTATTTCCACAGACTAGTTCTTTAATCTATCAATCCAAGTGGTGATTACTGGCACCAATAAAGCTATCAAATAGGGAGCGAGAGGGGGACTGGATATTTGCTTACTTGAGATAAAGAATTCCTTCTACCAACATAGGTCAATAACTTCTCTGCAATTTGAGAGAGTACTTTGAAGTGAAGTGGAGCCAGTATCCAACAGAAGTAATTCGTGGGTCTATCAGGTTTTGAAGCCAGTTCTTTATCTACTAGACTATGCTATCAGAAGTAAGATGTTTTAAAGTAATGAAATGCTTAGACATAGTAGTTTCTGTTCAATATCATGACATGGAATTTCCCATTTATTAAAGTCTTCCTCTTAAACAAATTTACATTGGCTAAGTATTATTTCCCTAATACCTGCACCCAACATGTTTCTACATAAGTACTCCTTTTCCCCCTAGATATTTTTCCACTGGTTTCCTTTTTCAATTCTCCTTTATTCCATGATACATCCCATATCTATCTATCTATCGATATATATATATATATATATATATATATTATTATTATTATTTTTTTTTTTTTTGCTGAGTCAATGGGGGTTAAATGACTTGCCCAGAGTCACACAGCTAAGAAGTGTTAAGTGTCTAAGGTCAGATTTGAATTCAGGTCCTCCCGACTTCAGGGCTGTACTCTAACCATTATGCCACCTAGCTGCCCTCATAATAAATTTTTAAAGAAGAAAAAAGAATACGTCCACAAAACCATTCAGAATAAAAAATATGAATTTTTTTTCATTCATAATTTCTTCACTCCTAAACAATCTTCACTGAAAGAAGAAAGTTGCATTTTCTCACTTATTCTTTGAACAAGCTTGATCGCTATAAGTACTTAACAATTAATTCAGATTTGGTTCTTTCTGTTTACACTGTAGTAGTCATTTGCATATTTTCTTATGGTCTGCTTCTGTCATTCTTCATCATTTTAGTTTTCCCAACTTCTTTGAATTCTACATAATCATCATTTCCTATAATACTATCCTATTGCACTAATTCATGTACCTCAATTTCGATAATCAGTCCCCAATTGATTCCAACTTTTTTACTGCTACAAAAAGGCTATTTAAAATAGTTTTGTATGCAAGGAACCATTCTATCCTTGACTTTCTTGGGAGTATATATCACGCTTTTGATCCACAAAAGACATGTGCTATGTTAAAGATAATAAAATGAAATGATTACAGAGCTGATATTGCACTGTAGATTTAGACATTTATGATCTGTCAGCTGCCAGCTAACAACCTAAAAGTGTATCATTGAAGAAATTTAATTTTTCAAGGTTGTCTTAGAAAATTAGTCATCCTCTTGTTTCCAACTAAGTTTGAACAAACATAAAATGCTTGTTTTGATGATGAATTCTCATTTGAATGATGAGGCTGGAAGCTGAATGAAGACATGCCTCATTAGTCATGGGTATCCAGAACTCCTCTATAACTCAGACTTGTAGGAAGCCACTCACTAAGCCCTATAATAATTTGTTCTCAGAATTAAAACAAATAGTACAGAATATTTATTTCATTTATTTTACTTCATATACCTTATGAAAAAATAGAACTACTCCACTCTTCTACATGTGGTTTCCTCTAACCAAATAAACTTTTGGACTTGGATAAGTCATACAACTGACATTTATGTGGTATTTAACAACTACGTCATTTAATAATTATTGTCTTATTTGGTCTTCTAAATAAGCCTCCAAGATAGATAATATAGGTATTATTTACAGGTAAGAAAACTGAGACTGAATAATTAAGTCAATCATTTTAGGATATGTAAGTAGCAAACAACAGAGTTGGGACTTGAATCCAAATCTTTTTCCTCAATTCCCAGCAAATGTTTCATCATAACCACAGTTCTTATTTTATCAAAAAAATTATTACATTCTCTAATTAACTATAAATACACAGTCCTCAATAATCATTGAGTGCCTAATCAGTTTAAGACTGTATTCTAAATCAATTGATATTTAAGAAGTCATAGTGTAGGAACGGAAGGAAAATCACCTAATTCCTGAACAAAAAACTTAGCAAGCCTAAATAAACTTTTTGACTTTACCACTTAATGTGTGACACTTCACTGCTATGGACAGTAGTTTCTTCACTTGTAAAAGTATGAGAGATGGAATAGATACTCTCTGAGATCCCTTCCAAATAAAGTTCTGTGATTCTGCTACTTGTCTACACAAAACCTACATTCGAAATGGGGAGACAACAGAAACTTACACACCATAAGGAATTTATAGAGAGATTGTAATTAGATACATAGAGAACAGCAGTGCTGATGGAGGAACATGTGGTGGCCATTAGGGGGTTAATGGGCTGTGCTACAGAAATGAAGCTCAGCTTAACCAGTGAAAGCTTCATAGAGGGTATGATTTTTAAGCAGAGTTTTAAGGAATAATATGAAGGGTCTTAGTAGATGGAAGGGAATAGATTGTTCAAGGTAATAAACTTATAAAGATAAAGAATAGACAGGTACAGAGAACAATGGAACTTCTGGATTGAGACGGTCAATGCTGTTTTTTCATAGGAATGGTTATCATCAGGACTACAACAAACAAACTTTTCAAACTCGTGGTCATTAGCTTAGCTTTGACGCAGTATGAAATTGAGTGCCATGTAAATTCTGAAGTATTTTATGAGATCTAGTAAAAGTAGCATATGTGAAATATGATTTGCATAGATTAAGTGAGAAAGATGAGCACCTTACCTAACATTTGATAGTAGAGAACCCCACTCCGAATGGACTGAAATATGAATGTGATGGAAGCAAATTAGACATGATAATAAATGCTTAGATATGGAAAGCAAAGGAGAATGCACAAACTGAGAAGCAAAAACTTCTTCCAGATAGTGACTGTAAGAAACTGCCAAGATAATTGTGTGGTTCTCTCTGCTAGATAATTTTACCCTTTTGAGAAACAAAACCGGTATTGTATTACCTCAAACTCAAAATTGTTGAAAGGTGAAAACTCTGCCTCTAGTTTTGATTAGCCCTTTATTTCTCAGCCTATTTTGGTATTGTGTACTCTTGTCCAAAGACCTGTATAGATATAGAATGTAACAAATACATTTGAAACTCTTAGTTTTGACTATTGCCTATCTACCATAGCAACTTGAGACAATTTCCTATGCCTGCAAGTTCTGCACCCTCAACTTCCTTTTCTGTCTGCTACTTTGCATTTTAGGAAACCCCCTTTTGACATTTTCTTGAAACATTTTTAATAGAGCAAAAGTTATACTAAATTCTGGGAAAGTGATTAGGTAGGTAGGAAGGAATGTCTGCTTTTATATTTTAAGCCTAAAGTATAAATAGAATTTGGAAAAGAACATTGCTAATGCTAATCAATTCTTTAAAAAAAGAGCATCTATTCTCTTGGCTACCTTTTTGCTTTTTATAGAGGCATTTATTTAGCATAGTATACATTTCATATAATACTTAATAATAACTCACTGTATGACATTTTATACTTTGCAAAGTGATTTCTTAAAACATCCTTATGTAAAGATATTACTGTTGGGTCAGCTAGATGGTGCAGTAGATAGAGCATCAGCTCTGAAGTCAGGAGGACCTGAATTCAAATGTGGTCTCAGACACTTAACTTTCCTGGCCGTGTGACCCTGAGCAAGTCACTTAACACCAATTGCCTCAGGGAGAAAAAAAGGATATTACTGTTATCCTATAAGGAAAGAATGGGTCAGAGAGATCAAGGGACCTGTTTGGTGTCACATGAACAGCAAAAAGCAGTTAGTACTCAGGAACCACAAGAGTTTATTAAATATTCA
Organism: Sarcophilus harrisii; assembly: GCF_902635505.1. Taxonomy (NCBI): domain Eukaryota; kingdom Metazoa; phylum Chordata; class Mammalia; order Dasyuromorphia; family Dasyuridae; genus Sarcophilus; species Sarcophilus harrisii. The sequence continues at coordinate 174,104,912 of NC_045429.1, read as the reverse complement.
GTCGGTGTTGTGTCTAGAACATTGTCCTAGATCCTGAGGAGTGATGATTCAGATAAGACATTGTTCTTAAGTTCTTGAAATATATTTTTTTTAATTTAGGTTTTTGAACTATATAAAAGCTGAGAGTTCTTTTCACTATTCCATGTTGCCCTACAAAAACTTCAGTGATCATTATTTTCTTAAACTAAGTTTTTATTTCCTCAAGTTTCTCTATCTTTTTCTAACTTAATTTTGTTTAATGCAGTAAGGATTTTCTACATGTGTGATTAAAATTTATGTTTCATTCTTTGCAGGCCTAGAAATCAACTGGTCAACTCCATAATAGAGTTGTATAACAACACAATTTTCTTATTTAGAGCTTAGGCACCTTGTAGTTGTTATTGAGTTGTTTCAGTCAATCAACCTCTCCCCCCCCCCCCTTTTGTGACATCATTTGGAGTCAAGTAATCATATGGAGTCATATAGCTAGTAAAAACAAGAGCTAGTACTCAAAAACCACATTATTAAATATTCAATTAGTGCTACATGTAGAACACTGTCCTAGGTCCTGCAGGAATAATAAAGATTCAGATAAAACATAGTTGTTAAGTTCTTGATTTTTTTTTAAAAAAAAATAGGTCTTTTCAGGCACAGTTTTCTTGGTAAAGATACTGAAGTTGTTTGCCATTTTCTTTTCCAGATTATTTTACAGATAAAGAACTGAGGCAGACAAGGTTAAGTGACTTGCCCAGGGTCACAGAATTAGTAAGTGAAGCAGGTTTTGAATTTGTTGGAATCTTCCTGATTCCAAGTCCTGTATTTTATCTACTACGCTGTCTAAATTCCCTAGGGCATCTTATCTTCACATTTAGTTTAGGTTCCATTGCTCAAACTTGAAAGCTAAATTATCTTGTAATTGAACTCTTTGTATACAGAGAACCATGTATTTCTGAAATCACTAAATGAGCTTGTTGACTTTTTTTTCCTATTAGTGTCTCGTACTCTTCACTATTGATAATCTGTGTATTCTTCTCACCCTATCCAATTGGATGATTATCTTTGTGATTTCTATTTCCTATTTTACAAACCTATGGCAAGGCAAGGGATGAGGGCAGAGGGATTTTCTTCTTTCCAAGGACTTATGAATTTTCATTAAGGTTAATGGTTGCTAAATAAGTGTGGAATAAAAAAAGAAATGTACATTCCATAATAAATGAATTAATTAAGCATTTATTAAACACCAACTGCCATGCTAAGTGCTGAACATACAAATAGAAAAAGTTAGATCATCCCTGCTCTTGGGAAGCTCACATACAACTGGAGAGACAATTAATATGGAAGTTTTCAGTTGTAAATCTCATGTTTTAGGATAGAGCAGCAAAAGAGATAATAATGCCTCTTTATAAAATGTCATTTCCATTAATAAAATAAAATATAGTTCCTGATGTTTAATGATTTGAAAGTGCCAAGAACATTTGTAGCAAGAACTTTCTTTTCTTGATCTTTAGTAATTATGAATGTAATATCTGCAGCATCACATCCCAAACTTTATCTCCCAGGATTGCTTTCCAGGACAATTGCTGAGGGCACTAGACCTGGAAGCATTGTCATCCCAAGTACTCTTAGATTCAGAAACTTCACCTTTCTTCATTAGGATATGAGGAGAGATGATGGTTAAAGTGATGATGATGGCAGTGGCTTGACTTGGCTAGAATATACTGCTTCCTCTCATTCAAGAGGCTTTGCTATTGCAGCTATGCTGATTTGCTTACCCTCTGGGTGACAGTTAATTAGTAAGATTTGAGAATAGGGTGGACTGGGCTGGCTGGCCCCAATTCAAAAGTTGCCTTCTTTCATGATGGCAAGAAAGGGCTGGATTAAAAGCAGAGCCATTTGTGGCACATTTTTCCAAATATATGTAAAAAGAGTTTTCAACATTTATTTTTGTAAACTTTGTATTCCAAATATTTCTCTCTCCCATCCTCAACTCACCCCTCCCCTAGGCATCAAGCAATCTGATATATATATATATATATATATATATATATATATATATATGCAGTTCTCTTAAACAAATGAATTATCCTATCATGCAAGAAATATCAGACTAAAAGGGAAAAAAACCACATGAAAGAAAAAAATAAACAAACTAAAAAACAGCAGCAGCAATAATAAAAAGATTTGTTTATAGTATCACCATATCTAAATCACAAACCCGTTTCAACCTTAACTTGGTATAGAGTGTTAGATGTTGATCAATGTATAGTTTCTACAATATTCTTTTCTAATTTTCCTAGCATTTTTTGTCAAATAGGAGATCTGTGGATTCTTTCAGTGGCTTTTTTACCCTCTGGTTCTAGGACATCAGGGCAGTTTTCTTTGATGACTTCTTGAAACATGTTGTCTAGTCTCTTTTTTGTGTGTGTGGTTTTCAATTAGTCCAATAATTCTTAGATTATTTCTTCTAGATCTATTTTCCAGGGCAGTTTTTTTTTTTTTGATAACGTATTTTACATTTTCTTCAATTTTTCATTTTTGTTTTGGTTCGGCTGATTTTTGATGTCTCATTGAGTCATTCACTTACATTTGTTCAATTCTAATTTTTAGTGAATTATTTTCTTCAGTTAACTTTTTTTTACCTCCTTTTGCATTTGGTCAATTTAATTTTTACATGAGTTCTTTTGTTCATTGAATTATTCATTCCTTTTTTCCTTTTTAACAATTCTATTTTCTAGGGCATTCTCTGTTTTCAGTCATTTTGTTAAGTAGTTGTTTTCTTTTTTCATTTCATCAAATCTGTTTTTAAGAAGTTATTTTCTTTCTCCATTTCACCAAATTTATTTTTAAAAAGTGATTTTCTTTAGACATTTTCTATGTTTTCTTTTCCAAGGCTCTCATTTCCTTTCTCCATTTTTCTTTTCTCTTTTATTTTTTTTTTCTTTTGGTGAGGCAATTGGGGTTAAGTGACTTGCTCAGGATCACACAGCTAGGTTAAGTGTCTGAGGCTGGATTTGAACTCAGGTTCTCCTGACTTTAGGGCTGGTACTTTATCCACTGCACCACCTACTTGCCCCTTTCTTCTCTCTTTTAAGATCTTTTTTGAATTCTTTCAAGGGAGTCTTGGAGAGCAACTCATATTATCCTTTGAGGTTTCATCTGGAGATGTTTTTGTCTATAGTGTCTTCAGGGTTTGAGGTCTATTCTTCCCTATCTCCATAATAGCTATCTGTGGTCAGAACTCTTTTTGCTTTTTTTGTTTATTTTTAAAAGTTAAGGCCAGCTATTAGGGCAAGGGGGCTGGGGGGTTGACCCAACATTTCTGTACAGGCAACAATGGCTTCACCCTTCCCTGGGCTTCCTTCAGCCTTCCCTGGGGCTGGTGTTGTCAGCTTCCTTTCTGAGCGGGGTGGACTGACCGAGTCCTGCTTTTTTATTCTGTGGTTCAAAGTCTCATTATTTGCCTTCTATAATTGTATTGGAGGTCTCACAGGTAGTCTGTGATCCACTGGCTTCTAAATCAGAACAACAATGCCGCTATATTTTGGCTAAAAGACTACCAGTAGATTCCCCCAACATGGGGAGGCCTCCCTACCTTGAATCTCCTTGTATTGCCCTGCACTGGACTGCTTCCCCTCTCCCCTGCCCAATTGAGACAGACTTTTCATGAACTTTTTCCAAATATCTTCTGCTGGAAATTTGTTACACTTCAAATATTTGTGGGTTCTGTTACTTCAAAACTAGTTCAGAGACTTAATCTGGTATTGATTCTGAGGGAAACCAGGAAGATATGAAAGACCTGTCTACTCTCTCCCATCTTGCCTCCACTTTTTTTTATATATATTTGTAAATATGCTAAAATCTACTTCTCTTAAAATCTCTTTCTCTTCACGGTCCCCATCACCTAATAATTATACATATAAAGCACACTGAATATTTTTTTTTTTTTACAAATTATTCCTATTAACAAGCAAGATATAGGTTTATATGAATCACAACAATAATTATAGAATATACATAATAAATTCATGGCATATAAGTTAATATGTAATTAACAATATTATACTTAATATATAATGAAATATTCAGTTGTATATTTAATCTTTCACAAATTCTTATACCAAGTGGCTATTTAACAAGGTAATAAGATCCATTAAAAATCATTGGTTCTATTATAATTCTTTTATATCTTTAAAAACTCCTCCCTTCCTACTTGCCTCCCTCTCTGCCTGCCTTTCTGCTAGCCAAAATCTAGTGCAACTTACATATACTGTAGTTAGCATTGACCATTAGGTTACTAGGCTTGAGTTTTGGTGACTTTGAAAAATCTAATTTCAGAAAATTCTAATTTGAAAAATCTAATCAACTCAGGAATTTGTAGCAAGTCCATTATTTTCCAGGTCATACTAAATTTGTTCTTTCCTCTCTCGTGAGACAGAAATCTGCATGTTAAAGTGTCCTTTTACCAAGGGACAGGTCCATTGTCAATCTGTTATAAACATGAGAGTAAGTTAGATGCAACATGAATTTAATTCCCTATATTTTAATAGTCTGTAAGGTTTTTTTCCTGTTTTGTTTCATTTGGTTTTCACGTCATAAATTCTTAAACCCCTTAGGATTATTCCAAAGATCCTTCTTGATTATGAATATAACTTTCTAATGTCTTTCTATACTCTAAACTACATCTCCAATGCATCCTTCTCTGATTATTATTTTTATCTCTCCAATAAACAATCTGCCCCTAATTGTATTTGGCCATTTTCTGTTATAGGCATTTGGGTGTATTTTAATTATCCAGTAGCTGCTTCATAACAATCCTTCATAATTATTTTCTTTGTTGTGATATGGTGTCCAGATTAAAATGCCCTTTGCTTCCATGAATCAGCTTTTGAAGGTCTTTCTGAGAGTTTTGCCTATACTTTAATTGTAATAGAACTATGACAGTCAAGGCTGGAGGCAGACTGTTTTGGTATTGTGCTATTCATCCATTACTAAATGCTACCAGAGCCTTTTCACTTGATTATGCTGGGATGGAACATTAACCCACTCAGTCAAAATCAGATCCATAAGATACAAACAAATAAAGAGGTAGGTATCATTATTGAGTGGTATTGGTCATGTCTATTTAGGGTTTTCTTGTCAAAGATACTGGAGTGCTTTGCCTTTTCCTTCTCCAGCTCATTTTTATAAATGAGTAAACTGAGACAAACAGGGTTGACTGACTTATATGGTGTTACACAACTAGAAAGTTTCTAAGTCCAGATTTGAACTCAGCTCTTTCTGGCTGCAGACCTAGTGCTCCATTCACTGTACCCCATAGCTGCCCAAAGGATGGGTAAGGCTATATTTCCTTCTAACTCATCTGTTTTCCCAGTGCCCTCTATGTGCCAATACTTAACTCATCTACTTGTATGACATGTCATTAAAAAAGTCAGGTACAGAAGTGTATAATTTGCAGAGAAAGGTGGTTTTGAGGAAGTTATTGAGTCATATCAGGGCTGGATATTAAATTGAACCTTACGTAATCTGTATCAGAATAGGTGGAGTGTAGCAAGCTTTTATCCCTGGTTCCTTGTCATACAAGCAGAAAAAAAAATCAACTCCATCCTTAATTTTCTTTATGTTTCTTGTCAAAGTTTTTTTTTTTCCCTTTGTTCTAATCCCATTATCTTCCATTACATGATATCAATATGAAATAGTGATTAAGTGGTGAATTTATTAGGAAGATCTGAATTTATATTTGGTTCTGAAATTCTTTGACTATAGGCAAGTTTTGTAACCTATCCAAGTCTCAGTTTCCTCATTTATCAAAAAGAAATAAGACCTCTGATTCCTTTCTCACAGAATTGTTGTGAGAATCAAATTAGATACCACACATAAAACACTTTGTAAATTTTTAAATTTAAACAAGAAGAAGAAGAAAAGATGATGATGAAGAAGAAGAATGTAAGCTTTTTGTGAGCAAGTATTGTATCATTTTACATCTCCATATCTCTGGCTTCAAATTCAGTGCCCCGCACATAGTAATTACTTGAGAAATGCATAAGAGTAAATTTGTTTAATTAAATGTTTCAAATGGTGCATGAGAAGTGATTTCAGTTAAATGAATATTGTTAGGCTTCTGTGTCTGTTATAAAAGAAGATTATGTTGCCTTGAATATCCAATGAATAATAGAAAGATTTAGAAACTTCAGAATGCCAACTCATACCAATAATTAATAATAAAAATCTAATACTTATGAGGCTCTTTAAGGTTTATATAGTGCTTTACATACATTATCTCATTTGATTTTCATTGGAAAGGTTTCAATTTATGCATTCCATATTCTATGAAAGGCCCATATTTGACATTCAATTCTATTGCTCTTCTCCTGTGGATTCCAAGTAACACCTATCCTGGTTATAACAATAAAGCTTATGGGATTGGGGAGGGATTAAAGACCAACTTGTACATCCCATCAGTGTACAGTCAGGAAGTAAGTATTATCTCAATGTAATATATCTAGTGGGAAATCTGTACAGATGGCCAAGGTGGACCTGCAGTGAAAAAGAGACAGATCTATGGGTTAGAAAAAATAGTTCAGCACAATACAACAGTCGCTTTCTTGCACACTAAGCACTAATAGCAGTAATCTATTCTGAATGAAACTCGCCAACAGATGCCAAGACCCAATAGTTCCCAAAAGTGCTTTCTCTATTGCAAGCCATTGAGAGAACATGAGTAATTCTACCAGTAAATACACTCAGTCCTTTTCTGGAACAACTATAGCCTCACATAAGAAACATTAAGCAGGGCCCAGCATATAATATTCATTTTTTACAGGAATTAAATGTTGATTTGAAGTACATATTATGCATATATCTCACTTACCCGAAGGAAGCAACCTCAATGAATAAGTGAGATAGCTGTTTGTAAGGAGAATTTTATTTAAAAGGTAGCTGTATGGCCATTTGTCACAAGGAAAGCAATGGCATTATCTTCAAGTCTGGTGCATAAAATCTATGGAGAGAAGATATGATATGTGAATGTGGGAGCACTCACATATTTAGAAACAGACTCAAAATCATCATCTTTGAAATAAAATTTCAAATTTATTATAAAAATACATTTTTTCTAAGATTATTAAAAGAAAACCTCAAGAGAGTTTCCTTATAAAAAAAGAGACTTTAAAAACTAGGAAAATGTAATAAAATTAATAAAATCATGTTTACTATCTTCCTTGAGGTCCAGAAAAATTATCTGTGCATTCCTATTTATTGTTTCTATAATACCTCAAATACTTTACTCAGAACTTCTTCACAATAATCCTTAAAAGACAATAAAAATATTGGATTAGTGATGGTTTTGGTTTTTCATCAGTTTCAATGACATTTCTGTATATTTTTGGAGAGCTAATAAAAATTTGTTATCAAAGAATGATTAAGGTAATTTATAATTACTTGAGCTTTGAATTTTATCTTTCTCCCCCTATTTCTAAGTATTAGACATATATGAACTTGGATCTCCAAATTATTAAGCCTGATGGTACCTTGCACATGTGGTTGATAATAGATATGGTTTATGTGAATTAATGAACATATCCATGTTGGTATAAAGTCATAAAATATAGAATTCATAAAATCTAATATAGGCTCAAAGTTTGACACAGTATTTGGTACATGAATAATGAAGAATGTACTTGACCATAAAATGCATAAAGACATTCATATCTGTAACTTCCTTCTTAAATTCTGTGATTTGAATTATAAGATTATTTTATTTTTTGCCCATATGTGATATTTTTGGTCAAACTGAAACTCAAATTATTATTGCCAAGTATAAAAATCTTCAACAAAGATAAATACAGCTTTCCTATTTTAGGAAGAAGAAAAATTACTTAAATTACCAATGGCAATAAATGAAGACTAGACATGTATTGGTATAGAGCTAGAAATCAAACCATACTGGATAATTTATTTTTACTGTGTTTAGAGCACTGACTTTTGAATCAGAGTATTTAAGTTCCTAATGATGACTGACATGTCTACCTGTGTGATCATAGATAACACATCTCTCTTTGAACCTCATTTTTTTAATTTATGAAATGAAAGGATTAAATGACATCTAAAGTTCTTTCTACCTTCAAATCTATGATCCCATGAAAAGAAATTCTCAATAAAAGGCTACTCCTTAAGTGTTAAGTTAGTATCTTCTACAGGTGTTATCCCTTGAGACAAGAGATGGAAAACTTCTCATAACTGTACTTTCATAAAAGGGCCCAGATCTTCTAATTTCAAGACATTTGTCATCAGTAGTAATCAATACTGATGGTCCATTTTCTGAGATTAGCAAAACCCCTACTCAAGGGTCCCCACTCTCTTGAGAAAACAAGGACAGGACACATCTTCCCAGGTTCAATACAAAGCAAGCAGATTTTGAGGGAGTTACTTGGATTTCATACATATGCGATCATTTGGGGGGTGGGGGAAAAGAAGGATCCAAGTCATTGTGAGAAAAGACTTCTCTGTACCATGTGATTCTACAAGCAGGAAGCCTATGAAATTAAGTAAATTTCCTATTCTGTCATCATCAGTAATGATGTTTCTCACAAATAACAAAGCTAGTAATCTCTATTTTCTTTTTTTTTTTTATTTAATAGCCTTTTATTTACAGGTTTTATGTATGGGTAACTTTACAGCATTGACAATTGCCAAACCTCTTGTTCCAATTTTTCCCCTCTTTCCCCCATCCCCTCCCCCAGATGGCAGGATGACCAGTAGATGTTAAATATATTAAAATATAAATTAGATACACAATAAGTATACATGACCAAACTGTTATTTTGCTGTACAAAAAGAATCAGACTCTGAAATATTGTACAATTAGCCTATGAAGGAAATCCAAAATGCAAGTGGACAAAAATATAGGGATTGAAAATTCAATGAAATGGTTTTTAGTCATCTCCCAGAGTTCTTTCGCTGAGTGTATCTGGTTCAGTTCATTACTGCTCCATTGGAAATGATTTGGTTGATCTCATTGCTGAGGATGGCCAAGTCCATCAGAATTGGTCATCATATAGTATTGTTGTTGAAGTATATAATGATCTCTTGGCCTTGCTTGTTTCACTCAACATCAGTTTGTGTAAGTCTCTCCAGCCTTTCTGAAATCATCCTGCTGGTCATTTCTTATGGAACAATAATATTCCATAATATTCATATACCACAATTTATTCAGCCATTCTCCAACTGATGGGCATCTACTCAGCTTCCAGTTTCTAGCCACTACAAAGAGGGCTGCCACAAACATTCGTGCACATACAGATCCCTTTCCCTTCTTCATGATCTCTTTGGGGTATAAGCCCAGTAGTAACACTGCTGGATCAAAGGGTATGCACAGTTTGATAACTTTTTGAGCATAGTTCCAAACTACTCTCCAGAATGGTTGGATGTATTTACAATTCCACCAGCAATGTAACAGTGTCCCTGTTTTCCCACATCCCTTCCAACATTCCGCATTATCTTTCCCTGTCATTCTAACAAATCTGACAGGTGTGTCGTGGTATCTCAGAGTTGTCTTACTTTGCATTTCTCTGATTAATAATGACTTGGAGCATCTATCTTTTCATATGGCTAGAAATAGTTTCAATTTCTTCATCTGAGAATTGTCTGTACATATCTTTTGACCATTTATCAGTTGGAGAATGGCTTGGTAATCTCTATTTTCAAACCAGAGTAATTGCCATTATTGTAGAAGTCCCCAACACTGGTTTTTCTAGCCTAGGTAAACTGCTTCCTCTCTCCTCCCAAACTGGCAAATGACCTTATATTTACTTTATGCTTACTCATATATCACTGAACTCTTTCTTCCCAATAGAATATATATGCTTCTTAAGAGAAAAGCTGTTCAAAGTAGTTAGATGCTATGAGTAAAATGGCAAGGTAAAATAGAATGACTCTGGGCAGGTTATTGGCAGGAACAGGAGGAACATGCATTACAATTGGAGGTGGCTTCACTCCTAGGACAGCCCAGTCAGGAAAATTAGCAGAGAATTCAGGGATTAATTACTCATCCCATGTAAAGAAATCTGTGCAGAGGTTAATAGACTTTTATGAAATGGGATGTAAAAAGTATTAGCCAAATTTGAGGGGTTAGAAAAGGATGTGGAAACCAAATTATTAAAAAAAAAGGAAGAATTGTGAGAAATGAATATACATTTATTTGATTTCCAGTTATAAAAATTAAATTGGAGAAATGAAACTTAAATTAGAAAACTGAAGCTGGGGCATCTAGATGGTTCAGTGGTTAGAGCACCAGCCCTGAAGTCAGGAGGACCGCAATTCAAATCTGGTCTCAGACACTTAACACTTCCTAGATGTATGGCCCTAGGCAAGTGACTTAACCTCAATTGCCTCAGCAAAAAAAAAAAAAAAAAAAAAAAAAAAAAAAAAAAAATTGAAACCTAAAAGGATATTAAAAAATAATCAATGGTGGAGGTTAGTTATCTTCCCTCTAAAGAATATAAGCTCCTTGGGAGAAGGGACTGACTTTTATAATCTGGGGTTGGGGTCTAAGATTTGAAAAGAATCTTTTGTTCATTGCCTCTAGTTCTGCCTCTGTCATCTTTCCTCATTAGGGGAAGCTCATCAGGGTCAGGAACTGGCTATGTAATGAGCAGTGCTACTGAGGAATCAGGGGAGAGACTTGTGCTTCAGGATAGGAAATAAAATACTGTCTTTGGAGTTTCAAAGGTGTGTCTACTAAGTTAGGCATCTATTCTTGCAAGAATGTAAAATAAATTTTTCCTACACTCAAAAAAAAATGAAGAGAGGCTGTTTCATTTTTACCTTTCTATCTTTGGGAAAAATCATTGTGCTTGGCACATAGCAGATACTTAAATATAAATGTTAATTGAGTGGTATAAGAAACTCAAAAGAGCATAGTTAACTTCCAATAGCATAAATACTTCTAATCTCTCCCCACCACACACACACACTTGCATGTTTTGTTCCTTTCTCTGTCTCTCTCTCTGTCTCTGTCTGACTGTCTGTCTCTCTCTCTCTCAATCTTTATAATAATAGCCAGCTATATCCTTCTATTCTCTGGGACTACATATTTGGTTTTTCTCGGCCTCAATTCTTTTGAGTGCTTTTTGGCTTTTTATGAAAAGATATTGACTGGGAAAGGATGAAAGAAATAAATGAGAAAAGCATGTACTGAGTAATTATTGTTATTCAAGTGATGTGCTAAGCACTGAAGATACAAATAAGAAAGCAGACAATTTCTGACCCTGAGGAGCACGCATTCTAATTAAGAAAACAACACATGTTAGGGAGTGGTAGCAAGGGAGAGACACCTTTATTCAGAAAGTTACTGAGATAATGAATTGAACTATAGGAAAATAAATTGGGATGTGCTTTTCAGTGGCAGATTTTATATGATCATAGTCCATAATTCCAGAACTAGAGTTCAAGAGGTGGCAGGGAAAGGAAGAAAAAGGAAAGGATGCAAGCCTAAAAGTTGGTTGGCAGTTAAAAAAAGATTGTCTGAGAGAAAGTTGTGAAATGAAGCATGGCAGGATTTTTCTAGTGGCATAGAAGGCTTTCACCAGTCAGAATGAGGCCATAAGGCAGAAAAAGTCTAATGAGATTCCTTCAAGCTGCATGATTACATGAAGGTGATATTATTTTCTATTTTACACTACAAACATACATTCAGGTGGGACAAATTCATGTTCTAAAATGTGAGGAATTGTTGGTCCTTCATTCTCTGAGAGAACCAATGTCATCACGAGGGTGATAGCTTGACTTGCAAGAGAATTGGATTTAAGTGAGACTGAGGCAAATCAGAGGTTCTCAAACTCTTTATCTCAGTGTCTTTACGGTATTAACAACTATTGAGATATATCCAAAGAGTTTTTGTTTATATGGGTTACATAATAGATATTTATCATAAATAGAAAAAAAACTAATTTTGAATTTGTAGACCCTCTGAAAGGATTTCAGAGACCCTCCAGGATTCACTGCATCACACTTTGAGAACCACTGGGCCTAACACATAAGTCAAGAAAACTACCAATGCTTCCAGATACAGTGGGAGAACCAGGAAACTCAACTTTATATGAATAGCATTAATAAGGCTTCAGGACATCTAGTTTGCAGTTTCATACTGTGAAGATATTTGGAGACAGCGTGTTAGGTGGATTGCTAGGTGTGTGGTAGATAGAGCACTGGGTCTGGAATCAGCAAAAGCTGAGTTCAAAACTGAGTTAAATCCTTATTATCTGTGTGAACTTGGGCAAAACATTTAATCCAGTTTGCCTCAATTCCACATTTGTAAAAATGAGCTGGAGGAAATGACATATCATTCCAGTATCTTTGCCAAGAAAACCCCAAATGGAATCACAAACTTGGACATAACTAAAAACAAAACAAAACAAACAAACAAACAAAAAAAAAAAAACCCGAACAATAACAATATGACATAATAAAGGTAAAAGCATTAAAATTGAAGTTTGAAGACTAAGTTTGGATCCAACTCTACGCCTTCCTATCTGTAGGGCCTAGACCATCTCATATCACTTCTCTGAATCTCAATTTCTTCTTCGGTAAAATGGACACAGCATTTATCACCTGCTTCCCAGGGGATAAAAATTCTTCATATTCTTTAAGGTATTGCTATCTTAGAAGTCTAAAAGAACATAGCAAAGGTAACAGAAATATATAAATACACACACAAAGATGCATGTGTGAATATATATATATATATATATATACACACACACATACACATATATATGCATACACATATGTATGTGTATGTATATATATATATATTTTTCCTGTTAACTTTGCTATTCTCTTCACATAGACACGCACACATATATATACACACAGAAACATATATTTTATGAAGAAAAATGCAAATTAAAAAACACATCATTTGAGAAAGTTGTTATTTTTAAGTCATTTCAGTCTTGTGTGTTTCTTCTTGGCCCCATTTGTGGTTTTCTTGGCAAAGATACTGGAGTGCCTTGCCATTTCTCTCTCCAGTTCATTTTACAGATAAGGAAACTGAAACAAACCAAGTTTAAGCAACTTGCCCAGAATCACACAATTTATATGTGTCTAAGGGTGCATTTGAACTCAGGTCTTCCTGACTCCAAGACCTCCAACATAGTAGTAAAGATCTCTGGTTTTGTCAAGGCTTTTCAACAAAGGAAGGTGATTGGTTAATCTCCATTTACAAGTGAAAAATATGTTTGAAACTTCAAAGAGAATAATTAAACTATTCCCTGTGGCTATATAGTGTTCTATTCAGTCATTTTGATTGAATTGACCCCTTAGCAACCCATGGTTTAAATTGATTAGTTACCAACTGGCTAATGATGGATTAGTTAATAATTTCAAGTTATTCAAACCTATGAAATTGGATTGCTAGTATGCATGCCTGTCTTGTTAGAAACATATATGTATATTATGTGTGCAGAGGTCTGTATGAATGTATTAGCCAGTATATATACATATATGCAAATGTAGAAATATATAATGGGCTTGATCCTGTAGTTTCATTGATATATCCAATGACATCTCTGGTCATCTTTTTTTTTAATGACATTGTTCCTTATTTTATTGCTTAAAGTTATACAGAAAAAATAAAGTTATATGTAATTCCTTTAACAATAAAATCCATAAAATCTATAATTGAAGATCAAAATAATTACGTGATACTAGGCACTATTTACTGAATTTCTGTTCTCTAACTTTGGATATTTTAAAAGTATGCTGTTAGAGAAAGGATGATTGAATAGAGCTATAAATGTAACCTGGATTTCCCAACTTTTCATGTGCTATCTAGTTTTTTTTTTTTTTTTTTTTTTTTTTATACATGACCAAACTGTTATTTTGCTGTACAAAAAGAATCAGACTCTGAAATATTGTACAATTAGCTTGTGAAGGAAATCGAAAATGCAGATGTGGATGAATATAGGGATTAGGAATTCAACGTAATGGTTTTTAGTCATCTCCCAGAGTTCTTTCTCTGGGCGTAGCTGGTTCAGTTCATTACTGCACCATTGGAAATGATTTGGTTGATCTCGTTGCTGAGGATGGCCAAGTCCATCAGAACTGGTCATCATATAGTATTGTTGTTTAAGTATATAGTGATCTCCTGGTCCTGCTCATTTCACTCAGCATCAGTTCGTGTAACTCTCTCCAGGCCTTTCTGAAATCATCCTGTTGGCCATTTCTTACAGAACAATAATATTCCATAATATTCATATACCATAATTTATACAGCCATTCTCCAACTGATGGGCATCCACTCAGTTTCCAGTTTCTAGCCACTACAAAGAGGGCTGCCACAAACATTCGTGCACATACGGCTCCCTTTCCCTTCTTTATGATCTCTTTGGGATATAAGCCCAGTACTAACACTGCTGGATCAAAGGGTATGCACAGTTTGATAACTTTTTGAGCATATTTCCAAACTACTCTCCAGAATGGTTGGATTCGTTCACAACTCTACCAACAATGCATCAATGTCCCAGTTTTCCCACATCCCCTCCAACAATCATCATTATTTTTTCCTGTCATCTTAGCCAATCTGAGAGGTGTGTAGTGGTATCTTAGAGTTGTCTTAATTTGCATTTCTCTGATTAATAATGACTTAGAGCATCTTTTCATATGACTAGAAATAGTTTCAATTTCTTCATCTGAGAATTGTCTGTTCATATCCTTTGACCATTTTTCAATTGGAGAATGGCTTGATTTTTTATAAATTAGAGTTAATTCTCTATATATTTTGGAAATGAGGCCTTTATCAGAACCTTTGACTGTAAAAATATTTTCCCAGTTTATTGCTTCCCTTCTAATCTTGTCTGCATTAGTTTTGTTTGTACAAAAACTTTTCAGTTTGGTATAATCGAAATTTTCTATTTTGTGATCAGTAATGATCTCTAGTTCTGTTTTGGTCATAAAGACCTTCCCCTTCCACAGGTCTGAGAGGTAAACTATGCTGTGTTCCTCTAATTTATTAATAATTTCATTCTTTATGCCTAGGTCATGAACCCATTTTGACCCTATCTTGGTGTACAGTGTTAAGTGTGGATCAATGCCTAGTTTCTGCCATATTAGCTTCCAATTTTCCCAGCAATTTTTGTCAAACAGTAAGTTCTTATCCCAAAAGCTGGGGTCTTTGGGTTTATCAAAGACTAGGTTGCTATAGTTGTTGACTGTTTTGTCCCTTGAAACTAACCTATTCCACTGATCAACTAATCTATTCCTTAGCCAATACCAAATGGTTTTGGTAACTGCTGCTCTATAATATAATTTTAGATCTAGTACAGCTAAGCCATCTTCATTTGATTTTTTTTTCATTAATTCCCTTGAAATTCTTGACATTTTGTTTTTCCATATGAATTTTGTTGTTATTTTTTCTAGGTCATTAAAATAGTTTTTTGGGAGTCTGATTGGTATAGCGCTAAATAAATAGATTAGTTTAGGTAATATTGTCATCTTTATTATATTTGCTCACGCTATCCAAGAGCATTTAATATTTTTCCAATGTGTTAGATCAGACTTAATTTGTGTGAAAAGTGGTCTGTAATTTTGCTCATAAAGTTTCTGATTTTCCCTTGGCAGAGAGATTCCTAAATATTTTATATTATCAGTAGTTACTTTAAATGGAATTTTTCTTTGTAACTCTGACTGTTGGATTTTGTTAGTGATATATAAGAATGCTGATGACTTATGTGGGTTTATTTTATACCAGCAACTTTGCTAAAGTTGTGGATTATTTCTAATAACTTTTTAGTAGAATCTCTGGGGTTCTCTAAGTACACCATCAAATCGTTGGCAAAGAGTGATAATTTGGTTTCCTCATTGCCTATTCTTATTCCTTTAATCTCTTTCTCAGCTCTTATTGTCAAAGCTAGTGTTTCTAATACAATATTAAATAGTAATGGTGATAGTGGGCAACCTTGTTTCACTCCAGATCTTATTGGGAATGGTTGCAGTTTGTCTCCATTACATATGATGCTTACTGATGGTTTTAAATATATGCTGCTGATTATTTTAAGGAAAAGTCCATTTATTCCTATACTCTCAAGTGTTTTTAATAGAAATGGATGTTGGATTTTGTCAAATGCTTTTTCTGCATGTATTGAGATGATCATATGGTTTTTGTTAATTTGGTTATTAATATGGCCAATTATATTGTTAATTTTCCTAATATTGAACCAGCCCTGCATTCCTGGTATAAATCCTACTTGATCATAGTGTATTATCCTGGGGATGATTTTCTGTAGTCTTTTTGCTAATATCTTATTTAAGATTTTAGCATCAATATTCATTAGGGAGATTGGTGTATAATTTTCTTTCTCTGTTTTCAACCTACCTGGTTTAGGTATCAGTACCATGTCTATGTCATAGAAGGAATTTGGTAGGACTCCTTCATTCCCTATTTTATCAAATAATTTATATAGCATTGGGGCCAATTGTTCTTTAAAGATTTGGTAGAATTCACATGTAAATCCATCTGGTCCTGGGGATTTTTTCTTAGGGAGTTGTTTAATTGCCTGTTCTATTTCTTTTTCTGAAATGGGACTATTCAAGCAATTTACTTCCTCCACTGTTAGTCTGGGAAGTCTATATTTTTGGAGGTAGTCATCCATTTCACTTAGGTTATCAAATTTATTGGCATAAAGTTGAGCAAAATAACTCCTTATTTCTCTAATTTCCTCTTCATTGGTGGAAAGTTCTCCCTTTTCATTTTTAAGACTACTAATTTCATTTTCCTCCCTCCTTTTTCTAATCAGATTTACCAAAGGCTTATCTATTTTATTGGCTTTTTCATAGAACCAACTCTTAGTTTTATTAATTAGTTCAATAGTTTTTTTACTTTCAATATTTTTAATTTCTCCTTTTAATTTTAGAATTTCAAATTTAGTGTTTGATTGGTGTTTTTTAATTTGGGCTTTTTTTAGTTTTTTTTAGTTGCAAGCCCAATTCATTAATCTTTTCTTTCTCTGTTTTATTCAAGTAAGCCTCTAAGGATATAAAATTCCCTCTTATTACCACTTTGACTGCATCTCACAAATTTTGGTATGACGTCTCATCATTGTCATTATTTTGAGTGAAATTATTAATTGTATCTATAATTTGCTGCTTTACCCAATCAATCTTTAAGATGAGATTGTTAGTTTCCAATTAATTTTTGGTCTATTTACCCCTAATTTTTTGTTGAATGTAGTTTTTATTGCATCATGGTCTGAAAAGAAAGCATTTACTATTTCTGCTTTCTTGCATTTAATTTTGAGGTCTTTATGTCCTAATATATGGTCAATTTTTGAATAGGTTCTATGAACTGCTGAGAAGAAAGTATATTCCTTTCTGTCTCCATTCAATTGTCTCCAAAGATCTAACATACCTAATTTTTCTAATATTCTATTTACTTCTTTTATTTCTATCTTATTTGTTTTGTGGTTTGATTTGTCTAATTCTGAGAGTGAAAGGTTGAGATCTTCCACTATTACAGTTTTGTTGTCTATTTATTCTTGCAACTCTCTTCTCCTTTAGGAAGTTGGATGTCATACCACTTGGTGCATATATGTTTCATATTGATATCGCTTCATTGTTTATGCTACCCTTTAGCAGGATGTAGTTTCCTTCCTTATCTCTTTTAATTAGATCAATTTTTGCTTTTTCTTGATCTGAGATAAGGATGGCTATCCCTGCTTTTTTGACTTCACCGGAAGCATAATAGATTTTGCTCCAGCCTTTTACCTTTACTCTCTATGTATCTCCCTGCTTTAAATGTGTTTCTTGTAAACAACATATTGTAGGGTTCTGACTTTTGATCCAGTCTGCTATCTGCCTCCTCTTTATGGGGGACTTCATCCCATTCACATTTATGGTTAGAATTACTAAATCTGTATTTCCTGCCATCCTAATAACCCCAGATTATGCTTTACTTTTTCTTGCCTCCCCCAACCCTCTTTCCCCTTTTTGAACTTATGTACCCCACTTGTATCACGATGCTTACCCTCTTTAGGATCCATCCCTCCCCCCCCCTTTGAATCTTTTCTCCTTCCTTCCCTTATTACTCTTTTTCTTTTCTCTTTTCCTCTCTCCCTTTTTTAATGAGGCAAGAGAAAATTTTCTCTAAAACAAATGTCAATTATTTTTTCCTTGAGCCAACTCTGATGAGAGTAAGATTCACACAATGTTCCTCCCCCTCTCTAAATTCCCTCAGATATGATAAGTTTCCTTTGCTTCTTTGTGGGATGTGGTTTCCCTCTTTTTATCCCTCCTTCCCACCTTATTCTGCCATCATCCCTTTTCCATATCTACTTCCCTTTTTATGTTATATCAGTAAAATCAAATTATACATGTATTCTTTTTGTATATCCACAACAGAAATACAATTCTCAAGAGTTCTTTTTTACCTTTTCTGCATCTTTTGAGCCCTATGGTTGGAGATCAAATTTTTTGTTTAGTTCTGGTTTTTTCCTTAGAAACAAATGGAATTCATTTGTTTCATTAAATGTCCATCTTCTTCCCTGGAAGAAAATGCTCAGCTTAGCTGGGTAGTTTATTCTTGGCTGCATTCCAAGTTCTTTTGCCTTTCGGAATATCAGATTCCAGGCCCTTCGTTCCTTTAATGTGGAGGCAGCCAGATCTTGGGGGATTCTTATTGTGGCACCTCGGTATTTAAATTGTTTTTTTTTTTTTTTTTTTTTTTGGCTGCTTGTAAAATTTTTTCCTTAATTTGATAGTTCTGAAATTTGGCCACAATATTCCTTGGGGTTTTTATTTTAGGGTCTCTTTCAGAAGGTGTTCGATGAATTCTTTCAATGCCTATTTTATCTTCTGATTCTATTACATCTGGGCAGTTCTCTTTGATGATTTCTTGTAATATAGTATCTAGGCTCTTTTTTTCATCATAGTTTTCAGAAAGTCCAATAATCCTCAGATTATCTCTCCTAGATCTATTTTCCAAGTCTGTTGTTTTTGCAAGTAGATAATTCATGGTTTTTTCCAGTTTGTCATTTTTTTTTTTTTTTGGTTTTGCTTGACTGATTCTTGCTGTCTCAATGAATCATTAGTTTCTATTTGTTTAGTTCTAATTTTTAAAGAATTCTTTTCTTCATTAGCTTTTTTTACTTCTTTCTGTATGTGTCCAATTGAGTTTTCTTCAATTTCTTCACTTTGTAGTGAATTCTTTATTTTTTCCAATTCACAATTCTTACTTTCCTGAGATTTTTTTTTTTACTTTTTCCAATTCACAAATTTTGTTTCCCTGCACTTCCTGGGAATTTTTTATCTTTTCCAATTCATATTTCATGAAGTTGTTGCTCTCTTGTAAGGCTTCTCTTTCCTTTCTCCATTTATCTTCTAACTCTCTTTTGAGACTTTTAATAGTCTCTTCTATGAGAGCATCATGTAAAAGGGGATAGGTGACATTTTCCTTTGGGGTATTGTCTGGTGCCTGTTTGCTAGTCTCTTCAGGTTTGCTGACTTCTTTTTCTGCATAGAAGCTGTTGATCGTTCTTTTCATCTTTTTATTCATGTTTTAAAGCCTTTAGGGTATGCCTCCTAGGCAAGGGGGTTACCAGCTTCCTCTGCAGAACAGGAGAGATGTAAACCGGTTTCCGGCTCCCAGGGATGGGAGTGCTCTGAGTGAGAGTTTTCCCTTCCCCCAACAGGAGGTGGATTCAGCACAGGCTGAGCTATGAAGTGCCCAGTTGGGCTGTGTGGGTTAGTGATTGCCCTAGGCTAAAGACTAAGGGGTGAAAGTGTCACTGCCCCGGGCCAGAGCCTCTTATAGGGCTGTGGGTATTAGCAGCTGACCACAAACCTACCCATTCTACCGGAAGTCTGCCCCGAAGTCTCTGCTCCAAAGTCTCTGCCTGATGCAAATTGGCCCTGCAAAAGCTCTGTGGCCCCAAGCTGAGCCCCTCACTGCACAGATTAGAGGCTAACCTGGGCTGTGCCCTCCTGCCGTGCAGGTTTGCAACTGCCCCAAGGAAAAGCCCCGTACTGTGGGTTGGGGCTGCCAGCTTGTGCTGAGATCTGTGCTCTCACTTTTGGTTTGAGGCTCTTCTCGGAAACTAATTTCTCTCCCAGTCTACACTGATCTCCCCCCTGGCCCCAGAACAAACCTTTTTTGGTGAGACTGAAGATTTTCTTCGGCTTGTGAGTTCTTATACTTTTTATCTTTATGAATTGTAGCAGTCAAGACTATTTTTGAGGCTCAATATAATATTGATAAAGAGGGTAAGAGAAGAGCTTAGAAACTCGCGTGTACCTTCTCTGCCATCTTGGCTCCGCCCCCATCTCTAGTCATCTGATCTTTATCTGGCCACTGGACCCAGATGACTCTGGAGGGGAAAGTGAGGCAGGGAACCTTGCCAGCCCTCCCTCACTGAAATTCAGTCCACTTGTATGTCATAGCATCATCTCCCTAATATCATGCTCCTCTTTGAAAATGAAGGACAAATAACAACAGCACTGATATACCACCAATAACATTCCAGATGAAAAATCTTCTCTCTAACGTGAGTGAGTACCTTCTCAGCAACTTAAAAGCTTAGAAAAAATAAAGCATTGAGAGCTTAAACGGTGTATACAGGGTCATAGAGGCAGTTTGTGTCAGAAAAGGCACTTAAACCTAGTTTTTTTCTGGCTCAAGTCCAGGTCTCCATTTATTATTCTACAAACACTCACACACACACACACACACTCACTCTTCTAAAACCTTTATTTGAGAATTCCTAAAGTTTAGAGGACCTCCAATATATTTGCACACCTGCTTTCTTGGCTATTGATTTTATATTCTGTGACCAAATGTGGATTTTTCAGTTCCGTAAAAACAGACATCATCCTAGTATTTTATGTAGGTTTGGATTTCATACTGCCTTTACAGAGCATTGTATATTTTATTCCTTTGGATGTACTTAGGTTGATAAAAACATAAATTAAATCATAAACTAGAGATCCAAGAGCTAAATACCAGTTTTAAAACATTGATTTTGTTTTCTGTTGACATATCCAAATGGATAGTATAAGGGAGTAGTGTTCTTTTTGAACAATTGTTCTGTGGTTTAAAAGTTTGAAAGTGAGTTTCATGCTAAACACTTTCATTCTCATGATTTTTATTCTTCCTTTGTCTGTATTATAGTCAGTTTGAAGAACTGGATTTGTAACAAATCCTTTCATTTCAAAGATTGGGGATCACATTCCTATACTTACAAATCTTAAGCATATGTGGTACACATATTCACACACACACACACACACACGAGCAAAGTCCTTCAAGGCAGTTAAATAGCATCAGAAAAGGGTGGTTAAGGCCTTGAAATATTTATCAAATATTTAGAAAAGTCATATCAGTGGAGCAAAGTCATGAAGTGACCATTACCTTAAAGCTAAGAAATTTGGAAGCAGAATATTTGCATGTTAGATGCTTTCTAGTGTTTGTAGATAACTAAGTTCACTTTTTCAACTGGGGCCACAGGACTAACCTGGTTTGAGTATGAGCATTAACTTTAAAGTCAAAGAACTCTACTTCAAAAACTACCTCTGCTATAAAATGTCAGTCTAATTTTGGGTAAATCATTTAAACTCCCTAAACCTCATAATCCTCAACTGCAAATTGAAATAGTTGGACTAAATGTTTATTGGGTTACCTTCTTGCTTTAGTTCCATTATCCTACCTAAATGCAAATGAGGGGAGGTTTTTAGAAAAAAATTAGGATAATATAAAATAAAATTCTGATGAAAGGAAACCACTGGTCCTTCTAGTCCACTGAACAAAAGCTTTTAGGAAGTGGAATGGAAATGTAGATTGAAGTAATTTCTTTTCCTGATATTTACTGACCCTATTTTGTTAAACATCCCCAAAGAGATCTACAAAGATGGTTTTGGTCAAAAATATTCTCCAACTGACAATACAAAATTCCCTTTTAAGGTTAGTGTTTCACTTATAAATTTATTTTTTGAAAATTTCATTAGATGGACTCTTGTATCTTGAGATATTGCAGTACAATGTTTATTGAAGTACAAGTGACCTTGGAGAGAAACTCCTCACCATTTCCTTTTCTTTTGAGAATTCAAAACCCATATGGTGCTCACAGAAAAACCAAGCATTTATGTTGCTTCACTGCCAAATTACTTGTCATTACATATGAATAAAGGTGAAGAGTTTGAGGCAGGATCTAATTATTATCTGTCCCTGCTTATCATCTTTGTGCAAATTGAACATTTAAATTTTTTAATAATAATGCATAAGATCATATTATATCTTTGTCAGTTTGAGTTATTATTGCCATATAGGCTAGCCATAACTCTGTACAGACTGACAGGGTGGCTGGGGAACTAATTACCTGAAATAGGTCACATGCCGCTGACCAAGAAAGCTGCTGTCAGGGTAATCATACTTGGAATTTCAAGAATAGGTTGGTATTTCTGACCATATTATGCCTGTAAAGGAATTAATTTATCTTTAGTTTACTTTGGGTTTAAATTACTGAGTAAAAATTATTTTTAAATCCATGGGAGAAATTTGAGGAGACCATGGCATAAAGAGATCACATCTTGAAGAAAAGCATGGATAATTAAACCCAGTTATAATTAAAACAAATTAAAATGGATTATGAATAAGTCAGTTTTCCCTTACTAAAATAATGTTGAATATGGCAGGTGGTCTGAGTACAAGACACTATAGATTGTACAGTCTTTTTCTATGCACTTTTTAAAACAGTGTTACATAAAGGCATTTATCTTTCAGTACATAATAAAAATTAAATATGTTGAAGATATAAATGGCTAGTTATACTTGTAATAAAATCATAGTTACACATGTGTAATAATATGCATGTGGTGTCATTAAGTTTGCAAATCACTTCTTACATTAATTTATTTCTGCCACATCAGACTCTCTTGAAGTAGAGATATATCACCATCCCCAATCTACAGAGGGGTTCAGAATCTCTAAGATTCAGAAATGTTAAATCATTTGTACATATTCACACAGTTAGCAAACATCAGAGTTAAAAACTTGAGCTTACATCTTTATTGTTGTAAGCCTAGAACTCTTCATTGTTCAGTACTGCCTCTCTACAATTTGGTATATGCTATTAAAATAAGTGTCAATACCAGCAGAGTTTTACTATTTCTATGTAAACCAACTAAGCAAATATCTCACATCAATCCTTGAGCAAAGAAAACATCTACTTTGTTCCTGCTGTCATGCAGACTCCTTTCTGATTTTCTTTGATTTTCTATGGCTCCTAGTCCCTAGCCTGAAAGTGAGTTCACTTTTGTTATTCATTGATTCATTCATCCATTTCTGCAATAAAAAGATTTAAAGGTCTCATGCATATAGAACCTTCTTCCTAGTGCTAAGGGTGATAGACTTTCTGATAAGTCCTATCTCTCTCCTCATTTAACTTAAAGTTTGTCATGAGAGTAATATAAAACACATGAAATTCTAAGAGTTAGAGATGTAAAAGATGTGAGCAATGAGTTGACCCCATCTAATTCTTTCACTATACAGATAAAAATACTAAGGCTAAGAGAGGAAAGTAACCTATCTGAATTCATATGGAAGTAAATATGTTTAAAGGAGTTAGAACTTAGCTCTGTAGGATAGTGGAAATTCTAAAGGGGAAAATAATTCATGGAGAATGGTGCATTTTTACTAGGATTTCAAAGATAAGAATTCAACCAGTAAACAGGAAGAAAAGAAGGCCTTCTAGACATAAGGAAGGAAAAGTCTAAGAAAATTCATTCTATTCAGTGAACATTTCTTAAGTTCTTGCTTTATGCAAGGATTCATGTTTGCAATAACAAAAATGAAATGAATATCATAGATTTGGGAGGGATCTGTAAAAGTTTAGAAGAACAATAGGAAATATCTGAAAAATGTAGTTGCTTCAAGATTATGGAGGGCATTGAATCTTAAGAGTTTGAATTAATTTAATAATTAAGCCACTAAATAGCTTTGATACTTAAATATTATTTTGTAGTAGAATGAACAGATTTGAAAGCAGTAAAAAGGACAGAAAACTATTTCTTGAAATAGTCTAGGTAGGTGGGAAAGAGATAGTATTCTGGGGAAATTGAAGTGATACTAGAGGATGGAGTCATATAAAAGACATGATTCAGAAGAAAAATAGCAACTTTTCATATGATTGAAAGAGAGGTAAAGGTCAAAGAGAGGTCCATTATAATCCCAAAGTGACATGCATTGGAGGTGAGGTAAATAATGGTATCATGGACAGAAAAAAAAAGTGAAATAAAAATGAGAACTAGGTTAGGTAATAAATATAATATATTGAGTTTTGGAGGTATTGAGTTTGAGGTGCTTCTATGTAATGATATCTCCTCAGTAATTAGAATTACAAATCCACATTTCTGAAGAGAATTCAGAGCTAGAGAGATGTACATTCCAGGTATCTATAGAGAGATGCTATATGAAGTAATAGGAATGAAAGAGATATCCAAAGAAAAGAGTGAAAAGAATTAAAAAGAATTGCAGACAAAATCTTGATGTTAAAAAAGATAAATATCTAGCAATTAAGACAGAGAAAATAAAGAGAGAAACAAAAATATGATCACAGTATCTTAGAATTTACATCTGTGGAGTACCATTGGATTATGTCTATAGAATACAGGCACATTACAGGTTATATAGTCTAAACTCCCAGTTTTATTGAGTTAAAAATATTGACTGATGTCTTGGTTGGATGTTCTATTATCATACAAAAAATCTATTTAAATTCAAGAGTTGAGATTTTATTCTTAGTGTTTCTGAAACTATTTTGCAAAAATCTAGTGTCTGTACCAATGTACAACATTAGCAATAACTCCCTTTTAAAATGTGAGGTGAGAAAATCTCTTTGCATTAAAATTATTCTATATGTTTTCTTTTTTTAATTAATTAATTTATTTATGATAACTTTTTATTGACAGAGCCCATGCCTGGGTAATTGTTTTTACAACATTATCCCTTGCATTCACTTCTGTTCTGACTTTTCCCCTCCCTCTCTTCACTCCCTCCCCCAGATGGCAAGCAGTCCTATACAAGTTACATATGTCACAGTGTATCCTAGATACAATATATGTGTGCAGAACCGAACAGTTCTCTTGTTGCACAGGAAGAATTGAATTCAGAAGGTAAAAATAACCTGGGAAGAAAAACAAAAATGCAAGCAGTTTACATTCATTTCCCAGTGTTCTTTCTTTGGGTGTAGCTGCTTCTGTCCATCCTTGATCAATTGAAACTGAGTTAAATCTCTTTGTTGAAGAAGTCCACTTCATCAGAATACATCCTCATATCATTGTTGAGGTATATAATGACCTCCTGGTCCTGCTCATTTCACTCAGCATCAGTTCATGTAAGTCTCACCAATCCTCTCTGTATTCATTCTGCTGGTCATTTCTTATAGAACAATAATATTCCATAATATTCATATACCACAGTTTACTCAACCATTCTCCAATTGATGGGCATCCATTCATTTTCCAGTTTCTAGCCACTACAAAGAGGGCTGCCACAAACATTCTTGCACCTACAGGTCCCTTTCCCTTCTACAAGATCTCTTTGGGATATAAGCCCAGGAGTAACACTGCTGGATCAAAGGGTATGCACAGTTTGATAACTTTTTGAGCATAGTTCCAAATTGCTCTCCAGAATGGTTGTATGTATTCACAATTCCACCAACTATAATATATCAGTCTCCCTGTTTTCCCACATCCCCTCCAACATTCTGTGTTATCTTTCCCTGTCATTCTAGCCAATCTGACAGGTGTGTAATGGTATCTCAAAGTTGTCTTGATTTGCATTTCTCTGATTAATAATGATTTGGAGCATATTTTCATATGGCTACAAATAGTTTTAATTTCTTCATCTGAGAATTGTCTGTTCATATCCTTTGACCATTTATCAATTGGAGAATGGCTTGATTTCTTATAAATTAGAGTCAATTCTCTATTCTATATATTTTATTTTTTCTTTTACAAATGCAAATGAGCTTGCTCTCCTCTATTTTCTTCCTGTTGTCCACTACCCCAATTTTCCTGACCTTTTGTATATACCAGAAATATCTCATGTCTACTTTCCTTCCACTTGAAGAGATCCAACTTTTTTAACATTATGTCAATATATAACTAGTCTCTTGTGGTCAAATAATCAACAAACATAGTCCATTTATTAAAATTTGCATCATAGACAATGCTTTGAAGAATAGTAGTATGGATTAGAAAAAAAAAAGCCATGTAGATTTTTTAAAACAAAGAGGGTAAGAGTGCTTGGACAACCATTTGACTTCAGTTCAATGTACAGAATATTACTATAATGCTAATATATCTCAGATGACACTGCCATTGGCATTTTCAAGGAACCCAAGAAATGAAATTTCAACATTAATTATTTGAACTTCCTGTTTTTATCATGGTAAATACTAATTAAAATCAATCATTACTGTCTCAATTATATATTAAGCTGCATTATAAGATGGAGGTAGCTAGGTGGCTCAGTGAATAGAGTGCTGGGCCTGGAGTCAGGAAGACCTGAGTTCAAATCTGACCTTAGAAACTTACTAGTTCTTTTACTGGACAAATCACTTAATCTCTGTTTGTCTTAATCTACTAAGGAAGAAAATGGCTTTCCCAAATATCTTTTCTCCAAAAATCCAATGGACAGTATTTCAATTCTATGGTCCATAGAGTCATGAGTAATTGAACATGATTAAACTACTGAAAAATATCAGAAGTTAAACCCTGGGACAGCTAGGTAGTATAGTGGATAAAGCACTCGTCCTGAAGTCAGGAGGACCTGACTTCAAATCTGGTCTCAGATATTTAACACTTCCTAGCTGTGCAAGTGTGTGACCCTGGGCAAATCATTTAACCCCAATTGCCTCTGTGTAAAAAAGTAAAATAAAATAAGCTAGACCCCACTGTATTATGTTCGGTCTAATGCTTCTGAAAATAATGAATGAGAAACTCCCTGGCAGAAGGGATGGATCAGTGGAGTCAAATGCCATCAAGAAATTAAAGAGAAAATTCTACTCTGTCATCTCCCAGGAGATGGGCTTTGAGGAGCAAGGGAGGATCCTGAAACTCCATAGGATGTGCTGATTGGTAGGTTATTAGGAAAATGTCATAAAGTAGCAGGAGAGTTATGGATGCTGAAACCTACTTGTAAAAGATTCAGGAGAGAGTAAGTAATAAAGATAAAATGGAAGAAATCACCTAAAGCTTTGTCAAATTTAGCAGTGAAATGTAAGAGAAACATGGGATAGTAGCTGAGTGAGACAGAAGCGTGAAGGGAAGACATGTTTTAGGACTAAGAATATTTTTTGTGTATAGATGAGGAAGCAGGGAACAAGTAAACAAGCTTGATGTAATATTCTGAATTCTGAATTTAACCATGTTTTTCTCCTCCATATATATATATATATATATATATAAAAATAACGTCACTTGGATAACTCCCTCACTAGAAAGCATCTTTCATATCCTTAAAAATATTTTTTCTCCAGTTTCCCTTGAAGTACTAAAATGATTGACCAAGCAATGATAGCCTGAAAATATTCTGTCTTCCTTATACCTTTCAAGTCCTCACTAGTGGCCAAATTGTTGTCTGATTGTAAAATGATACTTTAAAAAGCCAAATGTGGAAATGTCACTATGCCTACCCAGAAATGAAGAATCTTACAAAAATAGTTGTGAAAAAGCACTGTTTTAATTTTTTTTTTTTTACTTTCTTTATTTATAAAATTAGAATTAGTGTGACCAATTGAGAAAAATAAATACTGTCTTTTGGAAAAAAAAATTTAGTGATCACATGCAAGGTTGGATTAAAGGCAGAAACAAAGTTTCCTCAATTATCATGTTTTGAGACCCATCATTCTTTCTAATAACCATATGTGTGTACTTCATTAAAACTGCTCCAAAGGTTGCTTAGAATAAGTGCAATGTTTTTATTAGAAGTACTTCCTTTAGGGGTATTCTGAACTCCTGACCCCAATTTTCCTTGCCAGCTCAATGTGTTCTATATAGGATATACATTACATTGTTACAATTACTCTCCTGTATAGAGCCACTTATGTAGTGGGTACTCTCTCAATATTTGTTGTTGACAGTGTTCGGATATTCTAGTCTTGAATTCTTAGTGACAGCTGCTCCAAACAAAAGTAAACATAGTTTATGTTCTATATTTCTAAAGCCTGAAAACCTACATTTTGAACTCCAGTAAAACTGTATTTGATGACATTTGCATGATGTGAGAGACTATTCATTTTCTTTCTGAAGGAGGTTGGATTACAGCCTTGAAAGTGCATGGTGCTTATTGCTCATTAGGTTTTTAAAATGGCAAACAGTGAGATAGTCTTTGAAATCACACATTAAAGAGTGTCCTCTGAATTCATAATAGGCCCACATCAGTTTCCTTTTCCCTTCCCTCTAAGAATGACACTATAATTATTCTCCTTTGCTGTGCCTTCATGCTAAATCCAAGCCTCCTTCTACAACTATGTGGGCTTTATGAATAGGGGTTTGGCTTGTGATGTCATTGCTGCAGGGATGTCCTAAGTTCTGAAATTCATTTTGCAAATGCTGACTGGCATCTTCTCTGTAACCTGGATTTTAGAGAGTAGCTTAGAACACATTAAGATGAAATGACTAGTATGACTATCAGAAGCAGGCCATAAACTCAGATCTTCCTGACTTCAAGGACAACTGTCTATTATACTACACTCTCAGCATAAAGAGGACAATGACAAAATGGGAGAAAATGAAAATTTTCAAATTTCTGAGGGTTATATGAACCGGAGAGATTTCACCTCTTTATTTTTAGGTAATATATTATTACCTTGTGTTTTAGCCTTCCAGAATTTGCACTAATCCTTGTTGACCAAGAAAGATAAAATTCTTAATTATAGCCTTTTCTGACATATCACATAAACTGGCAGTACCATAGTGGAAATAGTTATTTTCTGGACTCTGGCCTACTGATTCAAAGGACAATGTCATAAATCTATTTCGAGAAGCTATAACTATGGTTTTGTGGAACCCTTACTCTACTGTGTGTAAGGGTGAGTTTTAAATGCCTATAGGAAACAAGAGAATTTGCAATATGAAAAGTAAACAACAAAAAAAAAGAAAAAAGAAAAACGCTACGATGTATATCCAAAGGATATTATGATATCAAATAGTTGTAGACTTCTCCTTGTTAAGGTCATACTTTCCCTAGCATATGGGAAATTAGTTCACTTCAGCTACAAGTAGGCAGAACTTCTTAATAACAGGACAAGACACAGAGAAGGCATTAGGATTAAAAGGAGTTGAGGAAGCCTTCTTTTAGAAGGTGATATTTTAATTGGAAATTAAAAAAACCCATGGAAGTCAGTAGTTGGAAAATAGGAAAAAGACCATTCCATTCATGTAGGACAGCCAGAAAAAAAGATCTAAAGCTGAAAGATGGAATATCTTCTTTGTAGAGTCAGTGCCTGCAAAGTCTTTCCTTCCTCCAAAACCAGAATTTAATGCTTTTCTTATCATTTTTGGCATGTTTTAAAATATGAGGATATATATTAAAGAAAGACAAATGAGACTGGTCTGTAGGAGAAAAAGATGATAACTTTAATGGTCTACATCTATAGAAAACTATTGGATGGATCACTGAGTGATATTGATTTACTGACTGCCTTAGTTCATTAGTCATCCTTTTAGTAGCCCCTTTCTCCTAAATCACTGGTTGATATTATTTTATAAAGTTGCTGCCTAAACTTCTATAAAAGAATGCATGATCTTAGAAATAGAAAAAAAAAGGAAGGATGATCCAACTTCTTAAGTCAATCAGTCAAAAAGTTTTTGTTAACCATTATGTTCCAGGAATTATGCTAAATGCTAGGGATTTTTTAAAAAGCCTCTGCTCTCAGGGAAGTCACAGTCTTTTGGAGAGACAATATGCAAATAACTATCTATAAACAGATATATACAAAATAAATTAGAAATAATCAAGAAAGGGAAAGCACTAGTATAAAGGAGAATCAGATTTTATCTAGGACTTGAAGGAAGTCAGGAAATCTAGGTGGTGAAAAAGATAATGGAGAAAATTCTGAGAATGAGGCAGCTACTGAAAATGCACAAAATCCCGAGTGGAGGTGTCTTGTTTAAGGAAGATAAAGAAGGTTAGTAAGTATTGTGCTGGTTCAGAAAGTACATGGGATTGGAGAAATTTTTTAGTCTAAATTCAAATTGATAATTTAAATGGAATATTTTATTCTTATTTATTTGAACAAAAAGCTTGGATGCTTATTAGATAGGAAAAGACAACAGACAATCTAAGCTTCAGTGAATCATCTAATTATTCTTAATAAATCTAGATAATATCTGCTTCTTCTTTCCAGTATCATCAAAATGCAAGGAAGAATGGTATAATGTCCAGAATCTTGGAGAGTCTACAGTTGCTTTAAAGGAAGAAAGGGGAGAAGTTCAAACGAATGAAAGCTATCTGCTTACATTTTTCTACTATCTTCTTATTTTATAATATTCCCCATAGTCTTGTATTTGTTAGACTGCCCCCTTTCAAATTGTACTTTCTAAAAAGTTAGGAAGCTATTATGTTGATAAAATAAATTGGGAGCTAATTTTCTTGGAAACAAAATTCTGAGAGCTTACTCAAATTTGGCTGTCTGGTATACCCTAGATACCACTCAACTGCAAAGATTTTCTGTCCTAACGATTTTCATCTCTATTTATTTTGCTTTCAGTATTTCACAATTAAATAAAAAAGGCTTAAAAATGAGATGGTACCATGCAAGAATAAAAAAGACAGTTCTCCAGGAGTCAGCCACTATTTTATAGTCTCTGCCTTGCCATAGTAGAACCTTAGTCAGATAATTTACACACTCACAGGCTATTTTCTTCATCTTTGACATGCAGAACTCAATGACTTTGTGTTGTGAAGAATAAAATATTTATTTCAATACATAAAGAACATCATTAAAATTAGAGCAATTTAAAAATTCAGTGGGCTAACTGAAGAGATAGTGAGTTCCTCATCATTGATAAGCTTCCAGAAAAGGATATTTGCTCAGATAGAACAATTAACATTTAACTTCAGATTCTATGACTCCACCTATCTCAACAAGCTGTTATAAGGGTTAAATAAATTAAAATATGTGGAAGTACTTTTAAATTGACATAGAAGAATAATATAAGGTGCTAGTGTATTGAAAAAGTAGGACCCAGTGCCTCACTGTAATGGGAAGAAGACTTTCATATCCTGAGGACTATTCCTGAAGAGGATGACTTCCTTAATGTAGAGAATGCCTAGAAAAGTGACAAACTTTTTGTCTGACCATTCTAAGGTTAGTTAGTTAAGCTTTCAAGAGACTCCACCTTAGACTCAATGAGCAATTTATTTTGGTCACAGCAATTCATGAAACCATCTACTAAGGTATAGCTTTTAAGATCTCAAGGTCTCCTCCTTGGATGGGAATAGGGTTTTGTGGAGGTAAGAAAGAACTCTTATGAAATAAAATTCTAGCTCTTCAATATTAATAATTTAACATTTAATATAAACCAATATTGAAGTTAATATCATAATTGTAGAATGAAATGATATGGGAGATTTGTCAGGAACAGAAATAGTATATCATACTGAGGAATAGCACAAGGAAAAAGAAAAAAGCCTGAACTTGTTATCAGGAAAGATAATACCTATTGTACTTTACAGGCAGAGCCATAACGAAAATGAACAACTCAAACAATATTTTAGGATACCAAATTTAAAAAGTATCACCAGTATCATCAGTCTTTTTACTTTTTTTAAAGGATAGAAGCAACTCACTATTTTAATGGGTTGTTGACATTAATGATGGGGACAATCTCCACTTGCTGGTACTGTAGATCCCAAGGTCCTTTTTATCTTTTGTGTGATTTTCTTCACTATCATCTCCCCATGACATTGGGCCATTTACATTGAGCTCATTGACTTTGTACTTTACTTCATTTGTAGCCCATATATTGGAATTAGAGAAGACCACTACTGTTGAGTTACCATCTACATCAAATTCTCTTTCTGCCACCCCCACTTTCCCTTAGAGTGTTATGTTTATAAGTTAGAGAATTTTGGGTTTCACGTTAAGTTGTAGACAACATGCCAACTTTTTGCTGTCATGCAACTGCACCCTTATTCTCATAAAACTAGGGCTTAGTTCAGTGACTCATGATACACCTTCACTTGGGATTTATAGGAAGCAAGGGCAAACTACTCATTAAATCCATTTTGAAGCAGAGCAAAACGTCTGAACAAATATACAAGTCAGGGGTGCAGAGGGAAACCATCAAAGTCAAACTAAAGGTAAAGATCAGTCTGTTTCAATCCAGTGCATTGTAAGCCCATGTACACAGCCTTTTAACTGTCTCTGTAGCTGAACTCAGAATCACCATTGTTCTTTTCCCAATCTTCCATCTTTTTAGAGCCTTGGCCAACAGTGAGCTTGAAGTTTTTTGGGGCTCTGATCTGAACTCTGGAAACTTGTGTTCAAAGTTTCTTTCCTTGTTTCATCCAAATATTTTAACTAGTTTGAGGTACGGCCTTACACCTACTCTGAGATATCTTGTGGCTCTTCTATTATTATTATTTATATGATAGTGATTGAGTCACTTTTCAAAAAAGAATTTTCATTATCTTTAAAATTGGCATAACAAGTGGAAAGAATACTGGCTATAGATTCAGAAGACATTGTTTCCCATCCTAACTCTGATGCTACTTGTGTGACTTTCAAGTTACAAATTTAGACTAAATGGCCTTTGAAGGCCATTCCAATTCTACAGCTTTGTTCCTTCTACCTATAGCTCTTCTTATATAAATCTATCTTATTATAATAAGCTTTTAAGAGAGAGAAATCATTACAACGTCAGGATATATCTGCTTATATATAGCTGACATTTATGACACATAATATCAGATATATGGAAGTATCATATATATGATATATATGAATATATGTATGTGTAAATTTGTATGTATGTATGTGTATATGTATATATATATATATATATATACATGTATATATATATATATACATATACACATACACACATATATACCCACACATACATAATGAATTTTCAGTCCAAGGAAGGTGTGCAATAATTTATCCTTGGAACAGAGAAATAGTGCCAAAGTAAAGCCTCACAGTAAATAGTTACAAAATATTGGTAGTATCAAGGATAAATTGGGTTATCTAGCTGTCAGATTCTAAATAGTATTGTCCAGTAGTGACAAATTCAAATAGAAACAGGGGCCACTAAATCATAGGTAGAACCCCTGTAGTTCTCATTTAAAAAAAACTATTAATATTTTTATATTCTATTTTATTTTTACTTATTCTATTTATTTCCAAATTATAGTTTTATTTGGGTCAAGCTAAACTTGGGATTGTTAGGGTTACACAGGAATCATCTGTTAGACATCTCTGGTGTAGTCTCTACGTAGTTCAAGATCATTGGATAGATAGATCATTGGAAAGATTTAAAAAAAAGGCTTCTACATTCATATAGTCCAATCCCATCATTTTACAGTAAGTGAGACTTACATAGGCTGCTATTTACCCAAAGTCAGGCAAGTTATAAGTGGCAGGGGGGATAGGACTAAGCCCAGCTCCTCTGATGCCCAAATTGGATAGCACCTTTAATATCGTATCATACTGCCATTTAAAACACGATCTTATTGCTAAAGCACATCCTTGACACCCAATCCCTGCCATTCATTAAAAATGTTAATTTTCTAAAAATTGTAAAAAAATTACCAAATTTACTCTTAGGCTTGAGTTTTGAATGAATTATGTATGATATGAAGTATCATCAACAATCCCAAGTTTAATTCTAAAAGATTAATTTGTTGTCAATTAATATGTAATAATAAGGGAATTATTTGAGTGTTTTAGTGATTATCTGCTTCTTCTATTTGCTTTCTTAAATGGAATCACAAGAGAAATGGCTATCTTTCAGTGTAAAAAAAAAGAAATTTGAATTCATAATACATTTACAAACATCTCTATTGAGGCTCTTTAGAGAGAACAGTTTTGGTTCAGTCTTGAGGGTGTAGAATTTTCACCCTCTGGTATTCTTTTTCTGAAGAGGCACATAGTTTAGAATCGAGTAAAACTCTTTCAAAGGAATTAAAAACAGTCCTTTTTAAAATGAATGCTAAAGAATTTGCTGCCAAATATGGAACTTTTGAAATGCCTTTAAGCTCACGTCACATAAATATGATTAAATCAAAACAGAAAGCATTGCAAAGTATTCTCTACTTCAGTCTCTTGGAAACTACATTAATATTTTTTACTTGTAAATTAAGTAAGTTTTAGTTATTTTCACATCTTAAATTCAAACTGGTAATTTAAATGAAATTTTTCATTTGTATTCATTTTAATAAAAGTCTGTGAGGTGCATTGGACAGAGGAAGACAATAGCCAATCTCTGACAGCTTGAACAAATAGACTAATTGTTATTAATAAATTTAGACAAGCTATGCTCCCTCTTCCCCATTCCTGGCAATTTCATCAAAGACTGAGATCCTGAAAGATCCCCACATAAAGAGTTTTGCATGAAGGGCTTGAGGCTGTTTCTTAGTAGAAAGCTTGATATATTCTCTAGAGAATCTCCACATGGGAAGTTGTAGAAAGAAAAAAAGAGTCTGGGCAGAGTACTGCTCTATCTATTTCAAAGCCAATTTTTTTTTTTAAACTGATAGTGACTTTTATGATGGCCAACTTGTTCTGAGGTAAAACACAGTAATGGGGCAAGAGGCATTCCTTTGCTTTAAGAGACATTGTGGTTTGTCCAAGATATATTTTATTTACAAACACATGATCATAGGCCAGAACCAGTAATATTGGTTCTTTACCTGACTGATGTTTTTGTTTTTATTTTCCCTCTGTTCTTAACCTCTTTATGTGCAAAATGATTTCTTAATAATTGATTATTTGTTTCCAGGACAGCTACCATTCTTTTGTTATACTCACATTTTTATTTTTTTTTGTATAAACATGCTTTGGCTTTTTTATTGGCTTCTCTTTTAAGGTAGAGGGTGACATTAAGTAAATCTTATTATTTCTTGTTATTTCTTCTATTGTTACAACCAATAAATTGGATTTGACCAAAAGAGAATCATGTAACACACATATGCATGTATATATATTTGCCAGGATCTATCTATAACAATCTATCTAGATACAGGGACCATGTCTTCCTCCTCTTTCTTTCCTCTGCAGGACATGGAATAATAACTTAAACCAAGCAATACTAAATAAACTTTTGCTGACTGATAAAATCCCTCAGGACTCAGAAACATTGAGTTTAGTTGGGAAATACAAAAGTTTACTTTTTACAATGAGAGATACCTTAACCTTTGGATGGCTGTGTGACCTCCATACACTTTACTTTCCTCCTTGTAAATTGGATATAATATTTTTACTGTCTGTCTCAGTTATTTTAACTTTAAATTGATATTCACATTTTGTAGAGTTTGGGGTTTTTTGTTTTTCTTTTTGTTATTATTGTTGAATTGGACCTGTTTCTGTTGCCATAGGAATGTTTTGATGAGGAAACTTCAACAATTAATTTGGTTGACACCTGCTCTATAATGTATAGATTCTTTGGGACACAATATAGTATAGTAGGTAGAAGACAGCTTCGGAGTTGAGAACTGGGTTCAAATCTGCCTCTGAAAAATATCAGTTATGTAAATATGAGAAAGTTACTTTCTCAGTGATTTAGGCAACCTTCTCAAACTATAAATTATAGAAACTTACTCATCTGAACTGATAGAAGGAGGTTCTTCACTGGCTCTTCCCTACAGGAGTGAACTAACAAATCTGAAAATTACTTTTTCTCTAAAATATGTATATGTATATATAGATACATAGTATGATATAGATATGTATGGGGGTATTTATGAATCGATTCACATACACATATATAAATGCATGTTTTATGTATATATATATATATATATATATATATATTATGAATAGCCTCACATACACAAATATGTATATAATTGTTCAGTTATTATTTTAGGATAGTTGATTTTCTGTTGTCCTTTGTTCTTAAAGAGGACCAAAATGTTATCAATAAGTTGGAGTCAGAGTGTCTGACTATGGCTAAAGAGGATAAGGGAAGAAGAATTAATCAAAGAAGCTTTGAGGGGAGAAAAGGAGACTTCCTAAAAATTAAATATATTAAAGAATAAAGATTTCCCTCACTGATAATTTTAAAACTGTCCGGATAACTATTTGTTGGTGACATTTAAAAGGATATCCCATTCAGGTATAGATTGAACTAAATAACATCTGAGTTGCCTTTAAGTTCAGGACCTTTGACACTCAGTTACAACTTTGATAGGACAGTTTTGCTTGTCTCCTTAAAGAAACTTGTCTAGTCAGCTGGGCAAGGCTTGGTTACTAGCTTAAGACTAGTCATAGCCACCTATGAAATCTGAAAGGTCCAGCCTCTACAAGTAAATTATATTAATGGAAGCGAGGATTAATCTGATTCTGGGGACAGTTGTGTCTTAGAAAAATTAATCCATATAGAAACCTAACTACCATTTTCACCCTACTTTCTATTCCCTTTTATCCTCATACTTACCACCCTATTTAGACAATTATAAAAAACTGATTTCATTGCTGTCTTCCAATTATTTAATCAATACTACAAACCAGAAGTAGATGATTAATCTTCAAAAAAATAGCATTTTGCTCATATTATTTTCTTGTTCCATATTGCTTATAGTTCAGGCTTCTTATTCATCTCCACATTCAAGACGTCTACAAACTGGCCCTAATATTCTTTTTCAGACTTATATCTCACTACTTTCTAAAGCAAAATTTTTGTTTTAAACTTCCCCCAGAATGTTTCATTCCCATTTCTTTCTTTTTACATTTAATACTTTCCCATTTGGAGCCCTTTCCTCTTAATTATTCACATATACAAATCTCATCCATCATTAAAGATACAGTTCCATCTCACTTATTCCATGAAAATTTTATGAATACTCTAGGTTTTATAATTATTAATCTATGGGTCAAGTATAGACTGTACCATACACCTTTGTCCCATGCACATTTTTTCATTCATTATTATTGCATATGAATTTAGTTTTGTCTCACCAAGTAGGTTTCAAGTCTTTTAGAAGAAAGGCTATATCCTACCATTCTGTATTTCCCACTTGCTTGACATATTGAAGAACACACATTAGATATTTAAATAAATATCTACCGACCACAAAAACTCTTTTGTAGAATTGTTTCATCTTTATTCTTAAGTAGTATGGTAGTTTTATAAGGATCAGGTCTCCATTAAGTATTTTTTATCTTCTGCCACACTTACCTCAATACTAAACAATTAGCATTAAGTACATACTTGTTGAATTGAATTAAATTTTAACTTAGTAACTTTTCTTTCTTGTTAAACCCCTGATGGCATAGTTTTTTGTTTGTTTGTTTTTTTGTTTTACTGTAAGATTTTTTGGAGAGAGGGGTGGGAAATTTGAGCCACAATAAATTTAGAGGGTTTTCCCAAAGGCATTAAAAACTTTATGGGGCACAGTGAGAAGTACATTTTCTAATTTCAGCCTGCTTCTTATTCCTTATTAGGCAATTCAGAACCCTCATTTCAGTAGCCCTGTTTACCATATTGCCTTCCCCCTTCATAATGGAGCAGTTTCTATTAGGGTCATTGCAGCTTTTTATATAAAACTATATAAATTTAATTGCTGAAGGGCTGTGGACTTTCATTTGGAATGTAGATACCATTCACTGCATATCTGAAACCGCCCCACTATGTGCCACCTGTCAATTTATGGAAGTTTCATGCCTAGACTATTTCCCATTAGGATCTATTCTCCTCCTACACTTCTAAGCAGCAATAAAATTTGGTTCAGTGCTTTCCCTCAATCGCAATCAAAAATCTCTCCTTTTATACTACATTCATTCATTGCCTCCTTTGTTTTGATGGAATTGCCTATGGCTGTACACTAAGCATTTATTTTTTTCTCAAAGCTCTCCCATATTTTTGAGGCCTATTACATTTAAGCATTTCAGACCATAGGATCAAATTTCTTTTTCTATGAATTTTTTGGTAAAATATTATTTTCTAACGTTTACTTAGTCAACTAGAATATACTTAGAACACTTACTTTTCAACCATGAACCTAAGATGACAAGATGTTATCATTTAAATCAACCAGTCCTTATTGATTCATAATGTATTGCTTTCTTTGCCTTTTGATGAATTAAATTTTCAGGGGGGGGGAAAGTCTACAATTTATTGGATGCTCTGCTTTTAGTGGAATGAGATTCTTAACAGCTGTATGCACAGTTAATATACAACATTTAAGATTTTTCCTCAATCAAGTTTTATAAATTATATTAGAAAATCACCATATACCTCATACACATAGCTAGTTTTATCATAATTTTTCAATAATGTGATATTTGCATTTTTCTGTAAAATAAAAGAAAAAATTTTGGTGCCTTATTCCCTATTTCTTTCCCCCACCAATATCAACTTTAACATTACATTATTAGTAATGTTTAAATTACAAGAAGAAATTTAAAGAGAACAGAGAAATTGACTTTTTGTACTATATTGCCTCATTTAATATATTAGGAATTAGTTATAATTTCCTTTTATCTTTGAATAATTACTATAGCATGTACTTGCTGAGTTTGTTGAATATTTGATTTTGTATTTTCCTTAAACCTTTTAATAGGAATTGCATTTTAAAGGAAAGCTTTTTTAAAAAAAATGTGGCTTTTAACTACATGAATATATTTTAGCACTATCATATCATTGCCTTAGGTGAAATAATCAATAGAAAGTTTTTTATTTCAGTGTCACTCTATACTAGTATATTGCAAAGTTGATTCTGGAGTTATTAACACAATTGACCTCCTTTGCACTCTTTGACTTTAAGTAGTAGGCTTTAATGTGATGTTCATTTAACATAAAACCTTATGGTGCTTACACATTCTTTTGTTTCATTAAATTACATACATACATACTGACATATGCTTGAATCCAAATCTATAATAAGAGCATTAAAAAAAGTAATATAAAAGAAAATTGTGAATACCTATTTCAGGAGCCAACTAAGCATTCAGAGCTGCAATACCATATGAACATATACGAGTGGAAAATTAGATATTCTATGACTTGATAACTGCATGATAATTAAATAATAGAGTTTACTTTTACCATTATCACTTGAAATACAAGAGCACATTCAAAGAAACAAAAGATATTTTGTCCATTTCCAAATAGAAATATGAATAGAAAGCAGGATAAAGAAATCATCTTCATAATACAGGCATTTCCACTTGTAATTCTATGTTATCCTGGCCCCTTTTACTGACTGAAGGCCAGATATGTTATATTTCCACCACTCCCTCAAGGTTCACCCTTAAACTGGTTTGAGGTGGGTTTTCTGCCATTGGCTCCAGCCCTCAAAGATGTTGTTCCTTCAAGTTTATGGGAATTCCTCTGCATATGAGTTCCATTTTACTACTGATAGTTGAATTAGCCTTGGCAAAGCAATATTTACTTTATTATAATATTATAATAATTATAATAGCAAATATACAAACTTGTAGAGGGCAGGAACTCAGTATGATTGATTTAGTCCTAGAACAAGGTATTAACTCAATGGAATTGATAAGACAATAATTATCTAGTTTAGCATGTGAGTTCTCTAGTTCAGTATGATTTATTTAATCGTATAACAAATAATGGTTCCCTAGTAATAAAATGATTAGTTTATACTCAGTATACTGGAATGATATACTTGTAATAGGGTATATAAAGTGGGGACAACTCAGCCAGAAACAGACTTCAAGATAGAGACTGTTTTGGTGGCTCTCCTGCCTCTTGCACTTTGAGAGAGAAGAGATTCTATCTTATACCAGCCTCTGGTGGCTCTCCTGCCTCTTGCATTTCCTCCACTGAAACCAAGAGCCATTTTGGAGGGCTTCCAGAAAGCCAACCTGGGCCCCAGGAGAAGGAGACAGACTGTGAAGGGGATAATAAAGACTTTGGAATTTATCCCTGACTATTCTCCTGGTGATTAACTGATGAAACTAAGGCTGGCCCCAAGACCTCCAGAAAGCTAATCAGAACATTACACAAATTTACTCCCCAAAATGTGGAGTATAAGCTTTCTCCTTCCTTATACTGGCTCAGTATCTGGGGAGGAAAAGAAGGATTAGATTTATAGCTTGTCCCAATTCCCTAACAATCTCAAATTTCAAATCTAAAAACTGCCTAAAGGTTGAGTTCTAGTCATTTATGTTTCTCTGGGCTTCTATAGTAGGCTGTCTAATAATAACATCCCACATGCAATTGTGGTCCCAAAGTCACCATGGCTCCAGTTCCTGGGCCTAGTCAGAAACACCATGGATACCAAAACTCAGGACTAAAGAAACAAAACAGAAACAAACATCCATGGGCTCATTTCTTAGAGATGGGATAAAAGAAGGAGCAAATGAGGAAGTCATTCCCCTCTCCCACATTATTTTGATTGCTCCCATGCTTTGAATAAACTGTAATCTTTACCCACTAGATTGCTGGTATCTATACACAAATGCCAAAAGTTTCAACAGTAAAAGGATGATGGAGAGTATTTTGATTAGAGTCATATGTGTGTTAGTGTACATATAGTGGGTGTATTTATTGAATTTTCAGATGACACAAAGCTAGGAGGAACAATTAACCCACTGAATGATAGAATCAGAGTATACAAGCTTTAGAGAGGTTGGAGAACTGGGCCACATCTAATGATAAAATTAAGTATAGATTAATATAAATATTTTTCATTTGGTACATAACTAACCTTTTACTTTTATAAAGTGGAAGGATGCATGTGTAAAGAATTAATGTTCTGAAAATAATCTGCAAGTTGTAATGAGCTACAATCTTTATATGAGACATCTTTATGATGTGGCAAACCAAAAAAACCCAACCAACCAAAAAAACCAAACCAAAACAAAACAAAACAAAGCAACTACAATCTTGAACTGTCTTGTGGATTTTAGGAATAGGAAAGTGATGGTCTCACTGTACTCAGCCTTATCAGAAATCACACAGAGTATTATGTTCAATTTTAGACACAACAATTTGAGAAAAACCTTGCTGAACTAAAGTGGGTCCAAAAGATGCTAACCAAGAGGCTAAAGGGACTGGACTCAACAAATGAAAATCAGTAAAGAATGCAGCATAGTTAACCTTGAGAAAGTCATACTCATGGGGAACTTAATGGCCATATTTCAAAAAGTCTATCATAGGGAAGAGAAATAGAACTTGTACTTTTCAGAATTAAAACACAGAAACAGAAAAAAATGGTTTAATTTTCAGAAGAGAATTTAGACTTGAGATCTTGGGGAAAACATTATCATTTTGAACTGACATGTTTGAATAGGTGTTGTGTTAACCTGTAGTGGTCTTCAAAACATGGTCACTAACTTCTTTTGTAGTACAGATTCCTTTAGTATAGCGGTTCAATTTGATGGGCATGAAAGTCACGTATAACTATCAAATGCTGTGTTCTCCAGCTAATATGTTCCATTTATAAACTTGCAGTGCCAGGTGTATATAAGAATTTAATGAATATATTAACAGATCTTTGGCTAATTTATGAGAGAATAAGAACGATAGTTGCACACGATGGATTATAAGAATTTGGGAATTCTGTATATATCAGAATCCCTATAAGACCCTAAAAGAATATTCTCTATTGATTACTCTTTTAGGGTCTTATAGGGATTCTAAAGGAAAACTCTTAAGAAATTGATACATGCTATGGCTAAGGATATATTTTCCTTGTTTTAAAAATTCTTTGACATTATTACTCAATTATTTTGTGAATAAAGTTATTGCTATCGTTGGTCCTGTCATAAATTAATTTAATCTTTCTTAAAGAGAACAAAGATACTTCAAAAAAACTGAGTTAAATGTTTTAAAAATAATTGAAAATAGATGATATTCTCTCTATAACTCACAGTCATTTGTGACCTATGATTTGCTACAGAAAACTTATTGCAAAGTCCATCCTGGATTCCCGCTTTCATATTTTCATTGAAGATACTTTTATAATTTGCATAATTAAAAATTCTGGAGGGTGAAGCCAAAATGGTAGAGTAGAAACTGGAACTCGCCTAAACTCTCCAACATTCCCTTCCAAATAACTTAAAAATAATGCCTCAAATAAAATTCTGAAAACTCAGAGCTAACAAAATAATAGAGTGAGACAATTTTTCAACTCAAAATAATTTAGGAGATTGTTAGGAAATGTCTCTCATGCTGGGGTGGTAATCAGCCTAGGGCACAGTGTGGACTGCACAGTGACAAGAGCTTCAGGCATTGAAGGTGGCTGGAATGAAGGCAGCAACTACAGAAGCAGCAGCAGTTTGGGAGTTCTCATCCAATAGATAGTAAGAAGGTCAGACAACTAGACAGAAATAGATTACAAGGGACCCTTTTCTGATGCTAGATTCAGGAGCTTGTTGCATTGTCCATATTCAGTTCCAAGTCTCAGTTCCAAGGAAGAAAGAAGCACTAACAGGAGAGCAGGGGCCAGGAAAAAAAGGGGTGATAGTCCTTATAGCTGCAAGATAACAGGGTCCCTGGTTACAGGTCCAGGTTTCAGAAGAGTACTGATTTTCTCCAAAGGGGTAAGGATCCTGCATTAGCACTTGCAGCTGGTATGGAGTATTTTTTAGTCAAGATAAGAGAGAGAGAGTTTCTGACTATATTGCTCAAGTTACCATGGATGATGAAATAATGTCAATATTAAACGTGCATATACCAAATGGCATAGCATTCAAATTCTTAAAGGAAAAGTTTTCCATGTAATAATTCAATAAAGATACATTCAATAAAAGAGCATAGAAACAAAGATTAAAAAAGTAATTATAAATTAA
Source organism: Sarcophilus harrisii (assembly GCF_902635505.1). Lineage (NCBI taxonomy): Eukaryota > Metazoa > Chordata > Mammalia > Dasyuromorphia > Dasyuridae > Sarcophilus > Sarcophilus harrisii. The sequence continues at coordinate 174,061,959 of NC_045429.1, read as the reverse complement.
ATATAATCCTAAGCAATTAATGAGTCAAAGACTAAATATTAGAAACAATGATTTCATTAATGAAAATGACAACAAAAAACCCAGCAAAATTTATGGAATGTAGCCAAAGCAATAGTAAGGGGGAATGTATATTTCTAAACATATTTATAAGAGAGATTTTTCTCTATTTTTTGTTTCATCATAAACTCTTCCTTTACCCTGATAGATATGTTGTCCATGCTACTGATTTGCTTATATTACTCTTTATCCCTAAATTATTGTACCCATTTTGATCTTATCTTGATATGTAGTGCAACATATTGGTCTATATCTAGTTTCTGCCAAACTGCTTCCTAGAAAAAAAATTATCCCCAAAATATAAAGAAACCAAGGTTCACAGATGGTAAATTATTTACATATATTTAAATGGTTAATATGTTTTAGAGATAGAATTAGAATGACCTTACAATATTAAAATTAAATCTACCATATTACACAAAAATTAACATATATAACTTTTAAGAAAAATAATCAGTGATGAAAACACCAACTACCAGCTAATAACTATGCAATATTAGAATATATTTATTTTTGTCAAAATATTTTATTAATTTTGTAAATTGTTTCTCAATTACATATAAACATTTTTACAGTATTTTTAATACTTTTGAATCCCAAATTCTGTTTTCTTCCTACTCCTGCCTCCTTGAAAAATTTGAAAACATGTGAAGTCAAATGCCAAAAAAATGGATGAAAAAGAAAGAATGTTTAAAAACAAAAAACCACTAGTATTTTTCATTCTGCCTTCAGACACTATCAATTCTTTCTTCGAGTGCAAAAGCATTTTTTATCATAAGTCCTTAAGAAATATTTTGGACCATTGTATTGATCAGGATGGTCAAGTCATTCACAGTTTATCATCATATAATATTGTTGTTACTTTACAAAATGTTAAGAATTACATAAAAGTCAGCTATAGGCTACTAGCATTCTCTTTGATATTACTTGAAAATACATGCTGGACTTTGCAGAATGGATTCAATGGAAGATGCCAAGGAGCCCATAATTTAGTAATGTAAAAATGCTAAGGAAAAGTGAATAAACTGAAAACAACATAAAAAAAGAAAATATATGTGGAATATTTTTATAATTGCAACATTTTGGATGCTTATTTCTTCCTAACTATTTGGTTGAGTACTGTTCCTGAATTCATTTTCTTAAGTGCCACCACTCTTCCTTCACCATGTGCATTAGATACTAAAGCTGCAGAGAATATAAGTGTTATGAATCTCTCATAGTTGATAATGAGAAAAGATCATTATAGAAAAATTGGCAGTTTTTTTGTATCTTTTATTGATCACCTCCTTGATTCATTTACAGATACTCTCAGAATGATCTGGCTTACATGAATTTCATCTCTTGAAATTTATTTTCCTCTCAACTGATTTTCATGATTCATAGGACATTGGTGCTAGTAATTTTCCATTAGTCTATTTTGTGACATTCAACAGATAAGCTTGAATTAAAAATCACTTTTGACTTTGACCATTATATATCTCTATTTTTGCCCCCCCCCAAATATCAAGTGTCTGCTGACTAAGGTAATTTTTCAGTATTCAGATCATTGTTAAGGTGATTTTTTAAATTGGGTTAATCTTTTCCAAATACAACATATAAAGTGGATAGAACATTCCTAGACATGAAGTCAAAAGATGAGTCACACTAAGTGACATTGGGGAAGTCATTTAATTTCAGTGATCCCTGTATAATTCCCTCAGAGTTGCCTGTTGAATTACTAACAGGTTGGGATCCATGTTGATAGAGAGGAATTTACTACATTAATGAATTCACAGATTTTTGAATTCTTGATAGCATAAATTAAAAAAAATTCTGATAACCAGAGCAAATATTTTTAATCCTGCCATTCCATTTTTCAGAGGCAGAAGTTTATTTAAACAGGTTCAGAGCTACTGGAACTATATGCAATATGTTCTTGTGTTGTAAAAAAAAAAATGTCATTTGACTTTTGTTTTCATCAACAACATTACTTCACACACATAGTTGACATTGAAATCGGCTGCTACATCTTTAATCAGTTTTTTCCCTATAATCAATTTTTACACATGCACAAATTGATAAAATCTTGCTCTATATAGATTCTTAAGACTTTCATTTTAAATAAAGCATTTATGTTGTATATCTGTAAATGTTCTAAAATTTAGAATTTCAAAAAGTTATTGTTCCCTCTTTCTTGATCCAAATTCATATTTCCAATATAGTGAGTTCTTTTCTCCAATTATCCCCTATTTCTACTTCTATTCATTACTTGTCCTCCCACCAAAGATATTAAGTCAACAATTATACTATTTTGCTACAACTTATGGTAAGAATTCCAACACAGTTGAGATTACTTTTTCAGTTGTGTTAACCTCTTGATCAGTAATTCAAGACTTGTTAAGTAACAAAAATTATATTAATGATGGTATGTAGTCAATATTTTGCAAATGTTAGCAAAACTGAGAGCTATTTGGAAGACACCATTTCTTGATATTTTTCATGTACCCAAATAGTTTTTATATCAAAGATGACAAATCTACTTACATCATATCACTATCATTATAGGTATACAATCATGCTAATCTGAGGATTAATAATAAGAAACACATGACAAAACAATGATGATTAAAAAAAACTCCAATTTTCCTTCTTGTCAGCTATCTTGGATACCATTACATCCATGTCAACATTTTCCAGAAAAGTCTTTTATAGTTTCCTCATTTTCTTCAAAAAAAATCCCAAACTTTTTGGAAAGATATTAAAGGACTTTGCAAGTAGTACCTTTCATTATTCCCTACAAAGACTTTTTACTATCATTAAATTTATTTCTTTATACACTGATAACACATATTCATCTCTGTTTTTGAACATTTGATTATGGTCTTCTCCTTCTTAGAATGTCATCTTCCATTATTTCTTCTCATATAAATTCCATTTATCATTTATTCTAATTTTATTCCTAATTCCTCTTTGAAGCCTTCTTTGCACTTTCCAAGTCATATAGACTTGTCATTTCACTTATCAACTCATTCAAAACTCACATACCAACTTGAATTATTAATTATACCTATGATGATCGTATTGCATCTGTGTATAGCATAGAATCTTATGTATAGAAAATGTTGAGTAGCTCTTAGGTTGATAACATGATGATAATGAGGATAGAAATACAACTTTGAATAAGACACTGATTTTATATGTTCATATAATTAATGCTAGATAATATTATTTCTCAGGAAGTCAATTTTTATCAGCTAATTAATTATAAATCATAATGTGTTCTTACTCAGATTAGTAGTTACAAACCTTGCTTTTAGAATTTCCCATAGGACAGTATAGTAAGGAAATTGTCTTAATCCCTACCCTCATTTGATTTGTGCTAATTTTTACTTTAAAAGTTTTGAAACAATCCTTGAATCTTGTTTGGTTTAGTGGATCAGGCTTATGACATAATTTTCTTGTTTTCTGGGTACAAAGCAGAGACTATGTATTCAATAAAATTGAATTTTGAGGAATTTGTTCTCATTTTGGAAAAGTCTTTTACAATGTCATTTTTTTTTCTCAGTAGAGTGCCTATTATTTCTCCAGAATTTCTTTGAATGAAAAGAATGGTGAGGAGGAAGAGCAATCATTTATATATTTTGCTTATTCTTATATTTGTTGTATATACCACTCATCTGACCTATAGTTTAAATTTGTTAATTTTTATTGATATGCTCTGTAATTTTAAAGGTATATCATATATGAACATTTTTGTGTGTATGTGTGTGGGTGTGCATGTGTCTTTGTGAGTGTATGTGTGAATTATATGGTAGTTTAGTATGACAAAGTAAGGAGTTACCTATGTGAGAAAAATAACTCCTCTGCTTGAAATTTATTTCTTCATTTAAGAGTACAGAAAGCAATTTCCTGATATGGGATTTGGACATTAAGGTTATCTCCAAGCTCCTGTGTAAAATGTTAGAGAGTCTATACCCCACACAAGTGGTGAGGACCTTATCCAAAAGATAATATCAACTGTGTGGACTTAGATAACTATGTAATAAGTTCCACAGACTGTTTCCTGATGCTCCTAAATGTTTATTTTTTTAGGTGTCTCTGATAATTTGGCATCATAGCAAATATTCAAAAGGAATGTAAGAAAAATCAAAATATTCACTATTGGAAATATTATAAAACATATTGAATTGGGTTCCCTTTTAAAGTTTTAAAGTCATTTGTCATTTTATTATTTGCTAATAGCCAAAGTAAAAAGGAGTATTTTAAAACAAAATAAGGGTAGTCTTCCCTCAAACACTTGGTTCTGAGTTAACACTTATTTTGAAAAATCTAATGAAATGCATGGCTACTACCTTTTTGTTTTGTTTCCTACCATATGTGCATATATATATATATATATATATATATATAATATACACATATATGTATATATATATATATATATATATATATGTTTTTATGTCTCTCTACATATATGCATATTGAGAATTTGTCTATATATTTCTATCTATACTTATATATAGCCAGCACAAGAACATACATAAATGTGCTTCATGTAACATAGGCAGATACATCTTCCAAATGTATCTTCCTAAAGTTAAACTAATAAATTTTTGCTGAAAGTTAGTAAAGGGACGGAATTTAACTTAATTTGGGTTTCAAAACAGTAGTAATTTGTAGAAAAGAAATTCTAACTCGTATGTAGGATTTTCAACAAGAAAAACAAATAGGTTAATACCTGTAGGTAGTTAAATTTATGCAGGCTCTCTGGTGAAGAATAAATTCTTATGTGAGAAAATACAAATGTGCATTTACAGACACATTTTCAAGTGTAACCAAGTATTAGACTCATTACTTCTTTTTACCTAGTTACATTAATGTTTTTTATTATAAATAATTTTTCTAGAAAATGTTACTTTTTCTTTTAAGTCCATCCCAACCCTTGCATCTTGGTATTTCTTCATTTCAAATTTCATTTCAAAATGTCAAAATTTATTCTTTCTTGACTAGGAAGATTCACAAATATAAATGTAAAAGATAATGCTGAATAAATTTTTTTTTGATCAGCCCCCCCAAGCAAATTTTAATCTTCTTTATAATGCAATATTTATGAAATAATCGGAGAAAATTTATATATTTTTTCTTTTAACCTTCAATATATCTTTAATATACCAATCAATATTCAATATATAGGTATATTCCTTAGATTTCCTTTATTTAACATTAGAATTTTATTATTTAAATTAGCTTTATAGTTATTGCTTATAAGTGCATGTGATATGACAGCAGAAGATTGAAAGTATATTCTCTCAGTGAAACAAAAAATCTGGATTTTTGTGGATATTTTTTATCCAGTCATTTTATAGTCATGTTCAACTCTGTGATCCCATTTGGGTTTCTCTTGGCAAAAATACTGAACTACCTTGACCTTTCCTTCTCTAGCATATTTTACAAATAAGACATTGAGGCAAACATGGGTAAGTGTTTACTTAGGATCACATAACCAGTAAGTGTCTGGGGATAGATTTCAATTCAGGAAGATTAGTCTTCTTGGCTCTGGGTTCAGCACTTGATCTAATATCAAATAGTTGCATATCTAAGGAAAGAGCAGAGGTAGTTGGCTTCCCTTAGGCATCATTTAAGATTTTCCTTATGACATAAATACTTCCAAGACTTCAAAAGATTTTTAGGGAAATGGTATAGATTTGTCTATAATATCTTATGCTCCTGTGACAAGTAATAGGTGGTAATATCATATTTTTATTGGCAAAATCCTTTGGAAATAATATACAGATGAAAGATGTTCTGAGTACTGAAAATCACAATCCATATTGCTTCCTGAATGATTTTTTGGACACCTAATTTTCTGTGGGAAAAAAAGAATGAATAGGAAATGACTTGAAAATATTTGGATTCTTTTGAATCTAGAGTACATAGAATACAGTATTGGAGAATCACTAAATGATTTACTTATTTGTCCCCAGAGATCTCTTCCATTACCTATGTGTCAGAAACTTCCATCATTATGGAAGTTCTCTTTTATTCTATGAAAATCTTATCCACCAATAATCAAGCAATACCTACACTTATTATAGGGATCTAGGAAAGGACCCTAAAAGAAGAGGAATGGAAGAAATGAATTTAAATGAAAAAAAAAAAACTGGAGAAAAAAGTTCCAGATCACAGAGTACTGTTGAGCATAAAGTTAAGGTTTACACAGGGTGTCCTTAGTAGAATCTTAAATGTATGGATTGCAAAATGGGAAATCTGAGGACTGGAAAGGAACAGTTGGAGAACACATTCACTTGAGTGGAACAGTACACAGTAAAGAAGCAAAATGATATCAAAAACAATGTTTCAATATTTCATGTAGTGTTAGATCTAAATGAAGATATCTTGTAGTTCCTTTGGTAATACTTAACAATATGAACTAATTTGTCTAAGATATGTTAGAGCTCATCTTTCATGTGTCTCTCATTCTTGTGACTCTTTCCATGCATTGTGGGAGCTTATCAATTCATTGGTTAGATAGTGGCTACATGGGTTTTTTATATTCTGATGTAGTGCTTTGTAAAGAAAACAACAAAAACAAATAAATAAAAAAACCTAACTAAACAAACAGAATTCTGTCTAGAGAAATACATTTGATTTCCAGCATCATTGTTCTTGCAGACTGTATGAATTAGAGGAGCTCTTGGTATACATATGAGAAATAACACAGATATCTGGTGTACATTGAAATTTCAGTTCCAGATTCAGTTGCTGGGCAAAAACAAAATAGCCTCAAATCTCCTCTGTTTTGACATTGGATCTTATTCCTCCCTAAGCAACTAATTTTTTTTATCTTAGGTTGGATACTAATAGGCCCCAGTGGGACAAGTAACCCATGAGAATGATCCAGAGACTAGTCACATGAAATGTTTCAGGAAATCTATAGAAAGCAATTCTTATATTTTGTTATGGAAGAAGAAAAAGATTAGGAAAAATTATATATAATATAATAAGCATAATGAAAAATAATATTTAATGCCATTGAAAGATTCAAAGATTTGGGAGGATATTTTGTTTGTTTTATTTTTGGTAGGAATGTGTTGCATTTAATAATACATTCTTTTCTCAAAGAACTGATTTTAAAAGATTTGGCCAGGAGTTAAAGATGCCTTCTTTGTTTGTTTTATAAAATTAACTAAGGGATCATGAAATCATTGTCTTTTAAATTATATCAGTCAATCAATTAACATTTATTAAGTACCTGCTATGTGCTAGAAATTTAACTAAATATACCTCTATATCATGTTCCAGACCAAGAATCTCTTAAAAATACACAACTATAGAACAACCACAGCAAAACACAATAAAAAGCCCTAACAAGACAGGGAAGGCCTTTATTCTGTACTTACCTTAATGTATATGCTCAGTGTTAGGCAATGAATTATTTTTCTTTGATTGAAGTTGTCCTAGATTTTCAAAAAATAAGTTCAAATAAGACAAATAAAAAGCTATTAAGCTGTCTGTGAGCATTTTTAAACCAAATTTATTCACAGGGATGGGCAAAGCATGGTAGGGGAAAAAAGTCACATTTTGGTGATATTTCTTTAGCCTATGTATTACTAGCATCAAAAAATTAAGAGCTTAAAAGAAATGTGTCTGAGGTGAGGATTTTTAATCATTATGATTTTATTGCAGCATCAGTTTATTCTGTTTCTATGTAGTAGTAGGCCTCTGTAATTTATTCATGACCTTTATCTGCTTTTAAGAAATGCAGATTAGGAATTATAGCTGTCTACCCTATTAGAAGTGTCAAGGTAGGGAGGCCTTCAGAAGCTTCAAGGGAGTTTATTAATGAGATCCACTTCTCACATTAGAATAAAATAGATGCCAATATTGCTGGTCCAGGAATGCAAGTGGGTGGGTGACTAAATGACTTGTGACTACAGGCTTGAGGGAAGGAAAACAGGAGAACAAAGATGAGAATGAAAAAATTTTAATAGCCTTTTATTTGCAGGTTATATGTATGGGTAAACTTTACAACATTAACAACTGCCAAACCTCTTGTTCCAATTTTTGACCTCTTACTCCCCACCCCCTCCCCCAGAGGGCAGGATGATCAGTAGATGTTAAATATATTAAAATATAAATTAGATATACAATAAGTATACATGACCAAACCATTATTTTGCTGTACAAAAAGAATCAGACTCTGAAATATTGTACAATTAGCTTGTGAAGGAAATTAGCAGGTGGGCATAAATATAGGGATTGGGAATTCAATGTAATGGTTTTTAGTCATCTCCCAGAGTTCTTTCTCTGGGTGTAGCTGGTTCAGTTCATTACTGCTCCATTGGAAATGATTTGGTTGATCTCATTGCTGAGGATGGCCAGGTCCATCAGAACTGGTCATCGTATAGTATTGTTGTTAAAGTATATATTGATCTCCTGGTCCTGCTCATTTCACTCAGCATCAGTTCGTGTAAGTCTCTCCAGGCCTTTCTGAAATCATCCTGTTGGTCATTTCTTACAGAACAATAATATTCTATAATATTCATATACCACAATTTATTCAGCCATTCTCCAACTGATGGGCATCCACTCAGTTTCCACTTTCTAGCCACTACAAAGAGGGCTGCCACAAACATTCTTGTACATACAGGTCCCTTTCCCTTCTTTAGTATCTCTTTGGGATATAAGCCCAGTAGTAACACTTCTGGATCAAAGGGTATGCACAGTTTGATAATTTTTGAGCATAGTTCCAAACTACTCTACAGAATGGTTGGATTTATTCACAACTCCACCAACAATGCATCAATGTCCCAGTTTTCCCGCATCCCCTCCAACAATCATCATTATTTTTTCCTGTCGTCTTAGCCAATCTGACAGGTGTGTAGTGGTGTCTTAGAGTTGTCTTAATTTGCATTTCTCTGATTAATAATGACTTGGAGCATCTTTTCATATGAGTAGAAATAGTTTCAATTTCTTCATCTGAGAATTTTCTGTTCATATCCTTTGACCATTTTTCAATTGGAGAATGGTTTGATTTTTTATAAATTAGAGTTAATTCTCTATATATTTTGGAAATGAGGCCTTTATCAGAACTTTTGACTGTAAAAATATTTTCCCAGTTTATTGCTTCCCTTCTAATCTTATCTGCATTAATTTTGTTTGTACAAAAACTTTTCAGTTTGGAATAGTCAAAATTTTCTATTTTGTGATCAGTAATGATCTCTAGTTCTTCTTTGGTCATAAAGTCCTTCCCCTTCCACAGGTCTGAGAGATAAACTATCCTATGTTCCTCTAATTTATTAATAATTTCATTCTTTATGCCTAGGTCATGAACCCATTTTGACCTTATCTTGGTGTACGGCGTTAAGTATGGATCAATGCCTAGTTTCTGCCATATTAGTTTCCAATTTTCCCAGCAATTTTTATCAAACAGTAAGTTCTTATCCCAAAAGCTGGGATCTTTGGGTTTGTCAAAGACTAGGTTGCTATATTTGTTGACTGTTTTATCCCTTGAACCTAATCTATTCCACTGATCAACTAATCTATTCCTTAGCCAATACCAAATAGTTTTGGTAACTGCTGCTCTATAATATAATTTTAGATCTGGTACAGCTAAGCCACCTTCATTTGATTTTTTTTTCATTAATTCCCTTGAAATTCTTGACCTTTTGTTTTTCCATATGAACTTTGTTGTTATTTTTTCTAGGTCATTAAAATAGTTTTTTGGGAGTCTGATTGGTATAGCGCTAAATAAATAGATTAGTTTAGGTAATATTGTCATCTTTATTATATTTGCTCGCCCTATCCAAGAGCATTTAATATTTTTCCAATTGGTTAGATCAGACTTAATTTGTGTGAAAAGTGGTCTGTAATTTTGCTCATAAAGTTTCTGATTTTCCCTTGGCAGATAGATTCCTAAATATTTTATATTATCAGTAGTTACTTTAAATGGAATTTCTCTTTGTAACTCTGACTGTTGGATTTTGTTAGTGATATATAAGAATGCTGATGACTTATGTGGGTTTATTTTATAACCAGCAACTTTGCTAAAGTTGTGGATTATTTCTAATAACTTTTTAGCAGAATCTCTGGGGTTCTCTAAGTATACCATCATGTCATCGGCAAAGAGTGATAATTTGGCTTCCTCATTGCCTATTCTTATTCCTTTAATCTCTTTCTCAGCTCTTATTGCTATAGCTAGCGTTTCTAATACAATATTAAATAGTAACGGTGATAGTGGGCAACCTTGTTTCACTCCAGATCTTATTGGGAATGGTTGCAGTTTGTCTCCATTACATATGATGCTTACTGATGGTTTTAAATAGATGCTGCTGATTATTTTAAGGAAAAGTCCATTTATTCCTATACTCTCAAGTGTTTTTAATAGGAATTGATGTTTGATTTTGTCAATTGCTTTTTCTGCATCTATTGAGATGATCATATTGTTTTTGTTAATTTGGTTATTAACATGGCCAATTATATTGATAGTTTTCCTAATATTGAACCAGCCCTGCATTCCTGGTATAAATCCTACTTGATCATAGTGTATTGTCCTGGGGATGACTTTCTGTAGTCTTTTTGCTAATATCTTATTTAAGATTTTAGCATCAATATTCATTAGGGAAATTGGTCTATAATTTTCTTTCTCTGTTTTCAACCTACCTGGTTTAGGTATCAGTACTATGTCTGTGTCATAGAAGGAATTTGGTAGGACTCCTTCATTCCCAATTTTATCAAATAATTTATATAGCATTGGGGCCAATTTTTCTTTAAATGTTTGGTAGAATTCACATGTAAATCCATCTAGTCCTGGGGAATTTTTCTTAGGGAGTTGTTTAATTGCCTGTTCTATTTCTTTTTCTTAAATGGGACTAGAGAATGAAATTTGTACTTAAGATTCCCCCTGTAGTTTGTGAACTTCTGGAAGAAAGAATCAGTCTTTCTCCATTTTATCTATTTCTAACACCTAGAATAGTGTTCAGCACATAGTAGGTCCTTAATAAATAGTTATTCACTGACTAACCATAATTTTTTTTTTATTTTAGGTGAAACAGAATTTAATGAAAATTTGCCATTAATTATTTGTTGTATCTCCCTTCTCATTTTGTTTAGTTAATTTTGAGGAAGGAAGACTAGTAGATAAAGATCTGAAGTTAGGAGGTACTGGGGTCATATCTTTCCACTGACACATGCTAGTTGTGGGACCATGACCATGTCACTTAACCTCCTAATAATGCTCCATGAAGCACTCTAATGCATTAGATTGTAGACTAGTTGTTTAGCTTCCTCCATTGTAATGGGTATTTCCTACAGTAATAAAATGAAAGAACCAAACCAAAAGATTTTCTTTATAAATTTATAAATTTGATCCTTGAATATTATTACAAATATTTAATATATTTATCAATAATTTTTGATGTAACCATAATATATATATATATATATATTAATTTTGTTCATAAAGGAATAAGTCATGATCACTTACATGAAATGCTCAGTAGTGATTTTATTTTATTTTTTAAAACGAAGTAAAAATTTTAGAATGAAAATATTTTCTATTATCAGTTTAATTAGGTTTTTGGTCTTAGAAAATTTTAAAGATTTTTTCCCTATATAATAGAGGCAATCCTTATGTCCTTAGAATGAGATCTCATTATTTTCATACAATTAAAACGTTCTTTATCTGAATCAAACCAGTTATAAACATCAGCATTTCTATGAACTAATGCTCTCTATTTATAGTATCCCTAAAGCTTCTTCCTTAAAAAAAAATGTACTAACCCTGAAGTCAGGAGGATGAGTTCAAATCTGATCTCAGATGCTTAACACTTCCCAGCTCTGTGATCCTGGGCAAGTCACTTAATCCCAATTTCCTCAGCAAAAAAAAAAAAAAACAAAACAAACAAATAAACAAAAACTTTTTGGAGCTCTCCCCAAAGAATAGCTTCTTAAAAGCTATATTTTTCTGATCTATGTGATAATGTAAATCATAATATATAAATTTTAAACCCTTTGTCTTTTTAAAGAATTCAGCAGCAACTGGAATAAGGTGTTGGGTCTTGGGACACTTTTAAAATATAGCAAATTTCTTAATGGATCTCTTTCAGTTCTTCTGCATTGCCATAACATTTCAGAACAAAGCAGATAACCTCATTTTCAGATTCATGTATCTCATTAAAGTGACTTTTTTCAAGATTGGAATTTTACCTTGGCTACAGGAGATGTTTAAAATATTAATTTGATTGTCACTTTAAGCAGAAGAAATAAATATGAAAACAGACAGCTGCCACTCCTTGTGCAGTTGGGTATGATTATATTTGTGTTTCGGCTTAATACATATCCTGTCAGATCAATGACATAGGGAAGAGGAAGAAATCAAGCAGTAAGAGATGACCAGAGATGCTTTCAGAATGCTAAGAGTCTAAATTTATTGTCTTTCAAAGCTCACATCTTCTAAAGAAGGAGCTATTTCATTATAAATTAAATATCAACCCCAGCCTGCATACAGATATCATAAAAGAAATTTGCATTTATTTTTCTAGTGAGACCTAAAAGTGGAGTTATTTAATTTCAGTGCTGATTTAGGAAAATACTTTGGAATTGACTGTTAGAACTAAGGGAACATTTTAATAGATCTTACAATCCAACACTTACTTTAGAGATAAGGAATATAGGATTAAGAATAGTTGCAAACTTTCCCATCATTGCACAACTAAGAAATGACAGTGCTGATGCCACATCTTTAACTTTCCATTTCTCACTGTGCTACATGCAACCACGTGTTCCAACTTTTAAGAAGGTATTAAGTACAAAGGAAAAATAATATTTTAATGAGAGACTGCCAAAGAAAAAAAATTATCTGTCAGAGCATATACCCAGACATTTGGAAAACCTAATTGCTGTATTTATACCACAAAAATATTATTCAAGCCATTGTTTCACTTGGAATTATGTGAGACTCATCTCCATATTTGAAAGTGGGGTAATGTGCCTTTAAAAAAATCTACTTTTTAAGTCTCATTTTAAGGGCCCAGTATTTCCTTAGCATACTCAGTTCCTTTACCCACACAGATACCAATTCTTTTTCTCCTCTGTCCATAGTCTCATTGAGTTACTATAGATGAAAAGCAGTCATTTCTTGGTGACAAGCTTTTATTGATAAGCCTCTCAACTTTAGAATGTCTGGTGATCAGATCAGAAATCAGATCAGAAATCCATTGATACAATCTTCAAAAATTCAGCTTTGTCTTAGACCATAGGTGGTAAATTTTTCTTTGGTAGCCCTAATTTTGTTTTTATTAAAGCTTTTTATTTTTCAAAACATATACATGGACAATTCTTCAACATTATCCCTTGCAAAACCCTGTGTTCTAATTTGCCCCTTCTTCCTCCACACCCTCCCCTAGATGGCAAGTAGTCCAATATATGTTAAACAATGGTAGAAATATGTTAAATCCAATATATCTATCTATTTATCTGTCTTTATCTATCTATATCTATATCTATATGCACAATTATAATGCTGCACAAGAAAAAAAATAGAAGCAAAATAAAATGCAAGCAAACATCAAAAAGAATGAAAATGCTATGTTGTGAATCACATTCAGTTCCCGCAATCCTCTCTCTGGATGTAGATGGCTCTCTTTATCACTGAACAATTGGAATTGGTTTGAATCATCTCATTGTTGAAGAGAGCCACATACATCAGAACTGATCATTGCATAGTCTTCTTGTTGCCATGTATAATGATCTCCTAGTTCTGCTTATTTCACTTAGTACCAGTTCATGTAAGTTTCTCCAGAAGTCTCTGAAATCATCCTACTGGCAGTTTCTTACAGAATAATAATATTCCATAACATTTACATACCATAATTTATTCAATCATTCTCCAGTTGATGGGCATCCACTCAATTCTTGCCACTACGAAAAGGTCTGCCACAGACATTTTTGCACATGTGGGTCCCTTTCCCTCCTTTAAGATCTCTTTGGGATACAGAAACTCTGCTGGCTCAAAGAGTATGTTCAGTTTGATAACTTTTTGAGCATAGTTCCAAATTGTTCTCCAGAATGGTTGGATCCATTCACAGTTCCACAGACAATGTATCAGTGTCCCACTTTTCCCACATCCCCTCCAACATTCGTCATTATCTTTTCCTGTCATCTTAGCCAATATGGGAGATGTGTAGTGATAGCTCTAATTTTTAAAGAGCAAATAAAAATCATTCTTACCAGCCAAAATGATAAAACTTGGAATGGTCCAAATTCTTTCATTAATTCTATTGCAGACATAATCCCCCTATCTATTTGTTATTCAATTTCAAGCTATTAAATGAGAACTCTGACCCTCTTAAACTTGTAATTATTAATGAAATACATATTCACTCATTTCTTTTCACATGCTTTTTTGGTAACATTTTTATGGAAAAGTTTAATATCTTGCTCTTCATACACATATATGTGTACACAGTTAATGCCTTATATTCAAGAATGAAACAGACTTTTTGAGCATAGATGAAGTCCCAAGAGTCATTGCTATTTTTTAAAATTAATTATTTTTTGATAGCCTTTTATTTACAGGTTATATGTATGGGTGACTTTACAGCATTGACAATTGCCAAACCCAAGAGTCATTTCTAATACAAGGTACCATAACTATAATTTTAAGACCAATCAGAATTAGAGACACATTTTGACAGTGTAATATCTTGAATGCTATAATATCAAGCAAAATATGGACAATAATTAGGTGGGGGAAAACTGTTGATCTTAATAATGTTTAAACATTGCCTTGTCATAATCTAAGAAATAACTTGTGTGAAGTCATCAAAAATAAAAGCAAGTTTGTCTGTCTCTGTCTCTCTGTTTGTCTCTCTGTCACAGTCTCTCTTTCTCTCCCTCCCATACATACCAACATTCAAATCTGTGACTTCATCAAGATAAAGAACTTCTCTGTGAAAAAATTTTCTATGAAGGCAAATCAGGAAAGTGTTCTTAGAGAGTTTTTTGTTGTTGTTGTTGTTTGAGCATTGAGAGGTTGTGACTTGCTCAAGATCATACAGACAATGATAACTAGAATACGTATTCCTGACAAGAAGAGTATTTTTCTAAACCATTCTATTAAACTACTTCACATAAATATATGTATGCACATATATGGAACTATACATACAGGCATGTATATACACACATACATATATATGCAGAAATTCATAATACATATATATATATATATATATTAGAAAATTTATTATTCCAATAATCCTTTTTATGACCTTTATATTGTTTCTTTACACATAAGTCATCATTGGTAATCTATTCTGGCTTACTTGTATTCCATAAGCATCTTTCACTGCCTCTTGAGCTACTTGTTGTACTTCTGAGATCTTAGTATCCTATGATTCATAGGCATTTAGCATATATGGTAGATATTGATGTAAATCATTTTTTGTGACTTCAATTAAAGTTAATTCAGTAAGTGTTTATGAGATATTTGCTTTGTGCCAGACACCATGCTAAGTGCTCAGAATATAAAAATATAGCAGGCCTTGCCCTCTAGAAACTTATATAAGAAGAAAAAAAAGTTGGATCTAGAAAACTAAACATAACATATTTACAAGAGGTTACTTTCAAAAGAAATAGAATGCTGATAGCACTGAGGGGTGGGGAATAACTTTGTAAAGGCAAAGAGATGGGAAATAGAGTGCATTCTTGAGGGACTGCAAAAAAAAAAAAAAAGACTAGTTTGGTTAGATGTGCTTCAGGAAGAATGTATAATTAGTTTGGAAAAGTCACTTGCAAACTGACTGTGAAAACATCTAAATTATAAATCTCGTTGTATTTGATTTTATTCATAAAAATTGTCCCTGGAATTTACTGGTGATATGATCAGGCCTTTACTTTAGGACTGTCCCTTGGCAGCTGTATACAGGATGAATTGAAAAGGGAGGAGGGTGGAGGCAAAATGATGAATTAAGAAGTTATTATAATAGTTCATTTGAGAAGGTATGAAGATTTGAGCCTAATGTTGTGTGGTTGAATGGAAATAAAGGAATGGATGCAAAAATATATGTATAGCAAAATGGATAAGACAGCAACTGACTGAATATGTGGATAAGTGAATGTGAGATTTTGAGGATGACTATGAGGCTAGAATTCTGGAAAGGTATTGGTAATTGTTCAATTTTTTATCACTGTCAAATGTGTCTACTATAGGAAATCTGCTATAAATAACCATGTGTTTCCTTCTTAAATTTTCATCAGTGATAGTTTTGATACATTCATAAACTAGTCTTTAAAATATTTTAAAGAGAAGAAAAAGTAACTACATCTCTCATTACTACTGGTAATTTCTTCTTAGTTACTTTTAAAAGTGCCATTTTTGCATTTTTTCAGGTTCTTTTGATATATTTTGCTCTTTGGAAATCTTGAAAATAAATTCCTTGATGACTTAAATACTATCACTTTCAGCATGGATTTTAAAAATGAATGGATAGCTTAATCGAGCGATTGATCAATCCAGCTTCACAAATGCCATTGCTGCATCATATTGGGTATAAAATGGATAGTCAAAAATACTCATTCCACTATTTTTCTCAAAAGAGAATAGATTTTTTTTTTTGGCTGAGGCAATTGGGGTTAAGTGACTTGTCCAGGGTCACACAGCTAGGAAGTGTTAAGTATCTGAGACCAAATTTGAATAGAGATCCTCCTGATTTCAGAGCTGGGTGCTCTATCCACTGTGCTACCTACCTGCCCCAAGAGAATAGATTATTATAGAAATACCAGAAGGTTTGCTGAATTTAACAATACTTTATTGTTTTCTGTTTTCATTTATAAATAGTCTTGGTGTTAAAAGACTTATTAGCATGTAAACAACCATATTGTCCACAGGATTTGTTTTCTATTCAACATTTTTGGAGGCATTTTGAAGGCATACTTCTCATAATTCCCCTTTATTCTCTACCATTATATTGTATAATAAAATCTTGTTTACCTATACTACTACTACCATCAGCATTTATATATGTCTACATTTGACAAGGAGTTTAGATATTTGTTCTAAAATAATTTCAGGGTCTTGCCAATTCTCTTATTATACAGTAATGAGAGTCTTCATAGGAGTTAAATATCTGTAAGAAATGGTAATGAGTTTATTCTACTGTATATCAATTTTCCAGTGCTGTAGGGTTTAGAAGGAAAAACTGAAATTTGATAGTTCAATAATAGATTTTAGGACTTCCTGGTTCCTGTCATCTAAACTAATTTTCTTTATTTGTGGGTGTGGAGGAGATAGGAATGACAGAATGAGGAAAGCAATTCATTATAAACTTTCTACTGTATTTACTT
The DNA here is from genome assembly GCF_902635505.1 of Sarcophilus harrisii. Taxonomy (NCBI): domain Eukaryota; kingdom Metazoa; phylum Chordata; class Mammalia; order Dasyuromorphia; family Dasyuridae; genus Sarcophilus; species Sarcophilus harrisii. Next base: position 174,044,577 of record NC_045429.1, on the reverse strand, counting down.
AAACAGAGAATATTTCTCTTTTGAGTCTTCTGAGAATTTCAGGACTTTAGGGTAATAAAATCTTTGGCAAAGTGTCATCATGCTGAACGTCTTGAGCTTTGAGTGAACATTTCAATTTTTTTTTTTCTATTTCTTAATACATTAGCACTAAGCAGCACTTTTTGGAAGTACATTTTTTTATTCTTTTAATTTCATTGATTCTCTCCTGAAAGGCAACAAACCACTTTTCTGTAAAACACAGGTTAAAATGGTTCTTAGATTTTATAATTTGTAAAACTATGAAATCAGCTGGGTTTGAGCTACAAAGCCCTTGTGGATCTTTCCAGAAATCAGCTCTCAGAAAGAGTTCGTTTCTATTTTTAAGGAACCTTAAGAATAATCAGAGTCAATGAATTTTCTTTGTTTTCAGAAAGATACATTTTAAAAAATATCAACAAACTATATTCATTTAATTGTCTTAGTGACAGTTTCACTTTTCCTGCAGTTAAAACAAAACAAGTCAATTTGTGTGATTATTAACATAAAATATTTCCTTTTCTAGGCAGCTGTATCAAAATATCATTACTCACTCTGCTTTAACCCTCTAATATCCTAAAAAAATAAGTTTTCTGTGCTTTGAAATTATCATGTCACTAAATAGAATTTAATAAAACATTTAGAATAGTGATTTGAAAAAAAATAAAAAGAAAACATAAAATAGGATCTTTCATTTTAAATTTGAATTAAAAAAAAAAAACTCAAGAGGAAATTGTCTAAATCATTGACCAAATTGGGCAGTTTTCATCTATGTGTTTGTGTGTGGTCCATAAACATGTGTAAGTATGTATCATAATTCCTGATATATTGTAGACATATTAATCTTAACTGATCCATGTGAGAATTAGGTTCGATTAATTTTTGCTCTCTAGTCCCACCAAATTCAGTTACGCTGAATCTTCTTTCTTCCATAAGTGCCTTACGTGTGCATCACTTCTACTTTTTGCCATGATCAATTTCCCCCTATATTTTTCTTGAGGCTCCCTCTGCCTGGTGTCCAGTAGAAAAAGCACTTCATTGGACTTCTCTGTCTTCTGTGCATTACTCACTAGAGAATACTTTTATGCTGTTGATATCCTGTTAATCAATAGAAAGCTAGCCTTTGCAGCTAAAACTCCACCCATTGTAATAGATCTTTTCTAATCCTCAGCATTCATTCTTAAAAGTTCTGCCATTCAGTGTGATTAAACATTCAATAGTTACAGAAAAATCACTGAAGCTTTTGTAATCTTCTTCTAGAACCCATCTAGTAAGAAAGCTGCAACATAGGTGCTTTGGCCAACTGTCAAAAATATCATTCCTGATATTTTCTGAACATTTAGAGAAAGTATTAAAATTAGAATTAAATCCTTAATAGAGCATTTATTTGCATGACATAGACATGGCATTTGTTACTATCGGCATAGGGGGTTATCTGCTTTTATTTAACTCACAAGGCTGTTAAGTAATTTTGCATTAAGCTACCCACGGTCCTACGTGAACAAGAAAGGTTATTTTCATGGCGTCAACACTGCCATAAATGACTAAATGCAGGCTGTGTTTAGCAGGATATAATCAATCACTCTACCAACTGTGACATGATTTTAGTGTGGGCAAAAATAGAAATGATTTTGAAAGGATGTGTGTGTTCTTTGGAACAACTGTATCCTATGAATATTTAAATAAATAGGAAGCCATAGGAATGAGACTGTATGCTGGTCCAAGGTTCTCTTGACCTATTATAGATTCCAAGAGAAATGTACACATTGTTAGCATTAAAAGAACTTTACCAAATGCCATTGGATGACCAACTGTCCTGGGACAGATGAATAATGACAAAATTCCAGAAACTAGTGAGTTTCTTCCTTGCATTGGTAACTGCTACCTTCATGAATGTGGAATACTGATAAAAGAATCTTCCTCATTGTTCCATTACTATAGGCATGGTCATTCAGCATTTCAGGTACATAATAAGCTCTTATGTTATGAGTACTTTATTCTTTGATGTTTATATTATCTGTCCATTGTCTTTTCTTTTATTAGATACAAAGATATATGATTGAAAAAAATAGACAAACTATATAAATGAGTTGTGAACCTAATTTTTGACACCTACTTTCTCTGAAATAAAAGCATATCTCTGTGTGCATGCTCATATACATATACACAGGAACACATACATATGCACATATGCAATTATTTTAAAGATAAGATGTAATAAATAAGTCATGATTTCATGTACAGAAGCATGATAAATATATAGATATAGCGAGTATGTCTATTCAAACAAATATTAAGCCAATTTTATATGCAAGTCACTGCATCAGTACCAAGAAATGCAAAGAATAAAAGCAAAAAACAAAACAAAAACAAAGAAAACAGCAAAACATAAAAACAATAACCCCTAATTTCAAGAGGCTTATACACATTCTACCAAGGTATACATATATTATAGATAGACATATACATACACATACATATATATGGTTATATATACACACATGTGTAATATACATTTATATAGTTATATCATACACACACACACACAGTTATGGAAATAGAGGAAAATTTGAAGATGGAGAAGGCACTATAAACTAGAGAACTAGGGAGAGATTTGCCATTGAAGATAGTAGTACTTTAGATGAGGAGGAAGTTACGAATTTTAAGAGGCAAAGGTAAGGGAAGAAGGAGCCTTCCAAGTATGGGAACTGCTTGTTTTGAATTCTAGGGACAGTAAATGGTACCATTTGGCTTGAACCTATACTGCATAAGGGGAAATAATTTGAAATAAACCTGGAATAGTAGGCTAAATCTAGACTGTGAAATTAAATAAAAGCCATAATGGGAGCTTGGATTTTAACCTACTTAAAACAGGGAGTTAAAAAAAGAATTTTTGATCATGGCATGACATAGTCATATCTGTGCCTCAAGAGGATTCTCTTAGTATTTTGACAGCCAAGAATGGGGCTGACTGGTGATTCCTATTTCGTGGCCTGTGAGCACCTTACAGGTTCATGCAATGGTTCCTGATAAAAAAATTCATATAGGTAATTTAAACATTAAGCAATGTTTCAAATGTTATTTTTTATTGATGACAACAAAGATGTATATTTTTAAAGCATTATAAGTTTGTTGTCTTTATGTTATATATATAATATATTATTATCAATTACATTAATTATATATTATTGTATTAATAATTCTAAAAGAATATTTTGATTAATATATTGGATTACCCTATAGGTTCCTAAAGAGAGTATTTATGTATGTGTGAGAGAGAGAGAGAGAGGGGAGGGAAGGAGAGAGAGAGGGAAAAGGAGAGAGGGGGAGGGAGAGAGAGCAGGGAGGGAGAAGAGAGGTAAAAGAGAAGGAGCAAGAGAGGGAGAAAGAAGCTTGCAAAACAGCAACAACAATAACAAAGGTGAATCACTATATAAAAGATAGAGAATAGAGAATAAGACAAGAAGATCTCATATCCCATGCAAGAGATGATGAACTGATGGAGTGGTTTTGCTAATAAAAAGAAGCAAATGGAAGTTTACATTGTTTTAAAGGTAGACTCAATAAAACTTGACAACTTGTTGAATATTGGGGAATAAGGGAGAAAAATTCAAAAATAATGCTGAGAATGTAACTATTGTTGGCAAATACAATTGTGGTAACTTCCACAGAAATACATAAATTTGCTTTATGGGCAGGATTGAGGGGAAAGATAACAAGTTTAGTTTTTGACATTTTTGAGCATGAAATTCCCTTGTGCCTTTTAAGAGTAATATTAATAGGTCACTGATGATGTAAGACTGGAAGCAGGAGAAAGATTAGTGATGTAATTGAATTCATGGGAGCAGATTAGGTTACTAAGGGAATAGAGTGGTAGAAAAAAAAAAAAAAAAACAAGGACAAGCACTCCTAATTTCACACTAATGCATATGGGTAAGAACAAGGATGGTGACTCACTAAAGAAGCTGCAAAGGATGAATCCAACAGGTAAGAGGAAAATTAGAAGAGAACAGTATCATGGAAATCAGGAAAGAGAGAGAGAAGTTAGGGTAAAAGGAAGGTATACCATGCTACAGAAAGCTCAAGAAGTATGAAAAACGGGGGATAATTTGATTTAGAAATGGAAAGATCATTTCATTTCACTGACTGTATAAAATTTCATTCAAAAGTGGATGCGGAAGCTATAGTTCAAGGGTTTGAAAAGTTAGTGGGAATAAGAAAGTATGAGTAATGATTTTACAAAACTTTTCAATAGTTTTCAAGGAAAAGAAATGAAAATCTGACTGGAACTTGAAAGAAAAAAAGAGAAAGTGAAGACTTTTATGCCCAGTGTTGGAGGACTGGGAACATGGTCCTGTTTGAAGATAGTAAAGAAAGAGCCAGTAGATAAGGTGAAATTGAGGATGAGAGAGGACAGAAATGATTGAAAAAGGAAACTATTACTTGAAGTGAGAGAGAATGACAATAAAGGCACATATAAGATTGCTTGGTCTTGCCAAGAAATAACATTTCTTTCTCAGAGATTAAAATAAAGGAAGAGAGAATGGAGGATTATGTACAGAAGTTTTGAGATCTGTATGAAGTAGAAAGATATGAAACATCATGATTGCCCTTGATTTTCTTTTAAAAATTAATGTTGCATTAAAAGGAAATCTTTTTAATCCAATATCCATTTTTTACCTCTTGCATCAAGTATCTTTGGCAGGACACATAACTTTGATGCCACAGATTGTTAATAAGCATTTAAAATATTAAATGATTCAGTGTGATATTCAAGCGGAACAATATCTCTCTTCTGCTATGACAGGGTGTCAGACAAGTGAATTTACATGTAAAACTGAAACGCTAATATAGAGCTCATTACCACCCGCTCCCCCACCATATGTTAGTTAATGGGCTGACCATATTAATGTGCCTTAACAAAAGATATTTTTTCTTTAAAACAAAAAAAAATAGAAATGTCCATCTATTTTGCTTTTTTTTAATCAAAACTAATATCAAACAATTTATATGTATTATGGAAGTGTGAAATGTTATATATTCGGTTATCTATATTTAAACGTGATACTTTTTTACTTTTTTGGGTATTTTTAGTATACTTTCCTTTATAATCTCTACCATAAAGTTGATTTTTTTCATTCTCTTTTTTCCCTTTCTTCCCTTTTTTATTTCCTTTCTTTCCTCTCTTTCCCTTTTTCAGTCCTTTCCTCCCTCAAATTTTTAATTTTTCTACATGAGAATAAATCTCTATCAAATATCACAATGAATCATGCCCCTTTTGTCCATGATATATAGCTTTTTACATATGCTGGAACACTGACAAATTATTAAACTATTATTCTTTATTCCTAGATGTGCAATTGGATTTTAGAAGTTTGGAATATGTAAATTGAGAAGTTGGAAGAAAATTTAGTGCAATCATTTAACCTTATCTAGTAGTGTGAAGAGTACTAGACTTTTATATCAAGACACCAAAATTCTAGGCCTAACTCTGTCAAAAACTATGTAAAGTGTCACTTCACTATATATAATTAAACAGTTGTGTGCTCCTTGAATCAATTAGTCTCTCTATATTTAGAAGTTTCTTTATTAACAAAATGGACTGGTTAAAGTAGATATACTCTTAAATGTCTTTGAGTTATTCTGTAATTCTGTGTTCTTCAGAAGTATATCCAAAGCACCATATTTGGAGTATGAAAAAGAGTTGTCATTGTTATTTATTTAATTGGACAGTATTAAATTATAATTTATTGTTGATCTCATGAAAGTATGGATAGCTTGTGGATATTTCTACCTTTATAACTATGATTTTTATTGAAATTACAATGGATAATACAATCTGAAAATATATAATTCTACTGATCCCTTTCTATAGAATTGGCTGCATACCATAGCCCACCAAGGAAAACCCATTTTTCAGTATTATTGGGGTTTTTTATGTAGGCCTGAGTTAGCACTGTTAGCTAGAAGTGTTAATGATCCTTTCTGCTCCCTCTTTCCATTGGGTGGGACAGACCTGAATCCTTCATATCCTGAATCTCTATATATCTCTTTCCCATTTTTTCAGTAATTTCAGTCTTGTGACCCCATTTGGGCTTTTCTAAGGAAAGATATTGAAGTAGTTTGCCATTTCCTTTTGCAATTCATTTGACAGATGAAGTGAGGCAAACAGGGTTAAGTGACTTGCTCAGGGTCACAAAGCTAAAAAATATCTAAAGATACTTAATTCACAAAGATAATTCCAGGTCCACTGTTCTGTTAATTGTGCCACCTAGCTCTATCTGATCTTCCTAGGGATTTGATTTAAGTATAATCTTTTATTTGGTCACTACCTTTTTCTCCCTACCTGATTTTATTTATCAGTTAATTTAATCAGCCATACTCTGTTATAAGAAATTAGCTTCCTTGTTTCCTGGTTTGGGGCAGGGGGATTGTGGCAATATATGATAAGATATGATGGATTTTGGAAAAGTATTATCATCTGCTATTTTATGGAATTTAAAGCAGAACCCTCCCTCCCAAAAACTGATGTACTGGAAATGAAAGACATAATGGCATATCATAGATTTATGAATATTGGACCTAGAATCAAGAGAATTCAAGTTCATATCTCCCCTAAGCTACTAGTTGTGTGACCATCACAAATCATTTTACTTCTTATGCCTCAGTTTAGTCAGCTGTAAAATTAAGGATTGGAATCACTTGTCTCTATGATCCCTATTAACACTAATCTATGATCCACAGGGAGGGTTGAGTACCTCAGGGTTCAAGATAGACTGTGCTCCAACAGATGCACCTCTAAGATATTTAGGACAGCAGTGGTCTCTAGAATATTATTAAAATCAACCCCATAGTAATTAATGTATCTTATATGTATCAAGGACTATATTAGAATTTACTACCAATAAAGAAAACCTATATATCAGCTAAATGCCTTTGTGAAAGGATTTGTACATACCACTTATAGCTGTGTGTTTTAGCGAATTTATGATATAGCCATTTGAATTTTTTTGTATTTAAATCTATTCATATAAAAGGTTAATCACTCTGCCATTATAGGCAGTACCTCTGATCTTCTTAATGTCTAGTATCTTTTTATCTCCTTTTTCCCCTCTCTTCCTAACACAGATGCACACACTCATAATCCTCAATTAAGGCACTGTAGACTTTTTGCTGTTATTCGTCTTAGAACAATCATGCACCTATTGAGAAAAGGATAATTATATCAGACTGACCTTAGAACGGATTGGTTCAATTCCAGTGGAGTCCAATTATGGAGTCTTAACATATAATTAGACCAACATTGATTCATAAAGTAAGGCCACTAGGTTGATCCTGTTCATTGATTTGCATGATAAATGTTATTTTTAGCAGCATTGGTTCAAGAACAAACATTATTTTCTTAATAGGGTTAATTCTTAAAAATAGATACAGAATATAAGTCATCTTCAGAGAAGAATGAGAACAATTCCATGAGGCTAGATTTCCTTCTTAGAGTTTTCAATAGTAATAAGCTCATCTGTCACCATCCCCACCACCTTTACACATCCCCCAAAATAAAAGAAAATTTTCAAATGATAATTAATACCGCATTCTGGCAAATGTTCATGTTTCTTTTGAGATAATGTAATCATGTCTAACTTATGGCTAACCATACATTCATATGGTATTTAGCTTAACAATGTATATGTAAAAGTATAATGACTATTTACTAATTATTAATTTATCCTTTTTAGATATGTAGATACTTCTGTTTCAAATACATTATGATTTAACTGTTCTCATTTTTAGGGACATTGAGCATCCACACATGCACATAAACTAGCCATATAATTGTTAGGCTTGGAATAGAAACATCATTTATCACTTGGTCAGGTTCAACACATTATTTTCATATTTTGATGGATTTGTGAGGGTCCTTGCTCCAAAATGTAGATATAACCCATCCATGTCTTCTCATCTTGTGTGACTCTCATCTATGGCCTCTGACATAGAATAAACACAATGTTCTCAGGTCTTCCTCAAATCTCTTTCCTTTTATGCATTGTAAGGTACAGAAGTAGAATAGATGCCCCGTGAAGTTTTAAAGTCTAGGATATTAATAAATGTATAATATTAATATTCAGGTTTTTCTATAAACAATGTGAATAAATCTACTTCATTACATCTTTCAAGGAATATTTTATGATTTTGATATATTAATAGAAGACACCTAATTGGAGAAGTGTAAAAATTTGTCCCATGTATTGATTTGATGCTTTTAGAAATAATCAACAGATTTTTATGGAGAACTGTTGTGTTGTAATACATGAGGAAAAACATGGATTTCAAAAAGACATTGGAAGACATTTGAAATGATGAAGGGTGAAGTAAACAGAACCAGAAAAAAATTATAATATAATAGAGTGTATATACATACACACATATAGATAAATATACATGTATATACATATATGTATGTATATAGAGAGTATAGTCACTAAGGGAATTTGTTCTGTTTAATTACATATAATCACAAATCAAAACCATAAATCTTTTTTGAAAAAAAATGTTTTTAATTTACAGTTTGGAGGAAGCACAAAAGGACTTTGGATTATCTACATCTTTCAGTCAATTACATGACTTGAAAGATGTAGTTTTCTGTATATGTCAGTGAAAAGTTGCTTTCTAATCCGTTCATCATATATTCCCTTTATTTTGTTGTTCAATCATTTCAGTCACATCAGAAACTTAATGACTCCCTTTGGAGTTTGCTGTATCCTTCTCCAGTTCTTTTCACAAATGAAGGAATTGAGGGCAGCAGAGTTAAGTTACTTGCCCAGGGTCACAAAGCTAGTAAATGTCTGAGGCCAGATTTGAATTCAGGTTTTTCTGACTCTGAGTCTCACACTCCATCCACTGTACCACTAAGCTGTCCTATTCCCTTTATGCATATCAACAATTTTCGAAGAGATTTGACTTTTTCAAGGACTTCATTCTTATATTCATATGTATATATCCATATATGTACCCATACAATTTAATTAATTAGAAAGAAATTAATATATTTAAGAAAATGTTCTACTTTTGTGAAATTCACTGTTTTAAATGACCAAGATTTAAAAATGTCTAATATTTTTCCTCAATTAAAAAAAATGTTACATACTTCCCTACTTTAAACTGCATATTTGATATACCCTTAAGCAAGATGTAGAATCACAGAATCACAGAGCTAGAAGTAACTTTAAAGGACATTTAGCTTTGTCATTTTAGAGAAGAGAAAGTGGAAAGCAATGGAGATTTTGCATGACTTGACCAAAGTCATGTGATAAATCAGTGCCAGAGAGATCTATAACACAAGTTTTGTGATCTCCAGCTCAGTGTTCTTTTTCTTTTTCACAAGTTCAACTTTTATTCTTTATTAATTATGATCATGATTATATTTGACTCAAATGCTAGATCAGTCAAGAGTTTATACTTTTAGTGTTTTTTTTTTTTTTAGCATTCATTAGCTTTTGTTTTTACTGTTACCCCATCCCCCATCAACTTTATTTTATCTGTCAGTTCTTGCTGCTATCTGTATGTCTGCAACTACAACAAATATTCCTAGCCCCATTCCCCTTATCCAATTTGCTCCTTATAATCATATAATAGATAATAGTGAAGATAATAATAGATAATATAATATGAAGATAATAGATAATAGAGTATGAAGGCTTTAGCAAAGCTTCAATAAATGAATTTTATGACAGAGATCTGCAATATCTTGGTTTTGTTTGTTTTTCTCAAGGGCTCTTTGCTTACTTTTTTTTGCATATTCAAGGGACTTGGTATAAATAGATGAGAGCCATTGATGAATTGAGAGACAATATGGTGAAAATATTGTGCATAGGGTACTTAACATAGATTTATGGGGCTCTCTATCCAAGTCCTCCTTCATATACAGATTATGTGACCCTATGCAAGAATCTTAACCTCTTAAGTTCTAAATTTCTTCATGAGCAAAATGTGTCCCTTGTGTGGGAGAAGGAAAGAGAGCTATTAAACTCTTATGGCCTTTACAATTCATTTGAGTTTTAAATCTAGAATTCTATGAATAACAAATCTCAGACTTTGAAGTTTACAAAATATTTTTCCTCACAAAAAGAGAAGTTTTACTGCTTTACAGAGACATTGTGAGAAAATTGTTGTTATTATTATCATAATAATGATATCATTTCAGTTGGGATAATTGAGACTTAAAAAGAAGTTAATTTGCTCAAGATCACATACCTAAGTAATTATCAGAGCTTGAATCCCACTCCTGATTTCTGCTAACTCTATTATACTCTATGACAGGGGTCCTCAAACTACGACCCGCAGGCCAGATGCAGCAGCTGAGGACGTTTATCCCCCTCACCTAGTGCTATAAAGTTTCTTTATTTAAAAGCCCACAAAACAAAGTTTTTGTTTTTACTATAGTCTGGCCCTCCAACAGTCTGAGGGACAGTGAACTGGCCCCCTATTTAAAAAGTTTGAGGACCCCTACTCTATGATATATATATATATATATATCAGTGAGAATCTTTATGTTCAGTTATGACACGATGGACAGCAAGAAAGATGAATTAGTAAATTCATTAATTAAAATCATGTTTGCAATGCTTTTTTTCAACTTTACTTTTTTGTTGTTTATTTAAATAAAAAACTTTTGCCTTAAGTTTCATCATTTCTGCCTGAAAAAGAGAATTTGTTTCTATTTCAAAACTATATTTGAAGGCTATGCTTTTTGAAGGAGAGAATTGTGAACCTGAGTTAATAATTTCTTGTTCTGTTATCTGTAATGAAGGTACAAAATTTTGCCTGAGCCAAAGGATAGTTATTTTTCACGAAAATGCCTATAAATAGAACCTCTGATTCATGAATTCACCAACTTATTGACTTTTGTTTAGTAGGAACACATACATTTCTGGTCCCAGTGGTAATTGTGTGTTTGTTTAAGGAAAGCCTTTGCTTTGATTATGTGAAAATATTGACTTAGCATTTGTTTCTCATTTTCAATGTGAGGCTTGTGAAGTGGTAGTATTATTTAAATTTAACAGATTATTTATAATTCCCCTTATCAAAATTCTAAAATAACTTTTATTTTTGCCTTTTTATTTTTATATATAATAATTTCCATGAATGTCCCTATTCATATTCAATGACTCTTTCCCTTTAAGTGAAGAAAACCATGAAGAAAAACCAATTGATACAATGACTACATTTTGAGAATATATATGACATCCTCTACCTAAAATATACCTTTCCCCAGATCTCATTGCTACCACTCAGTGTGGTACAGTGGAAGAGTATTAGATTTTGCCCTTTGGTTCAAATTAATTATTTGTCCATTTTTGCTCAATTACTTTACCTCTTTGTGACTGTTCCCTTATCTGGGAGATTATAAACAAAAATAGACAAAATGATCCAAAAGAAAAACCATTTTGATCTCCAACTCTATGATCCCTGTAATTAAAAGAGGAAGGTAAATTTCCTACTTTCTTCTCTGAGGCAATGATTAATCATTATGATTACCCACTATTCAATTTAACTTTATTGTTCCTTTCTACATTATTATTATACTTTTGATTCTGTTGCTTACTTTACTCTGATTTAGTTTATACTTTATAGTCTTCCCATGCTTATCTTAACTGATATTATTTCTAATGAAGTAATAATATTTCAAGAGATTCACATGCCATAATTTGTTCACATGCCATAATTATGTACACATAATTTGTGTACCCCAAATTAACGGGTATCCATTCCTCTTTTTTCCAGTATTTTTTTGCTATTACCAAAAATGCTTTTATGAAAGTGTTTGGTATAATTGTGACCATGATATGATAGTTCCTTCCTTATTTGATGTCCATGGCCATAATTTAATTATTGGAATCTCTAAGTCAAAGGATATGAACAATTTACTTATTCTTATGGAATTAATGGAATGTCTCCCCTCCTTATACTAACACAGTCTTCTCCCTAGTTAAGGCTCATAACTTCTATTTTAACTTATATTGCAAGAACATTCTCATTTAACTTTCTATTCATTTTTTTCCATTTTATTCTAAAGTCAAAGGCATTTTCCTAAAATTTTGGTCAGAACAAAACATAGTATTTTCATTTTCACTCTTTTTTGTTGTTTGCTTGCATTTTGTTTTCTTTCTCATTTTTTTGGGATCTGATTTTTCTTGTGCAGTATATTTGTGGAAATTTGTATAGAGGAATTGCACATGTTTAACATATATTGGACCCCTTGCCAACTGGGGAAGGGAGGGAAAAAAGGGAAAAAATAGAATACAAAGTTTTGTAGGGGTGAATGTCAAAAATTATCCATATATATATTTTGAAAATAAAAAGCTACAATTAAAAAAATAAAATATTAGTCAGATCATGTCATACACATGATCTGTGTATCAGATGTATGGATACATACATAACAGTAACTCCCAGCAGCTTCCTATTTTTCTAGGATTAAATACAAAGAACTTTTGCATTTAAAGGTCTTCATAATCTAGTCTCCTTATCTTTCTAGTCTTCCTGTACAGAGGGTATCCCAAAAAGACACATATATATATATATATATATATATATATATATATATATCAGCCTGAAAACTTCTTTTTTTTCCTCTATATTTTTGCATTGGCTACCTTTCAGGTAGGGAATGCACTCTCTCCTTAGCTCTGCATCATAGATTACCTTCAAGCCTCAACTCAGGCACTGCCTTCTGAAGGACTTTTCTATTCTTCCCAGATGATTATGAATCTTTCCTTTTAGCATGCTTTCTATATATTTTATATGTGTTTTGTGTATCTCTATGGATATAGGTATTATCTTTCCCATTAAAATATGAGTTTTTTGAAAAGAAGACTTGTTTTTGTCTTCTTTTTATCCCTAGCATTCAGTACAGTGCCTAAGGAATAGTAAGTGCATCATAAATAATTATTTGTTGATTGATAATTTCAAATATTTTTCAGAATTGTTTGAATAATTCACAACTATATAAAAATTAATTATATATTTCTTTTGGACTCATTCCATCCAAATTTATCCTTATATCTGCATTCAGATGGCAATTTATCTGTTTGATTCCAGGTCATTCTCCTGGCTTACTACCTAGTTTGCAGTCTTTCCACTTCAAGTTCTGTGTTTATACTAAGGGATTTAATATGGACATCAATGTGTCCCCCAAATAATCATAGACTCTCAGCTCATTATTTTCATTTCTCATGTCCTTTACTTTCTCACTCCTCTTCAGTCATAGAAAGAAATGTCATCCATTTGATGTCATCCTTACCTACAAGTTTTCTACTTCCATGACTAAGAACTCTGAAAATTTCTGTTGGATTATAATTTCTTATCATTCCATATCTTCATGTATATCACTTCTCCTAAATTAAGGCTTCATCTCCACTATGAATTCCAAAAGATTCATTTCTCCTTAATCTCCCAGAACACATGTTAAATTGTGACCTGAAGGCTATATTTGTGGCCCAGCAACACTCACTAGTGAAGTCAAACCAGATTAAAATGTAATTGGGAAATACTTAACAAATAAGTAAAAGTAAAATAGAACATAGATTATGTTAATATGTGGTTTTCTAAGTCAATTTGTGGTCTGGTATAATCTTTAGGTTCTATTTAATCTTGTCTCATTTTTAGCAATTTTAAAAAATGGTGTTATTTAATCCTTTAATTGTCAATGACTCTACATACTTTAGTCCCCATCAATGACCTGCAGATGTAGCTGGGATCCATAAAATTCACAAAAGCATTCATCAATAATAGAGGTCTCCATCCTATATGTATACTATGCTCATTTATTTCTCACCCTTGTGTTGCTGGCTGATTATATGATTTTTGTTCTGTCCTTCCTTCTATGTTTAAAAAAATGAGTTGCCTATATAAAGAGCTAGACTCATGCTAGTAGTGATATTTGCATATCTATGAATGGTTAACTATATCTCTTCTGAGGAAAGATATTCAAGACAGTAAGAAGTTTACCTTTGAGCAATCTACAAATCTTTGACCTTTTCTTTTCAAATGGATCAGTTTGATTCAATATTTTAAACAAATAGTCACACTTCCTTGTCATCTCTGTAATGTTTACTGAATGTAATCAATCAATCAGTAAACATTTATTTGTGTTTAGGATGAATTCACAGTAAATTTTCTTTGTCAATCATTCCAGGTTAACATACATTCTCACCAATAATTAATGTGGTACTTTCATTCCTCACACAATATATCCAAAGGCTGCCTTGAGAAAGTATCCTTTCTGTAAGTCTCATAGTAGAAGGGGAAAAAATTCATATGTGGAATAAGAAACCTAGGGATTTCCCCATATAACATTCAAAGTCTAATTAAATGTTTGAATCACAATTTTGGTTTTCCAATGTATAAAAGATCATCACTTTCAATATCAACTGATTAGTTGACCATGCTTATACATTTGATATACATTTAATAAGATACTTGGGAATTTCTTAATGGCAAATTAAATTATTTTGTTGAATTCAGCACACAGTAAATAATAAGAAAAAAGAAGAACAAGAAAGTTTAATTGGTTTAGGTCCCAAAATAATGCTAAATAAAATCAATTGGGTCTTATATTTATAATGTGCTTTAAGTTTTACAATGTATTTTTGTCAAAGCAACCATGTTAGAGTAGATAATTCAAATAACAGCTTCATTTTACAAATGAGAAAATGGAAGACTTGATGACTATGAAAATCTAGGGTAACTTGAAACTTTAAATCAGATAAAGTTAAAATATGGAAACTTAGCTTTTAAAGCACTACACTACTTTGCTATTAATATCTTTGTCTTACAGGGATATAACAGAATAATTTTGTTGTAGATTATCCACAAGACAGATCATTTTCCAACACATTACTAAAAATTGATTGTGAAATATCTGTTATTCATCTGTTTCAAACTCATTATTCAAGGACAGTCTATTTGGGAAAAAAGTTGTATTTTATTTCTTTTCAATAGAATTCAAATAATATTTACAAGATCACGATTGGTGCTAGTCACTATACTTTATTAAATTTTTATTTATTTTGCAAATAATTTTACTGGCATATTTTTATTTTTATATCACCTATGTTTCCCAATATATATTTTTCTCTAGAACTGTCAGAAAGCCTTTCTTATAAGAAAGGATAAATAAGAGGGCAAGAACAAAATGTTTACCATAATCAACCAATACTCTAAAGATGTTAGTCACTACAGTAAGTAGTACATATCTGTAGTCCTACACCTTAGTAAAGAAGTGATATTGAGGACTTATGAGATCCCATAGCTCTCCTTTGGTTCCATGCTCTTTTATCATAATTTTCAAGAATTCATTTTTAATTCTTTTGTTGTTATTCTTTTCATTTGTATTATTTGCAGTAATTGTGTTTAATGTTTTCCTAGTTCAAGTTACTTTGTTGTCATTTATTCATTCAGTTGCATAAAATAGTTTGCCATTTTCTTCTCTAACTCATTTTACAGCTGAAGAAACTGAAACAAATGGATAAATTACTTGCTTAGAGTCACATAACTACTAAGTGCCTAAGGTGAGATTTGAACTCACATCTTCCTGACTTCAGGCTGAGCATTCTATCCACTGGCCATATAGTAGCCTCTCTAATCACTTTTCTATGCTTAAATTTTTATGATTTCTCGTGATTCTCTATATTCATCATATTTACTATTTTCTATAGAACATAATCCTTGTTTATTAATGTGCCATAACTTGTTTAATTATTCCTCAATCAATAAGTACCTACATTACTTTTTTCACATTTTACTTTCAGTATCATATTCCAGTCCCATTCTCTTCCCAATCTTCTGACTAATTGCTCTATTCACTCCTCCTAGTCCATAGTCTACAACATAGGGTGATGTTGGCGGGGTTTTAAGAACAAATATATTAAATTGCTTACTTCCATTCAAAATAAGTATAGGGAGAAGGAAATGGCATAATTAATTAAATAAGTAGAATAGTTTATTAGTCTGAGATTTGATGCTTGTTTCCTCCACTGTGATTCACAGGATAAAGAATCACTACTAAGCAAATAGAAAGAGTAGCAAGAGATCAGATACAATAACTTAGGATATATCAGAGTCAATTCTTCATACTCTGGAATGCTGTAAATTCCCAGATCATCAGACACACTTAGATATCAATAAAACTACCAACAAATGTTCTAAAATCAAATGTAGATGAAATTTTTCTAGTTTTCATTCGAAGTGTTCTAAATTCTAACACAATTATAAAGGTTGGTGATAGAAAATCAACCAACCAGTACAAGAACAACTTGGATTGATTTTTTTGTACTTATTTTTATTTCTAAGAATTCGGAATTAAATTACAAAAGCATAGAATACTACAATAAATTATGCCTCTCCCCTCTCCCTGAAGCTTGTCCAATTAATGTGGATAGTACGCTTGGAACTTCATAATCATTACCTTTCTTCCCCTCTAACTTTCAAGTGTGAAGACTTGATTACTTAGTACAGCAAGACTTTTGCTAATATTCTGGTTTGCAGTATGTGCCGCATATAAATGGATATTTGTGTAGTAGGGGGTGATATAGACAGCTCTGCTGCCATCTGTGTGCTAATTAACCAACAATGAACGCAGACTCTTGTCATGGGAGAAAGTCATCTTCATTTCTGTAGGATGCAAATTACACTGCTGTTAAGACAAAAAGGGAATTGCCAAACTTGGGCTCCAATAAATGGTGAACATTGTTTTGGTTTCTCATTTGAGTTGGTAGTATGAAGTATAGGTAGCATTATTCTATGAGTCACAGTGGGAAGTAGTAATTTTTTGGCTAGAGAACTAGCTTTGGAGTTAGGAAGAGCTAGGTATAAGTTCTGTCTATAGTACATGCTGATTATATTACTATGGGAGGATTACTTAATTTCAGATCTTTATCATCTGAAAAAAGTTTGTATTCCAGATTCCTATCTGAATGAAGTGTCAGGGCTAGATATTTCCTGCCTGTAACTCCCTCTTATGTCAATCTTTGAAAATGTCAAATAAATATCATATTATAATGTTATTCTAAATATGCACAATTGAATGATATTAACATAAGTACACTGACCACTCACTTATTTATTCACTCAACAAATAGTTGCTGAACACACATTGTTTTCTATGGATTCTCCTTGACATGTTTACAAAAGAGAATAATAATTTCCACTCTCTTAAAGCTTACCATGAAATACAGAAGATGATGTTTTCACAAATAACTGTAATAAAAAAACCAATTGGAAATAATGTGGTATCGGATACAAAATGCTATATTAATTTGGAATAATTTTGTTTTTCAAAACAAAATAATCTAAAATATCTGTTCTTCCCAGGATCCACTTAATATGTTATGATCTCTTCATTTATTTGCTATTTCTTCTTATTTGCTTCTCTATGTATAAGAACAATTCAGTTAAACACTGAATATCCAAGGATTGCTGAATTTCATTTCTGACAAAACAACAACAAAACGACTAGAAACAAAATGAGTGCCTATTAACTAGGGAATGGCTTAACAAGTAAATATATTCATGTAAAGAAATGCTAATACACTATAAGAAACAACACTTAATTGAGAAGCATTTTTAAGTACCTACTATGTGCCAGAGACTTAATAAAAGCTTATTAACTAGCTGTAGGCGAAGAAATTTAAAACACAGTCCCTGTCCTATTCCAATGGGGGATATAATATGCAAATAGCTACATACAAAACAAATAAATACAAGATAAATTAGAGATAATCAACAGCAGGTGTTAGTAATAAGAAGTATCAGGAAAGGCTTTTCATTTTCTTTTTTTTTTTTTTTTTAGAAGGTGGCATTTTATTTGGGATTTGAAGGAAGCTAAGAGGTAAAAACAAAAAGGAAAAAATTCTAGGCATGAGAGTTAGTGTAAAAAATAGCCAGACACTCAATTGAAGAGTGTGTGGGGGTGAATAACATATAAAAAGATTGGAAATATAAGAGGGAGTCAGTTTATGAAAGACTAAATTTCAAAGAGAGGATTTTATATTTGGTTATGAAGGAGATAGGGAACCACTGGAATTAGTTGAATGGGGAGTGACATGATCTGACCAGCTCATAAGAAAGATCATTTAGACAGATGAATAGGAAAGAGGCTGTAGTGGGGTAAAACTTGAGACTGGTTGTTATTCTTCATTGTCAGAGGATCAAAATGACACCATTCTGTCAGATTCAAGTGATTAGATCCATACAAGCCCAGAATGCTCTACCACAGATCGGGCATAAATAATCCATATGAATAATACTTTGTATCTCACTTTTCTTTTGAGCTACTTCAATTCTGCTTTGCTTATGGAACACAGCACCTTCTCTGATGAGGGTAGGCTATGCAGCACAGTCCTGTGCTAGTGTATCTCATGTCATTGATTAGTGATAAGGACATGGTTTGAACACTTCCAGAGTATTCTCAACCGACCATCATCAATCAATACTGAAGCCATTGACCATTTACCTCAGGTTAAAATCAATCCCTTCTTAGCTGAAGTTCCAAATGAAGAAGTTTTGAATGCCATTAAGGTTCTTTTTATGTGACAAAGCACCTGGTGCTGGTTCTATTCCAGCTGAAATATATAAGATGTGTGGTGTGTGTATGTGTGTATATGTGTGTGTGTGTGTGTATCCATTACTCATACAAAAGCTGACTGAAATTTTCCACATTATGTTTTAAGAGGACGTTTCTCCCCAAGACTTAAGGCAGAGACCATTTAAAAGGCTATTTTAATAACATAGATGTGAGATGATAAAGATTTCTACCATGATGATAGTTAACAGAGGACAAAAGAAGTGAGTATATACAAGAAAGGTAAAATTTCTAAGTTTTGGCCCCAAATTGCATAGCTTGATTGAGCATGGCTGGGGGAGTGAGGAAGGAAGGAGGCACTGGTAAGAGAAAGTGAAAAACTGAAGAGGATATCTAGGTTGCAAACCTTGGTGAGTGGGAAGATGGTTGTCATTTAGCAGTCAAAATGAAATTTGAAATGGGAAAAAGATTTTTAGGGAAATATGAGAATAGTTTTGGCCATATTACTTTTAAGACGTCTACTAAATAAACTATATTTAGAACTGGAATGGGAAACTGGAGAAGTAGGTCTGGCAGTTAGGAGAGAGGTTAATATGGGATAAGTGGATCTGAGAATCATCAGCATAAAAATGGTTATTGAATCTATGGAAGCTTATTAAAACACCAGACAAAATAAGAGAGGAAAAAAATGGGTCCTGTGGTTGAAGGAACCCTGAAACACACACACACACACACACACACACACACACACACACACACTCGCTCTCTCTCTCTCTCTCTCTCTCTCTCTCTCTCTCTCTCTTGCTCTGACTTTAGGAATGAGCCATGAGGTAAAGTAATTGAAGCTCCTTGAAGGAGAGATTATCCTTCAACCTTGCCTCTGTGGGGTTGGTTGAGTCCTGAGCTAAAGAATTCCAACTCTATTGAATTGAAGATTTTCTATTCAATTCCAGCTCAAACTCCACCCACTGTCCTCATTAGGAGGGGGAGCAGGGCTTGACTTGTAGACAAAGACTTCAATTATAAAAATGACAATTTTAAATCCTCTCCTTGCAGAGGACCTAACATGCCAGGCCATGCTAAGGAAGCCTCTACCCACTTGAATGATATTCTCTTTCAGTGCTACCCTCTCTTTATCCTCACCTATTTCCCTAATGGGACTTTATATCTCTTTGCTGGGATTTCTCTACTAGAAACTTTACTTCTCTGCCAGGACTCCTCCACTACTTTACTCTCCTGTTGGGACCTTACTTTATATCTCTCTGTCAGGACTTTGCCACTAAGGAATTTAGCCTTTCTATTAATACATAATAGCAAAGGCTGATTTCCCAATATCTATAATAAACCTTTTACCAATATAGGTTTTGGGGTTCATAAATTCCTTTACGAAGGATCTCTGTGCTGCCAGGAGGGTTCCCAAAACTTCCTACCTATGTGCTGAATCCCAAGGAGGTATAGGGGAGCCAAACCTCTCCATTTGGTTCCCTGAACCTCAAACCTGGCATTTAACTCTCTGACCACCAGGATCCCTAATCTCATCATTTGGTTCTCTGATCAGGAACCCCAAAATCTAGATCTCATCATGGTCACTTCTGGTTAATATCTATTTATGTGGACTCTGTGGTAAATGAGAGTGATCTGAAGAAAAGATCCAAAACCAAATCAGAATAATTCAGGAAAAATTAAAAACAAAACAAAACCCAAAAACCTTGGAAATGGTTTATAAACTGGTCAAGGTGATATTAGCAGACTTACAAAATTATGCATAGTGATGAGAATAATGCAAATGAAGGTAAATGAAGGTAACACTAAGAAGAAATGCAATACAATTAAAGACAATCATAGCCCAGAGAACTGATTGAATATATTTGTCTCAGATTGATATTGATATAAACAATACAGGAAAAGAGAACTGTATACTCATTCAAGCAGATCTCTGTCAACACTTTTCCCTCATTAACTTTCTTTGCAATGGGGCAGGAATTCAATGGGAGGATTTTTGTTTTGTAGGCAGTGTTTGTTTATAAACTTCTGTGGCATGGAATAAAAAGAGCATCAATAAAATGTTTTTTTTTTTAAATAATGAATTAAATTATGACTTTTAGATGCTTGAAAAGGGTAAAATTAAATAATCAGATCAAGAACAAATTTATCTTTATTATAAAGGCAACAGTTTTTTTGTGTGTGGATAAGTTTGATTAAGTTTTTAATATTTCTATGATATAACATTTTATATTTTGTTAACAGAAATGAGAAAAAGTCATTAATTTAATATCAAAAGTGGGAGTTCAAAATCAAATTTAGTGCCATCATTCTAAACAATAGGAATTTTTTAGAAGTAAAGATAAATTAACTGAGTATAATCATTTGCTACAATATATAAATATAGTAATGTTTAGCAATCAAATTGTCAGCAAACATGAATGGATGAACATCTTTAACTTCTGCCCTAAGCCTCCTAATAATATCTAAATAATTGAAAAGGAAGTCATATAACAGTTTTCCCATTTCGTCAGCATAATTATTCTCTCAATTAAAACCTCTGAAGAGTTGAAAAGGATAATGTTTTACTCCTATGGGGACACATTCATAAACAATCAGTACTAATATGAGTATTGTTTTTCAAATATCTTCAAGCTACTATTGAAGTTTTTTTTTTTTTTTTTTTTTTTTTTTTTTTTTTTTTTTTTTTTTTTTTTTTAGTCAGGCTAAATATTTGTTTAGTGAATTTATTCAGATTCTATTATCTGCTGGAATGTTGTGCCTCAACAAATTCCATCTTGGTCCAAATTACATAAAATTATTCTGTATATCATTGAGAAAATTTTGAAATTTCCTTAGATGAACAAATTTGTATTTGTTTTCAGTTTTCCCATTCCAAAACAAACTACACTTATGTTAGCATTTGATACTGAGATTACACTTTTGTTTTGGAATTTGTGTTTTTGTTAGTAAATTGGGTGTCTCCAAATAAAAAACAATGTTCTTTTCTTTTCAATAAAATTAAGGTATATATGTATGCATATGTGTGTATGCCTGTAAATATGTATGCATATATGTATTGGGTGTATGTATATATTTGTATGTGTTTATTTTTACCTATAATTACACATTTATCATGGATGATCTTACCCCAGTAAAAAATGCTAAACCATTGTTATTTAACAAACATTAAAAGCTTGCTTTCCAGAAAATTATCTCCTCTCTATTTAACTGTCTCAAATTTCTACCATTAGGACTATTCCTTTGGGTTAAAATATTGACTCCAGCATTTGAATGCTGCTATTAAAATGCAAATGTATTTGCCTATTAGAAGGGAAAAGGCCTTTACCTTTGTTTCCTGACTAATACATTAGGCTGCAATAAACTGTATCAGGTTAACAAGCTGCCCAGTATTACAGAACATGACAAGAAGGAAGATAAGGTCTGATGAAAGAAAAAGAGAAAGAAAAATAAGAAGGATTTTAATTGAAAATATATTAGAATTTGAGTGGTGTCATAGGTCTGTAACCAAGCTACCAGTCAGGTGGAGATTGACATCCCTTTTGAGTTTAGAAGTTGTAACTTCCAATGGGCTATGCTGAGTGTCTAGAAAAGCAAAGCAAGTTCTCCCCAGAATAGCAAACCATCCTGTGTCAAAAATGGAGCATGACTGATCAGTAGTAGCATTAGGCTAAGAGTAGCCCCTTCACTTTCAGCCTGTGTGACAAAAGGAAACCTAGGTTTTAAAAAAAAATTGTTACTTTGAAAAGACTACTGTGTCAATCTCATGTCTATAATTGTCTATAGTGTCTATATTGTCTATAATGATAAGAGTATCTAGGAAAAGGAAGGAATAGAAATGGCAACATTCTGGTCTGGGCCAATGAAAATTGCTTGTGCCAATTAGAATGTTAAAATCCTCAATTATTTTATTTAAACTAATTAATGAAAGATATCTTAAGTCAATGCTCTAAAAAACTCAGGCTTATCAATGAGAAGAGTCCATTTCTGTTATGTATTAATGGAAAATAATCCTAAATTAGATATTATTTTGATTTGGAATAAGAATTTTAGGGATTAATCGAGTAAAAAAACTTATATGGAAGAAAAGATTGATTTAATCAAATGAATATGTAGTTGAATAATATTCTCTAAATAATACTTTTCATGGAACCTTCTTGCTATGCCCTTTTCAATCAATGCAGTTTGAGAAATATATTTGTAGGGGAAAAAAGAGATAATTCACTTGTTATTTGAAAAAGATGACAGTATTATTAATCTTATGATTCCTGAAGTGCCTATTCATCTGTGAAATGGTTAATAGGAATAACTTTTTCTTGGATGTTTCCACTATTGGTTCTAACAAAGTAGAATCATATGGATCACTGAAAAATAATAAAGGAATAAGTGATTGAAAATGGTATTTTAAGTGCCTATTATATGTGAAGCAATGTGCTAACTCTCATGTATATAAAAGTGAGATCGTGCTTGTCATCAAGGAACATACATTCATTCTAAAGAGAGAGACATCATATGTGTAACTGAGAATATTTGGTGAGTGAAGGGAGTGTCTTTAGAGTCACAGGAATGGCAAATTTGACCAGATTATACTCAACTACCACAGTCTTTGTACCTTTCTAGGCACAATAATAGTATTGATTTTATTACTGATTCCAAAGCAAGAGAAAGAAAAATAGCAAAGGGCATATACATGCATAACCATTCCTACACTGGTCTCCACTGCCTAAAGAGCAGTTATATAATATTTCACCCCTTTTCTAAGCTTCTCTGGCACCCTTAATGTTTTTGAGGTCTAATCTCTCTTCCTTTGAGTTAAATCCCTTAATCATTGGTTCAAGCCCTACTGATGGTCTTCTCTCAAAAGGGGTCCTATAAAATTTAGATGCAGCATGGAAAGAGCACTGGACCTCAAGTTCTCCCTGACTTTGGCACCAGATACTTATTAACTGCATAATCTTGAGCAAGTCACTTAATCCCCATTTGAATTTCCTCAACTATAAAGCTCAACTCCTAAACTCAAGAGAAGTGCTGGTCTGTCTGACTTATAGCTCTAGATACTGATTTAAAAATTTTTTAGTCCAGGTATTCACAGGAGCTTACAGTTGAATGGTTGAGAAAGCACATAAAGTACTATGTACAAATAAACTACATACAGGTTAAATTAGAAAGGATTTACAAAAAGATTGAGAAGAATCAAGAAATGTTTCATGTGGAATGTGGGATTTATCTGGATAATGAAGGAAGCGAGGGAAGATAGGATATGGAGATGGAAAGGGAGAGCATTCTAGGCATGAGGAACAGCTATTGAAAATGCTGGGCTCCCACAACTGGAGTATTTTGTTTGAGAAATAGTAAGCCAGGATCACTAGATCAAAGTGTGTATAGAATGTCTGACTAAAAAATTTGAAAAGTGGGGGACAAAGAGAGTAAGCTAAGAAGGACTTTGAAAAGCAGACAATTTTTGAATTTTATCCTAGAGGTGATAGCCCCCAAAATATACTAGTTTGTTGGTAGGGTGGGGGGCATGTGTGACACAGATTAGGAAAATCATTAGTTGACTAAATACAAGATGGACTACGTTGAAACTTGTGGCAAGCAGACCAACTTATTGTCTTTAGATCTGAGCATCATGATTGAAATTATACATTGATGAACTTGAGATTGCACAGGATAAGTGAGGCCTGTGGTCTAGATCCTAGAAGAGTCAGTAAAAAGAACTGTGAATATTTAGCCTGGAGAAAAGATAACTCAAGACAGCTGAAAAAGTTGTCACATGGGGGAGAAATGAGACTTAATATATTGGGCTCCAAGGAATAGATAATTGGGAAATGATGATTGTGTAGAAATTGTAGAGACAAAATTCAGATTGAATTTAGAAAAAACTTCCTACCAATTAGAGTTGTCCAAAGTGCAATCAAGAGATGTTGGGTTATTCCTTCTTGGAAGTCTTCCATTAGAGGTTAGAAAAGCAGTTGTCACCTATCTTCTAGTGTTAGTCCCTTTTCTCTAAGAATTACATTAGAAGACTGATGAGGTTCCTTACAAAGCTCAAATTCTGTGATTATGTGAGAAAAGAGACAAAAGTCATAAATGAGGATGGTATTGAACTATTAGAATAAAAAAAACCCTTGATTTAAATTATCAGGGAGGGAAAAGGGCAGATTTAGTAGGAATGGAAAAGTAGAAAAACTTGAAAATAAGGTGTCTGTAGTTAGAGAATTTGACAATTAGATATTTTAGCAATAACAAAATTTTGAAAGTGTGACAATACCTATACTACAAAGTGTGACTATATGCATGGGCTGCTGAAAATCTGTGAAAATGAAACTCATTGAATTTGAAGAGGGTAAAGGACTTAAGAGATCAAAGTTTTAGAAAGGGGGCACCAATGTACAGATTTGAATTATGAGAATAATAATGGAACAAGATAGAATTGTGAACTATAATTAGAAGCTATTGATTGAAGTAAGAAAATGTCATTTAATCAATCCTCAAGCATATATTGTCTCACATGATTAGGTGCTTTACTAGATGCTAGGAATTCAAATATAAAAATGAAACAGTCCCTTACTTCAAAGAGCTTACATTCTAATGAACATTGTTCATTCATTTCAGTTGTGCTCATTTCCTCATGATCCTATTTTGGGGATTTCTAGGTAAAGATACTGGAATGATTTGCCATTTCTTTTTCTAGTTCATTTTACATACGAGAAAACTGAAACAAACAGGATTAAGTGGCTTGCCCAGGGTCATACAATTAGCAAGTTCTGAGGCTATATTTGATCTCTGGTCTTCCTAACTCCAAGTCTGGCACTCTATCCATCTATCTGCCTCTATTCTAATGAATATAAGAAAATAATGAATACATGTTCTGAAGCTAATAAAAAAATACAGCAACTAGGATGAAGAAATGTGGTAAAAAGGGAATGTGACAGACTTCAAAAGAAAAGTAGTTACTTAATTCTTATGGACTCCTTATCTTAGAATGGGGTATAAGGAGGTAGCAATCATATTCCCTTACCCCATGGGCTTTGTTACCTTATGGATTTAGGAACAAAGAAGAAATTATATTTGAAAGGATTTCAGAGGAAGTTAAGTAATAACCTTGTGAGGCAAACAGTGATCATGATTGCCAACTTTGTTCAAAATATCCTTGGACATTCCATTTTGCAGTTTTCTTTTAGAGTTAGTTTGTTTAAGGAAATTTCAAAAAGGAAACTAACCTAATAGTGTTATAGTCAAACTTCATTCTTGACTCCAAATGTTAGTTAATTTAAATCAACTTATTTAAATCAACAGATTTAACTTTGAATATCAGATTTCAGGGCCTAGAGACATTGACAATTTGGTAACTTAAGACAACATAGAAAACCAAAAAAAAAAAAAAATTGCCACCATCACACACACACACACACACACACACACACACACACACACCAGTGAATTTCATATCTATTGTTTCTCCCTTTGCAAGCTCTATTTCATCTCTGAGCTTAGATCACTCTTTAATCCTGTCACTCTGCTTACATTCATAGTGGGTAGATTTCAGGCATCTTTAGTTAGGAGTGATGAATGGTCATTTATATGTATAAAATTGATGATTGTCTCTGACTACTCATACTTACTCAAGTTGTGTGGTAAATGCGTTTGAATGATACACTCAAACAAAGTAAAAAGGGAATATATCTTTGTGATCCATCATCTCATCATGGGAAAATATATAAGAATTAGATCCCTGAAGGCTTTCCCAAGTGACTTTTTTTTCTTTAGCTTTTAGGTCATTTTTTAACCAAATCCTCTATCAGGATACCTCACCTCTTCTGTCACTGATAAACTGTTGTTTAAAAATCTATCCTGACTTCATAATTGTTGACAATATATGAGCTTTAAACACAATCCATACATTACTTAATATCTTAAGAATAATAGTAATGGCACAGTAGATAGAACACTGATCCTGGAATCAGAAGGACCTGAGTTCAAATATAATTTCAGGTACTTACTAGCTATGTGACCCTGGGCAAATCACTTAACCCCAATTGCCTCCCAACTCTCTACCAAATAATAATAATAATAAAAACAAATAATATAAATGTCTGTAGGCCACTGAATATACTTTCAAATTTCTATCAGTGAATGTACTGTTATGATAATCTTCCCATTGTACTATTATGGTGATCTTCCCAAGTATTGCACAATTAAACATTAAAATGTATGTTGAATAAACAATTTTGCCCCAGAAGATTGTGTAATTGAATTATTTCCTTATGTTTAAAATACTCCTTACAAGTATGTAGTCCTATGCATGGTCTTAATTTTATGGAATATTGTCCTTCAGATTGGAGAGAAACATTTAAGGGGATTGCAAACCTGCAACTATTAAATTAAAGTCATGTAATCCCTGGATCAATTTCTAACATTTATTTTTTACTGATCATAGAAGAAAATTTTTGTATATACACAGTGTGTATATCAGTGAAGTTTCAAGTAAAAATGAATCAGAATTTACTAATACATACATATATAATAGAAAAAATTATTTGATAAAAAAGTTAAACTCTAGGATATTTCTCTTTGTTACCTTATGGAATATTAATAGTATGTAGAAATTCTATACACTATTTATTTTACTAAATCTTTCTGTTGAATAGAAATGCAATAGTAATAATGGTCAATCAACATTTATTAAATACCTTCTTTTATATCAAGTAATATCAAGTAATTTGGGGATAGAAAGAAGTTTAAAAAAATTCCTCCTCTGAGAGAACTCACAGTTTACTGTGGGATAGACAATATGCAAACAACTATATATAAACAAGATATACAAGATAAATTAGCAATGATCAACAGACGTAATTCATTAGAATTAAAAGAGATTTGAAAAAGCTTTTTCTAGAATTGAGAATTGAAGGAAGCCAGGAGGAAAAGATAAGGAAAGAAAACATTCTTTGCTTGGGAATCACCAAATGGAAACACCTAGAGTTGGGAGATGGTGTTTTATTTGAGAAATAGCAAGGAGATCAGTGTACTGGTTTGCAGAGTGTGTAATTAGATGTAAGGTTTAAGACTGGAAAGGAGGGTATGTGTGTGTGTGTGTGTGTGTGTGTGTGTGTGTGTGTGTGTGTGTGTGTTTGTGTGTGTAGCAATTTAAGATGAGTTTGGAATAGCAGGTAAAGGACTTTATGTTTCATCCTGAAGATGAGGAAGAAGATGAGGAATTTGTTGAAGTGGGAGGGGAAGAAAGGGAGTCAGTGTGAAATAGTTTGACCCGAGTCTTAGGAAGATTGCTTTGACAGCTGATGTGAGGATAGACTGGAGCTGGAGAAGGAATGTGCACACAAACCAACCAGTGTACTGTTACCAAAGTCCAGACATGAGATGATAAGGGTCTGCATCCAGACAATGACAGTGGCAGAGAAGAGCAGAGGACATATTTTAGAAGTGATATAAGGGCATATGGACTGGTCTTAGCAACAGATTTGATATGCACTTTTAGAAAAAGTCAGTAGTTGAAGATAATACCTTCACAAAATTACATGATGAGCTTTCAGCTAGGACCTGAGATTCAACGCTTTTGTAGAGTCCTGAAACTTTCTTTCCTCCGTGTTTTCAGTTTGTCCTTGATGATTCTCTCAGCTACTGATGTAGATAGTGTCATCAGTCATTGATACTCTGGAGATACTATTACTGATGTTGGTGGGAGTCCAGGATCTTTGAATCTTTTGAATTTACAAGGCCATCATCTATGGGATAGAGAGGGGAAGGGAGAAATATGATCTTCTTTTCCTCAAGGGGACACTCCCCTAAGGACATTACAGAATTTGACCACCTCTAGACTCATTGATTCTAGATGGCATTGTTATGAATTGGCCAACTGTGTTTTAAAAAGACCTAGAAAGATATCAATATCTTTTAGCCAGTTAGGAGATATTTCCTTCATGACAAAATCTGCCTGCTATCATTAAGGCACTTGATTCTCCTGAAATTGATTAAGAACTTATCCATACCTAATTTACACTTTGATTTTATTGATTTAGTGGCACTTGCCCCTTGCTCCATTGGTATTCAGGCAATTATCAAGAGGAAATACAATAATACCTTGATAGAATAACCCATTGGGAAGATTTACACAAGGAGATATATGAGTTACACAGAAAAAGTTAAAGTTTGGGCCCATATGAATGAGACCACAAATCCATTAGAGTATGTGGTTTATGGAAATAAGAGGACAGAATTAGAAATTGGAAGAAATTTCTAAGAACAAACCTAAGATATATGATTATCTTAAGTATATCTATGAATTGGGTTTTAAACAGAAACTAATAGGGCCCAAGCAGCACTCATAAATATTTTTTTTTATTTTCACAGCCTCAAAGAAGCATAAATAATTGTATTTTTAAAATGAAACAGTGTGTAATCCTGTTTTTCAAATGAAGTAAAAACAGAATTTGAAGCAGGAGGGTATAGGGGAAAACACTAAAAGTACATTGAATATGAAAATAAATAAGTTTTAA
The DNA here is from genome assembly GCF_902635505.1 of Sarcophilus harrisii. Lineage (NCBI taxonomy): Eukaryota > Metazoa > Chordata > Mammalia > Dasyuromorphia > Dasyuridae > Sarcophilus > Sarcophilus harrisii. The sequence goes on along the minus strand of NC_045429.1, from coordinate 174,015,465 downwards.
AGCTACTTATTTTGAACATATTTGTTCTCTCTTAAAGGAAACAAAATCTAAACTAAACACTTTGGAATCTCTTTAAAGATTAAATCTCATTGAATCAGCTAATTTAAAAAAATCTAAAGCCTTTAATGCTGACTGCCATTTGGGGATATTAAAATAATGATGTTGTCTTTTTTCCAAGATGGTCCTGCTTCAATATAGTTCAAGACAGTGTGATATGCTGTCCAAGTCCTATCACTATTTTGAGGCTCAGGATCCATATCTCTAAAATGAGGTGGATTTAAAACTTCCATTTGAAATATGCAATCAATACTATAAAATGAAGAAATTACTAGAAATTAATTAAGTCACTCTCTTTAAAGGAAAACAAAAAAAAAAGCTATCTCATTTTATCCTTATTTTCTGCCTTTTTCCTCTTCCTTTTTTTCCAAGCCATAGAACCACACTCTTTCTACCTTTTGGATTGTAGGTAAATGAAATTGCAAACAATGGGAATTTGGTACTTTTTGACTGGTATTTTCTCCCAGAGGATCACTCAAATAAAATGTATACAGTTAGGATTGAAGCTTCAAATAAACACCTTATTTTATGTCTCTAAGTTGAAAAAGAGAAGACATTTACAAATTATAAGCTCCTTGAGGACCAGGGCCATCTTTTGTCTCTTTTGTATCCCCAGCAGATCCTGGCAGATAGTAGTCATTTAATAAATGTTAAAATATTGATATTAAAAATTCAATTAAGCTTCAAGTCAATGATAAAAATGTAAACAAGAACATGATTTTTTTAAAATTCTGTTTGATAAGAACTCTGTGAGATTACCATTTTGACAATTCTCAATGAGATCTGTTTCTGAAGTTCATCATAATAGATGTTATTTTAATGCATTTCCATTTTTAAAATTTGTTTATTGAACTAAATACAAAATAAGAAAAAAAACACTATAAAAAGGAAAGAGAAAAAAAACAACAACAACCAAGCAAAGCATTGTTATATTCCCAGCATAACATCTGGGAGGATTCAAAATATATTACAATAAATTTCCATTTCAAGAAAGCATATATGATAATAGAAGAAATTAAATGCTTCAAATTTTAATCAAAGTCATCTCAAATCTATATTTAAATACACTGTCACAAATTGAGTCAGATCTTAATATTACAAAAGACCACATGAAATTTAGTGCAAAACAACAAATATTTATATAGTACTTAGTCTGTACAGGCAATTGTAGATGACAAGCTTATTTATAATCTAGAATCTAATGCTTGGCATTTAATAAATGCTTCCTGACTTTCCTATTGACTTAACTGAATAGAAAGAACTTAGGATAAAAGAAGGGAGAATTGTTATGAAAGGAATACATTACATAGATTCAGCTTAATTTGTTTCCTCACATCAACACTCTTACACAAAATATGCAATTTTCAAATTTCTTTTTTTTTCCTTTTATTTATTTTATGGTTTTGTACACTCGATATATTGTGACATAAACTAGAATAAAATATTTTGTTTACAATACTATTTATTCTGAAAGGTTTAATATTAATAAATTATCACTTCTTGACTTCCAAATTTCAGAGTTGAAAGGCTTTTCAAAGGACAAGTTGTCCAAGCCCCAACAAATTACTGTTCATCCTGTGTGCCACATGAAGGATGGCAGTACTAGCTTCTGTTGAATAGTACCAATTGTGAGGAAATCTACCTCAATCTTCTATACTGCACCTTTTAGCCATTTTCCTATTTCTGCTCTCTGGTGCAGAATAGATTAAATTTAATTCTTATGTTATTTCATGAAGAACCCCGGTGTTACTCATCAAATGTGCTTCAAAAGGTAGTAAATTATTATTTTCCTTATCTTATTTCTCTCTTAGGGTGGTCTAAAATAGGTTTTTGAGGATACATTATCCTACTATTAACTTATATTCAGTGGACTAAATTCTTAGAAATTGTTTAATGGGAACTTCTATTTAGCCATGCCTACTATTTGTGAAAATGGTATTTTGAACCTAAGGATAGGTCATTATTATATTTTCTTCTACTAAGTGTTATTTTATTTGGTTCATTTTTGCAGCCTATTGAGATCTTTTTGAATGCCAACTTTGTCATCCAATTTTCCATGTAAATATTTTTAATAAAATGCCAATGATACCATTTTAGTCATCGATAAAAAGGAAGAAGAGCAAGGTCAAAGACAGTTCTCTTAGTTACTCCACTTGAGGCCTTTGGATTTGGAATTGGCTTATTGTCAGAATACGAGTCATTCCCCAATTGATAAAAAATCAAATAATTTGAACAGATAATTTTTGCATGAGGAAATTAAAGCCAACTATAGTAATATGAAAAAATACTCTAAATTACTACTGAGTAGAGAAATGTAAATTAAAACAACTCTGAGATACTACTTCACAGCTCTCAGATTGATTAAGATGACAGAAGAGGATAATGTTAAATGTTGGAGAGGAGATAGGACAACTGGGACATTGATGCATTGTTTGTGGAGTTGTGAAATAATTCAAACATTGAGCAATCTGGAACTATGTCCAAAGGACTATAAAACTATGCATATCCTTTGACCCAGCAGTGCCATTATTGGGTCTGTATTACAAGGAAATCGTAAAGGTGGGCAGAGGACCCAGACATGCAAAAATGTAGCTGTTCTTTTTGTGGTAGTGAAGAATTGGAAAATGAATAGATGTCCATCAGTTGGGGAATAGCTGAATAAATTGTTGAATATGAAGGTAATGGAATGTTATTGTTCTATAAAAATTATAAACAAGTTGATTTTAGAAAGGGCTGAAAAGATTTCCATGAACTGATGCTAATCAAAACAAGCAAAACCAGGAATATATTATACATAATAACAGCAAGAATGTGTGATAATCACCTATGAAAGACTATGTTCTTTTCAGTGGTTCAGTGATTGAAAACAAGGTCAAATGATTTTGTACAGAAAATGTCATCTGCATCCAGAAAAATAACTAAGGAGATTGAATATAAATCAACACATGCTATGTTCACTTCTTTTTTCTGCTTTTTTTAAATGTCTCCCATGGTTTTTCCCTTTTGCTCTGATTTTTCTCTCCCAACATGATTCATAAAGCAATGTATATTAAGAATAAATGAATTTACTTGAAAAAATAGCTTATTGTTTATAAGGGTTTGTCATTAAAAACTCTTCTAGGAAATTACTCAATTATATTAGTTCAATTATTTTAGTTCAATTATATTAGTTTAATTGATAAATTTTTCTTTCATTCTTCTCTGGATCTATTATCTCATTTGTTTGGGTCCATGTGAGTATAGATTTAGAAGTTACCAGGAACTCCCTCATTTTATAAAAGATGAGATACTCATGTCCATATTGGTTCAGTGAGCTCCCCAAGGTCACAGTGACAGAAGAGGCATTTAAATCCAAATTCCCTGGGTCCAAATCCAATGCTCAATCCATTCATTCTATTGTAGCACCTGTAAACTATTTGATTTGACTCTTGATCAGAATTTTCCACAAATTCTCCATAAAGTATCAAGGTATCTAGGTGAAGGACTTCTCCTATTTCTTTTATAAATTTGAAAGTACTCAGGCTATTCCTCATCCTTCTTGCTATATGACAAACCAGCTTCCCCTCCTTCTCCTCCTCCTCCTTCTCCTACTCCTCTTCTTTCTCCTCTTCATCCTCTTCCTTTTTCTCCTCCTCCTCCTCCTCCTCCTTTTTTTTCCCTTTACTTTAGATGTCCTCATTAATAATTATCACATAATTTTTCTCTTGTCTACAAACCATCATTGGCAGTATGATCCTGCATACTTTAACTATGAGAGCAGCTAGGTGGTGCAGTAGATGGAATGTCAGGTCTAGATTTAGGAAGATTTTATTTTTCTGAGTTCTAATCTGTCCTCAGACACTTAATAGACACTTAACTCTGAAAAATTCACTTAACTATCTTTGCCTCAATTCTTCATATGTAATATCTGAAAAAAGAAATGACAAACCATTTCAGTTTTTTTCTATGAAAATCCCAATTTGAATCACAAAGTCAGACTTAGCTGAAATGACCGAATAATAATAACAAAACTTATTGTTCATTCAACCATCATGGTGCCTCCTTCTAAATTTATTCCATAATTATTCAAGTTTCAAGTAAAATTTGAAAAAAGAAATTGTGAGAATATGATATTATAGACTTTTATATTGTGGGAAAGAGTTACATTACTGTGTTTGACCAACATTTGTAAATGTATTAAATGTAAATGTGTAACTAAATTTTATCAGGCAAATTCTATTAACATAGTATAGAAAGAAAAAAAAAAAGGCATGGATGGTAAGCTATATGGAAGTCCACTCTATATTATAGTAGCCAAATCATAGTTTCTTTAGGTTGTCAAAATGGAGAGCAGCAGAGAAAATTGAAATTTCATGGTTTGGCCTCATATTAAAGCTGCAAAGCAATAGGTTTTTGTGACATGACCGCACAATACATACCCTATGTATTAGCTACTTTCAAACAGTGAATACTTTCTGAGATGGGAATGAGGTATTTATGTAGTAAACGGCTAAATAATATTACAAATGTATAACTTTGCTTTTGGGTCTTTCACAAAACCACAGACATAGGGCAAACCTGTGTCCTTAAAGAGATCAATACTGTTTTGTGATGAGTTCCTTGGACTTTAGTGTAAAGATAAGTCTCATTCTTTGCTGGGTTTTTATCTTATTTGAATATCATCCTTACTTCTCTTCTTTTGGTGAATCTATTTTGCCTTTTTCAAAATAATCATTCCTGGTTAAGTAGAGATGCTCATTCTTACCCTTTAGTTCTATTTTGGAGGAAAAGAAAATCAAATATAGTCTATACAATCTCTGAGCTTATAGGACATTTATATACTGCGGATGTTTATAGCTAATTGGGATTGGTTGAAAATCGAGGCCTGCATTATAGAAGAAAAGATTTGACATGGAAATTGTGTATAATGATGAGAAAGATTTATTGTAGATTACAGCTATAAACAAATGTCAGTGAATACATATTATCATTTCATTTTATTGAATGATATCTAACAAATGCAGCAAAATTTCTATCTAAGACTTGAAAAAGACAAAGGAGCAATAATGATTCAGGGATCATTTATTTCAAGGATCATAGAAATGATACTCAAAAATACTTCAGAGACCATTAAGTTCAACCCTTTTGCTTTGCAGTTGAGGAAACTGAGTCCTGGGATGTTAAATGATATATGCAAACATCAGAGGTAGATTTGATTCCAAATCTTCTATTTCCATTGGAGAAAAGTATTCATCCCATTAGGCCCTAATTCAGCTTTTATTGGCTCAGATGGGAAGGAAGGTAGGTTGGTCTTCAGTGTAAAGGAGAGAAAAATGCCTGAAAGTGTTATTGTGTCTTCAGAACAAAAGTTGAATGTGATTTTTCATTGTTAGAAGGAGTCAGTATGAGGCAAGATGAGCAACATAGAATCATGAAAGCAATTTTTTCTTTTATTTTGCCTGCCAGGGAATCATGAGAGAAGTGGGGCACTTATTTTGATAAATAGCAAGTGATCATGCTTTTAGATTGCTGGTAGGTACTAACATCCTATTATCACATATGAGACTTCAGAGACCCTGAAGTTCTAGAAATTGTTTGTTAATGAGGGACTCAAATGCCCTAAGTATCAGAATGTATTACAGGAAATCCTCAGCAATCTAAAAATGTTGAATTGTCATTCTTAATGTTCAATTGTTGGGATCTAATTCTTTTGTATTTAATTTATTACAAGGCTTAAGAGTCGGATAAGACAGTAAACCACACTTTTCTAGCTGCTTACAAAATCTAAGTGAGTAACATCAAAGATCTAGGCTCAGAGGAAAAGGAATCTGAGGCCCAAAGAAAGGGCAATTTTGTCACAGCTAGACAGGTAGAATCAATCAAGGAGTGGAGTTGAACCCATATCTTGTATAAAATAACTAGTTTTCTTCTCTCTGTAATGATCCGACTAAGAAGCTGCAAGTCATTCCTTTTTTTTTTTTTTTTCGAAATAATCAAACTACAATCCCTTCCTCCACAGTTTCAATTCAAACAAGACAATGTGCTAAATGTTATAAAGTTAGCAAACATGGTACTTGACCTCATGGAGTTCACATTCTAATAAGACAATATAAAAACAATTTTTTTTTTTTACATATAAGAAGCATACCATGTAAATGGTAAATAATTTTTAAAAAGAATAATTAAAAAAACTAAATAATTAAAAGGAATGTTTAATTTGTCTTTTATTTGGAAAGAATGAAAAAGCATTTGTTACTCAAAAACTATCCATGACAAGCACTGTGCTAAGTTAGCTGGGAATATAAATACAAAAAGAAACAATTGCTATAGGCAGTTAGGTGGCTGATTGAATAGAACATTTTTAAATATAAATCTTTTTATTTCCAAAACATATGAATAAATATTTTTTAACATTCACCTTTGCAAAACTGTGTGTTCCAATTTTTTTCTCCCTCTCTTTCCTATACCTCCTCCCCTACAAGTAATCTAATATATATTACACATGTGCAATTCTTCTATACATATTTCCACTATTACCATGCTACACAAGAAAAAATCATCTAAAAAAGGGGGAAAATGAGTAAGAAAACAAAATTCAAGCAAATAACAAAAAATACCATGCATTTTTTTTCTGAGATGGTCTCCTGGGTCCTATCTCTGGGTACAGATCACAAGATCTTTGGAACTGCCCTAAATCACCTCATTGATGAAAAGAGCCAGGTCCATCACACTTGATCATTACATAATCTTGTTGCTGTGTACAATGCTCTCCTGGTTCTATAACTTCACTTTGCATCAGTTCATGTAAGTCTCTCAAGGCCTCTTTTAAATCATTCTGCTTATCATTTCTTATAGAACAATAATATTAAATAGAACATTTGACATAGAGTATGGGAAGCCCTGGGTCCAAATGCAGATTCATATTCTTATTACCACATTGTTATGCCTCAGTTCTCTTTAACTGTTCTGACTTGGTTTCCCTGAAATAGTTTCCTTTGTCTCAGTTTCCTTAACTGTCCTATCAATCCCCTTAGTCATAAAAACCTACTCTGGTCCATTAAGATTGGGAACCGTTTACTCTAAGGTTATAAATTGCTAGCAAGATAAACAAGAGAGCAGAACTCCTGACCCTCCCCTGTCCTCAAGAATTTACAATATCCCTCTAAAATATTCCAAGATACCTCACTGACATCTTTATCTCTGGTTATTCAGACATCCTGTCTCTGGGCTTTTAGGAGTTATGGTCTCCTCCCATACAGACAGAAGCCTTCCCACCTTTTTGGGTCTTTGTTTTTAAGGTTATTTAAAGAATGGGGCATCTCTTATTCATTGCTGGATTCTTTGAGATGACAGCCCTGGGACCAACATGGATTCCTTGGTCCCAGTATATCTTTATCTTACTGGATAATTTGAGACGAGAGTCCTGTCCAGTCAATTATACTCTCCAATTAATAAAATATTGGAAACTCTCTAATCTCTCTCCTGCCTCAATTTCTCCAGCATTACAACATGACCCTCGGTATACCACTTAATCTGTTTGCTTCAGTTTCCTCAATGCTAAAATGAAACTTAAAATAGCACGTAACTCCTAAGGTTGTTATAAGAATCAACTAAGAAAATATTTTACATTGTCTAGCACTATGTCCCTCAAATAGTAGGGTAAAAGCTGTATTAATATTTATTCTATGTCATCAATAAATTTATAAACCAATAGTGAAGATTATACATGTAAGATAGGAGTAGCTAGGAAAGAAGTTATTTTCTCTCATGAGAAGTAATAGGTAGGTGAGTAGAAAAATAAGATTGTTGATTTCATGAAAATTTTCAGAACAGGAGGGAAAAATCTAAGAGACCCAGTATAGGCCCCTGATAGTTAGGTTTAAACAATAACTGTTTAATTGAATATGTAGACAGGCTAAAATGGAGACACCATGGCAACTTCCTTTGGACAGTTACATAATCATACACTTTTCAACTGATTGAATGCAAATTCCCCCTGTTTTTAATGACTGTAGTTAGAGGCCTTAGGTTTTAATGACAATTTTTGAAGGAAAAAAAAAGAACTTACAAAGCAATTTCAGAAAATATGATCCTTTTTAACGCCTGTGGCGTGTAACAGGAGAACAGGTGAAAGCTTAGTATTAATATGGTCATGTTAATAGAGGAAATAAACTTTAATTGGATTTTCTCTAATAAGGTTTTATACTTGTGCAATATCTAGTTTCTAAAATTAATGTTGGAGGCACACTGAATAGATGGTTTGGACCAGAGCTAGTCCTTAGGCAAAATTGGGAAATAATTGAAAAGTGTTTTGGGCATTCACCTATGTCCTTTATTACAGCATCCTTGTCATTCTTTTATAATCTCAGCCTTCTTTCCCCATCTCTGTCCAATGCCTCCATATTGCCTCCTGGCTACTCAGTCTCTTTCAATAGTAGTTCTGAAGTTAAGCTTGCCTTTTTTAGGTTTGAATTCAAGTTCTAAACCATCCTTGAACTCACATACCAACTCCTACTTCCCTGGGGAAAAAAAAACAAAAAACAAAAAACAACTGATTTTGCTTATAACTATTTCTTATAGTCTATTAAAGTAATTCACTTGCTAATAAATTAATTGATTCCAAAGTGTTAATGACTAAATGTATGAGCTTAACAAAAGGAGAGAAGTAGTAAGGATGTACTTGAGCCTGCAGAAAACCATTGGGGAAATTGTTTTTGTCAAGGGTCCTTTAGCATTCTCCTCAAGTTACACATTCTGTTTATGAAAAAAAGGTTGTCTTTGCCCTAGAGATATTTTACAACATCTAACAGTAGATATTAAGTATCTGCTATGAATTAGGCATTGTATTAAGCACTATGGATACAAATATAGCAATTAAGATAATCCCTGTCATCAAGAAGTTTACATTTTAGGGAACACAAACTAGAAAGGAATTGCTGGGAAGAGAGCTAGGCAGATAGAGGGGAAGAGAGCTTATTGAAGTATACATGGGATCTCTTCTAAAATAGTGGTTCACACAGTCTATCACCATTTGGGAGAGCAGGACCTCTCAGGAGAACAAGATAAAAATTCTTTCTCTTGCAGATTATTAGTAAGGAGGGAAGAGGAGGAAAAGGAAGAGGAAGAAGAAAATTGTAAACAGTTAAGAACATATTTGTTTCAGACTTTAAGGAAATGTTTTGTAATTATAATTATGGGATGTGTTTTATGTTACATCTTGTTTTGAAGATGGTTTGCCATTATGTTTATAGGTACATACAGCCCAACAAGAGTGAAATATATGCTTCTGTTCATATTGATGGTGTTTTTTCCTGGTTTGTTCTAATTATTATTGAAAGGAATGAAACTTCAGTTATTTATCTACTACTATACCCTCACCTATGATGCCAGATAGCCTCTTCCCCTCTGACTTTTTTTTCTTTCTCAAAGGAGTATTCACACTTTTGCCCCTGATTCATCTTCTCCTGGTTTCATGCCTTTCTCCTTTTAGATCATTTTTCAATCATCTTGCCTCTCTTAAAAGGTGATTTTAAAGGTGCCAGTTTAAATGCCAGGAAATAGACTTTATAACCTATAAAACAGGATTAGTACTGTGACTCACAGTTAAATTGTCCAATTTAGCTTGCAGCCTCACAAGTATTGGATTGGATCTCTCCCCATATGTGCAAAGCTGTTTAAGGGTAGTTAATGTCCATCTAAGTTCAAATGAAAAGAGTAACACCTTTTTCAACCATACACAAGAATATGGATTTGACTTTTACCTACCGGGAGTTATCTCATTTGACTTGAATTGGCTGGCTCAGGCCAAATTCAGTTAAACTGGTTATAAAACTATCAAAATTTAGACCTAAAATAATGGTTTCTCTCTCTCTCTCTCTCTCTCTCTCTCTCTCTCTCTCTCTCTCCCCTCTCTCCTCTCTCTCCTCTCTCTCCTCTCTCTCCTCTCTCTTTTCTTTCTCTCCTCTCTGTGCCGTCTCTCTCTTCATCTCTGTGTCTCCCTCTCTCAGTCTTTTCCTTTTTCTCTCTGCCTTCCTTTCCTTACCTCCTACTTTTCTCTACTATCTTAACCTTCCTCCCTCCAACACTCTTTTTTATCTCTCCTTTCCACCTTCTCTCCTTCCTTGTCTCTGTTCCTCCTTCCCTCCCTCTGTTCCTTCCTTTTTTCTCCTTCATTCCTTTTGTTCTATAGCCTATTTTGGTATTTTTATGGTTAGGCTTCCTGTATCTCCAAGTTCAGTGATCTTCCTACTGTATCCCTCCATTTCTTGCTCCCTTTCCTATTTTTAAATTACATTTCCTTAAATGCAGTTTATTCTGTTGAAGCTAATAACTATTTGGGGGTAAATTTACTTTTCACTTCAAAATATTTCAGTAAGTAACACTACTCATTTTATATATCTTAAAAAGGTGTAGGATATATAGATTTAGAACTAGAAGGGAAATCATATATTCCAATCCCCTAATTGACAGCTGACAAAATAGAGAGCCAGAGAATTTCAGATTATAGAGGTAGTAAATGGCTGGTCCAGGTCATCTAACTTCAAATTAGACCCTTTTTTTTGTCCTAAAACCTCAGTTTGGCAAAGCCAAGATGAATTGGAAGACAATGTTAGAAGGAAGTTTTTGCATAAAAAGAAGTAAAGACTCTTTTCACAATAGTTTGTCAAAACTTAACAGTTTATTTTATCTACTAAAAGTCATGTAAATAGTGTCTGGAAGCTGTAAAACACATCTAAAATAAAATTTAATCTCTCTCTAGTCTGACTGTTCTCGACCAGTGAAGTTTCTTTTGATTCTGTAGAAAGTATAGAAATTATTTGTTAATGAAACACTTGGGGGGAAAAAATGTCCTTAAATTCTTGAAGCCTTAACTGAGTCTTTAAATGTGGAGTTTCTGTTTGGTTTTTTTACCTGTATTGATGTCAGGGGCCCTAGTACCTAATAATAATTTCTGAAAAATTATACCTGGCACTATGATTTTTCAAATACCTGCTGACTGAATCAGCTTAATCTTCAACTACTTCATTCATCAGTTAGATTCATAATTATTTTAGGGTGATGAGCATGTTAGCTTTCCCCTTTTTGTGAGATTTGAACCCCCCATACATGTCATTTAATCTTTTGTAGTGTTTTGTAAATCCTTTATAAAAGATAATATCCCTTAGAATTCTTGGATGTTCTTATATGGAACTCTGCTTGCTAGATTTTACAGCTTTCATTTGTTGTATATTTGAACTGCACTTCAGATTTATGCATTTATATTATTTGAAGTACTTTAGGGTTGCAGAGTAATTTAGATAGATTGCTACATATAGATATAGGTATGTAAAACATTTGTTACAAACCTATGAGTGTTAGTATTATCCCCATTTTTACAAGTGAAGAAATTGAGAGTGAGTGGACAAGTAACCATGATCACACAGCTAATGTCTGAAACAGAGTTCAAAACCAGAAATTCCTGATCCTAAATTTCATAATCTATCAGTTTTATGATCTAATTTCTTCATGTGATACTTACACTCTGTAGATAAATTAAAATGGCATGGGGACGAAGGAGGCAGGAAGAAAGGAAGGGGACGGGAGAGAGACAGGGAGGAAGAAAGGAAGGGAGAGGAAAAAAGAGAAAAGGAGAGAAGGAAGCCAAAAAGGAAAGCCAAAGATAAACTGACCTTATTTTACATTAAGGCAAAGGCACACAGAGCAGGTAGTAACTACCAGAGCTGAAGGTGAAACTTAGCACATCTGAAAGAAAATCTATTACTTTTTCCAAAAAATGTAGAGAGGAAAACTCAGGTAGGAGTAAAGTAAAATTTATAGATTGATCAAATATTTTTGGGACTTTGAAGTTTTTTTTTTTAAACTCATAAACCTAGTTTTTTTGTTTTATAAGGTAAAGCACTCAGTATAGTCTAATATACTAGCCCCAAAGTTCTAGTAAAGGAATTCCTTGTTCATTCTGAAACAATATTAATATTTTCAAGTCACTAAGTGGTAATAGCAAATTATTTCCTTTAAGATCTAAGTATTTTTCTGTTGACTAAAATTATTATTCAGGGCAACTCAGATAAAAATTTATGTTTTCCATATAGTTATTATTTCTGGAATATTGTATTGTGTTTCTTTTAGTGGAAGAAATGTTTTTTATTCAAAATGAGATAGTGGAGTAGATAATATCTATGGTGAAGATTACCAAATTGTTTTGGGATAGGAATAAAATAGGAATATTTATTGTTTAAATGGACTTCTGAAAGCAAAAGCCATTTAAAAGTGTTTAGTTAGTCCCTATTCAAACACTGCCTTTATTTAAAGAGAAAACTTTTTGCACACTATCACATGAACAAAGACACCAATTGTTCTTTACTAAGTGATTTGGTTAACTTTTCAATAATTTCTGTTCTTCTTCTTTTGTTGTTGTTGTTTTTGTTTTGCTGAGGAGATTGGGTTAAGTGAATTTCCCAGTCACAGCTAAGCAGTGTTAAGTGTCTGAGACAAGATTTTATCTTAGGTCCTCCTGACTTCAGGGCTGGTGTTCTCTCTACTGCACCACCTAGATGTTCCATTTCTGTTCTTCTTTAAAGTAAAAGGGCTATCTGAGTGACTTGTCTTAAATAAAGCAATAAGACCTAGTGGAGAAAGTGCTTCATATGAGGCCAGGAGAAGGCAACTTAAAATTTTGCCTCTACTGGCTCATTTTCTGAGACTCACTTTCCTCATGTATAAAATGAGAGGAGTTTGGACTAGATGGTCTCTAAGATCTCTTTTCTCTAATCTAAATTATAACAAGTACCCAACATATTCATAAAGTTTTATTTTATTAATTTTTTCTCAGAAATCTTTACTTCTCTACCCCTTCCTATTTTTCTACATTACTATGCAATCTACTTCTTTTCATCTAAATCAAGGTCCCTATCTCAAGTCTCTGCCCTCTCAATTCTTTGTAATGAATTGTTTTTTAATGTAAGTTTCACAATTATTATCCAGACAATCTTTGTATTGTATCACTAGCAATAGTTATTCCTATATTCAGTACCTTCAATGACTTCCTGTTTCATATTTAATATAATATGAGCTTTGAATCTTGACATCCAAAGATCTGCCTAGTCTGGTTTTGCCTACTTTTTCTGTCCTTCTTTCTTCATGTTCCAGTTTGCACATTCAACATTCTAAATAAACTCTTTGTACATCATTTTCACCTTGCCTTTACAATCCATATCTATCTCTCATATATGGAATAAATGCCAGTTCCTATCTTTGTGCCTCCATTACTTCAAGGTCTAAATTAGATCCCTTCTTGTTCAGGAAGCCTTCCCTATTCTAATTTTTGTAAGCATCTTATCTGGTATTCTTTGCACTTATAATACCATTGCTATTTAATGATTACTTGTGTATGTCACCCACCTTCTCCCTCTCCATTTGCACTAGGTTACTTAAAATTAGGATGCATGTCACATAATAACAAACAGAGCAATTTAAAATTTGTAAAATGCTTTGCATATAACATTTAATTTGACCCCCACAACAACCTTACTATTAGTAAACTCCAATCCTTTTTATATATAAAGAAAATGAGGTGAAGAGATATCAAGTGACTTGACCAGATTTACACCATTGGTTAATGTCTGAAGTAGAATTCAATTCTGGAATTCCTTCAACTAAGCCACCTAAACATGGTAGGCATTTAATGTCTGCTGAATTATTTAAAATTCTGTTAATGTGATAGAATTAAAAATTAAAATTTCGGAGCATTAATCTTACCCATGACATGCAAACATGATTTTTCATTGTAGTTGATGAATAACCCTGATCTTAGTTGCTTTGACAATTCTTAAACAACAAAAAAAAAAAACAAAAACAAACAAACAAAAAAAAAAACAATTCTAGTAAACATTAAGTTCATACTATGTGCCAGATACATTATCTAAGGATACAAAGAAAAGCAAAAGACAATCCTTGTTCTCAAGAATATTCTAATGGGGGAAGATAATACCCAAAAGGAAGCTGAAAGGGAGAAGAGAAGGGAGAGAAGATACCAGACAGGAGCACTATTAATGTAGCTTTAATTGTTCCAGCCATTTGGAATCATGCTGAGAATCTTGCCAAAGAAATATGAAAAATATTTCTAACAGCTCATTCATGATAGTTAAAAATTTGGAAATCCTCCTATTGGGAAATAGTGACAGAAATTGTGGTATATGAATGTAATGGAGTATTAGTGTACCATAAGAAATGACAAAATGGATAATTTCAGAGGAAATTGGGAAGACATTAATGAACTGATGCAGAACAAAGTGAGCAGAACTTAGAAAACACTTTATAAAATGACAGCAGTATTAGAGAAATGTATACTACAACATAGAGAAAAAAACATTAAAAGACTTGAAATTATTGATACATTGATAAGCCAAGAAACTTGAAGATTGAAGATGAAACACACATTTTCTCCTCTTCAAAATTAACTTATAATGCAGAAACTATTATATACTTTCTCGCATGCCCAGTAGAGAATTCCTTTTGTTAGTCTATGAATATTTCATGAGGGTTTTGTTGTTGCTATTTTTACTTGTTTTTGTTTGTTTGTTTGTTTTTTAATGGAAGGTAAGGGACCCAGTGGTTAGAGCACCAGGCCTGGTGTCAGTAAAAATCTAAGTTCAATTGTGGCCTCAAACATTTATCAACTGTGTGATCCTAGGAAAGTTATGTAACCTTGTTTGCCTCAGTTCCTCATCTATCAAATGACTCAGAGAAGGAAACTGCTAACCAGTATGTTAGCTGAGAAAATCCCCAAAGAGGTCACTGCATTAGAAATGATTGGAATTACTGAACTACAATTTGTTTTTTGGACTTGGATTACTGGAAGAGAGAATGACACTGACAACTATGTGTATGTAATTCTGGCTCACTTAAATCCAATTCAAACACAACTCAAGATATGACTCTAATATGAATAGTCTTTGAAAAGGAAGGGTGAACAAGAACAAAAAAATTAGGAAAGTCATGTAAAAGAAATATTTATTTTTGAAAAAAAATACACATGGGAATGTTCTCTTCCCTTGTTTCTTAGGACATAATCAAACAAAAATTAGGGAAAATAGACATTTGTCTTCAAGGTTTTCTGTTTCCATTCCAGTTCCCTTTTAAATAGTTTTTTTTCCCTATCTCCAGCCCTCCTTCAAGCTTTGTTCCCCAAACTATTTATTTTATTTCCTGCTCTTGTATTTTTAATTCATACTGATGATATGTGGTTGGTTCATATGGTTTGTCATAATCGTATTGAGTGTTTTAATGAGTCCCAAAAGGGAAAGAATAAGAATTGAAATTTCAGGTCTCAACCTAACCAAGAAACACATTTTAGTAATATAGCTAAAAATAATATCACTTAAAGAATAATCAAATACATCTATGAATAACATACACCCTGCTTTAAGCCATTTGCTATCACAAATCAAAAACAAACAAACAAACAAACAAACAGGTGCTTCCTTTAAAAAGGTAAAAAGAGGGCAAAAAAGATGTAATGTTCCCACCAAAATGTAATGTTCTCTTGTTGGCTTTCTGGTAGCAACTTTTGTTTCAGTTCAGTAATTACCACAAATGCAGCTGGTGTTAAAGTCCAAATCCTTTATTATCTCCTTCAAAGTCTTGTCCCCTTTCTTGGAGCCTGGTTAGCTTTCTTAGAGGCCTCTCTCTCTTCTTGGTTCCGAGAGCTTGAGCTCCTGCCTCCTATCTGCCCTCTAAATTTCTCCAAATCCAAAGGTTTGTGCTTCAGCCTCCAGCCACCACAAAAATGGACAATGGAATGAATCTGTCTTAGCCTCAGATTGCTTTTAGTGCTCTTGTCCATTCTGTCCCTGAGAGCTTCTTGTTTATATGCTCTACGCTAAGTATAAACCAATCATTATATCACTAGGAAAACATTATTTGTTGTAGGATTAAATCAGTCATACTGAACTATGCTAAATCAGATAACCATTGTCTCTATCAATTCCATTTTATTACCTTGTTTCAAGTTCTGGCCCATAACAAAAGAAAGTCCAATCTAGACTTTTCATGTTGCCGGTTTAAAGTGGAGAATGTAGATTTGTAACTAAACTCGTGTTATACATTGCCTGAGTAGAAAGGAGTCAATCAAGTAGAAGTTTGTCTAAACTTGCAATGCAATGTGAAGATGCTTCCAAATAACCACTGGATAAATTGAAAATGTTCACTTTCATAAATTGGTTAATGTCAAATAAGACCTAGTTTTAATCTCATAATGATGCATGCATTCTGAATCCCAGAAAGATAGCATTTTCTGTCTGTTTGCTTTAAGATTAAACCATTATAGGAAATATCTGAGACTCCTTGTTTTTGCACCAGTTTTCTTATATTTACAGAGTTTCATCAGGAAATATTGTAATATTGCTTTAGAATTGAGAAGTTAAGTGATATGCTTGCCTAGAATCATGGAGTAGTTTTGTATGAGATGGAAATAATAATAATGATAACAATAGCAATAATAAAAATTAAATAGACTCTACCATGTGCTAAGCACTTTATTATTACAGTCTCACTTGATACTCACAATACAAATAAAGAAATTGAGATAGAGTTTGTGACTTGCCCAGAGTCACATATCTGAATTTGAACCAAGATATTCCTAGCTCTGAGCTCACATTGTGTCTAGTGCTCCTGACCTATCTCTTGTTATTTTCATATTGCAGCAATTTGTACTTCAATATTATATATTAAAAATCACATATGAATGTAATATTCCTATATTACAATTACAATGTAGTATTACAAAAATAATTGGAGTTTTTTCATTTGTTTATAGAACTCAATGTAAATCCAGGAAATTTATAGTATTTTAAGAACATAAAGGAGTATTGAGATCTAAAAATTTGAAAACTACTCATAGAATTGATAGAAGTCTAAATTTGGAAACTGAAAGACCAGAATTCTAATTCTGCATCCATCATATGCACATGTACAAGATTGGGAAACGCATATTTCTGTTTTCCAAGTCACTCTCTAAGATTGTAAGCTATAGAAGAGTTGGAGAATCACAGCAGGAGGAGAAAGTTTTTGCATCTGAAATTGTTCACATGAGATGGAAAATAAAGGGGGAGAAAGCAGAAAGGAATTAAAGTAAACTTTTAAAAGTTTTGTTTAGTACCTGCCCACTGAACTCTAATGGTTCTCTAACAATTTGCCTATAATTTCAGTTATGATTACACATTAATTATTTTAAGCAGGTTTTTTTAAAGCACTATAGGGTAAGAGGTCTTTTAGCAAATCCATTTAAAAAGTAATATATCATCATTGTCTAAGTAAAATCTATTGTCTTCACAAGAAGTCCTTCAAATAGAGGACACCTAAAGAGTTCCTTATAGAAACTACCTTGAAAAGCTGCTGTGACACCATTCATTATAGAGCAGAATTCAATGTAACTCAGAGACTCCTTGAACCCTATCAGCAGGACTTCATTTATGAAAGTAGCAAAGACAGTTTCACCTACAAAATGATCCTGTAGCCTGGATCAGGGGAAAAATTCATTGGAAGACACTAGTTTATGTTAATTCAGCTTTAGTTTAACAAGGAATGGAAATTCTGGTGCCTACAATATGCTATTATTACAGTTCCAAGTGCATTGGTTTGGATTTTCAAAACATTTGAAAAGAAGGATCTCTTGTCAGTGCAGGTGTTAAGATAACATTGGAAAATACAACCTGATGTTGCTATTCAGGATATAGATGTCTAAAAAAATACCTTGTAAATGCTGGGTATTATTTTTAGTCTTAAATTTTTTTATTTATTTCTTTTACATTATGAGAAGGCACTGGTCCATAAATTACAATTGTCCTTGGATTGTTTAAGGTTGTATTTAATTTTCTGGTTGAATATTTCACTGAATATTCATTTGATTTAAATTTTTAACTCAAAATAGTGAAACTTCATCTGAGGTCTTCCTTCCCTTTAGTATGATCAATGCCCTTAGTCTCATATTCATTCATATACATATTTTATGCATATTTCATTTATATATTTTCAAATATATCTGTGGGTATATATCTATTACACACAAGTATTTAAATACAAATATATATCTATAAAAGTGTATAGATATATACACATACATATATATAAATGTAATTGTATTTGTGTGTGTTTGTGGAACTCAAAGCAGTGTGTGGAAGAAAAAGGAAAGTTGGCTATTAAATGTTGAAATTCAACTATTCTCCCCAAATCAACCTCTGGGTTTGCCTTAACATCTTAAGGAAGTTTATTTGATCATAAGAGAAAAGAATTTAATATGACTATGCTTCTTGACTGAGTGTTTATATTCTGGAGATGTAAAAAAAAGGCTAGGGTTATAGCAATCTGTACAAAGAATTAAACAGAATCGAATTTTTACTTTTTGGGGGGGGAAATAACATTGCAATAGAATTATTAGAAGGGAAAGGAAACTCCTTCTTCCTTTCCCAAATACTTCTCCTTTCCTCTTACAAAGTACTTTGGATAATCTCAGAATCTTCTAGTTTTAAATTACAGCTACATTAATAATAGAAACAGCTAGATTTATAGAATTCAGAGGTAAAAGTGACACTAAAAAATCATTTAATGCGTTTATCTTACAGCAACTGATACCCTAATAGAGGCAAATTGCTTAGATCAATGAATTTTGAATAGCTGTGTTATGATTTGAACCTGAGTTCTTTCCATTGCTATTTCCTTCATTGTGTTATTTTTCCCCCCATTCTGCTTTTTGTCATTCATTCATTCATTCATCTTTTCATCCATTCATTTAT
Organism: Sarcophilus harrisii; assembly: GCF_902635505.1. Lineage (NCBI taxonomy): Eukaryota > Metazoa > Chordata > Mammalia > Dasyuromorphia > Dasyuridae > Sarcophilus > Sarcophilus harrisii. The sequence goes on along the minus strand of NC_045429.1, from coordinate 173,996,641 downwards.
CCAAAAGGCTTTATAATGATTTACTATTGTGTTTGACTCTAAAGAAATAGACAGGCAGCTAAGTGGTACAGTGGATAGAGCACTACCCCTTAAGTCACGAGTACCTGAGTTTAAATCTGTACCTTATTAACATTTTCTAGCTGTGTGACCCTGGGCAAGTCACAATCCCAGTTATTTCAGCAAAAAAAAGAAAAATTATAAAAAAAGAAAAATTAAAAAGAAATGAAAAGACAAAAACAAAAAACAAAAAACAAAAACAAGAACAAAAACAAAAAACACATTGTTCCAGCTTGCTAGGCAACAGGCATTTTAAAAAAGATTTTTCCTTCTCCAGCTCATTTTACAGATGAGGAAATTGAGGTGAAGAGGATTAAGGGACTTGTGCAGGATCACACAGCTAGCAAGTCTCTGTGGCCAGATTTGAATTCAGAAAGATGTCCTCCCAGTTCTAATACTTATTCACTGTGCCACCTGAAACTAAAATTTAATAGTACTGTACTACTGTTCGGGAATATATAAATACATATCATCATCATTCCTAACACTTATATAGGGTCTACTGTGTGCCAGAACCTGCACTAAAAGTTTTATAAATATGATCTTATTTTATCCTCACAACAATCTTTGAAGGTAAATGCTATTATTATCCCCATTTTACAGATTAGGAACCTAAGAAAATATAGGATATTATAAAGCAGCAGTTACCAAAACCATTTGGTATTGGTTAAGGAATAGATTAGTTGATCAGTGGAATAGGTTAGGTTCAAAGGACAAAACAATCAACAGCTATAGCAACCTAGTGTTTGACAAACCCAAAGACCCCATATTTTGGGATAAGAACTTAATGTTTGACAAAAATTGCTGAGAAAATTGGAAACTAATATGGCAGAAACTAGGCATTGATCCATACTTAACACCGTACACCAAGATAAGGTCAAAATGGGTTCATGAGCTAGGCATAAAGAATGAAATTATTAATAAATTAGAGCAACACAGGATAGTTTATCTCTCAGACCTGTGGAAAAGGAAGGAATTTATGACCAAAGAAGAACTAGAAATCATTGCTGATCACAAAATAGAAAATTTTGATTATACCAAACTAAAAAGTTTTTGTACAAACAAAACTAATGCAGACAAGATTAGAAGGGAAGCAATAAACTGCGAAAATATTTTTACAGTCAAAGGTTCCAATAAAGGATTCATTTCCAAAATATATAGATAATTGACTCTAATTTATAAGAAATCAAGCCATTCTCCAATTGATAAATGGTCTAAGGATATGAACAGAAAATTCTCAGATGAAGAAATTGAAACTATTTTTAGCCATTTGAAAAGATTCTTCAAGTCATTATTAATCAGAGAAATGCAAATTAAGACAACTTTGAGATACCACTACACACCTGTCAGACTGGCTAGAATGACGGAAAGATAATGCAGAATGTTGGAGAGGAAGTGGGAAAACAGGGACACTAATACATTGTTGGTGGAATTGTGAATATGTCCAATCATTATGGAGAGCAATTTGGAACTATGCTCAAAAAGTTATCAAACTGTGCATACCCTTTGATCTAGTAGTGTTACTACTGGGCTTATATCCCAAAGAGATCATAAAGAAGGGAAAGGGACCTGTATGTGCAAGAATGTTTGTGGCAGCCCTCTTTGTAGTGGCTAGAAACTGGAAACTGAGTGGATGCCCATCAATTGGAGAATGGCTGAATAAATTGTGTTATATGAATATTATGGAATATTATTGTTCTGTAAGAAATGACCAACAGAATGATTCCAGAAAGGCCTGGATTGATTTACATGAACTGATGCTGAGTGAAACGAGCAGGGCCAGGAAATCATTATATATTTCAACAACAATACTATATGATGACCAATTCTGATGGACCTGGCCATCCTCAGCAATGAGATGAACCAAATAATTTCCAATGGAGCAGTAATGAACTGAACCAGCCACGCCCAGTGAAAGAACTCTGGGAGATGATTAAAAAACCATTACATTGAATTCCCAATCCCTTTATTTTTGCCCACCTGCATTTCTGATTTCCTTCACAGGCGAATTGTACAATATTTCAGAGTCCGATTCTTTTTGTACAGCAAAATAACTATTTGGTCATGTAAAAAAAATTTACAACAAAAAAGAAAATATAGGATTAGGAACTCATTTCTGAAACTAGATTTATACTCAGGTCTTTGTAACTCCAGACCTTGAATTCTATCCACAGTGTCAATGCATCTGAATGAATATTAATGCAAATAAACACAAGATAATTTGGGAATGGTGAGCTCTGACAGCAAGTGAGATCAGGAAAGAAATTATGAGGAAGTAAGTAATTTTAAGAGGCAGATATGAGGCAAAAGAGGATAGCCTGTGCAAATGCTAGAAGATATACATTCACTGTCATGGGAAAGAGGAAAAAAGATTAGTTTGGTTCAACCATAAAACACTTTAAAAAGTATTTTAAATGTGCATGTAAAAGAGCATTGGATTTGGTATTTGTGGAGTTCTGCGTTCAAATACTACTTATATGGCTAAGTCATTTAAACTCTGGGTATCATTTTCTTCATGTGTAAAATGAGATTAACAATACCTAGGATTTTTACACCATAGGATCCTTATGAGAAACAAATGAGACAATTTGAATAAAACACTTTTCAATCTAAGTGCCACTTAAAAGTCAGCAGCTTTTTAAATTTTCTCACCTTCAGAAGGAATGTCGAGAAGTAACTTAGTTAAAGCTAAATTTGAAACCTTCATTTCTAAATGGAAAAGAGAGGGGGAAATGTCCTTATTCTAGTAGAAGTTGACATGTGTATTGTAACTGTATTATATTCCAATCTTCCACCTCTCCCTCCCTCCCTCCATCATACATCAGCTGATCTTAAGTAAATCACTAACCTGCAGGATAGTCTTAAATTTCCTCTTAGGTTAAATTTGCATAATAGTAAAGGTAAACTTTACTCATAGAAAGTATGAGAGTAAACAAAATAATGAATATAAAGTATTATGCTGTTATTATTGTAACTATTATTTGTTAACCCCTACAAGCATGTTCAAAAATTACATTCAGTTCATGCTTACAAAATTAATGATATGCTTTTCTACCTACTGCCCTTAAGAACGAGTAATGAGAAATAGTTTGGTTAAAACTATTTGAAATGTTAATGCTACATAGAAAATAAAGGGGAAATGGCCATATGCTAGTAAAAGTTTTTATTTAAGTGTAAATTTATTTAAGGGGAGAGGATGTCAGGATAAGTAGATTATTTACAGGCAGAAATGTTTTAAAACTATCTTATTCAATAAGTTCATTTCATTGGTTGATATACAATTATGTAAATATTATAAAGAGTTGAAGAGTAATTTAAATGTAATTAGGATTTAAAAGATAAATTCTACAGAATGTAAAATTTGTTTCTTTGTGTATAGAGCATTGTTTTTTCTGAAATAAAAAATCAGAATAAATGTACTATAAGCCATAAATTAAAGAACATGTATGACTTTCAATTTGGTTCTGAGTTTTATGCTGGCATAGCTAAAAAAATGAGGAAACATAGGAGTTTCATCCTAAGTTTCTGCTCAGACAAATGTCATCTTGCTTTACTGGATCATTTTGCCAGAAAGAATGAAACATGTTTTGTGTTTCTTAATGTAACTACTACCCTTTTCTCCCCAATGATTCACTATTTGTGAGGAATGAAATATGTGAAAGTCATAGTTTCTGGGTAATTAATAATTTTACTTGTTATAGCTAGCAGATAATTAACAAAATGGTTATTTGGCTTTCTCTTGGAAGACACTCTTGGAAGTCTCTTGATGCTTATTTACCCTGGAAAGTGGATTTTCCTGATTGATGGAAATCAAATCTGATTGGTTAATAATCACGGGCTGCGTAGGATTCTGAACATGTCTCTCTTAGATAAAGAAACTATCCTAGAAACAAAGAAACATCTAGATCACACTTACCTGTGTATATAACAAATATAATATAAACAATATATAAATCAAACAAATATAAACAAAGGGATCCATCTTAACCCAAACCATTTATGTAGTTCAACAATAGGCCAGAATTTACCTAGATTGGATTGTTTTTACTCTTTAATTAAAACTAAGCTTTCCCAGCTGGGTAGTCTCAAACAAGCTTGAGAAGAGTATTAATCCAAATTTATCATCAGCCCTATTCTTTAGAAGCTTATTTGACCTAATAGAGAAAGAGGAAATAGAAAAGGAAAAAAAAAATCGGGATCCCCAGATTTTAATTGGTTATTCATATAAGAGAAAAAAATAAACATTTCTCTCACATTTGTTAATTAAGGTTGTGCCTACATAGTAAAAGATAGTTTAGTCACAAACAGACCCATACAAGTCTCTAAAGTGTAGCTAAGTAGGCTAGAGATAGGAAAGTCAAGAAGCAAACAGAAGTTTAATTTCAAAGTGAGGGAAGACTTGCAAGCAAGGGCACATGTGTTTGCCTTAAGTGAGGGGACCTGAGGCAATGTGGGGAGATCTCACTATGTATATCTGCAATGAGGGATAAAGCAACAACGTGACAAGTTTGATTCCTAGCAGAACTTCATGACTAGAACATGAATACTACAGGTGCTTGTTTAAACTCAAAGACCACTTGGTGTTGATATGAAACCATTCTGGGATTTTGCTATGGCTAAAATCATCCAGAGGGCGAGTGTAAAACATTGTTTTTATGCCAAGCTCAGGGCACAGCCTATTTGCTGGCCCTTAGTTCTGGAAAACAAGTCTCCTAATAGCTTGACAACACATACACACAGAGGGACTGTTACATCTGTCCCAAAGCACTAGTTTTATCTCTGTAATTCTTTGATTGATTTTTCCTCCATTGATACTTTTGACAGAAGACTTGTTTTGGAATCTTGTAGACAAAGACTAAGATGGTTTTTAATAGTTCATAGAACAGATGATTTTGAAAGGCTTTGAGAAATCCCATAGTCTAGCTTTTTCTTTTAGAAAACATCTTGATAATTGGCATACCATTATGCTAATAAAATTAAACAGGCAGACGTCACCAACTATGTTTTTGAACATTTTTATAATAGAATCATAAGATTTTACTTTTAACTCTGGAAAGAATCTCAGAGACCATCTAGTCCAACCATTTTATTTTGCATATAAGGAAAGTGAAACCTTAAGAGGTTAAATGACTTGCCTGTAGTCACCCATATTTGAATACACCAGACTATAAAGTCCTGCTCAGGATACTGGATTATTGGAATTACCTGGATTGTTCAATTACTTTATTATTGGAATTACCTGGCTGAGTTTTTGAGAAAGTAGAATAAATGTAAGATTTAGCATTCAAATAATGATAACCAGTTGAAGATAATATATGGAAACCTGACTGGAATATTCTCTAAGAATGTAGTTTAAATCTTATAGGATTAATTTCCACTAAAATATTGATGTGATACCTTATTGTTCAGGGAGGCAATTCTAGACTCTCCAAGATAACTAAATGAAGAGATCTCTCGCTAAGTTGGAAATATTTCAACACATTACCCAATTAAAAAAAATGTTTGCAGTACTTGCCTGCAGAAATTGGCCACCAGATGATAAATTGTTTTATCCATAACAATGCCACAAATACTGTCTCGTTAATCTTAAAAAGTTTGCAATGTGCATGGGTGGTAGATGTAGTCATACTAAAGGGTTCCATAAAATTCAATGAGTCAATTGGTATAATGTATCTGGCAAGAAAATAAGTAATGCCTTCATTTCTACACTCAACTTACAATGTCTAAAACAGTGATAGTAATGGTTCCTCAGATTGGATTATACTTAGAATTTTCTTTATGTTGTTTGGCCCTTTTTCAGTCATGTTCAACAATCCATGACCCTATTTGGGGTTTTCTTGGCAAAGATACCGAACTAATTCATCATCTCCTTCTTCAGCTCATTTTACAGATGAGGAAACTGAGGCAAGCAAGGTTGATTGATTTGCCCAGGGTTACAAAACTAAGTATCTGTGGTTAGATTTGAATCTTCCTGATTCCAGGCTCAGTGGTTTGTCCTCTGTGTCACTTTAATGCCTCAAAATTGTGTAAAAGTCTGGATAATATATTTTAGGTAAAAGAATAACAATCTAAGCACAGTAAAAGACACACAATTACAATGGTAAAGTAATTGCAGGAGATGTCATTGGAAAATTATTTGAAAGTACTGTTAATATATGTCATTAAGAAGAAAAGGGAGGGAAATTAAAGATTATCCTTTAGTATTTTAAAGGTTCTCATGTTAAAAAATGTGGCGGGGAGGGCACTTAAATTTGATCTTCTTGATCCTAGAGCACAGAACTATACACACAGTAGAAATTACAAAGAGGCAGGTTTAAGTTTGTTATTAAGAAAAACTTCTTTAACATTAGAGTTGTAAAAAAGAACAATGAGCTACTTTGAAAGATAGTGGTTTAGCCATAGGAGGTCTTCAGATGGAAGTTCAAGGGCCACTTATCTGGGATAGTATAGATAGCATTCCTCTTCAGATATGGGTAGATGCTGGTCTCTCCCAATTCTTGAGGTGCTATAATTCTTTTCATGAAACAACTAAAGTATCTCACTAAGGGCATGATATTATGATCCTTATGACACCTGCATGCTAAGATAGTGTGAAATAACGAATATATTTTAAAATCATTTAGTCCCTCTTTTTACAAAAAAATATCAGGAAAAAGTTCCAGTAGTGCTTTATAAAATCACATATATAGATGTGTGTGTGTGTGTGTGTGTGTGTGTGTGTGTGTGTATAATGTCTATGTAATTAAAAGGAAGTTAAATTGAGGCCACTTTTTACAAACCCTAAATGCGCGCGCTTGCTTCGTTTGGGTAGGCATCCTGACATTGTCATACTCACTCTCTATATATCTTCAAAATAGTTATTCACTGGGATCTATTCTCATAGATATAATTTGATCAATTTTTGTTGCCTGACAATTTGGGATGATTTGACAGTTTTCCACTAGGCAAAATGACATCTCACTGAACTATGTTATCCATTGTTATCTTCTGGGTAGATTCAGCTTAGAATGGACATTGAATTCCTTGACTTTCAATCTAACAGAATATCTTATATTGTCTAGCAGAAGGATCAACTTCTAGGAATTTTATAAAGAAATCTAGAATGGATAATCACTTTGTACTTAATACCTTAGATCCAGGAAATACTAATGAATAAATAAGAATTTATGAAGAATTTTCTACTTGTTTAACACTATGATAAGGATTAAGGATATAAACACAAAAATAAGGTAGTCTATTCTTCTAAGATCCTTAAATTCTGACAAAGGAAGACAACATATTCAGAATAATAGTAATAATAGGGTTTTTTGGTACTGGTTAGTTACCAGTTTGGTCATTGAAATATTGGGAAAATCAATTAACATGCCCTTTCTAGAAACAGTGGTACTGCTGATTGTTTAAGGTGCTCAGTGAAAAGCATGAGTAGAAAGAAGGCCTTAATGGAAGCTGCAGCCAAAAAATGACTAGGTAAAGAAACATGGTACTAAGCCTAGAATTGGAACTATGGCTTTATACTTGTTTAAAATATATTTTTATTTACTTCATTAAATATTTCCCAATTGCATGTGAAATATTTTAATGTTCATTTTTTTAAATTTTGAATTTCAAATTCTCTTTCTCTATCCCATTTCCCTTCTTCACAGGAAAAATAAGCAATTTGACATCAGTTATACATCTGAAATTATGCAAAATGTTTTCATATTAGCCATGTTAAAAAAAAAAAAACAGACAGGTGGTACAGTGAATAGAGCACCAGCTCTGAAGTCAGGATGTGACCCTAGGCAAATCACTTAATCCCATTTACCTCAGAAGAAAGAAAGAAAGAAAGAAAGAAAGAAAGAAAGAAAGAAAGAAAGAAAGAAAGAAAGAAAGAAAGAAAGAAAGAAAGAAAGAAAGAGAAGGAAGGAAGGAAGGAAGGAAGGAAGGAAGAAGGAAGGAAGGAAGGAAGGAAGGAAGGAAGGAAGGAAGGAAGGAAGGAAGGAAGGAAGGAAGGAAGGAAGGAAGGAAGGAAGAAAGAAAGAAGAAAGAAAGAGAACGAGAGAGAGAGAAAAAGAAAGAAACAAAGAAACAAAGAAAGAAAGAGAAAGAAAACAGACACAAAAACATGCAAGATTAAGTTAGGAAAGTGTGCTTCAATCTATGTTCAGAGTTCATCAGTTATTATTCTGGAGTTAAATAACATATATCACAGGTCCTTTGAAATTGTCTTGACGAGAGTAACTAAGCGCTTAAGCTACCTGACATTCTGTTTTCCCATCCAGTCTTCCTGTGTCCTTTAATAGTAAACCACATTATATTTGTATCATATTTGATGTTCTTCATGAAGAATGAAACCCTCATTAATTGAGGCCACTTTTTACAAATATGCATATAACAGAAGAACAAAAAAGGAAATGTATAATAGAATGAGGAAGGGGAAAGGAGAGTGAGTAAAGAGAAACATTGTGATATTGCCACCATTATGTGCACTGAGAATGGGAGAAAACTCTGATACATACAGGTTCCCATAGGCTACCTCGTCATCCTGCACATCCTTATCATATTCATATATCACAATTTCTTCCCTGTAACAATGTCCAATTTAGTATCAATCTACCATATGACTAGTCCCAAAGTTTTTGCTTTAAAAAAAATTCCTTGATAGAAATATCTGACGAGAAGGATGTAGCTCAATTCTTTTTATTAAATAACTTTTTAACATTTCTTAGACTTCCTGGGAGCCAACAGGCCAAAATAGACCCAATATCCCGGGTACATGCAAGAAAATGACATAGCATCCCTATCAACAAAATTGTAATATATGTATGCATTAAGCACTTATTAAAAATCAGAATCTTCTCTCAGAAAAGCCAAAAGCTCTTTAATTTACAGCTGAAATACGGGAAGAGAGGATGTGGCCTTCCTATTGTTTAAAAAAACAGAATTCAAGTTTGAAATTTCAATGTAGAAGGAAAATATATTTAAAGTCTACACTATACACACACACACACACACACACACACACACACACACACACACACACATATTTCAAGTAGAAATATGTGAAGGACCATACCTAGGTCAATTCTCCAAGAGCCTCCACAGCTGTGAATCATACACTTGAAGGAGTTGTAAAGCAGCCTTCACAGATGTTCCTTGTGGGAATGAAATAAACTGAAGGCAAGAGGAGAGAGATCAGACATTGCAACTGCTTCTCAGTAGAGAGGTCAGGAAACAGCAACTGCCTCTCAGTCTCCTGATATCATTATCCTCCTCTCACATGAAGAGATCCATTCTACAGGTCTGAGTTAGACCTCCAGCAGCCACTGGCAGGTGGCTCCTGTGTCACAACAGAAATGGAAGAAAAAAACTTATTATTCTATCATTCCTTTATATTTTATTTCCTATGAACTATTGGGTAATGGTGGTGTTCATTTGGGTTGGGTCCAAGACTTCTTGACTTCTTTTGTGGGTTTCTTGGCAACCACTAGACTGTTTTCCCATTTCCTTCTCCAGCTTATTTTAAAGATAGGGAACCTAAGGCAAACAGAAATTAAGTGACTTGCCCAGGATCATCCAGCCAGGATGTGTCTCAGGACAGATTTGAACTCTTGAAGATGTCTTTCTGATTCCAAGCCCAATGCTCTATGGCACCAACTAGCTAAATGAATTACATGAACTAATAAAGTAACTATTTTCTATAAATGAATTAATATATTAAGATGTAAAGTCATTATCTGTTGATTTATCAATATTGTCATATTCATTGTTATCATTATACCTAAAATAAATCTCCAACTATAATTTTTCTTAGAGTACTGTATTGTACTGCATCACTTGGACAGGAGATCATACTTTTTACTTGAACTTATTAATTGTGATTAATTTTTATTTTACAATTTGGATGACAGAAATATAAAACATCATCTATTTCAAAAATGTCAAAATGTAGTCAGAATTAAGGTGATTATTACTTTGGCCCAAGTGACAACTGGAATAGTTCATTTATTGTTCATTTTAAGCATGCACTACCTAATTCCTGAAAGATGTATATTGGCTAGTGCCATCTGTGTACCGTCTTCTTTTCTGATATCAATTGTTGTAGGCTAAGACAATAAAATCCAGTATCTGAGAATTGCATGTGATTCTCATTCGTATAATGTTTCTAGGTGCTAGTGAGCAATCTGTATCTCCCCAGAAATAGACTCAGAACATCTATTCAGGAAATGCTATTCTGAAAAAAATTATTGCAATTGCAGATTGATGACAAGCCTACCAAGCAGCCTTCCAGATGCCTCACTTTCAGCCCTGAATAAACAATACCCAGAGAAAGGTTATTCAATTCTTTTTCTGTCAGAAGAATTCAAAAAACTTTGCTCTTTTATCCATACTTGAGTTTCTTTCTTTTTAAACTGACATGGATCACTGACATTAAGAACAGTGAAAGCATATTCCTGAATAAATAGTTTTTTTTGTGTTGAAATATTTTAAATTACTCCAAATATTTACTACTATTTCTGACTGCTAATTGTAATTCATCAAATGTTATGTAGCCTAAACATCATTAAGACTAATACTATTATAATGCAGTATTATATATATATATATAATATTTATTGTATGATATAGTATAATATAGTAAATTATATATATATATATATATATATATATATATATATATATATATATATAAATAAATTGGAGCTCAGATACAGATTTTCTCAACTCCAAGGCTAAACCTCTGTTCACTATCCCATGGTCCTTTTCTTTGAGACTACTCTAACACCACGTTACAAGCATGTACAAATATAAATATGCACAGATAGAAAAAGTTTATGTTCTGGGAGTTCCCTTTATCAATAAAATCATAAATCAAGTCCAAAATTATAGGTATGATGCTAATTAGACTGCCTACGTTACAGGAATTCCTGGGATGAGAATAACATGATGGAAATTATGAAATGTTATATGAATGGGAGCTACTAATGTGGTCAGGGATATAAAGATGATTCTGTAACCTCATTCAAGCGGGGTTTCCTGTTATTTAACATCATAGACAGCCTTGTGCTAATTGGTGGTGTATTGAATTTCAAAAAGTGGGCTTTTGTTATTAATAAAAAATTTTTTTTTTCAGTTCTACTGACTCTGTTTTTATTTCTTGGAAATATCCATATGAACATTTCTTTCCAACCTTATGTCATGAACAATTTTACCTTAAATAAAGTTTAATTACACAATTGGACAACTTGTGATTATTACTTTGATTCTTAACAGATTAACTGTTCTAAGAGGTGTATAAGTGACGGTTGGCTATGTAACTACATCTTTACCCTGACCTTAACTCTCATCCTACTGACATTTCAAAGGTTGTCACTGATATTTAAAACTCTCTTTTAAGTGCCATTCAATGGTTTAATACTTGTGGTAATTTGACTATCCTAGTAGGCCATAGAATTCTAAACTTGTTTCTTAACATTATTCAAATCTGAGTTCCTTTTTCCCTTTATTTGAAACATTCCTGACATATATTAGATTTCTTCAGAAATTTTTGGCAGCTTCTTTTTGCAGATATACATCCAAAATACATGGCAGAAACATTAAAAATTAAAATATCAAAATATCTAAACTAAGACTTAAGGTGACTTTTCTTAATATAGACCATTTTTCTCATAATCCTTCCCCTTTCTTCATTCAGCATCACATTTTCTATGTTTGATTTTAGATCTTTGTAGAACATTTCTTTACATTTTTATTTTTCCAATTTCAAACATGTCTGTTTCCCCTTTCAATTTACTCAACTAAAGAACAACAGCAATGAAAGTAAATATATATACTTACAAATATCAGGTAAGGCACATTTCCTCATTGTCTATGTCCAATAATGTGATGCTCAAAACTAGGTTTTGAGTTTATCACCTTTTGCTCAGAATGTTCTTGGTCCTCTACAATAATAGTATGCTATTATACCAATCAGATTTGTAAAGTATTTCAAAGTTTTTCTTTATGATATTTCCATCATATAAATTTGTTCTTCTGGTTCTCTCTTCAAAACATTTTTAAACTTTTTTTCCTAAAAATGCTATAGTTTTTGCATGCATATATCAGTAACCAATTCTCACTAGCATGGCATCTAACAATTCCAATTTCATTAGGGAAACATATGTTTGTTTTCATTGTTTACTTTCTCAAAAATTTTCACCAGGAAGCATAAGACTGCACTAAAGAGAGTTAGATGGGAATGAGTGAAAATGAGTCATAAAAAAGATAATTCTTCAACATTGCATCAAAACAAAATCACTTTTGGATTTTTACCTCACAAATAGAAGTTGTTTTATATTTATATGAATTAGTTAGATTCATGCTGTTAGTTAATCCTGTCATTTGGGACCTTTAGCAAATAATAATGAACGATGCTTGCAAATGTCAGGGCAAGATATTTTTCTAATGAAATTAGATGTGATGAACATGTTTATAAACATGTGGATAAATTTGTGTATGCTCATGTGTATTTGTCCTTTCTGCATTTGCATTGGCTAGACATAAACACAACATTTTTCTTAGGCTGCAGAAATTAATTAAATGAAAATGATTTCTTTTCCATTTTAGTTGAAGTGTTATTTTCCAGATGCCAAAAATACCTCTGAGATACAAGAAGAATTTTGTCAAGTCATCTAGGAAATCCTTACCAAAACACAGCTTGGTTTTCTGGTGGCATCAAGTGAATGATTTGATAAATGAGTTCAAATCTTGCTGTTGCAACTAGTCAGTAGTCCTTTAGCAGTGGGCAATGATTAAGGAAACAAATGGGGAAACATCAGTTATCTTTTGTGACTTCTGTTTACTATGAAGGTTAAGAAGACATGTAAAGATATATCAAATAATCGAAGCCATCATATAATAAGTTAGGCAGGTCAGGCAGGGACAGATGTACTCTAATTCCAGTAGAGGAATGGGTATGACAAAACAGTTTTTGGGGGTGTTGTTTGTACTTTCTTTTCAATGTGGGTTGTTAGGTTGGCCCAAGTTTTAAGGAGAATTTTGTGGATGCATATGTATATTTATCTACATGCATTCATGAATGCTTATTTATCTGCATATGTATATAGAAATGCATATACATATTATAGCTATGTTGCTCTATCTATATAAATAGATATGTACTTAAAAATACAGAGGTGGAATATACATGAGCACAATGAAATGAATCTATGTGAAGACATGGATATTAAAAATCCAAGTCTTCACATAGATTCATTTCATTAAATTTCAATATGAGTAACAATTCTCCTAGCATTTTTTAAAATCTTAATTTTGCCAGGACTAATGTATTGAAAGGATAGATGTTTAAATGAAGAAGTGTAACTGAAGTAAGATTTCATCATAGGTAAAAATTACTATTTAAAATTATGAAATATTGATAAATAAAACAGTAAATTTTAATGGAAATTTTGTTTCTTTTCAATGATAGGCAATTTTAATGAACCATAATAACAGAGTGGATTAAGGAATGAATGAAGAGATAATTCAAAATTCAAAGGATCCCATTCATTAATTCTCTTATTTTCCCTTAAAATTTGCTTCTTTCTCTGATAAAAACATTCAATGTCCCCCATTTTGGAGCGTTCTGTCTCTTCTGAAGAGAGAAAGACCACAAAGTACTATGGGCAAAACACTGGTCATAAATTCAGATTCTGACTCTGATGTAGGAACTGTATGACCTTAAAAATTCACTTAAATTTCTGGCCTCACCATTCCTCATCTGGAATATCGAAGGTTAGACTAGCTGACCTCCAAGATTCATTCTACATCTCTGATTCAATTTCTCATTTGAGTAACTGTCCATTAAAAGAAATTAGTTGGATTACAACTGTGTTAAAAACATATCCCATGTGGGAAAACTGGGACAGTAATGCATTGTTGGTGAAGTTATGAACCAATACAGCTATGCCGTAGAGCAATTTGGAACTATGACCAACATAAAGAGCTATAAAATTGTGCATACTCTTTGATCCAACTCTTCTAGATCTACATTCCAAAGACATGCAAAAAAGGTGGGGAAAGAGACCTATTTATAAAAAAAAGTATTTAGCAGTTCTTTTTTGTTATGGCTAAAAATTAATAATCAAAGGGCTAAAGACGCTGTGGCATATAATTATAATAGAACATCATTGTGCTATAAGAAATAATAAACAGGATGATTTCAGAAAAACCTGGAAAGAATTATAGGAACTGATGCATAGTGAAGTAAATAGAACTAGAAGAACATTGCACTTCTGCAATATTGTTTAAGGAAGGACTGTGAATGATTTAGACTATCTGACTTCAAAGAAAATTGATATTGATTGTTTTTTAGACTTTCTTTTCTCAGATGATTCTTCTTGTAAAAAATATGTTTTACATAAGTGAACATGTATAACCTATATCTGATTGCTTACCATGTCAGGGAGGAGTGAGGGAAAGGTGATAAGAATAGAAAATTTTAATTTTTGTCTTAAAGAAGAAATTAAAAAGAAACTCAAACTTTGAGCTTAAACTTTGCTGGGAGAAGATACCAGTGTCTTTGTTTTAGTGACCATGAAAATATGTTGTATCTTCCCTTTTATAAATAACTATAACTTACAAGTTTCATTAATAAATCTGCTGGAAAAGTGCTTATGGATTTCAGAAGGTCTTTGGGGAAGCATTTTCATTTTATTTATAGTTTTTGACTGACTAAAAATTTTATTATTACTTATGATGAATCTTAGCACTTACACACTCAAGCTTTTTCATACTAAGCAGTTTACAAATTTTCTAGCATTCTTCTACATTATTCTATAAGGAATTGAAGTATAATATTTATAACCTCAATTTCACAGGTGAGTATGCTAGAGCCCCATCTCTTTTTTCTCTCTCTGTTTTCCATTTAGAAACAAATATGTCATTTCTGTAAAAACCTGGGAGATTTTCTATAGCTACTGTCCTTGAGATAGAAAAGAAGAGATACATCATAGACTCACAAAGCCTTAGCTATCTTGTAGCTTAAAAACTACTTTCCTTATTGACTATTTTAAAATATATTAAGATGATCTATGCAAAATATTTATGTATTAAATTGTCATCTTATTTTCTCTCCACAATGCCTTTTTTGCATATACTTGTCAATATGTATTATGGTCATCTCTCCCAGTCTCAGAGCAGAATGATGCCTTCTGCTATTGTACAGAGTTATTCTTATACTACGGCTGGCATTTACACTTGCACATATTTCTCTATGGATTTGGAAGCCTGTGTGTATGTAAGCTTTATGAGAACTTAACTCTTAATCTTTTTTTATTGTAAAACATCTTGGATATTTGCAGATCCAAACACCCTATAGATGAAAGCAGTAGCATTAATATTAATAGTGTAGTTTTAGATTTAGAGAATATTTTCATCTCCTGTAAACAACAGTAAGCTATCCACTTTTGCAAGAAAATCATCAATTTTACTTGTAAGTGCTTGAGGCTCAAGAAATTTTGCTTTGGGAGGGGGTTCAGTTTCCCTATAAAGTCAGGAAAGTTCTTGACCCATTGTTGTGTTCACTACTGCAGATTGGTTTATAACTTTTTAGAACACAGAAAGTGATGGCTGTCCCCAATAGTTTCATAGAAGAAGTTGAGAATTGGGAGAATTTTTTTTGAATATGTTTATTTTGTGTAGGCTTTTCTGTAAAAGGCAAGTAGGTACACAGTGAATAGAATGACAGGCCTTAAAATCAGAAAGACTTATCTTCCTGAGTTCAAATATGGCCTCAGACATGTATTAGCTGTGTGATCCTGGGAAAGTCATGTAATCCTCTTTGCCTCAGGAAAAAATGAAATAATGGAAAAATATTCTAGTATCTTTGCCAAGATAACTCTAACTGTGGTTATGAAGGGTCAGATATGACTGAATTGACTAATAGCAACAATAAACTTTTCTATCTGGCAGTAAGGGAGTATTGGAGGATAGTTAAATAGCTAAAAGTATACTTGATTATAGTGATTATCTCTTTAGTTCTCCCTTACTCCATATGTGACTTTTGTGTTTTCTTCATTATTTGGGGCAGTGACAAAAAGTAAGGTATAGTCATGCATTCAGAGAACATAATCTCCAATAAATTAAGGATGAGATTCACTCCAGTAGGCCATGGAGATAGTCAGCATATGTTTAAACAGACTGTCATATATTAGTGAAGAATTGTATTGGAGAACTAGGAAAAAGCACGTCATATATGTGACAAATATCCAGAAAAAATGATGCATTAGACACTTTTAGACTAGTGTTGTCTTTTGAGAGTCCTTACGCTTGATTGTTATCCAGGAAACTTCACTACATCTAGTAAAAATCCTAATGAATATTAGAGAGTATATAGAAAGGCATGGGTTACTATTGTAAACTTTGGATAAATGTGAATGGTTTCTAGAAGTTTGGAGGAGTTATTCACATCGATGAAACTGCAGATTCATTGAAGTATCCAATTATTCCTGCATTGTGGGGAAATTTCTAAGAATATGTATATTCTATACATATATATATATATATATGATGTATATATATGTGTGTGTATGTGTACCCCACTTATTCCATCAAACATTAATGATAGCATTAATGCTAATAATTCTTGTTTTACTTGAAATAATAGTTTAAAAGTAGCCACTTCTCAATAATAATATGGAAAAGACATAGAACCAACAAATATAAAGTGATTTTTATGAATCTTCTGTCTTATTTAGACAACTATAAGTAAGAGCATACCACTATGCAGACTATTTTAGTACAACTTAATGTAAAAAATTACCAGTCAAATCAGCGGAATCAAAGGATAATCTAGTCCAACTTTCTTCTTTCACAGATGAAGAAAATAAAGTCCAGAGATATTAAGTGGTTTGTTCACTGTCATATAGGTAAAAAAGCTAAGATTTGAACCAAGTCCCTTAATTCTTCTTCTATTATTGCACGAGAACTCATTAGTACCTGCTAATTAAAAAGTAATACATTACCTGGGTTACAGTCAAAGTTTAGGTAAAATTTCTTTCAGCCCTCATAGTAGTTCAAAATTTAATTCAAAATTACACATATGTTAATGTGTATAAATGTGTATAACATATTACCCAAGTTATTAGAGAATTAGAAAACAACAATCTGTGAAGTTTGAAGGGAAGATGTTACTCTTAGAACAGGCAGATGGTGCAGTAGATAGAATGTTGAGTTTTGAGTAAGGAAAATCTGAGTTCAAATATCACCTCAGACACTTACTAGCTATGTGATCCTGGGCACATACACTACTATGCATATATATATATATATATATATATATATATATTCATGTGTGTGTATATGTAGACACATTGTATGTTTTTAGTATATGTATGCATCTATAGGCATATTTGTATATTTATAATATGTATGTATATTGTGTATATATGTAGGCATATACATAGATATTTATTCTAATAACCTTATAAGGTAGATAGAGATATTAGAATATCTATTTTTATAGTTTAGGAAAATAGAGTATAAAAAGCTAAGTGCCTTACCCAGGTTTAAATGTCTCCTAAGTGGCAGAAACAAAATTTAAAGCTGAGTCTCTCCTGCTCCCTGTTTCCAAGTCTATTACTCTTTTCATTACTATATGTTGCTTTATTATGATTTGTTTGAGACAAATAAATCCCTAAATTGATTCAAGGTATAGCCCCTCTGCGTCTTAGCAGATGGACTTCATGAGGTGCTGTGACCTACCAAACCTATTACTTGCTAGCTAATTGCCTGTTGATAATCCTTATGAAATTCCATCAGGTTGGTACTCAGGTGGGAGAAGTAGTACATTGCTACAGCCAACATGTAGCCTTCTAGCTTAGCAAAAATTTCAAGAGAACTTTTGTTGTTACATTTAGTAACCTAAAAGTTTTCTATACCATGATGAAGCTATAGAGCAGGACTTTAGTAGACACTGTCTTTGTTTCTATCTCTCTGCCTCTGTCTCTCTGTCTCTGTCTTTTTGTCTGTTTGGCTATCTCTCATCCATTGACTGCCTATTCTACAATAAATACAACTTTTCTTTGGAGTATTTCAAACCTTTCACAATCTGGTCTTACTACCTTCTTAATTTTAATTCACATTGCACCTCTCCCAGCCTCCCTAACCAATCAATAGGGCAGTCAGATTTGCCTTCTCACTGGTCCTCATAGGGCCAGTTTACAATGTTTGCACCTTTTGTACTAGTTATCCCTCATATTTGGAGTATCCTTTATTATTTCTTATAACTCTCTGATTTCCTAATTTTTTTCAAGCCTGATATCAAGTAACACCTCCTACATGAAATGTTTCTTGATCATCTTAGTTGCTATTGTACTTAATATTTATTTTACATATATTTAGAAATGTTCATGTTTTCTCCCTCCATAAAATGTCAGTTCCTTAAGATCAACACTTTTGATTTTATGGACTCAATGTCTATCACAGCGCCTGGTATATAGTTGTTTAAAATGCTGATTGATGATATATGCATTATACACTTATATAAATATGAAGCAAATTAGCTAAATAGATAGCATGTATAAACCAGAGTTTATATTCTCTCTTTCCTCATATATTTAGCTTAGTTTCCATAGAGAAGTCATCGTTAAATCATCATAAATCCTTCTACATAATTCTTTAAACTACAGAAACTAAACCCATAAACTATTTTCTTTCTTTTTTTTTTTTAAATTTAATAGCCTTTTATTTACAGGATATATACATGGGTAACTTTAAAGCATTAACAATTGCCAAACCTCTTGTTCCAATTTTTCACCTCTTACCCCCCCCCCCCCTAGATGGCAGGATGACCAGTAGATGTTAAATATATTAAAATATAACTTAGATACACAATAAGTATACATGACCAGAACATTATTTTGCTGTACAAAAAGAATCAGACTCTGAATTATTGTAAAATTAGATTGTGAAGGAAATCAAAAATGCATGTGTGCATAAATATAGGGATTGGGAATTTAATGTAATGGTTTTTAGTCATCTCCCAGAGTTATTTTTCTGGGTGTAGCTAGTTCAGTTCATTACTGCTCCATTAGAAATGATTTGGTTGATCTCGTTGCTGAGGATGGCCTGATCCATCAGAACTGGTCATCATCTAGTATTGTTTGTTGAAGTATATAATGATCTCCTGGTCCTGCTCATTTTCGCTCAGCATCAGTTCGTGTAAGTCCCTCCAGGCCTTTCTGAAATCATCCTGTTGGTCATTTCTTACAGAACAGTAATATTCCATAATTTTCATATACCACAGTTTATTCAGCCATTCTCCAACTGAGTGGACATCCATTCAGTTTCCAGTTTCTAGCCACTATAAAAGGGCTGCCACAAACATTGGTGCACATAGGTCCCTTTCCCTTCTTTATAATCTCTTTGGGATATAATCCCAGTAGTAACACTGCTGGATCAAAGGGTATGCACAGTTTGAAAACTTTTTGAGCATAGTTCCAAACTACTCTCCAAAATGGTTGGATTCGTTCACAACTCCACCAACAAAGCATCAATGTCCCAGTTTTCCCGCATCCCCTCCAACAATCATCATTATTTTTTCCTATCATCTTAGCCAATCTGACAGGCGTGTAGTGGTATCTTAGAGTTGTCTTAATTTGCATTTCTCTGATTAATAATGACTTGGAGCATCTTTTCATATGACTAGAAATAGTTTCAATTTCTTCATCTGAGAATTGTCTGTTCATATCCTTTGACCATTTTTCAATTGGAGAATGGCTTGATTTTTATAAATTAGAGTTAATTCTCTATATATTTTGGAAATGAGGCCTTTATCAGAACCTTTGACTGTAAAAATATTTTCCCAGTTTATTGCTTCCTTCTAATCTTGTCTGCATTAGTTTTGTTTGTACAAAACTTTTCAGTTTGGTATAATCGAAATTTTCTATTTGTGATCAGTAATGATCTCTAGTTCTGCTTTGGTCATAAAGACCTTCCTTCCACAGGTCTGAGAGGTAAACTATCCTGTATTCCTCTAATTTATTAATAATTTCATTCTTTATGCCTAGGTCATGAACCATTTTGACCTTATCTTGGTGTCGGTGTTAAAGGTATGGATCAATGCCTAATTTCTGCCATATTAGTTTCAATTTTCCAGCAATTTTTATCAAACAGTAAGTTCTTATCCCAAAAGCTGGGATCTTTGGGTTTGTTAAAGACTAGGTTGCTATATTTGTTGACTGTTTTGTCCCTTGAACTAATCTATTCACTGATCAACTAATCTATTCTTAGCCAATACCAAATAGTTTTGGTAACTGCTGCTCTATAATATAATTTTAGATCTGGTATCAGCTAAGCCACCATCATTTGATTTTTTTCATTAATTCTTGAAATTCTTGACCTTTTGTTTTTCCATATGAACTTTGTTGTTGATTTTTTCTAGGTCATTAAAATAGTTTTTTGGGAGTCTGATTGGTATGGCGTAAATAAATAGATTAGTTTAGGTAATATTATCATCTTTTTATATTTGCTCGCCTATCCAAGAGCATTTAATATTTTTCAATTGTTAGATCGACTTAATTTGTGTGAAAAGTGGTCTGTAATTTTGCTCATAAAGTTTCTGATTTTCCTTGGCAGATAGATTCCTAAATATTTTATATTATCAGTAGTTACTTTAAATGGAATTTCTCTTTGTAACTCTGACTTTTGGATTTTGTTAGTGATATATAAGAATTGTGATGACTTATGTGGGTTCATTTTATAACCAGCAACTTTGCTAAAGTTGTGGATTATTTCTAATAACTTTTTAGCAGAATCTCTGGGGTTCTCTAAGTATACCATCATATCATCGCAAGAAGTGATATTTGGCTTCCTCATTTGCCTATTCTTATTCCTTTAATCTTTTTCTCAGCTCTTATTGCTATAGCTAGTTTTCTAATACAATATTAAATAGTAATGGTGATAGTGGGCATGCCTTGTTTCACTCAGATCTTTTGGGAATGGTTGCAGTTTGTCTCCATTACATATGATAGCTGATGGTTTTAAATAGATGCTGCTGATTATTTTAAGGAAAAGTCCATTTATTCCTATACTCTCAAGTGTTTTTTAATAGGAATGGATGTTGGATTTTATCAAATGCTTTTTCTGCATCTATTGAGATGATCATATGGTTTTTGTTAATTTGGTTATTAACATGGCCAATTATATTGATAGTTTTCCTAATATTGAACCAGCCCTGCATTCCTGGTATAAATCCTACTTGATCATGTGTATTATCTTGGAGATGATTTTCTGTAGTCTTTTGCTAATATCTTATTTAAGATTTTAGCATCAATATTCATTAGGGAGATTGGTCTATAATTTTCTTTCTCTGTTTTCAGCCTACCTGGTTTAGGTATCAGTACCATGTCTGTGTCATAGAAGGAATTTGGTAGGACTCCTTCATTCCCTATTTTATCAAATAATTTATATAGCATTGGAGGCCAATTGTTCTTTAAATGTTTGGTAAAATTCACATGTAAATCCATCTGGTCCTGGGGATTTTTTCTTAGGGAGTTGTTTAATTGCCTGTTCTATTTCTTTTTCTGAAATGGGACTATTCAACAATTACTTCCTCCTCTGTTAGTCTCGGAAGTCTGTATTTTTGGAGGTAGTCATCCATTTCACTTAGGTTATCAAATTTATTGGCATAAAGTTGAGCAAAATAACTCCTTATTATTTCTCTAATTTCTCTTCATTGGTGGAAAGTTCTCCTTTTCATTTTTAAGACTACTAATTTCATTTTCCTCCTCCTTTTTCTAATCAGATTTACCAAAGGCTTATCTATTTTATTGGCTTTTTTCATAGAACCAACTCTTAGTTTTATTAATTAGTTCAATAGTTTTTTTACTTTCAATATTTTTAATTTCTCCTTTTAATTTTAGAATTTCAATTTAGTATTTGATTGGGGGTTTTTAATTTGGTCTTTTTTTAGTTTTTTTAGTTGCAAGCCCAATTCATTAATCTTTTCTTTCTCTGTTTTATTCAAGTAATCCTCTAAGGATATAAAATTCCCTCTTATTACTGCTTTGGCTGCATCCCACAAATTTTGGTATGATGTCTCATCATTGTCATTATCTTGAGTGAAATTATTAATTGTATCTATAATTTGCTGCTTCACCCAGTCATTCTTTAAGATGAGATTGTTTAGTTTCCAATTACTTTTGGTCTATTTCCCCTAATTTTTTGTTGAATGTAGTTTTTATTGCATCATGATCTGAAAAGAAAGCATTTACTATTTCTGCTTTCTTGCATTTAATTTTGAGGTCTTTATGTCCTAATATATGGTCAATTTTTGAATAGGTTCCATGAACTGCTGAGAAGAAAGTGTATTCCCTTCTATCTCCATTCAATTTTCTCCAAAGATCCAACATACCTAATTTTTCTAATATTCTATTTACTTCTTTAATTTCTTTCTTATTTGTTTTGTGGTTTGATTTGTCTAATTCTGAGAGTGTAAGGTTGAGATCTCCTACTATTACAGTTTTGTTGTCTATTTCTTCTTGCAACTCTTAACTTCTCCTTTAGGAAGCTGAGTGCCATACCACTTGGTGCATATATGTTTAATATTGATATTGCTTCGTTGTTTATGTACTCCTTTAGCAGGATGTAGTTTCCTTCCTTATCTCTTTTAATTAGATCAATTTTTATTTTGCTTGATCTGAGATAAGGATGCTACCCTGCTTTTTGACTTTCACCTGAAGCATAATAGATTTTGCTCCAACCTTTTACCTTTACTCTATATGTATCCCCCTGCTTTAAATGTGTTTCTTGTAAACAACTATATTGTAGGGTTCTGACTTTTGATCCAGTCTGCTATCTGCCTCCTC
Organism: Sarcophilus harrisii; assembly: GCF_902635505.1. Taxonomy (NCBI): domain Eukaryota; kingdom Metazoa; phylum Chordata; class Mammalia; order Dasyuromorphia; family Dasyuridae; genus Sarcophilus; species Sarcophilus harrisii. The sequence continues at coordinate 173,973,758 of NC_045429.1, read as the reverse complement.
TTTATGGGGAGTTCATCCATTACATTTACAGGTTAGAATTACTAAATCTGTATTTCCTGCCATCCTAATAACCCCAGATTGTGCTTTACTTATTCTTGCCTCCCCAACCCTCTTTCCCCCTTTTAAACTTATGTACCCCTCTTGTATCACGATACTTATCCTCTTTATAATCCCTCCCTCACCCCCTTTGAATCTTTCCCCCTTCCTTCCCTTATTACTCTTTTTCTCATAAACTATTTTGTAACTCTGTTTAAGTGTTACTTTATTATCCTAATAACCTCTTTAACCACCCAATCATTAAGTCAAGCCTTTGAAGAAAAAAATGCTATTCTTGTCAAAGATACTTGAGATATCTTTCCCATATTTGTGTTTTGATCCTCGCATCATATTTTCAAGTATCTTCATTGTCAAAATTCAAAAAAACCAATATATCTCATTTGAAATCACTAAGATAGCTATTTACATTGTTTAACAACATTCCTACTCCTAAAAACCTGTGATCACTATGTATGTGTATATATATATATATACACATACATGTGTATATATATATATATACATACATATATATATATGTATATATATGTATGTATATATATATATATACACACATATATATATGTATATGTATATATATATTACTATATTTCTTTAATGATTATACAGATTCAGGAAAGCAATATAAATTGGGTTTTGTGTTGGTTATAGGAGAATGATATCTACTGAATCTTTTGTATCATGAATTGTGATATATTTTATAGTGGTTATTTTTAATTTAATACTTCTTGTTTCTAGAAATCAAAATGCCTATTATACATTATTAGATAAATATATGTTGACTGAATCTTTGTGTCTATGTCAAAATTATCCAATGAGGAATTGACTTTTAACAATTCTTTCTTAAGTAGCATAGATTATCATGTCACGGAACATAGTTTCTTATGGATAAGATGTACTCTTCAGAGAAGAAACAATTGTCCTCCTTGAGTGTTTGATTCAGACCTCTGTTTTCTACCACAGCATCCTGGTGGGGTTTTCTGTGTGTGTTCTGAATTATAAATTGGCTGGGACCATAGCTCTTTGGACAGGATCATCATCTTCATTCCTTACCACCTGTCTATCCAGGTGTAAAAGCACTGTGATTCTGCTACCTATGGTGAGACCTGATAGAGATGGTGAAGCTGCCAAAACAGTCAAGGATGAGGTTTCCTGGCTGAGTTCTTTCTTCCCAGTTTAAGAACTTGGAAAGTAGTGAATCTATTTGTTTTCCTTTTATGGTTTTGCATTATTTATAAGTATTATTTAAATAGAATAAAACTAGGGGTCACATATTTAAAGTTCAAAGGTATCTCAATGGACATCTCATCCAAAACTCTCATTTTTATGTGAATAAACTGAGGCCAGGGAGGTTGACATTTTAAAAGTCAAACAGATAGTAAGTGACAAGTAATTTTTGAATCTAAATTTTCTAAATGTAAGTCCAGTGCTTTCCTATAGAATCAATATCTATGCTCATTAATCATCAGGATGATTTGTAATTTATGGGTTATTTTAATTGTTCTGTTTAATTGTTATTGTGGTATGAAGGAAGTTATCTTTGGCTAGGGGAAAAAAAGTTGTCTTGATCATACAGTGGGAGTGAGGAATAACCAGTGGGGATTGTTAGCCACAAATAAAAAAAAATGTAGAAGTAGGCTTCCAGTACATTGGATAGATTTCTTAGGCCTTGTTTATGGGAGAACGTGGATTAAGTTGCAAAGATATGAATGGTTTTCCTCCTGAAGAAATTAGTCATATTGATGAGATAACAAATCAGTTGAGTCACTGACAACAACTGTTACACACCCATGAACTTTTGGTATTTTTGTCATTCTCTCTCCTCTCTCTTATTTTACTTCATTGCATATACATTATTTTAGGCTAGAGATTATTTCATTTTTCTCTGTTCTATGCTTCTTAAAATTATTTTAGATAATAGAATAGATATTAGTAGATGATAATAGGGTATATGTCAAAAATAAAGCAATAATATATTTAAAGTGTAGATTAAACCCAAAGTCTTCAATTGCTTGTAAAAATCTGTTGTGTAATTCCAAGGATATTTATTCATGAATATATCACAATTCAGCAAAGATTCTCAAAAATACGTTTTCAAACTTGCTTTTCAATAGCTATTTTTCTCACTATCTGATATAAACTTCACCCAGTAATCACAATCAAAGCATCTTTGTTTATAAGATCCATGAGTTCATACCTACTTGCGATTACGAGGGCAATGGAGACTCATTCTCATATACTTGGGCTGCTTCTCACTGAGATAGTTTTGTCAAAAGGCTTTTTACTCTTATAACAATGCATAATATGTCAATAGAATTCATGGATATTTGTGATTCAACAGGATCTAATTGATCTCATTAACCTAGTTCTGCTTCTGAACATTGTTTTGTGAATCTCTATCTCTCAGTTTAAAACTGAAGACAGAAAAGCAGAAAGCATTTATTAGTGCTTTCTATGTTTCAAGGATTGAGCTAAGTATTTTGCAAATGTTATTATCTCATTTAATCTTCACAACAATCTTGAGTGGTTATTATTATTACAATTGGGAAATAAAGTAGTCATAAATTCAGTAAGGTCATACAACTTGCAAGTTTTTCAGATGAAATTTGAACTCAAATATTTTTTACTACAAGTTCGGTAATCTACTCACTCTTTTATCTAGCTGATTTTTAATGATTTTATTGCTTAACTCCCAAAATTCTCTCATTCTTAATCTAATAATTTCATAAATTTCATTATGAATGATTCTTTGAGTGTCATAAAATATTAAGCATCCAGGATAATAATATTTATGTTTAATAGACACCTTAGAGATCACATGGTCCAAATCCCACATTTTATTTGTGAAGAAAATGAAAACCAGCAAGTTAAATGACTTCTCCAAGATCACGTAATTGGTTAAGTGACAAAAATGAAATTCAATCCCAACTCTTTTGAATCCACATCTAGTATTCCTTCCATTATAACATGCTTCTTTCCCAGGATTGAATTTCTAGTATTCATATTAGATGCTGCAGGGAATAGAAAACATGAGTGGGAAAAAAAGATTAAAATACTTCCTTTCTTCAAAAAGTGAATAACATAGTTAAGCAGAAAGAAAAAAAAAAAACCTGCTACAGAGGGGTAAATAGTAAATGTTTTAGAATTCCATCTTTTTTATCCAAGATAGATCAGTTTCAAGATAGGGAGCACTTGGTCTGGAATCAGAAAGACCTGACGTTAAAACTGGTCATAGATCATCAATATATAATCTTGGAAAAATCACTTTTGTTTTGCCTATTTCAGTTTCCTCATCTGTAAAATGGGAATAATAATAATATCTTTTTTAGGGTTGTTATAAGGATCAAATGAAATAAATTTTGCACAGTTCCTGACTGATAGCTATTAAGTATAAGAAGTCAGGTTCAAATCCAAAGTCTCCCTTTTCTCCAAGTCTAGCAACATTTCCATTATGCAATCTCCTTTAACCTCTAGTGTTATCTTGGTCTCAGTAACAATGACAAATAAAAGTTCCATTCAACTATTGAAGAACTTAATTAATGCTTAATTACCCTTTCTAAATTAGAAAATTCCATGATTAGGCATTGAATATAAGCTATGTCTACCTATGTCTCTATGAAAAAGAATTTGGTTCATTCTCCATTTTTGAAAAAGCCCAATAACATCATGGATGATATCTTGACTTGCACATTAATTGGATTTTGGTAAGGAAAGCCTTGTTCTCTCTCCCTGAATCATCAAAGTCCAGTATCAAGACAAAATTCAAAATGATTTACAATGACACAGAATGAAGTAGATGACATTGGTGTCTTTTATATCTGACCAAGATCTAATTACATCAGAAGAGTAGCTTAGTCCATTTTCATGGCTACTAAGAACAAATCAATCTCAATATGCCCATTCTTCTGAGAAAGTCTTCACATGCTTAGGGTGCATATCCTCTTAACTCACCAACAGATTTCAGGCCTATTGGTTATCTCAATCTGGTTTAGCCCATTTGCAGAAATGGTTTTACTGGAGTGTGGCTGCAAGACATAGCTTTTTGCTGTGAGAAGTGAGAGTTGAATGAAAGTGAATACAAAAGGTGAATAAGCAGGCCTGCAAAAGGACTCCATAAGCTTTCAAACAGAGGTACTAGTACTTCCTGAATACCCATACAAATAAACAAAAAAAAAAAAAAAAAAGAATCATCATTTTTGTCCATATCATGAAAACATTATCTGATTTCAATACATTTAAATATCTTCCTTTCTTCACTTTACTCTGGCTAGTGTTTACCAATATTTTCTACCTAAGGTAAGATGTGAGAAGTAGACAGTTATCTATGTTAAATTTAAGTTAGAACAATAGGATTTAGGGCTAAAAGGAACTCTGAAGGTCACCTGGTCCAGCCCCCTCATTTGAAGTACAGAACCTGAGTATAAAAAAAGATAAAGTAACTTGTTCAAGACAACAGAGGTATTGTCATCCTGACAGTGCTAGAATTCACAAACAGATCTTCTAATTCCAGATTTCATTGTTCTTTTTCCTTTGCACCAAACATACCTCATTCTTAGTACAGAGCATCTCACACAGTAAGCTGTCATGGGGAAAAGGATTATATTTCATTTCAGAATACCTAGGTTTGTTCCTCAGACCTGCTATTTGCTTTGGGATGAATCCTAGCCTTCATGAATCCTAGCCTCATTATTGCCTGTGATAGCCATAATAATATTAAGGAGATTGTCTTGAAACTGTTAAGCATTGTATAGAAATCCACTATTTTTGATACCGGTACTTATCAAATGATTGTTTTGGTCCTGTCCACTTGACCTTGCCACCACAGTCTGTGTTTTTTTAGGTTTAATGTAAGCTTAACACATCATTACTTTAAAGTACAATCCTTCCCCTCACAGCGCCAACTTTTCCATCATGCAACTTAATAAGGTATAGCTGCAATGCTGGCCACTATTCAGAGAGTGACAGGTGGCTGATAAAGCACTCAATGGAATTTTCCATCTGTCTCTCTTCTTTTCTATCTAAGGCTTGCCAGGAAAAGACTATATTTTCCCCGTCTTTAACCACTTACTTTTCTCCATGTAAAGGTTGGTAGGGTTTTTTCTTTTCTTTTCCATATTATATTTTAGGTTTTCACAAGGCTGAACTAATCCATCAGGTCAAAACAATGCAATCCTCCTCCCCAAGCCTTCTCAAAGTAACTTGCTTTGATTTGTTCCTATTGAAAAGCTGAATTCTGGCTGTGTTTTCACCCTTCATCTGTGGCAGACATGTCACCTTCCGGGGCTTTGCAAAGAGCAGTATTCATGTACCCATAAAGGCTAATAAATACAGAGAAGAACAGTATACTTCATGTTCATGGGGCTTTTAAAAGCCTCAAAGACGGCATCACTTCATTATTATTAATGTGCTTCGTTGGTTTAGATTTTTATGGTGCTCATTATGGAAGCCAGATAATCATACTGATAATGGACATAACTTATGATCGATGGAGGGCTGCCAGTTGGGGATTATGCATATAAAGGGAGGTATTGAGCAGTTAGATGGAAGTGTAGAGTACTTATATTGAAAATGTAGTGGTTTTGCTTTTTAATTTTTCTACAATTCTTGTTTAACATGGTCTATTCTTGACATTTTGATGTTAAGCTGCCTGCGATTGAAAGCAGAGGGAAAGGCAGCAAATATTCTATTCTTCAGTGCTTGAATGAGACATTTATTTGCCTTTGTTTAGTATTGAGTCTTGTGATGGTATCATCACAAGAGTGAGAGTTGATGAAAGTGAACACAAAAGGTGAATAAGCAGGCCAGAGAACACAACTACCTCTCAGTCTCCTTGTATCACCATCATCCTCTTACATGAAGAGATACATTCTACAGATCTGAATTAGACTTCCACAGCCACTGGCAGGTGGCTCCTGTATTACAATATATGGAAGTTAAGGGAACTGGTATATTGGAAATGGCATTAGACAGGGAGAGAAGAGAAAGGGTTGGTCTGGAACTACACCTCCAACACAAAAGCTATGTGATGAGATAAATAGGGGTAATTACTTGCCTTTCTCAGGTTCATTTAATTCATCTATAAATAAGGGAGATAATTTTATAATATATGTTGCATTGTCAAATTTGTGTAGATTGAATAGGATATTGCTTATAATCTATTTTGCAAATCAGCATTAATTGTCAGATATCATTTGGGAATTATTTTAAAATACCTTCTTGGGGAAAACTGCTGTCTTAAGTGCTTAGGTGCTAAGAGTCATATGCAATTAAACCCAGTCCCCAGGTACCTGGGTATCTGTTCTAAGAACATCCTAAAAATGTAACTAGAAATTGAAATGAAGTGATTGCTTATGTCTAGGGTAACCAGATGACTAATACTAAAGAAGAACATGGAATCTGAGTTAGACCTTGAATAAAGGGAAGGATTTAAATAGGTTAAGATGGAGGGGGTACAAAAAAAGGAATAAGAATGTTCAGAGATGAAAGAGGAAAAGTTGAAAAATGGCATTGGTGAGCAGTCTACCTTGGCTGGAACGTCCATGGATAAAGGAGAGTTGATAGTGAAATGCCTGGATTCTTAATAAATGTTTATTGATAATTTTATTGAGTTGTATGAAATTATACTACAAATGTAAGTTAGATATAAATTGTGGAGGGTCTGAAAAACTGACTGAGAAGCCGGTCTAATTCTTTGCCAGAAGTGGGCCACTAAGATTCAGAGAATCAAAGATTTATCTCCCTCTCTAAGGTTTACCAGTCAGGAAACTAAGGTTATCGGTTAAGTTGACTTCTCTAAGGTTAACACAGGAAGTTAAAGGTAGAAGCAGGAATATAATCAAGATCTTTTAGTTCCCAATCAAGTGATACTTTTGTTTTGCTTTTGAGAAATTGATGGTTTAGAAAAAGCATTTGACAAAATCCAACATCCATTCCTATTAAAAACACTTGAGAGTATAGGAATAAATGGACTTTTCCTTAAAATAATCAGCAGCATCTATTTAAAACCATCAGTAAGCATCATATGTAATGGAGACAAACTGCAACCATTCCCAATAAGATCTGGAGTGAAACAAGGTTGCCCACTATCACCGATACTAACTAATATTGTATTAGAAATGCTAGCTTTGGCAATAAGAGCTGAGAAAGAGATTAAAGGAATAAGAATAGGCAATGAGGAAACCAAATTATCACTCTTTGCCGACTACATGATGGTATACTTAGAGAACCCCAGAGATTCTACTAAAAATTTATTAGAAATAATCCACAACTTTAGCAAAGTTGTTGGTTATAAAATAAACCCACATAAGTCATCAGCATTCTTATATATCACTAAGAAAATCCAACAGTCAGAGTTACAAAGAGAAATTCCATTTAAAGTAACTACTGATAATATAAAATATTTAGGAATCTATCTGCCAAGGGAAAATCAGAAACTTTATGAGCAAAATTACAGACCACTTTTCACACAAATTAAGTCTGATCTAACCAATTGGAAAAATATTAAATGCTCTTGGATAGGGCGAGCAAATATAATAAAGATGACAATATTACCTAAACTAATCTATTTATTTAGCGCTATACCAATCAGACTCCCAAAAAACTATTTTAATGACCTAGAAAAAATAACAACAAAGTTCATATGGAAAAACAAAAGGTCAAGAATTTCAAGGGAATTAATGAAAAAAAAATCAAATGATGGTGGCTTAGCTGTACCAGATCTAAAATTATATTATAGAGCAGCAGTTACCAAAACTATTTGGTATTGGCTAAGGAATAGATTAGTTGATCAGTGGAATAGATTAGGTTCAAGGGATAAAACAGTCAACAAATATAGCCACCTAGTCTTTGACAAACCCAAGTACCCCAGCTTTTGGGATAAGAACTTACTGTTTGACAAAAATTGCTGGGAAAATTGGAAACTAATATGGCAGAAACTAGGCATTGATCCATACTTAACGCCGTACACCAAGATAAGGTCAAAATGGGTTCATGACCTAGGCATAAAGAATGAAATTATTAATAAATTAGAGGAACATAGGATAGTTTACCTCTCAGACCTGTGGAAGGGGAAGGTCTTTATGACCAAAGCAGAACTAGAGATCATTACTGATCACAAAATAGAAAATTTCGATTATACCAAACTGAAAAGTTTTTGTACAAACAAAACTAATGCAGACAAGATTAGAAGGGAAGCAATAAACTGGGAAAATATTTTTACAGTCAAAGGTTCTGATAAAGGCCTCATTTCCAAAATATATAGAGAATTAACTCTAATTTATAAAAAATCAAGCCATTCTCCAATTGAAAAATGGTCAAAGGATATGAACAGACAATTCTCAGATGAAGAAATTGAAACTATTTCTAGTCATATGAAAAGATGCTCCAAGTCATTATTAATCAGAGAAATGCAAATTAAGACAACTCTAAGATACCACTACACACCTGTCAGATTGGCTAAGATGACAGGAAAAAATAATGATGATTGTTGGAGGGGATGCGGGAAAACTGGGACATTGATGCATTGTTGGTGGAGTTGTGAACGAATCCAACCATTTTGGAGAGTAGTTTGGAACTATGCTCAAAAAGTTATCAAACTGTGCATACCCTTTGATCCAGCAGTGTTACTACTGGGATTATATCCCAAAGAGATTATAAAGAAGGGAAAGGGACCTGTATGTGCACGAATGTTTGTGGCAGCCCTTTTTGTAGTGGCTAGAAACTGGAAACTGAATGGATGTCCATCAGTTGGAGAATGGCTGAATAAATTGTGGTATATGAAAATTATGGAATATTACTGTTCTGTAAGAAATGACCAACAGGATGATTTCAGAAAGGCCTGGAGAGACTTACACGAACTGATGCTGAGTGAAATGAGCAGGACCAGGAGATCATTATATACTTCAACAACAATACTATATGATGACCCGTTCTGATGGACCTGGCCATCCTCAGCAATGAGATCAACCATATCATTTCCAATGGAGCAGTAATGAACTGAACCAGCTACGCCCAGAGAAAGAACTCTGGGAGATGACTAAAAACCATTACATTGAATTCCCAATCCCTATATTTATGCCCACCTGCATTTTTGATTTCCTTCACAAGCTAATTTTACAATATTTCAGAGTCTGATTCTTTTTGTACAGAAAAATAACGGTTTGGTCATGTATACTTATTGTGTATCTAATTTATATTTTAATATATTTAACATCTACTGGTCATCCTGCCATCTGGGGGAGGGAGTGGGGGGTAAGAGGTGAAAAATTGGAACAAGAGGTTTGGCAATTTTTAATGCTGTAAAGTTACCCATACATATAACCTGTAAATAAAAGGCTATTAAATAAAAAAAAGAGAGAAATTGATGGTTTGTGATATGTAATATGAGATTGCAAATAGAACCCTATTCCAGATATGGTACCTATCTACATAGGAACAAGGTATTATCTACATAGATTTGATCTTCCAGCATATTTGTATGAGTTTTTAGGCAGAAAGCTTTAGGGAAAATAGCTATTTTAAATTATTTTTATAGCATCATCATATACAAAAGCAAATATTTATTGAGTTACTGCATTATGAGAATGAAAGAATATTTTATGATTTTAGTACACACCCTTAAGAGACCAATCATTTTATGAGAAGACAAGATAATTATCAAATATAAAAAAAAAATGAATGTTTGGTCAATCAATCAACAAGCATAGTCACTGAATAAATATTCAGTGCCTCTATTACCATTAAAGAATTCTTTTTTTCCATTTGTTCTTTGATGAATGCAATTGACAAGCATTTTTCTGCCTACTATATTTCTTAGTAATTTGAGTTTGAATAATTTTGTTTGCAGCAAACAAAATTATCTATGTGATTGCATCTTTTAAGGAAATTTTTTTTTTATTTTTAGCATATCCATGGAGCTTGCATTTTTGCAGGATGACCTTTAAAAGGTTATTTTCTTAGTATATAAACACTACCTCTAGGATCAAAAGCAACTCCTCTATTTGACATTTAAAACTCTTCAAGATTTTGTCACTCTCAACTTCTCCATTCTATCTATACATTAAACCCTTGCCAGTCATACTGGTTTAGTTGCTGATTTTCAAAGGCAATGCTTTATCTACTTTTACCACACCATTTTTTTTTCTGATTGTTCTCTACATCTAGAATGTTGTTAAATCATTTTTCAGTCATGTCCAACTTTGTGACTGTATTTCTTCACAGAGATATTGGAATGGTTGCTATTTTCTTTCCCAGTTCATATTATAGGTGATGAAGTTGAGGCAAACTGACTTGCCCAAGGTCTCACAGGTAGTAGTTGTCTCAGGACATATATGACCTTGGGAAGATGAGTCCTCTTGACTTCAGCCTAGCACTCTCTCTCTGCTGCACAAACTCATACCTAGAATGTCTCCTTATCATTTCTGCCTTTTAAAGTTCCTAATTTCCTTTGACTCATTTCAAGTGCCACCTTTTACCAGAGGCCATTCCCAGTCCTTTCAGCTGCTAGCTACTTCCTATCCAATGTAACAATCTTGTGTATATTTATTATGTGTTTTTGCATATATTTAAGTATGTATTCATGTATGTATATTTGTATATATGTATATAAATGTATACTTGTATATGTATGTGTTATAATCAAATAGAAGTTCCTTTGTGGCAATGTCAGTTTTATTTTTGTCTTTGTTGCCCCATTATTTCCAGGGCTTAGTAAATGTTTATTGAATGATTACTTATAAATTGATGGAGAGGAATATAGTTATATATTTACAATATCCTTGCATATTTGTATGCATAAAGTTCTATATGTATACTCATGTATCCATATGTTGTACAATGCACATATATCCACCAATATGCCTATGATTATTGTTATACACACATATTTAAAGAGAGTCTGGACCTGAGAGTTTTTAATTTTAGGTTGCTTCCATTGTCGAAAATCCATCCTCTACCAATGCAGGTATGTCACTTAACTGTGACAATCTTAGAAAGTTGCTTGAAGGAACAGGGAACACTGAAGGGTTAAGCATATTTTCCCTTGTTATACAGTTAATATGTATGACAGAGAACTTGATCTGAGACTTTCCTGACTCTAAAGATATCTCTTTATGCCCTAAAATTATGCCCTAAAAATAAAAAAATATGCCCTAAAAAAAGGGCAGAACTAAGAGAAATGAAGGAATCTAAATAACCTGTGATTGAAGCTCTGATCCTGAAGTCAGGAAGACCTGAATTCAAATTTAACCTTATGTACTTACTGGCTATGTGTCATTGGACAATTCATTTAACTTCTGTTTTCTCAATTGTGAAATAGAATATATTTCACAATCAGCACAATTTGTGCTGAAAATCAAATTGGACAATATTTGCAAAAGGCTTAGCATAGTGCCTGGAACATAGTAGAACCTATATAAATGATACTTATCATTATTATTACTTTTATTAAATAGGTAGATATGACATTTAAGGAAGATAGATATGCCATTTACAAAGTTGAGAGCTTCCAAATATGGAAAGGGCTGCCTAATGAGGCAGTTGGTTTCCCAACCTTATACACCCTATCCTTTTTTCAAGTATATTGTTATACTGAAATGGGATTCTCAATCACATATTAATTAGATTTTACACACATACACACACACACACACACATACACACACACGTATGTGTGTATAGAGAGATAGATATATATAGACACACACACATATACCTACACATACCTACACATACTTATACCTTGAAGTTCCCCACAAGCTTGAGATTCTATAACATATATAACAAGTTGCATTTTCGCTGCTTAAATAGGGTCCTTATTTAGTTCATTTGTATGGGGTCTTCACTTTGAAGAGAAGTGATCCATTCAATCATTCAATCAGCAAATATTAGCACCTTCTGTGTGCTAAGTTCTTGGGAATAAAAGAAATAAATTTTCAAATAGCTTATGTCTATCAAAGGAAAGAATGAAAAGGATAAATAAATAAATGGGTCCTGTTTTCCCTTCAACTATAGGGATCTTTTCTATAACTGGAATTGCTCTTAGCTTCCAAAATAACTTCAAAAACAATAGGCTGACTTTGTCATGGTGCTTAACAACTCAATATTGCCATGAAATATAAAGGGACAATGTGACTATTGTCCCTTTAAATAATTTCAAACATTCCTTCACCAACTCATTAATTCAATCCTTTTTTGATCATGCATATTTATTTAGTGGTAATCATATGTGAGTTAATGTTATAGATGCTTTGAGGGCTTTTTTTTTCTTTCTATTTTTCAAGCTGATGTACAGGCTCTGGTTGATGAAAGTGGCAAGGGCAGAGAAGAGGACATATTCTCAATAGGGTGGAGGTATTTTTCATTGCATTGTGATCCTGTACTTTAGGCCATTGCAAATCACTAGGCTATTTCCAGTGGCTTAAAGCTTTGGTTCAATAGCTTTTAAATCAGTAAATTCACAGTCATGCTACCCCACTTCCCATCTTGCTGGATGTTGGCTCTGTCCCCAACCTCTATTTTAATTAAAGTTCTACTTCTGTGGTGCATTAATTAGTATTGAAAGAATCTGGAAGCACATTTAGTTCAGCAACATGTTTTAAACTATTTTTCAGATTTTAGTTTTGGTCAATTTCAGTGACATTTTCTTCTGTTCTTTCCACCTTAAACTTTTCTCCTTCAGTTTCTAATCTGTTTGTATTTTGAGAGACACTTAATCCATGTGCTTTATTACTTGAACTCTTACTCATCACATCTCATCATTTCATTGTATTGCAAAAGCAATTTAATATAAAAGATACTAAACAGCCTCTTAAGTCTTTAAGTCATCTTCCTCTATGAGAAATAGTATTTGCCAGCACATTCTAGAATTTTAAAGCCTAGAGTTAATTTATCTCAGAATGTACAATTCAAATAGGCAGATTTCAGGTCAATACAAGTGGAAGAAGTACCTTTGTAACAAATAAAGCTGTCCAAAAATGGAATGGTTTGCTTAAAGAATCAGTGAATTATCTACCTCTAGAGGTCTTTAAGCATGAATAGAAGACACTTTTTCAGGGATAGTAGGAAACCAGAAGTAACCCAAGATATTGTCAAATCATCTTATTTACTAATGAGTAAATTGAGGCTCAGAGAGTTTATGTTCTCAAAATTTATCATGTTTTAGTAACAAAGTAGGGGTTTAAACCCTTAAATCCAAATCCTCTGACTATAAATTCAGGACTCCTCTCCTTTGTTTTAATATCATGATTTGTCATAGGTGTATGTGTGTATGCTATTTAGTAAGTGTTAATGTTCGCTGAATTTAATTGGATAACCATTGGATAGTAAGTCATTACTGAAATTCAAGATTCTGGTGATCTTTACTCTGACATGATACTGCTCAGCATTGTCTTTGACATTGGCTTTGTCCAGGTCACAGGGAAGATGTTAATAATTGGTCTTCATTCAATTACTTTTCAGAAAATGTAAATTTTGTAAGAGCTTAGATAGTTTCTTATTCATTTTGTCCCTCTCTCAGTTCTCAGCAGAATCACTTGTACAAAGTAGTGCTTAGTAAATATTCATTGATACCTTAGTAGAAGGGGTTTCCATGTCCAAAGAGATTCCAGTAGCAAGAGAATCACAGGTTAGGCACCTACCCCTACTGGCTGAATTGATATCATTTTTGGAAAAAGAATTAATACTAGGCAGCTATCAGTGATATCTATTAACTCCTTGGGCCTGAAGTCTCAGAAGTGGTTGCCTAAAATCTCTGACTCCTGATATTTAATATAATTCTAATTACATCATAAAGCTTCTTCTTACTCCTCCTTTTTCATCAGTTAGTCTCTGTGCCTGGAGAAATCTTTCTAACCATTTGAAGTAACTGAATTAAGAAGCTGAGCATGTTCCTGAGGCAAAAATATTTTAGATCAAGTAATTAAGGAAGTACCCAGTGGGTGTTATCCACTAGAGAGCAATTTTGGTAAGACTATAGGGCATTACTTCAGCATTATTTGAGCTACTTTCAAGGAGAAACTGGGATGAGGAAAAAAGAAAAAAAAAACAAATCTAGGTTAAATCAAGGTTAAGTAGCCAATATTTAGCAATTTTTGTTGGAGTTTTGTCATGTTCAATTGGGCCTAACTGTTCATGATCCTGAAGCTGTCCTCTGTCTTTCGGTGGAACTCTTGAGAAACTTTTCTTGAACTCCTTGAAACTCTTGCCCCTGAGAGGGACCCATCCCAGGGAATCAAGATAAAGTGCTTTCATTCTGTTATCTTGGTGGAACTAGTTAAGTCCAGGACAACTCCTACTTAGTAGGCACTGGAAATCTAGATATCTATTGACCCATATTGAGTTGGAGATTAGTCTAAGACTACTTGTTCAATTGGAAAATTTCTATTCAATTTGAAGATCTCAGTCTGATTTCAACTCAGACTGCCCCCAGTCCCTAGCCAAAGTTTCAAATTATAAAAAGGGGCAACTCGAGGCAATTTCTTGCAGAGGCCAAAGCAGGAATCATACCAGGCCAAGGGACTTTTCCTTAGCATAGCTGCCTGTGAGGACCCCCTGCCTACTGAGAAGATACTCTCTTTTCAGCATTAACCCCTCTTTCCTTTTTTTTAACCTCTTTCCTTAACAGGACTACACCCCTCTTTACCTTTCTACCAGGATTTCTCTGCTAGGAACTTTATCTCACTCTGTCAGGACCTTGCCTCCAAGGAAGTCAGTCTTCCTAGCAAAGGGTGACCTCTCAGTGCCAACAATAAACTTTTTTTGCCAGTCTAACTTTTTGGATTTGTGAATTCCTTCACAAAGAATCTCTGCACTAAATGATAGGGGTTCCCATAACTCTTTGCTCTGTGTTGAACCTCATCAATCCTATTTGGGGAATTCTTGTTATTCCATTTTCTTCTGTACCTCATTTTACAAGATGAAAAACTGAGGTAAACAGGTTTAAATGACTTACTGAGAGTCACACAACCCTAGTAAATGTGTAAGGCCAAATTTGAACAGACCCATGATTTCAAGTGTGCTAGAAATTCCTTTTTTGTCTTTAATTTTTTAAAGAGTTATCTGGATAACTGGGTTTCTCATGAAATGGGCATGATATAGTAGAAAGATTTCTAGCTTTGTTGCCAGAAATTTGGTGTTCAAATTTCGATTCTGTCACTTTCTTTCTTGTATGACTTCAGACATGTCATTTAACATTTAAAGTAGTCGTTTTCTCATCTGAAAATGAATGTAATGAGATGACCTGTATAATATCTTCTGATTTTGAAGCCATGATCCTATGATCCTGCAGCACGTATCAGAAACAATATTTGAAATCAGATTTTTCTTAATTCAAAAGCTGGCAATATATCTGCTAAAGCATACTGCCTCACTTTCCAGTTAAAAATTGTTGCCTTATTTAAATGTTGCCTGCCACAAAATATAATTTCTCTTAGATGTATCCATAAAACTAATTTTACCAAGAAATTAGTTTCCCGCTATTAAAATGCTGAGCTCCTCAGAGCAAAAAGTTAGTGTTTCACCACAATCTGGCTTATAGAAACTTAAGGAAGGAAGTCTGTTTCAGTGTAAATCATAAGAAATTTGTGTGAATTGCAATAAATATGCAATATGATTTTAAGGATATGAAGAATTTCTGTAAAATGAAACCACTGTTTGTGAAGATGGAGTCTTATCTCCATAAATGTGACTATAAAATGCCTTATAAACAGTACCCATGAATGACCTGATACCATCATCCACAGGCAAGTAGAAAAATAGGAAAAAATGTCCCAAACTCAAACACTAGAGGAAAAAAATCACATTTTGTACCATTTTAACATCAAAATGCTAATGTTGCACATTATTTTATGTAGCTAATTATTTTTATGTTTCTTTTCTTTATAACTGGATAGCAGCTATGCCATACTTCTTTGTAACCTTTGAGTGCTCATGGCAGCATTTTTCTCAGTTAGTGCAAGTTAAATATTGATTAAGAGTAATTGAACTCCTGGGTCTGATAGTGCATAACTATAATCGTTGTTCCCAAAGAGTGACTGAGACTGATGAATTACTTGAGCTTAAGAGTTCTGAGCTATAATTTTGTTTTTCAGTTGTTTTATCACGTCGGACTTTTCATGACCCCATTTCAAATGTTTTTGACAAAGTTACTGTAGTGCTATGTATTCCAGTTCATTTTGCAGATGAGGATACTGAGGCAAATTGGGTTAAGTCCAGGGTAATACATCTAGTATTAGAGGCCAGATTTAAACTAAGGTCTTCTGAGTCTAGGCCTAATACGCTATCCACTATGTCATCTAAGTACTGAACTATAATAGGTGAAATTAAAACCAATTGGTTCAACACCAATATGACAATCCTCTAGGAGAAAGAGAAAGGTGAGAAAAAGATGAGAGTTTGACAAAGAAAGAGTGAAGTGACCCAAGTTAGAAACAAAATGAATCAAAGCTTCTGTGCTATTTATCAGTCAGATGGAGTCAGTGATTGGCCAAAGTATTTCTATGAAGAATGAGATATAGAGACCTCACTTAAAGTGTTGTCTGACATTTGTCATTTGAACTCATTAGCAAATGAAGAAGAAAGATAATTTTTTTCAGAAATATGAGTGATTGATAGTGTTTATGCAGCAAATATCTTAGTATCTATTGAGTATTCACTATATGACAACCAACATGCTATATATTGAGTGGAATATCAGGACAATTAAAATTTGGCCACAAATCTCATGGAATAAGGAAATGGTACTAAGGTAGACAGCAGCTCTCTCTTTTTCATAAGTGTGTATATGTACTGGTGAATTTAACATCAATGATAGGGAATGTTCAAAAATAAATTGTAAGTGATTTAGTTGCCAAACATTTGAAAATATCAAGCTTGAGCATGCATCATCAAAAACCTGTCACGATAGACTAAACTCAGCTCCCTTTTAGACATTATTTCTAAACCAGAATATGAGAAGAATTAGTTTATATGACTACAAGAGAGTTTTTAATTATCCCATATGTTTCCAAAGCTTTATATAAAAAAAGCATCTCATATTAATTGTGAGATATGGATTAGACAACAATATATTCATATGAATTTAGAACTGATTGTATAATCAGGTCTAAAATATTTATTAATGGTCCAATGGCAATATGTCAGGTGATCTAAATATGGGAACTTTAGGGACCTATGCTATTTAACATTTTTATCAATGCGTAGAGAAAGACATAGATGATTACTATTTCCAGTATTTGAAGAACTGCCATATGAAGGAAGAACTAGACTTGTCCCATTTGGTCCCAGAGGACATAAAAATTAGCAATGGATAGAAGATTCAAAGAGGCAAATTTGGACTCAATGTCAAGGAAAAATAAAAACAAAACAAAATTTCTATCAAGTAAAGGTATTTATAAGATGGAATGGGCTACTGAGAGGTGATGAATTCCCCTTCCCTAGAGGTCTTCAAGCTGAGAATGGATAACTGTTAGATCTGTAATGGTAGGGTATTCCTTTAGTCTATGGAGTTGGATTAACTGATATGTTCAGTTCTTAAAGTCTATAACTCTGTGATATATTTGCACTTGATATTATGCTAAGTATTGTATATTCTTTGAAAGGTTTAAGATACAAAGAGATCTGTTGAAAACTGATGCAGGAAAAAGAGTATGATTTAAAGAAATCCCATAAACCAACTTTATAGTTGATAAATTTGTAACTAAAACAATAGCAAATCATTGAGAACTATTTCTTAGAACAAATCAGTACTTTTCAGGGGACATAATGTTGAAATAAAATAGTCTCTAAATTTATGACTCACATAATCAAAAGGGAATATCACTATCAATTAACTGATTATTGATAATTAAGCAAGATGATTTGAGGATTTTGAACCTCAAACTGCCAGTTTTATGAGGATTATTAGGGCAAAGGAAATCAGAGGATGCAAAGGAAAAGGCAACATTTGATGTGAATCTTAAAGGACAAATAGAATTTTGACAGGTAGCAATGGGGAGATAATTCTAGGCATAGAAAATGATAGAAACAAGAATAAAGAAGGTTAGCATAGAATGTTTATAGGAGGCAGTAAATAGTTCAATTCAGCATACAATGAAGTAGTATGACATATGGTTTGAAAGTAGTATGGTACCAAATGATAAAGA
Source organism: Sarcophilus harrisii (assembly GCF_902635505.1). Lineage (NCBI taxonomy): Eukaryota > Metazoa > Chordata > Mammalia > Dasyuromorphia > Dasyuridae > Sarcophilus > Sarcophilus harrisii. The sequence continues at coordinate 173,955,564 of NC_045429.1, read as the reverse complement.
GCTTTAGATGCCAGATAATAAATTGAACTTTTAGGAAACTATAGGTAGCTAATGAAAGACTTAAAACATGTAACATCATTGTATTTGTGCATTTAGAAGTTTATTGTGGAAATGGTTTTCAATTTGAATCCTACGTTCCTCCAAGAAGACTTTCTTTGTTTCTCTAGTTTCTTATGTTTCCCTTTCTAAGATTTACCTTCCATGTGTATAATGATTTCTGTGTATATTTGGTCCCATAATAGAAATATAAGCTCTTTGAGGAAAGAGATCTTTTTGGTTTGTTTTCCATTATATTCCCAGAAAATGCTCCATATTAAAAACAAAAACAAAAAACCCTGAGAGTTTGGATAAGGAGTAGGGAGACTCTGATGGCACTGATAGAAATGAGTTGCTTTATAATACTATATAATATATATTATTATATATAATACTATATATAATAATAATATAATACAGAATAATCAATTCTGATGGACCTGGCCATCTTCAGCAATGAGATGAACCAAATCAGTTCCAATGAAGCAGTAATGAATTGAACCAGCTATACCCAGTGAAAGAACTCTGGGAGATGACTAAGAACCATTGCATAGAATTTCCAATCACTATATTTTTGTCCACCTGCATTTTTGATTTCCTTCACAGGCTAATTGTACATGATTTCAGAGTCTGAGTCTTTTTGTACAGCAAAATAGCTGTTTGGACATGTATACTTATTTTGTATTTAATTTATACTTTTACATATTTAACATGTATTGATCAACCTGCCATCTAGGAGTGGGGGTGGGGGGAAGGAGGGGAAAAAGTGGAACAAAAGGTTTGGCAATTGTCAATGCTGTAAAATTACCCATGCATATGACTTGTAAATAAAAAGCTATAATAGAAAAAGAAAAAATACCAGAAAAAAAAGAAATGAGTTGCTTTGCCTTTGTTTTCAAAATATCATATGCTTTGGACATAATAGTGATCTGATGGGAAATCCAATTAGAGATATCCTATAGAAATTTAAAAATATATATGGAAAACTTTGCATAAAGGTCAAGGTCTGCATCAGTCAAGATGTATGGGATTTGAAAATGTGGGGGAAGGTAGGGAAAAAGCAATCTTCTTTAGAATGTGATGAAAATGTTGGTTGGCAAAGGGAAAATGCATGTGCAACAACAGTTCTAATTGCTACCAATTGTTAAAGCTTACTCTTCCTAATTATTCAACCTAACGAGGACTATTTTTATGTTTATTTTTTTTCCCTAGGAGGATTTTGTTTTATTTTGTTTTGTTTGTTACCAATCCACATCATCACCAAACAGTATAAAAACCATTTTTTTACATGACAGACTGGACAATTATACTTATGGATATTATAGAGATGAGGAAATGAAACTGAGTCAGTTTAAATAATCACTCTGGCTTTCACTGATTGGCCAATAATAGATCCCACCTCAAACTTCACCTGCTCATTGTTTAAATTTTGATGGTTCAGAGTATGTGTAAATAGCAATTGTCTCTATTCTGGCCAGAAATTCTGTGGCTTTTTCCTTCCAGATTATTTTTTTAATGGAGGCAAACCAGACTATCTTTTACTTCCATCCTTAACCAATATTTAATTACTGAATGGGTGTTGAGATGTAGGAAGATTAAAAAGTTCAACGTTCTCCTACTTCATCCAGAATCAACAACAGTTGTCCTGATCTATGTTTTGCTACTGGATTCTGATAGGTCTGAAATGAGAGTGAGACTGATAGCTGCTCAACTCTCCCTGACTTAAATCCAATTCATTTACAAATCAAGAAATCATTCTGTTATCAACTGGCGCAATTCAAAAAAAACACCAAACAATTAGAATGCATTAGAAGTGGGTCATGAACCAATGTTTATTATTATCATTATTATTGTCATATCAGGGCTTCTGTTTTCATTAAAATGGAAAATTCTTCCAAGAAATTCTATCAGATGCACCCAATATTCTATCCAGTATCTAAGTACAGAACAAGGAGAGCAAGACCACAATTAATAGGACACGATAAGACAAATTTTCTCTTTGTCTGTACAGACACACATGCAATATCAATTATTTTATTATTATTATTTTAACTTTTTATTGACAGAACATATGCCTGGGTAATATTTTACAACATTATCCCTTGCACTCACTTCTGTTCCGACTTTTCCTTTCCCTCCTTCCACCTCCTCCTCTAGATGGCAAGCAGTCTTATACATGTTAAATATGTTATAGTATATCCTAGATAACAGTATATGTGTACAGAACCACACAGTTCTCTTGTTGCACAGGGAGAATTGTATTCAGAAGGTGAAAATAGCCTGGGAAGAAAAACAAAAATGCAAACAGCTTACACTCATTTGCCAGTGTTCCTTCTCTGGGTGTAGCTGCTTCTGTCCATCATTGATCAATTGGAACTGAGTTAGATCTTCTCTTGTTGAAGATATCCACTTCCATCAGAATACATCCTCATACAGTATTGTTGTTGAAATGTATAATGATCTCCTTGTTCTGCTCATTTCACTTAGCATCAGTTTAGTAAGTCTCTTCAAGCCTCTCTGTGTTCATCCTGCTGGTCATTTCTTACAGAAACATAATATTCCATAACATTCATATACCACAATTTACCTAAACATTCTCCAATTGAAGGGCATCCTTTCATTTTCCACTTTCTAGCCACCACCAAAAGGGTTATCACAAACATTTTGGCACATATAGGTCCCTTTCCCTTCTTTAGTATTTCTTTGGGATATAAGCCCAATAGTAGCACTCATGCAATATAAATTAAATGATACATAGAGAAAATGAAAAAGGAAGGATGGAGGAAGAGGAAAAAAATTAAGATAGAGGGAGAGACACAAAGAGAAGATCTTTAAATATTTTTCTCTCTCTGACTTCTTGTTCAAAATCTTTAGGATAAAGAGGAGAGGGCCAATTGTTAAAATTCATTCTGGGGCGGAGCCAAGATGGCGGAGAAGACTCACGCGACTTTCTAAGCTCTTCTCTTACCCTCTCTATCAATATTATATCGAGCCTCAAAAATAGTCTTGACTGCTACAATTCGTAAAGATAAGAAGTAGAACAACTCACCAGCCAAAGAAAATCTTCAGTCTCAATAAAAAAGGTTGGTTCCGGGGCAAGGGCGGAGATCAGCACAGACAGGGAGAGAAATTAGGTTCCAAGGAGGAATTCAAACCGAAAGTGAAAGCACAGATCTCAGCACAAGCTCACAGCCCCAACCCGCAGTACAGGGCTTTTCCTTGGGGCAGTTGTGATCCTGCACGGCAGGAGGACACAGCCCGGGTTAGCCTCCAATCTGCCCAGTGGGGAGCTCGGCTTGGGGCCATAGAGCTTTTCCAGGGCCGATTTGCATCAGGAAAAGACACTGGGCAGAGTTTGCAGCGGTCTGCGGTCTGCAGTCTGCGGTCAGCTGCTAATACTCACAGTCCCACAAGAGGCTCCGGCCTGGGGCAATGACACTTTCACCCCTTAGTCTCTAGCCAAGGGCAATCGCTAACCCACACAGCCCAACTGGGCACTTCAATAGCTCGGCCAGTGCTGAATACACTTCCTGTTGGGGGAAGGGAAAACTCTCACTCAGAGCACTCCCATACCTCGGAGCCGGAAATCGGTTTACATCTTTCCCTGCTCTGCAGAGGAAGCTGGTAACCCCCTTGCCTAGGAGACCTACCCTAAAGGCTTTAAAACATGAATAAAAAGATGAAAAGAACGATCGACAGCTTCTATGCAGAAAAAGAGCAGGTCAGCAAACCTGAAGAGACCTCAAACAGCAAAAATGCATCAGACTGTCCTCCTTTACATGATGCTCTCATAGAAGAGACCATTAAAAGTCTCAAAAGAGAGTTAGAAGATAAATGGGGAAAGGAAAGAGAAGCCTTACAAGAGAGCAACAACTTCCTGAAATATGAATTGGAAAAAGTAAAAAAATCTCAGGAAAGTAAGAATTGTGAATTGGAAAAAATAAAGAATTCACTAGAAAGTAGGATTTGTGAATTGGAAAAGACAAAGAACTCGCAAGAAAGTAGGATCTGTGAATTGGAAAAGACAAAGAACACGCAAGAAAGTAGGATCTGTGAATTGGAAAAAGAAAATAATTCACAAAAAAAAAAAATTAGTGAAATGGAAAAAAATTCCACAGACCAAAACAATACATTCAAAAACTCAATTGGACATATACAGAAAGAAGTAAAAAAAGCTAATGAAGAAAATAATTCTTTAAAAATTAGAACTGAACAAATAGAAACTAATGATTCATTGAGACAGCAAGAATCAGTCAAGCAAAAACAAAAAAATGACAAACTGGAAAAAACCATGAATTATCTACTTGCAAAAACGACAGACTTGGAAAATAGATCTAGGAGAGATAATCTGAGGATTATTGGACTTTCTGAAAACTATGATGAAAAAAAGAGCCTAGATACTATTTTACAAGAAATCATCAAAGAGAACTGCCCAGATGTAATAGAATCAGAAGGTAAAATAGGCATTGAAAGAATTCATCGAACACCTTCTGAAAGAAACCCTAAAATAAAAACCCCAAGGAATATTGTGGCAAAATTTCAGAACTATCAGATTAAGGAAAAAATTTTACAAGCAGCCAAAAAAAAACCATTTAAATACCGAGGTGCCACAATAAGGATCACCCAAGATCTGGCTGCCTCTACATTAAAGGAAAGAAGGGCCTGGAATATGATATTCCGAAAGGCACAAGAACTTGGGATGCAGCCAAGAATAAACTACCCAGCTAAGCTGAGCATTTTCTTCCAGGGAAGAAGATGGACATTTAATGAAACAAATGAATTCCATTTGTTTCTGAAGAAACAACCAGAACTAAACAAAAAATTTGATCTCCAAGAATAGAACTCAAGAGATGCAGAAAAGGTAAAAATAACTCTTGAGAATTGTATTTCTGTTGTGGATATACAAAAAGAATACATGTATAATTTGATTGTACTGATATAACATAAAAAAGGGAAGTAGATATGGAAAAGGGATGATGGCAGAATAAGGTGGGAAGGAGGGATAAAAAGAGGGAAACCACATCCCACAAAGAGGCTAAGGAAACTTATCATATCTGAGGGAATTTAGAGAGGGGGAGGAACATTGTGTGAATCTTACTCTCATCAGAGTTGGCTCAAAGAAAAAATAATTGACATTTGTTTTAGAGAAAATTCTCTCTCGCCTCATTAAAAACGGGGGAGAGGAAAAGGGAAAAGAAAAAGAGTAATAAGGGAAGGAAGGGGGAAAGACTCAAAGGGGGGGAGGGAGGGATTATAAAGAGGATAAGTATCGTGATACAAGAGGGGTACATAAGTTTAAAAGGGGGAAAGAGGGGTGGGGGGGGCAAGAATAAGTAAAGCACAATCTGGGGTTATTAGGATGGCAGGAAATACAGATTTAGTAATTCTAACCGTAAATGTGAATGGGATGAACTCCCCCATAAAGAGGAGGCAGATAGCAGACTGGATCAAAAGTCAGAACCCTACAATATGTTGTTTACAAGAAACACATTTAAAGCAGGGGGATACATATAGAGTAAAGGTAAAAGGCTGGAGCAAAATCTATTATGCTTCAGGTGAAGTCAAAAAAGCAGGGGTAGCCATCCTTATCTCAGATCAAGCAAAAGTAAAAATTGATCTAATTAAAAGAGATAAGGAAGGTAACTACATCCTGCTAAAGGGTAGCATAAACAACGAAGCAATATCAATATTAAACATATATGCACCAAGTGGTATGGCACTCAACTTCCTAAAGGAGAAGTTAAGAGAGTTGCAAGAAGAAATAGACAACAAAACTGTAATAGTAGGAGATCTCAACCTTGCACTCTCAGAATTAGACAAATCAAACCACAAAACAAATAAGAAAGAAATTAAAGAAGTAAATAGAATATTAGAAAAATTAGGTATGTTGGATCTTTGGAGAAAATTGAATGGAGATAGAAGGGAATATACTTTCTTCTCAGCAGTTCATGGAACCTATTCAAAAATTGACCATATATTAGGACATAAAGACCTCAAAATTAAATGCAAGAAAGCAGAAATAGTAAATGCTTTCTTTTCAGATCATGATGCAATAAAAACTACATTCAACAAAAAGTTAGGGGGAAATAGACCAAAAAGTAATTGGAAACTAAACAATCTCATCTTAAAGAATGATTGGGTGAAGCAGCAAATTATAGATACAATTAATAATTTCACTCAAGATAATGACAATGATGAGACATCATACCAAAATTTGTGGGATGCAGCCAAAGCGGTAATAAGAGGGAATTTTATATCCTTAGAGGCTTACTTGAATAAAACAGAGAAAGAAAAGATTAATGAATTGGGCTTGCAACTAAAAAAACTAAAAAAAGACCAAATTAAAAACCCCCAATCAAATACTAAATTGGAAATTCTAAAATTAAAAGGAGAAATTAAAAATATTGAAAGTAAAAAAACTATTGAACTAATTAATAAAACTAAGAGTTGGTTCTATGAAAAAGCCAATAAAATAGATAAGCCTTTGGTAAATCTGATTAGAAAAAGGAGGGAGGAAAATGAAATTAGTAGTCTTAAAAATGAAAAGGGAGAACTTTCCACCAATGAAGAGGAAATTAGAGAAATAATAAGGAGTTATTTTGCTCAACTTTATGCCAATAAATTTGATAACCTAAGTGAAATGGATGACTACCTCCAAAAATATAGACTTCCCAGACTAACAGAGGAGGAAGTAAATTGCTTGAATAGTCCCATTTCAGAAAAAGAAATAGAACAGGCAATTAAACAACTCCCTAAGAAAAAATCCCCAGGACCAGATGGATTTACATGTGAATTTTACCAAACATTTAAAGAACAATTGGCCCCAATGCTATATAAATTATTTGATAAAATAGGGAATGAAGGAGTCCTACCAAATTCCTTCTATGACACAGACATGGTACTGATACCTAAACCAGGTAGGCTGAAAACAGAGAAAGAAAATTATAGACCAATCTCCCTAATGAATATTGATGCTAAAATCTTAAATAAGATATTAGCAAAAAGACTACAGAAAATCATCTCCAAGATAATACACTATGATCAAGTAGGATTTATACCAGGAATGCAGGGCTGGTTCAATATTAGGAAAACTATCAATATAATTGGCCATGTTAATAACCAAATTAACAAAAACCATATGATCATCTCAATAGATGCAGAAAAAGCATTTGATAAAATCCAACATCCATTCCTATTAAAAACACTTGAGAGTATAGGAATAAATGGACTTTTCCTTAAAATAATCAGCAGCATCTATTTAAAACCATCAGTAAGCATCATATGTAATGGAGACAAACTGCAACCATTCCCAATAAGATCTGGAGTGAAACAAGGTTGCCCACTATCACCGTTACTATTTAATATTGTATTAGAAACGCTAGCTATAGCAATAAGAGCTGAGAAAGAGATTAAAGGAATAAGAATAGGCAATGAGGAAGCCAAATTATCACTCTTTGCCGATGACATGATGGTATACTTAGAGAACCCCAGAGATTCTACTAAAAAGTTATTAGAAATAATCCACAACTTTAGCAAAGTTGCTGGTTATAACATAAACCCACATAAGTCATCAGCATTCTTATATATCACTAACAAAATCCAACAGTCAGAGTTACAAAGAGAAATTCCATTTAAAGTAACTACTGATAATATAAAATATTTAGGAATCTATCTGCCAAGGGAAAATCAGAAACTTTATGAGCAAAATTACAGACCACTTTTCACACAAATTAAGTCTGATCTAACCAATTGGAAAAATATTAAATGCTCTTGGATAGGGCGAGCAAATATAATAAAGATGACAATATTACCTAAACTAATCTATTTATTTAGCGCTATACCAATCAGACTCCCAAAAAAACTATTTTAATGACCTAGAAAAAATAACAACAAAGTTCATATGGAAAAACAGAAGGTCAAGAATTTCAAGGTAATTAATGAAAAAAAAAATCAAATGAAGGTGGCTTAGCTGTACCAGATCTAAAATTATATTATAGAGCAGCAGTTACCAAAACTATTTGGTATTGGCTAAGGAATAGATTAGTTGATCAATGGAATAGATTAGGTTCAAGGGATGAAACAGTCAACAAATATAGCAACCTAGTCTTTGACAAACCCAAAGATCCCAGCTTTTGGGATAAGAACTTACTGTTTGATAAAAATTGCTGGGAAAATTGGAAACTAATATGGCAGAAACTAGGCATTGATCCATACTTAACGCTGTACACCAAGATAAGGTCAAAATGGGTTCATGAGCTAGGCATAAAGAATGAAATTATTAATAAATTAGAGGAATACATGATAGTTTACCTCTCAGACCTGTGGAAGGGGAAGGTCTTTATGACCAAAGCAGAACTAGAGATCATTACTGATCACAAAATAGAATATTTCGATTATACCAAACTGAAAAGTTTTTGTACAAACAAAACTAATGCAGACAAGATTAGAAGGGAAGCAATAAACTGGGAAAATATTTTTACAGTCAAAGGTTCTGATAAAGGCCTCATTTCCAAAATATATAGATAATTAACTCTAATTTATAAAAAAATCAAACCATTCTCCAATTGAAAAATGGTCAAAGGAGATGAACAGACAATTCTCAGATGAAGAAATTAAAACTATTTCTAGTCATATGAAAAGATGCTCCAAGTCATTATTAATCAGAGAAATGCAAATTAAGACAACTCTAAGATACCACTACACACCTGTCAGATTGGCTAAGATGACAGGAAAAATTAATGATGATTGTTGGAGGGGATGCGGGAAAACTGGGACATTGATGCATTGTTGGTGGAGTTGTGAACGAATCCAACCATTTTGGAGAGTAGTTTGGAACTATGCTCAAAAAGTTATCAAACTGTACATACCCTTTGATCCAGCAGTGTTCCTACTGGGATTATATCCCAAAGAGATTATTAAGAAGGGAAAGGGACCTGTATGTGCACTAATGTTTGTGGCAGCCCTTTTTGTAGTGGCTAAAAACTGGAAACTGAATGGATGTCCATCAGTTGCAGAATAGCTGAATAAATTGTGGTATATGACTATTATGGAATATTACTGTTCTGTAAGAAATGACCAACAAGATGATTTCAGAAAGGCCTGGAGAGACACGAACTGATGCTGAGTGAAATGAGCAGGACCAGGAGATCATTATATACTTCAACAACAATACTATCTGATGACCAGTTCTGATGGACCAGGCCATCCTCAGCAACGAGATCAACCAAATCATTTCCAATGGAGCAGTAATGAACTGAACCAGCTATGCCCAGAAAAAGAACTCTGGGAGATGACTAAAACCCATTACATTGAATTCCCAGTCCCTATATTTATGCACACCTGCATTTTTGATTTCCTTCACAAGCTAATTGTACAATAATTTAGAGTCTGATTATTTTTGTACAGCAAAATAACGTTTTGGTCATGTATACTTATTGTGTATCTAATTTATATTTTAATATATTTAACATCTACTGGTCATCCTGCCATCTAGGGCAGGGGGTGGGGGGGTAAGAGGTAAGAAATTGGAACAAGAGGTTTGGCAATTGTTAATGTTGTAAAGTTACCCATGCATATATCCTGTAAATAAAAGGCTATTAAATAAAAACAAAAAAAAATAAAAATGTAACTTAAAAGAGATAGAAAAAAAATGCAAGATGAGTTTAGCACACCCTGTTCTCTAATAAAGTCCTGCCAACTCTTAAAAAAAAATTCATTCTGGCAACATTTGTTTCTAGATTACTTAAAATGGCTATGCCCCAACAGTATTATACCAATGAGGTTACTATGAGGTTTTGTTATTGGTCATATTATTTTTACTTAAAGTGAAGTAGAGAATGGAAATATTTCCCACACATCTGATAGTATTCATTATATTCATGGTATTAAAATTCTTTGATGCAATTTAAAAATATGCACAATAGGTTCTGCTGCTATATTTTTAAACTCTGAAATTGTAGATCACTCATTCCTATATCATTTACCCTATAAGTAATATGTGTGTTCCTGTTGTGAAAAGGGCATTTTATTAAATGGTATGCTTTTGAAATCTTTTTTTAAACCTATTTTGTTATTCCTCGGTGCTGTTTTATTATAGAGCTTGTGTTGTGTGTGGTTCCCTGTGGCATAAACATCTGCCCAAATGCTTGTATTTATTTTACAAAGTTATTATTTAGGAAGTAGTGTATTGCAATTGTGGGCTTGTCTTTTTTGTTGTTGTTGGGAGGAGGGAAAGAGAAAAAAGAAGGTTTATATTGATTCTTGCTTTTACTTTTTTCTTGTGGTAAGTATTTCACTCTGTTATTGCTAAGGAAAAGCCAAAATGGCTGGAATTATCCTGAGATGAGAGAACATCCCAAACATAGCAACAGTGTAGTCCTCTGATAAAGAACTTGGTTATATGGAATTCTATTTTTAGTGAAGGACACTGGAAGTCTCTGTTTATGTCCCTGTAGTGATACATGGACTGTATTTTAACTGTTTTTAGGGGGAGGAATCTATCAGAACCCTAATCCTTAAAGTGAAATAAATATTGACCTATGTATGAGGATCAAAAGAGATAGGTTAAGTACTTTGATCCAAAACATTAAAAAAATAATTTATTCTACTACACGCCATTTTTCCAGCTACTAATTGTTACTCTAATAGCATGATTTCTATAGATGTCATTATTTTAGCCAATTCACATTCATATCAAGTTCCATAATAACTGCTTTAGTCCTCCCATTTAATAGGATGATCTTGAGAATAAGGCCAGGTGAAAAATGTTGTATTGGCTCTTTTTCGGAAAACAACAAAAAAGCCTACTTGATCTAAAGAGCTATTCATATTCAATTACACTGCTTTATATCTCTCTGAAGGGAATGTTTCCTCTGATCTTATTGTGGCTTATTATTTTATACAGCCCAGAATGCAACATTGTTGCCCCTCACCCCCAGGAAGGAATTGAATTTTTTAGTGCAGTGATAAAATACAAGTCCATATTATTGCTGTAATCAGCCAGTTACCAGCAATGAGCACTGGCCAAGATTGTATGCTTTATGTATGGCAAAATGTTTATGTGTATGTAGGACTTAGTTTATGAACTTTGAATAAGGAGTATACTTCTCCTTTCTTCTTAGTAAGGAAATTAAAATGTTTCTTTTAACTGAAGCAGCCTGGAGGAGCTAGGGAACATAGTTGTATACCTGCTAACTTTGTAAATCTAAGATGCATATTTAATTCATGCTGATACTCTGAATGAGACACAGCTGTTAGATACTTATGTGATCCTTGTATCTCCTTGGGGAGGCAACATTCAAATGCAACAAATCGCATGGCATTGAGCAGAAAGCTTCCATTTTGTGTATTTGCTACTAATAGCAAAAAAACAAAAAACAACAAACAAAAAAAAAAAAAAAACCCCAAGGTTGTAGGGAGAAATGTAACTCATGTCTAAATGTTTAATGTTGGTTGAGACAAGGGATGATGAAAACGTTCCCCTGAAATTCTACACAGGTTCATTCCTTGTATATATACAATCGAACCACCTGAAGCTCAGGTGTCAAAAGCATAATTGAATCATCATAATTGTAAGCCATAGTCTTTGTACATTGAAATGGATTCCACTTCTTTCTTTATTTAAAATTTCTGAGAGTTTTTTGTGTTTTTTACACATACTACCTCCAGCAGGGATTCTGAGATTCTTTTTGCTTTTTTTTGGCTGCCTGGAGAGCTTCCTATCATTTTCTACCCATGCACAATCCATTGTTTTTAAAAAAAACTATTTATATTAAAAATGGAGGAAGAATTAGAAAGAGTACAAAGTTTTCTTTTTTCCTCGTCAAACTTCTTCCCATGACTATTGGCTACTTAATTAAGTCAACAAATTTAAGACTTAACTTAATCCATTTGCAGGATTGATACTCTACCTTACCCTCTCTTGGTGATCCAATTTTTAAAAAAGGGTCATAGTTTTTAATTCTTAAGCATTGAGTGCTTCTCTTTAAGTGGGACTGGTGGAGGGAATTTTTCTGAAGAAATACCATAAAACAAGTATCCTCCACTGGCTAAGCTCAAAAATTCATGCTACATATGCTTTCTGTAGATGAGTAATCTCTGAAATCTCTGTTTAAAGTTAGATCTTAAAGAGTTTTTTTATGTATTATTCATTGTTTTTGCTAAAGAATAAAAGGAACTATATGATCAGTTTTAAATAGATCCCATCTTCTTTGCTACTCCACATAGCATACTCCCCAGTGTCCTTATTCATGAGTATGGTATAAGGAACGATGACAAATTGATTCTTGCAGATAATTTGAACTAATTTGAATGTCTTCTCAATTCTTGACTAATAGCAATATACATCCTTAGCCCTCACTGACACTTCTATTCCCTTCCATCTCAACTCCCCCCATGTTTATCTAAAGTTTTGCTCATTCTTTCCATTTCCTCCTAGAATTCTCATTCATAATAAACAAACTTCCCTATATTTTGGATATTTTCATTTTCCATTTTTGAGCCTGGCTCTCTATAGATGTCATTGACTTTGTCATTATTTCTAAAACTGTTTGCACTTACTCAATAAGCCCCAAACACTGTTTTAGACCATTAGCATATTCTGTGCTGTGCTGTCTGCTGCCATTTCTCGACTCTATTTCTGAGTCCACCATTCAGTGATTTTTCTTCCTTTGTGATTCATATTATTCAAATTTATCTTTGGGATCTAGATCTTTGTAATTGTTATCTACTAGTCTTCAAATCAGTCTTCCTCTTTTCTCAAGGAGTTCACTAAACTAGGTAACAGTCTTCTTCTTATCGAATCCCTACCTTTATACTAGGGAAATTGAATGTACATGTTGATATTCCATTAAATCACCCTTCTTCTAAATTCCTTAATCTCTGCAATTTGAGTTACATACAAATCACACATTTGATAAATTCCGAAATCCCTTTATCTGATCAGAATGTTTATTTATCTTACTATAATCTTACATTCATTCCTTTTTTTGTTTTTTGCAGAAGAATCATGAAAAGAAGGGTCTTCTGCCCAAGGTCAACCCTTTCTATGTACTAGTGATCCTCTCTTCTCCTCTCTTTAGTCAATTATTCTCACAACCATCCCCTTTCTATTCTTTTAACTTCAATCTCTCCCTGTTTATTAGTTTCTTCCTTGCCATCTCCAAACATATCCAAGTTTTCCTCATTCTTAAAAACAAAAAAATCCTTTCAAGAAAGTATTATTTCCTTACTGTCATCCTAAACTCCTCCTATCTTTCTTAATCAAATTCATAGAAAAAAAAAAAACTTCTGTATACATTCATTCTTTTCTCTTTTCAAACTTCTGAAATTTATCTATTGACCTGAGTTCAAGTCCAGCCTTAGAAATTAATAGCTGTCTGTACCTGAGCCAGATACCTTCTGTTTGCCAGTTTCCTCAAATGTAAAACAGGGAAAATAACAGCCCTCACATACAAGAATTGTTCTGAGGCAAGATATTTGTAAAAGTATTTAGCAGAGTACCTAGCAATGGGTGCTCTATAATCATTTATTTCTTTCTCCCTTGCTCCTCATTTTCCTTTCATATGTTCTCCATTCTAATCACATAGGACAATGTTGGCCACATAGAGCTACTTACTAAAGAATGTTTATTGAGTTGAATCAAAATATTTCATTCGGGTGATTCCCATTAGGAAGAATATTGCTTAACCCAAATTTATATATATATATATATATAAATATATATAAATTTGGGTTAAGTAATATATATATATATATATATATATATATATATATATATATTTACTGAGAGATTACACAAATTTCTTTCAAAAGAGAAAGAAACAAGTGTCAGATATATCCACAGCTTCCTTCTCAAGTAATATTGCTGGATGGTTTGTTTGTTTGTTTGTCTTTTATTTTATTTTCAGTGATCAGCTTTTCCACATTTGATCACAGTAGTATTTTCAAGACCTGGTTCAGTTGTCAGATTCATAAAGATATATCAACCATTTTAGAGCCAATGTTTTTCATATTTGAGATGTAGTCTCAGTTAGGTTATAGTCAACTAACCAAACTAAAGAATACTCTTTATCAATTTTTCATTTCAAACCTTGGTAATTCTTGTGTGCATCTCATCAGAAGAGTATCATTTCTGTAAAACATGATCTGAATGGGTCCTGCTATATGTCTAAAGTTGTTTCTCTATTTCAGAAAGCAGAAAGATTAGAAAAATCCCTCAGCTTTGACAAACCTGTACTGGAGATCAGTCTTACAAACTGCTTAGGACTAATTTACTCATTTATTCACAATTTTGTTATCATCAGGTACTTTGGAACACACTGCAGAGTTTGCCATATTTCATGAACTGCTTCATCTTTGAAAGAAGATGAAGTGGGGTCAATGGATATTCCAATGTTGATCAAAGCAGATTATGGAAATGTCCTTTTGAAATACAACAGCCTCATGGAACAGTGCATCTTAAATTAATAGTCATAGGTTACAGAAAGCCGAAAGAAATAAAAAAGTAGCTAGTATAGGCACTAAACTCTGTAATAATGTATTTTCATTTTTGATTTATTTCATTCTTTCTTGTTCACAAATGGCAAAGAAGAGTCAAGAAGTTAGTTAGAGTGTAGGTTCTGGAGTCTTATTTAATGTGTCAGTAAAAGCTGTAGGGGAAAAATAGTTTCACAAGTGACAACCTTTCAGTGTCCTCATTTGTAAAATGAACTTATCATACTACTGCATTCCAAACTCTGTTGCATCTAACATTCAATTATTTTAGCATGGTTTTCATAGAGATTTTATTTTATTTATTTAGCTTTTTTGCATTCAAGCCAACAGACACTAATTTTCTTTTATTTTTATTTTAAAGAATAAAACAATTATTTCCATAACATAATACTTTTTATAAAAGAAGTTTGCACATGAAATTGCAAATATACTGTGCACAACTTGCTATTCCTTTCAAAGCGAGAGCAACATAATAAAAATGACATTTTTCCTAAACTAATTTATAAATTCAACAAACTTATTAAACACCTATTTTGTATGGAATCTTATGTAGACACAATGAATTAATGCAAAGACAAAAGAAAATAAAAGAATAAGTTTCTGTCCTCAAGCAGTTCAGATTGTTGGAGCTTATCCACATATACAGATATTAGGAAATTTGATTAAAAAGAAAACATGAACAAATGGGAGAAATAGCAAGCAATACTTGAGCTGCACCTTGAAGATGTGGAGAGTGTGTCTTCCAATCCTGAAGGATCACTTATCCAGATGAATGGAAGCAACTGTCAACTGTACTGTTTTCATTATATTACTGATAATGTTTGCAAGATCTTATTCATGATTATCTTATATACATATATGTCCTATAGACAATGGAGTTTGAGGCCAACTCCATCCTATTGCAGATAGTCCACGAATGAGCTTTGCCACTTCTGATGCTTAACTATTAGAAAGGGCAAACTATTGAGTTTTGTGCCTATCATAGCTGTCAGATATATTTCCAGATAATCTAAGTAGAAATTGGTTACATTGCTTATCTTTAGAGGGAGAAGGTGAAATGTTAACTCTAAGAAGGGGCCTATTTATCATTTCTTTGAATAGAAACCAAAGCACAGTGCTTAGATTTCCACAACTTCCTGTATTTGGGGAGTAGGAGAGGAAGTGAAGTGACTTTTCACTTTCTTATTTAGGGAAAAATCGAGGTTATAACATGGAATTTTTCAATGAGATAGAAACTTTTCAGTATTGTAATGTTGGGTTTTTATTTAAAGACAAACCAAAAATAAAACTTTTTTTTTAAAACTTGAATGTCCTTTATACATCTCAGACTCAATATGTCCTAAATAAAACTTACTATATTTCTCTTCACACCCCTCTTTCCTATAACATCTTTCATTTCTGTCAGGGTTACCAAGACTTGTAGTCTTGAAGTTATCCTTGATTCTTTGATATCCTCAGACTCCATATTCAGTCAATTCTTAAGTCTTACTGATCATATCTGTGTAACATCTTTTCCATTCATTTTTCCGTTCATATAGCTTCCAAGGTATTCATCACCTCTTCTCTAGACTTGAAATAAGTTCTTAATTTGTCCCTTACTTCAATTTCTTCCTAGTCAAGTTTACAATTTCTTATTTCTAAAACACCGATTTGATGAAATGATACCACTCTGCCTCTTCATAGTCAAAAAATCTTCAATGACTCATTTTATACATGAGGAAACTGAGGTTTAAGTGATTTGCTCAGGATCACAGCTAGTAAAATTCTGAGGTCAGATTTGAATGAGTGCTCTGTGTATTATATAACCTAGTTGAACTCGTTTTTATTTATCTGTATTATTTCCTAAATCTTTCTTGAGTAGAATGCATGGTCTTTGAGAAATGCATCTATTTTATTTTTTATTTATTTTCCCATTAGCTAGTACTATCCCTTCTCTGAAGTATAGGCCTGGAGAAAGCTAGCTAGGTAGCTAAATAATAAAGAGGTATAGTTTATGATGCTGAGTGAAATGAGCAGGACCAGGAGATCATTATATACTTCAACAACAATACTATATGATGACCAGTTCTGATAGACCTGGCCATCCTCAGTAATGAGATCAACCAAATCATTTCCAATGGAGCAGTAATGAACTGAACCAGCTACGCCCAGAGAAAGAACTCTGGGAGATGACTAAAAACCATTACATTGAATTCCCAATCCCTATATGCCCACCTGCATTTTTGATTTCCTTCACAAGCTAATTGTACAATATTTCAGAGTCTTATTCTTTTTGTACAGCAAAATAACAGTTTGGTCATGTATACTTATTGTGTATCTAATTTATATTTTAATATATTTAACATCTACTGGTCATCCTGCCATCTGGGGGAGGGGGTGGGGGGTAAGAGGTGAAAAATTGGAACAAGAGGTTTGGCATCTAAAGTAGTTGGCTTATTTTATATTAGACAATGAACATAAGAAAGTTCAAGCAATTAATTTGCCTTTCATAGTCATGCACATGACCCAGGATCATTTTTTTACACAACAGCAAGAATTGGAAGAAAGAAGGAACAACTCTGGACTAAACCAGGCTGCCTTCCAAATCCTAACTAGAATGCTCTAAATACTTTCAGTATCATAATTACTGCAGAGCTTTGAGGCTTCATTATGTTAGAAGGTGATCATCTCCCTTTGAAGCCATTGGGGCCAAGAAATAGGGGAAGTAGAGAAAAAAACGCAGCAACTCTATTATCAAGCCAGCAAATGTCACTTGAATGATGGCAGCTGTTGGCAGTACAGTGCTGGAAAGGATTCGGCAGCAATATTGGACTAGTTGTTGCTTCCCCCAAAGGGAATTGTGATAGTCATTGGAGCAAATAAATCAAATCAGAGGGAGGGGAAAAGTGAGATCAGAAAGCCAAAGGAGTTAGAAACACCATTATTTTGTGACTTGCTCACAAATTTGTAGTTTACCTTTTTTTTTTTTATCATATGTGAAGCTAAGTACTTTTCTGTATGGAACAAGCTAAAAAGGCAGTTCTGTTATTTTTTGTTTTGTTTTTCAAAGGTGATAAATGTTTTTGGTGCCATCTCAGGAATCCAATAAGAAATCATGTAAGTGTTTTTTGTGACAAACATTTTCTTACAGAATTTCTCTGTGAAATTAATTATTTTTCTTCCCTGTTACAATGAAAGTAATGAGTATTAACTCTTAACATTCATAGTCTATTTTTGGTTTTGGTGTTCTAATATTTAGTTTTCAATATATTATTGCTAATAGAGTTTTCATATTGGATCAGTTTTTTTTCAGCTTAGTGTTGAATGGAATAGTTATTTCTCTTCATGTGTCAAGCATGAGGATATTTTAAAAGAAAACACAATATGACATATTTTTTTAGCATAAAAGCACAGAATGGTTTTTGAGGGGTGCTAGAAAGAAATCTTGTACTCATGTCACTCATCTAACTTTTAAAATGCAATAGCAAACAGGGAAGCATTACTACAAAAATAAAGAAAATACAACAATCAACCCATTTTAATTCCTTATGTAACAAAAATACCAGCAATTTATTTCTGAATTTTGCCAGAGATATCCTTATGCAATTTCATGTTCTTTGTGTAATTTGAAAGTACATTTTATTAGGGACTTCATTGAACCTAATTGTGGATTCAGGTTGTTTCTTGATAAAGGGCAGAGATTTCTTAGTTTGGAGAGAAAATGAGTGAGGACAAAAAACGAAAGACATCATCAAACCACAACCAAAAAAGCCCTGGGAAGAGAAAAAGAAGGATTGGATAACAAAAGGGTTAAACCAAAAAACTGATATAAAGGAAGCATGATATAAAACTTGTATCTTTATTCTGTCACTACAGGACTACATGCTAATCATACCTCAGTTTCCTCAATTATAAAATGGTGATAATATAATTACAATTCAATTAATAAAATTGTGAAAGACATTCTTTAAATAGTAAAGTATAACATAAATATGAACTGATAACAAACTTGAATGCGGACTGCAATATACTCTCTGATATATCTCTGATGTCTTAAACAGCTAAGAACCTGGCCAACTTTTCCCCAGTTTCATTGGTTACTCAAAAGCACAGAACTTTAGGATTGGCTAGGAAATTAGGGATTTTTTATTTATGCTTTGTCATTTAGTATGAACAAATTGAGGTATAAAGCGATTAATCACAGTTAGTTAATAGTAGATGAAGGCCAAAAACAGAGCCACATTTCATAATAATTAGCGAATGTTCCAGATTCTCCTCTCATTGCTTCATAACAGTACCTCATATTTAAATGGTTTTTTTGTAGTTCATAAAATGCTTTCCTCATGCAAGTAAACATTCTATAAAGCAAACAGTGTCAAGATTATAATTCCCAAAAAAGATTAAATGATTTGGCCAAAGGCCTAGTAAATAATGGTGAAGTTGAAGATTGAATTCAGGAATAATAAATTCATATCTATCATTACCGTAACATTTTATGGGTCAATCATACCAGAATCACATGAAAACTTTCGAACACAGTTTATCATAGTTGTTATTCGGTCATGTCCAACTTTTCATAACCACATCTGGGGTTTTCTTGGCAATGACACTATAATGGTTTGCTGTTTCCTTTTTGAGCTCAATTTATAGATGAGAACACTGAGGCAAATAGGGTTAATTAACTTGTCCAGGATCATTCAGCTAGTAAGTGTCTGAGGTTGGATTTGAACTCAGATCTTCCTGATTTCAGCCTGGCCCTCTATTCACTGTGTCATCTATCTGTTCCATATACCATTGTATAACACATGAAATACTTTTGCCACTTTGAGAAATCATAGACCCCTAGAATTGTAAGAAACTCTAAGGCATTTTGTTCAAATTCCCATTCAGATCATGGAGCTTATCAACAATATCTCTGATAAATGAATTTCATCCATATCCATATACTTTTAGTCTTGAAGAGCTAATTATCCATTTTATTTGTAGTATTACTAATTAATAGGGAGCTTCTCTTCAAATTTAGCTGAAATCTGAGCCCTTCTAATTTCTCTATATTACAATTATTTCTGTCCTCCATGGTCAAAAAGAAGTTGTCTTTGGGACAACACTTCAGATATTTGAAGACTGCTAGCATGTTCTTATTTTCAGTGTAGAAATTTTGTGTCCCTCATTTTAATTGCCTTCTTCTAGATGCATTCCACTTCATCCATGTTCTTCCTAACATATAATCTCCAGGGTATTCTAGATAGCTATTATTGGTAGCTTTCTCTGGCCTGAAAGCTATTGAATTAACACCAGCTTTCAGTTAGGAATTTGTTTTCCTATAGAACAGAAATGAATATATCATTACTCTCAGGAACATAGTGATTGCCCTCTGTGTTGAAATTAAAATGCAGAATTTTCTGGCAATTTGAGCCATTCATAATTTGATTTCAATCTTTCCAAAATGAGCATTCTTTACTTTCCCAATGTATTTTCTTGCTGTACAGCTTATTGTGCTACCCTATAATACCCCCCACTCTGGAAATACTTAACTCCTCCTTTCAGGGTTTACCTTAAACTGAAGACCAAATCTGATTATCCAGGTATTGGTGCCCCTCCCAATCACTTTGTAGATATTTTGTATATACTTTGTATTTACTTGTCTCAGTTCCTCATCTATAAAAAAGAGAAGGAAATGGCAGGCAAAACATTCCAGTATTTGTTAAGAAAATCCCAAATCAGTTCATGAAGAAAGAAACACAATTGAAACAACTCCAAAATATCAACAAAATAGGACATCTAAATTGTCCCTTTTAAATGTTCTTTCTTTGTCAAGTTTCATTACCTTTCTACACATCAGTTTCTTCATCTGTAAATTGAAGGTAGAAAGACTAAAGTAGATTTCTAAAAATCCCTTTAAATTTAAATGTTCATAAGAGGAAAGAAAATGTAGAGTGTTTATTATTGTTTCTTACATTATATTATACACACAGACAGCTTAGTATATATTATCAAGTAATAATGATGAATTTACTATTTTCTATAGGAAATTTGAGAAAATTGTAGTTGCTTTTAAAAATGCTTTGTAATTTCAAAAAAGCTTTCCTCCAAGTATATATATTTTTCCAGTTAAAAACTGAAAGGTGCAAGATGCCGACGCATTGTTTCTCTCATAATAACACTTGTGTGTCACATTGTAGATTCATCTAATTATCAGCTTGTCAGAACAAAACATGCCTGCATTCTCACCTGATTTAGAGATTTCTAGTTCTCTAGATGACTGCTTTAATATTTCAATATGATTTTTTATGTTTTAAAAATAGCAATTTTTTTCCTCCAGAAATCTAAACTGATTTGAAGGAAACACTATCAGATGAGTAGAGCAAAAACAAAAGAGCAATGAAATTATTTTTTTTTATTTTCTTGTATGAATTGATCACAATATTTTCTCTGTTAACAACAAACTTTTGTTAAGATCCAACATAATTGAAAAATGAACTTAATTCTTTCAATGAACTTAACAATTGTCTTTTTTATTTACTTGAAGTCATATACTGCATAGATGCAGAACTTGGGGTCTATAGGACCTTAGTTACTGTCATATCTCAGAGAATTAGTAGTGGCCTGTCATTGATTTCTCTGAACCTCAGTTTCCATCTTTATAAAGAAGAGATAATAACCACATGCTTCCCGTGTTTTGGGTAAGAACTTAAGAAATGATATACTTAAAACCCTTTGCACATCTTAAAGTGACATATATCAATGTGAATTCTCATTGTTATCAAATGATACAGGAACTAGGTAATAAAGTAGTTTAATAATTGGACATATATTAAAATTCTAAATTCAAATGCAACTCTAAACACCTATGAGTTGGAAGTCACTTATTTCTTTGCTTTAGTTCCCCCATCAATAAAATGGAAATAATAATAGCATTCACTTCCCAGAATTATTGTGAGAATAAAATGTAATATTTGTAAAGTCTTTGGGAACCTAAAAGTGCTATACAAATGCTATTATCATCATGCTTGCTCTCATGGACAAAAGAGTAAATCCTAGTGCATGGTCTTTTTATCTTTACTAGGGATTTTTTGCATGAAATAACAGGGTTCTATTGCACATAGTAGATAATGTATCTAAAATAGATTCTAGTCACAATCCAGATTTATGCCTCTAGAACATGATTTTAATTTATATATCTTAGCTAAGAATTTTTGTACTTTTTTATAATTTTAAGAAATATTGTCTCTAATGAGTTCATGGCTAGTATATTCTGATCACAGAATATATTTCTGTATCAATTAGTATGGGAAGAGGAGACATTTGAAGTGCAGAATACTAAACAAAGAAACAAAGATAGTTAATGATAGAAATGGTCATGGTATAGGGGAATACAGGTTGGATTTGCTTCCAGAAAACCAAGTTTCCAATCTTGCTTCTATCATTTCCTATTTATGTGACCTTTAGTGAGTTACTACAATTTCTTTCAGTCTCAGTTTCCTCATTTGTAAAATAATGGACTTGAATTAGATGAATCAGAGGTCCTTTCCAGATCTAAATAGCAGTTAAGTGGCACAGTGGAAAAGTGCTAAGTGGACAGAGAGGAAGAAAAGTCATTCTGGTGAATTCAAATCTAGTCTCAAGCTGCATGACCCTGACCAAGTCACAACCCTTTTTGCTTCACCTTCTTTCTCTGTAAAATGAATTGGAGAAGGAAATGGCATACCACTCCAGCATCTTTGCCAAGAAAACTCCCAATAGAATTACGAAGAGTTGGACATAACTGAAAGTACTGAACAATAGCAAAATATTTCTAAATCTGTATTGTTATGGTTCTTGCATTTTGTAACTGTTGTGTGCTTTGAATAAGGCCCACAAGCAACCACAAGAACATTGGTATCTTATGACAGATTAACTATATATCTTTTAAAAATATTAATTGCATCTACACCACTTGCTATTTCTTCCATTTTAAAAAATCTAAAACCAAGACTAAATTCATTATATTTTTCTTCAACCGACATTTATTAAGCATCCATATTGTGCAGGACACTATGCATTTTTTTGAGAATGATAGAAAATTTGGAAAAAAGCATTTGGCAAACTGTACATTATATAAAGCAAACTGTACTAAACTGCAGTAGAGATAGAAATCTAGCTTAGATAGTCTAGGCCCTCATGAAGTTGAATGGCCTCTTATTTCAGGGAGTAATATATTTCCGAGACTCAAAAGTTTTAAGACTTATTTAATTGCTTTCTCTTTCCATCTTCCTTGCTTATCTTTTTTTCCCCTTTAGAACCATTAACAGACAATATTTGTGAAGTTTTTTTTTAAAGAATAAGCATAAGGAAATATAAACATATAAATTACAAACCAATATCTATCCAAAAGATTTTAAAAATCCAGAATTTCATTTGTCAGATATTTTATTCATTTTTTTTTGTCTGAAGGTTATAGAATCCTTAATCCCCCAAAATCAAAACTGGTCTATAATTTATATCTTAATGAGTTACATAAGGCTTAAAAGGTCTACGTAGCCTGCCCACAAAGTTGATTTGAAAAACAGTTGATAATTGAACCTTGTCTTTCTGCACATAATTTGGGGCCTGTATTCATTACACCCTCATTTGCTGAAGGAAACAGCATGTTCCTAAAAAGTATGAAAACAAAATTATGATATATAGAACTCAGAAAAAAACATAATATTCTAAGTATTAACCTTCTTGAGTTTTACTTTACTTGGATGCAGAAACAAAGTGTACATGCACAGACATCTATTTGTAGTATGTACACTTGAGTATAATAATTCTCATTGAGAATATAAAATTCTAACAATAAACTCAGAAATATTGAAAGACATAGCAGAATCTACATGGCAAAGAGCTACACTAGATTGTCAAGTTCCAAGTTGATAATACAAAATTGTATTTATAACATAAATATAATTATATAATAACACAATTGAGAGAATCAATGAAAAATTGAAGCCCTCTATTTTTGGCCATCAAAAGGCAAAGCACAGCCATGAGACCCATAAAGGTTCCAGAGCTAAAGTAAATGAAAGTATGCAGCTTGGTATGGAACCAACAATACCTTTCCTTCTTAAACTATTCCCAATGAAAGAAGAAAGGAGAGATACCAACTATTCTGATTGTTAGCTTGAGAGGATGAGAGGATGAGAGGAGAGGTGCACCATGATATGCCCACTGACTGCAAATAGAAAAGAAGCCATCATGAGTCTTCCCTATATTCTTGTCATTTATTCTGGTTTAGATAGGTCACATTTAAGAGATTCCTATAAATATTATACTTTACCTCACCAAACTTTC
Source organism: Sarcophilus harrisii (assembly GCF_902635505.1). NCBI lineage: Eukaryota > Metazoa > Chordata > Mammalia > Dasyuromorphia > Dasyuridae > Sarcophilus > Sarcophilus harrisii. The sequence goes on along the minus strand of NC_045429.1, from coordinate 173,931,744 downwards.
CATGCTGTTAATTAAAACTCCTTAGCTTTCTGTCTCTTAATGTTGGAGTCAAAGTTACACTGCATATTTTTCATGCTATGCTAGATATGAGAGTTATTGGTTTCATTTAGAAGACCCTGACCCATTTTTGTGTTCAGAATTGATAAGGTCTTGATTTATTAGCAATATTCTGTACCCTATTAATCAGCAACAAAACTTTTTACTGCCTCCTTGTTTTGGTGAGAATTGAAAGGATTTTATGGTTAATTACTTCCCCTTCCAAGTAGAAGAAAATGGAGTATTGATAAATTCTTTTAACAAAAGAAACCATACTATGATATTTACTTTTAAATATTATATTATAGCAGCTTTTATTTCATTCTTTTTTTAATCATAAGACAAAAACTCTAGGGTAATGTAAAGATTGAAGAATTTTAAAGTAAATTCTTCTCATTATTTCTCCACCATACCACCGAATTGGAAAAATCTACTACTTCAGTTGAATTTTGTAATGTTCTCTACTCTTAAGTATAATATTCTCTGGGAGTATGTTTCTTAGGGGCTTCTGGAGGCAGCCTTCCTTTCAGTTCAGTATAATAATCACCTCAAATGCAGCCAGGGAGTTAAAGTCCAATCCTTTATTGTCTCTTCCAAAATAGCCCAGTTAGCTTTCCTTGGTTCTGAGAGCTCTTGTTGCTAGTCCTTTGCCTCTGCCAGCTTCAGCTTCCAGCTCCCTCTGAATCCAAAGCCTCCAGCCAGCACAATGGTGGAATATCGAATGTATCTGGCTCCTCCTCTGAGAGAGTGGGCTTATGAGAGCTGTGACTTGTGAATCTCCTCCACTGAATCCTGATTTGTGAATTTCCTGGAGTCTCTAGTTGGCTTGTGGCCTGTATTCATTACATCCTCATTTGCTGAATAAGGCTTGCTCCTTATATATGATCTCTTAAAGGTGTGAACTCTAATGTATGAGCTAATGTGTGAATTCTCCCAAAGGTGTGAACTTCAAAGGTATGAACTCCAAAGGTATGAATCAAGTACATAAGCATTGCTTCTATCAACTCCAGTGACTTAGCACCTTGTTTCAAGTTCTGGCTCAAAACATCTCCTGCTTTCTTTTGATTTAGAGCATAGGTGGTCATGACCTCCCTGACTTCTCAAGGAGGTGAGAACCCCCCAAAAAGAAAGTGATCACATCTTCCCTGACAGCTCAAAAAAAAAAGAGAGTGAAAACACTATAAAAAGAAGATGATCACACCCTCCCTGACTGCTCAGGAAGGGAGATGAAAACACCAAAGGAAATGGGAAATCAAATCAGATTAATGGGTTTCTGAAGGTATACATAAATCCATCAATATGGGAGGTATTACACATAATTACATAAATTGCATAAGCACATAGTAACACAGGCTAGTAGTAATGTAACAAATAATTTGAATTGACATGAGGAATTATACATATCCATAAGTCCTAGAAATAGTCCAAAATGAATCTATTGTCCATTAGTTCATGTGCCAGGAATCCAATAATTCCTGTAAGTTTTGAAATCCTGAAATAGTCTCATAAACAATTTTTCATCTCAGGGAATCTAATGATTCCTGCTGGTTTTCAAGTCCTTCAACAGTCTTATCTTGTGTTAGGGAATCCAATGATTCCTGATGGTTTTCAAGTCCTGCAACAAACTTTATCAACAATTTTTCATCTCAAGGAATCCAATGATTCCTGATGGTTTTCAAGTCCTGAAACAGTCTCGTTTTGTATTAGGGAATCCAGTGATTCCTGCAGATTTTCAAGTCCTGCAACAGCCTCATTATCAACCATACTCTTTCAGTGTCAGATGTTTCTTAGATCTTCTCCTTTGTTTTGAGCTTTTTCTCCTTTTGAGCCTCTCTCCAGGAGCTCATTGCCACCCATCTGTTTCCTGCTCCATATGAAGGAATACAAGCAAACCCTTTCTCCCAAGCAGTTAACTTATCTAATTCCCTTCTATTTACCACTTTCTAAATCTCTCTTCATCATCTGGCAATTACATTGGAGCTGTTTGCACTGGACACTGCCATATTAGTTTAAAAAGCCTGTATTCTCCCCAACTGTAATCCCTTTCTTCTATCTGATTGCTTTTCTGTTGGTTGATTATGTAATCCCTTTCTGCCATGTGATCACTTTTAGGCTAATTGATCACATCAGAGTCCTGACCTTCTAAGGACTCTCTGGGTATAAACTCAGCTCCTATCATGCCCCACCTATCTTTTGTATGATATCTTGGGGCTGGGCCCTGCCTCTCATTTCCCTGGGTCAATCTACATTCTGAGGCCCAGTGGAAGCCTAGGTTGCATTCTGGACATGGGGTTTTGGGTTTTCTCTCACCCTGTCTCTCACTCTATCTCTGTACCTACACTGAGCCCTTAGATGTCCAACTTTTCCACATTGAAAGCACTGACAAGTTTCTTTAGAAGTCTCTTGCCAAGAGGAACCCTGTCTTCCCATATTCATCATAGTCTGGGTATAATAAGCATTTGTGCCCACTGTGGCACAGTGTCTTATGAGCTCCCCTAAAGGAGCATCTTTGTGTAGTCCCCATAAAATTCTTTTGCAAACCTCATTGACATTTTTGTTAGCTAGATGTCTGGTCATTATTTCTGTAGCTGCATTTTGTCCAATGGTTCTTGTGACAGCTGTTTACAAACATCCCACAAAATCTGCAAAGGGTTCATTGGGACCTTGCTCTATTTTTGTGAAGGCTTCCCCTCCATCTTTTATTGCAGCCTCCTCCCCCCCCCAAAACTTTTATTGCAGCCTTAGAAATTTGCATATGTGTATAGTACATGGAGTCAGAAAGATCTGAGTTCAAATCCCTGACTTACACATATGACCATGGCAAAGACAATTAACTTTTTTCATTTTCATAATAGTACCTACCTCTTAGGGTTGTTTTGAGTATCAAATGAGATAAGAGCTATAACCTACTTGGCAAATCTTTTCGAAGCATCATTTGGTGATGACAATAACAAGGATTACTGAGTACTCACCAAATGCTAGCTACCTTTGACTTTCAAGATGTTTGCACTAGGACTCCCTTTTCTATGATACCTATTTAGCAGATCCCTATCAAGTAGAAATAAGCATTTGGTTGCACTGGGCTGTCAGATGTGATGTGTGTAGGAAATAGATGAGAAGTAGGTCCTGTGAGTAAAGACCCACAGTTAGCTTCAGACTCCCAAAGAATCCTTGAAATTCATTTGAATTCCAAGAGCCACCAGCACTGTTGGCCCCTTGGGTTTTGGGACCAATTTAACTATAATGCCTCAAGCTATCTTAATCAATGATTTAGGGAAATGAAGCCAGAGCCCAAGCTTTTTGGCTAACATACTGTTAATCTAATTAAGGGACTAGAGTTTTCTCCTTCACTTGAGCAATTTGGGACCACCCCAAAAACTCTGTGATACTTTTATATCTTAGAAATACTTCAGATATAAGTCTGGTTTAAACAAGATATAGATAAGGAAGACTGAAGCTCAGAAAAACTGTTTTGTTTTGTTTTTTAAGTCATTTTAGTGCCTAAGGCGATCAGAAAAAGAATCTCTAGTTCTGCACATGTATGCTCATGTACTAGTATGCTTCTTGGCTCTTGATTCTACCCCAAATCATTCTCAGAGAGGTCAGATTGAATGACTGAAGTCTTGGATTTGGAGTCAGGAAGACCTAGATTCAAATTTTTTTCCTCTGCTATTTACGGGCTGAATCTAAATCTGCCCAAAATATTATTTTATGGAAAATTTACCCAAGGCAAATGCTCATAAGATGGTCAGGAAAAAAAAAGTAATATAAGGACACTCTTAAAGTCTCTCTTCAGAACTTTAGAATTGACTGTGTGACATGGGAGACACTGGCACAGGACTGCCCAGCATGGCATACAGATGCTGTGCTCTATGAGTAAAGCAGAATCAAATTAGCTCAGAAGAAACACAAAATGTGCAGTTAGAGAATTCCACTCCAAATGTTTATAGGGATTATTTGTGTCCGACCTATGGCAGAGCATTCTGAGTTTATATTGGTCTGATCAACCACAGTCAGATACATTGTAACTGGGCTCTAATGTAGTGATGTCATGTTAGTTCTCTCTGAGAATAAAGGACAACTAGCAACCACATCTGTGAAACTATAGGCAAATTATTTATCATTTTTATGAAGATTTTTTTAAATGGTACAAATTATCAGATTTCAGGTGCTTTAGTCAAGATAATCTAACCTCTAAGCTAGGTCTGAGCTTTTTAACCCTTTTGTCTGTCACAAACTCCTTTTAAATCCTAGAAACACTTTGTTAGAATAATGTTTTCAAATAATAGAAGGAAATGATAAATGTCATTGAGATGTTAAACAAAGATACAGTTTTCCTCAACCAATTCATGACCTTTCTAAAATCTCTCCATAAATGTTTTTGGGATCTATAAATTTCAAATTAAGAATCCCCACAAAACATTACAGGAAATTGTGGTATGATTTAAAGATAAATGGGAAGGCTTTCTACTTTAAACATGTTCCTTAATGGTACCTGAAATTCCACTATTATTCCCCCTTGTTGTTGCTATTACCCTTTATCTAGAATCTTATCTTTTAAAAATGTTCCTTGAAGAAGGTGCACATTAAACATTTTATTCTTTATTGTGGAAGTGTTCATCAGATACTATAATCACTGATCAGATGAGCTCACTGCATATCTGATTGTGATACTAGAATAGCAGAGGGGGGAAATGTATTAAAGAGAGGCATGTTTGTCAAATTCCTTTTGGTTCATAATTTTGCTGAGAGCCAATCCTATACTTTAGGATAAGGATAAAACAGGCTACTGCTCTCTCTTCCTATTTGGAAAGTATCTTCATCTGGATGTTCAGACATAATGTAAATAAACAGAACATAAAGCATATATTTATCAATTTGGTTGTGATAGGGTTGCTAGGTGCTACATTTAATATGTTAGTGAACTTTGAAATTTCATTTAATGTATACATATATATGCATGCATATATACATATACATATATATATACACAATATTATTTATATAAAAGTCAGTTTAACATCAGTCAGATTTAAGCTGCTTAAGGATAGGAATTGTTTCATTTTTATAGATGTCCCTAAGACTCATCTTCCTGAATTCAAATCTAACCTTTGCCACTTACTACTTGTATAACCCTGGCAAATCACTCAATCCAATTTGCCTCACTTCTTTATAAAATGAGTTGGAAAAAGCAATGGTAAACTACTCTGGTATCTTTATTAACACCCAACTACCTACCCCTCAAAGAACAATGGAAAAAAAAAATATTACAGCCATAAACACGAATCCAAATGGCTTCATGAAAGTTGGACATAACTGATATGACAGAAAAACAACAAAGTGGTAGCTACTTAGGGAATAAGAAAGCTTTCCATTTAACCTGCAAATATGTTGATTTGAAAATTAAAAATATATAAATCAGACTGAATTTGTTGATATTAGTAAGTTATGCTCGCATGTGGCATGACTTTGAAGAAGCTATCTTAACTCTATGGGTCTGAGTTTACTCTTCTGCAAAACCAAAGGGTTGGGTAAGATGATTCTCTTAATTTCTAAAATTCTTTGTCCCTATCTTGTGGCAATTTTTTTAAAGACACTATGGGAATGTTTATCCATTTATGTATTCAATGAGACATCTTTGCTCCAGTAAGAACTTTGCTTAACAGTACTTATCAGAAGGATTTGAGAAAACATTTTTAGCTTAAGTACTCTCAACCATGCTTTTTAAAAAATGGAATTATAAAATTCAATTTTATTCTAATGCAATACAAAAGTGATGTTTTTTCATGTTTGTACCAGGATATAAATGGGCACATATTAAGAAATACTCCATATTAGTTATTTTTTATTTGTTTTTGGGCTGATAGGGTCAGTCAACAGTAAAAGAATTAATAAAGGATTGTTTATTTGATTCTGGGTGAGAGCAGGTTCTTGTTATATTTGTCTATCAGTAGTTCAGCTTTACAGCTTTACTACTGGGAGGAATTTTTAATTCATGGAGTATTTCCATAGAACATATTGTCTGTTCCCTTTGTAGGAATGTAGATGTAAATAGAGTTTGGGGATTAGGGCATTTGTAGTATCACATTATGAGTCTTTATTAAATGTGTCAATGCTGCTTAGATGTGCTTGTTTAGTATGTAGCACAGCAGCAACAGAAACTCAGTAGGAGTGCTGCAGATATTAATTGATGATGGCGAGTGATCTTTAGGGATCTGGTTTCTGATGACAACATCAGTGCTTTGTCCTAGGCATTAGTTTGGATAATAGAGAACCTGTTTATGAAATAAAATCGATTTTTTTATTGTTTTTGCCAATTACTTGATCTTACAGTTAGTCTCTTTTCAAACTCACTGTCATTTCTGTTAGGATATGGAATTGTAAGCAAGACACAAACAAATAATTTATCATTCATGCATCAAACATTTATTAAGCACCATCTATGTACCATACATTACTAAATTTCAGGAACAGACATGAAAAAAAATGAATCAATTCCTGACCAAAAATAGCTTACATTTGATTGGTGTGAGGTAATAAAGAAAAATCATTAGAACATACATACAAAAATCATTAGAACATAAATGCAAAGTATTTTTGAAGGAAGAATAGACTAACAATAGAAGGAATTATATGAAATTCTTTAACTGTGTCATGACAGGAGCTAGGATTTCTAACTTTTAAGAGTAAAGAGAAGGAAATCATATTCTACTTAAGAGTCTTCATATCATAGTACATAGTCAGACATTGTAGCGCTGTTATTGTTGCTTTTATCCTTCATCAAAAATTCCATACATATTTATTAACATGTCTACATAAAGTCTAATCCCTTGATTTTATTGTTGACTGAAGTTACTAGAAATATATTACTTCTGTTTTTCTCCCAAGTACTTTTTGGTCTGAATTGATGAGTTCGATATCATTAAAGTAGACTTGAAAGAATTCTAAGTATTATTATTTTTTCAAATGCCCCTCTTCTAATTAAATTTCTTTTAATATGTTTCCTAGTTTAAGCAAATCATGAAATTACAAATTAACTATAGTGAACAGCAGTGTTTGGGGGCTGATACATTTTCCATAGCATAGTTCTCAGAAGACATTAGGGTAACCAAACCATTTGGTCCTCAAATTTAAGTGCAGTTCTCTTTTCAAAGACAACGTAGTATACAAATAAAGCTACTGTATAAAGAAACAAATACATTCAAGGGATAGGAAACGCAGAAAAATGATAAATTATTGCTTACACTGTAAAAGTAGAAGTGTAATGGGATGAAAGGAAAGAGTAATGTATGTATAATTAGAAAACCTTAAGATAAGAGACACTTCAGGTATACTTATTGTGTATCTAATTTATATTTTAATATATTTAACATCTACTGGTCATCCTGCCATCTAGGGGAGGGGGTGGGGGGGTAAGAGGTGAAAAATTGGAACAAGAGGTTTGGCAATTGTTAATGCTGTAAAGTTACCCATGTATATATCCTGTAAATAAAAGGCTATTAAATAAAAAAAAAAAGATAAGAGACACTTAAGGTCAGAAAGCAAGTGCTGAAAAAATCCTAATTCCATCCAGTCCAATGCCATCAATTTGCAGGTAAGAACCTGGATAAACCCTGAAAAGTTTAATGAGAAGACCAAGGTAACACAGAAGTTAAGTAAAAGTACAAGGAAATAAGAAGTCTTCTAACTCCAAAACCAACATTTTTGGTGGCCCAGGCCCACACTGGGCCTAAGTTCAAATCTAACCTCAGTACTAAGTATGAACATGGGTAAAACATTTAATGTTGGTGTACCTCAGTTTCTTTGTCAGTAAAACAAGAATAATACCCATCTCCAAGAATGATTATAAGCATCAAAGGAGATCTTTGTTTAAAAAAAAAAAAGCAACTAGCACACTATCTGGTACATAATAGTTCTTTAATATGTGTTCATTTTCTTCCTTCCTGTCATTTTAGTTTTGTCATCATATGTTTTCATTTTTTTTAATAGCCTTTTATTTACAGGTTATATGCATGGGTAACTTTACAGCATTAACAATTGCCAAACCTCTTGTTCCAATTTTTCACCTCTTACCCCCCACCCCCTACCCAAGATGGCAGGATAACCAGTAAATGTTAAATATATTAAAATATATATTAGATACACAATAAGTATACATGACCAAACCGTTATTTTGCTGTACAAAAAGAATCAGACTCTGAAATATTGTACAATTAGCTTGTGAAGGAAATCAAAAATGCAGGTAGGCATAAATATAGGGATTGGGAATTCAATGTAATGGTTTTTAGTCATCTCCCAGAGTTCTTTCTCTGGGCGTAGCTGGTTCAGTTCATTACTGCTCCATTGGAAATGATTTGGTTGATGTCATTGCTGAGGATGGCCAGGTCCATCAGAACGGGTTATCATATAGTATTGTTGTTGAAGTATATAATGATCTCCTGGTCCTGCTCATTTCACTCAGCATCAGTTCATGTAAGTCTCTCCAGGCCTTTCTGAAATCATCCTGTTGGTCATTTCTTACAGAACGATAATATTCCATAATATTCATATACCACAATTTATTCAGCCATTCTCCAACTGATGGGCATCCATTCAGTTTCCAGTTTCTAGCCACTACAAAAAGGGCTGCCATAAACATTGGTGCACATACAGGTCCCTTTCCCTTCTTTATAATCTCTTTGGGATATAAGCCCAGTAGTATATGTTTTCATTTGTATAAAATGATAAATAATACTTGTATTACCTAGATCACAAGGTTGTTTTGAGGATAAATGGCACATGTGACCAACATGCTGTAACTATAAAGTACTATATATACACATGTATGTTAGTATTGTCATGTAGCTAGAAAAGGTGAACTATTGTATTTTTAGAGTTTTATTGATTCTTTTTGAGAACATTTGAAGCAGATTAACAGATTGCATGGTACCATATTGTATTTTCAATTAGCTAGATGGATTAGTGGTTAAAAAATGAGCTCTGCAGTCAGGAAGACTCATCCTTCTGAGTTCAAATCTGCCCTCAGATATTGGCTAGCTGTGTGACTCCAGGTAAGCCATTTAACCCTGTTTGCTTCAGTTCCCTCCACTATAAAATGAATTGGAAGAGGAAATGGCAAACTACTTCAATATCTTTGGCAAGAAAACCTGAAATGGAATCACAGAGAATTGGACACATCTGAAAATGAGTAAATAACAATAATACTATGTTCATTGTCCATGAAAAAAAAATTGTGATTTATGATAAGTATATGTTCTGATGTTTGATATTTGAGTAGCATACTAGATAATCAGCATAACAAAGGGGGAAGTCTACCTCATTTAGAGATTGAAATATGGTGTTTAATGTCAACTCTACTGTCTCCCATTTGTGTGCCCATTGTCAATTTACTTGTGCTTACTAATTCTCAAGTACTCATCTGTAAAGTAAATAGGCTAGACTAAATGGCCTCTAATGTATTTCCCAGCTCTTCAACTATTATTTTATCAATTATGATTTAACAATGCATGGTTTTTACCTTAATGATTTGAAAAGGCTTAATGTTCTTTTATCACAAATGTATCTCATTGATTCTAATTGAAAAGCATTTTAATTTACATATATAAACAATTTTAATAAATATATAATATAATTTCTATAAATTTACATAAATTTATGAACATAAAAGTTATATAAATTCACACAAATATATAATAAAACAATACATTTAATAAATAATGAGTAAGTATTTAGGATGAGAATATATAAGATGTATGAGATTGGAATTTTAGTGGATATCCTTTTGAAAAGTAGTGCTTTATTTGGGACTTAGGGTTGTGTTGACATTCTATCTCTTTATATCTTATGATTAACTAATGTGCCTAGATTCCCATTCATTCTTCTTCTCCCCTCTCATCTCTCTCCCCTCCCTCTAATGACTGGAAAATAACTGAACAACAAAGACTCATAGAATTATATGATGGAAGAGCTGTAGGATCCTAAAGATCATCTAGCTCAGGGCTGATATTTTAAAATTAAGAAAGTGAGGTCCAGACAGACTGAATTAGGCTAAGTGCACATTAGTGTGTTCAGGAAAGAACTAGACTAAAAACAAATGTTTTGCTGTTGTTTAACTATATACTCTTCCAAGTATTTAGCACAGTACCTGGCATATCATAGTCTCTGAATAAATACTTATTGACTTGACTTGACTCTTTCCACCTTGGTTAGTGAGAGTAAGGTAACCCATCTTTCATATAGATATCTTTTCCTTGTCAGTGGATGATATGAAATATTTGATAGTACATATGACAACATCATTTACCCAGCTGCTATAAATGTGACAGCTTGTGAATGATGTTGGATATCTACCTCCAAACCCTCTTGAAATCATCTGGGCTGTTGGGACTACTCCTTCATCATCTCACTCCTCAATTGAATGACAATGCTACTTCCACAAAACCAGTTGATTAAAAACAAACTGGAGAGATTCCACTCTACTCTTGCTTAGTTTGCTTGCCTGTTATGTTGATATAGTGTCTTTGTCACTGAAACCTACTGAACTGTCTATTGTCCCTTCTGTTTCTAGGTTTGTGTGCTGGAGAGGCAAATATTTGATTTCCTTGGATACCAGTGGGCACCTATCCTGGCAAATTTTGTCCATATTATCATCGTCATTCTGGGTTTGTTTGGAACTATTCAATATAGACCTCGCTACATAACAGGAGTGAGTACTCTTATTTATTTTTTCCTTATGAAAAGTGGATACTTCAACCATTCCTTTATTCTTTAGGAATTCTGTGTGCCCTACCTACCCTTAAGATACTGCATGTTTGCTTTTTTTTTTTTTTTAAGAATTTAGCTCACACCTGTGGTAATTGGAAAAATGTCAAGCTTAAGCACCTGACAGTGAATGCAATCAGATATCATTTTCATGTACTGTACTTTCAGTAAATAACATGTTGTAGTTACATCCGGAACCATGTTCCTGAATCAGTAAATTATAAAGTCAAGCTCTGATTTAACATGTCATTAAGAGATTATTTTCTTTCACATTTTAAAACAGTAAATCTATTTCTTACATGGAAAGAAAGGCAGGTTGAAATGATTTATGACAAGTATATTATATCGATGTTGCCATATTGATGATATGTTAATAATTAATATTTAACATTGGCATGAAAGTCAGGAAATTCAGAGCTATTGTTGCTGTGTTCTTAATTGTATTTCTTTGCATAAAGGTAGTATTTTGCTTTCCTCCTGAAGTTGTACTTACTTAACATAAAAGTAAAATCTGACTGAGTTACAGTTGCTATGGGAACCATAACTAGAATTTTTTTTTGTTCCTGTGTGTGCCTCAGATCTCAGCTATAACATTTTATTAATGTAGATTTTTATATTCTGTCTATTTTTAACAAAGGAAAAGATATAGGCACTTTTCAAGTTTCACTGTGGTGACTTAAAAAGCCAGTTTGAATGTTTGGTCAAATATGCATGTAAAGCCAAATTAGATTGATGCAGTCTTTCCTGGTGCAGTGCAAGAGAGAGTTCAGATCACCTCAGTTAGAGATATTTAATGTGAGAACAATACTAGTACAGCTCAAAGATTAGTTGCTTCTCCTTAACCTTCCTTAAAAGGATTGTTGTTCAGTCATTTTTCAGTCATGTCCAACTCTTTATGACCTCATTTGGGGTTGTCTTGGCAAAGATGCTGGTGTGGTTTGCCATTTCCTTCTCCAGCTCATTTTTCAGAAGAGGGAACTAAGGAAAACAGGTTAAGTGATCTACTCTGGGTCACACAATAAGTCAATGTCTAATATGAATTCAGGTTTTGACTCCAAGACAAGTACTCTACTCACTTGGCCACTTACCTGTTCTTAAAGGCAATCACTTTAAAATTCTTTAATGCTCTTCCCTTTAAGATGGCATTGGAAAGTTCTTTACCTGTTTTCCATTAAGTTCTAGCTATTCCTTGGTATAAAATGGTGTCTGGAACAGAGATCCAATATAATGACTTGTTTTAATAAGGGAAGATAAATTCTATATGTAGAGTGACATTTTCTAAAGAATAAGACATAGTTCTACAGCACAAATTCCAGTGTGAACTATGGAAATGGGGAGATATTAATTCTGCTACATACTACTTTGAAAGGTCTCAGGAGAGCACTTTATAGCACCACAGCATTCATGTAGTTCAATCTCTACTGAAAAAAAAAAATCCATTACAACCCAAATGGTCACTCAGCCCCCATAAGGGAAGCACAATACCTGCTAAGGCAATCCATGTATAATTGCTCTTTCCTGACAGCTTTTAAATACTTTTATTTAAAACTTCTATTAAAAATTATTTTGGGGGCAGCTAGTTGGTGCAGTGGATAGAGCACCAACCTCAAGTCAGGAGGACTTGAGTTCAAATCAGGCCTCAAGCACTTAACACTTCCTAGCTATGTGACCCTGGGCAAGCCTCAGCCAAAAAAAAAATCAATTTCAAATTCTTTTCTCATTCTCCTTATCCCACTCATTGAGAAGGCAAGAGTTTTTTAATTCCTTTAGAGACAATTATCATCATTGCTTCAATTTATCCTTCTCCAATATCATCAATCCCAATTTATTTCACAAATCTTCATGTGAAGTAGACACTGACTTTTCACAATTCTCTCTGATTATCAGTTCTACTCTCTTCAGTTTAGCAATATCCTTTCCAAAATATGGTGTGTGGATCTGAACACAAGTGCTTCAATTCTTTTTAAATGGATGGAGTAAAAAAGCATGAATTAAGCACCAAATATTGTTCAAGACAGTGGAAAGTCTAAGACAAAATGGAAAATTTCCTTTTTCTCAAAAACTAGCATTTAAATATAATAAGATAATATAATGGAGAACAGTAATGAATGTGGAAGTGGCTTTTTGTTTGGAAATTCAGTTGTATGGTTTATGCAAACATGGGTTCATTGTCATGGCCTTTCCAGCAGCAATGGAATTATTATTGTACCTGAGATCTCACTTCAGTTTTTTCATCAGTAAAATGAAGCTGTTAATTTCCTCCATTTCATCTCTAGTTCTGTGATCCTTTGCACATAGTTCTGTTATGATGTATTGACAGCATACTTAAATTGAAGAATGCAAGAAATTAAGAATGTAAGGCTATTTAGTATAGTCAAGCTTGTCTTCAATGAGTTCTGATCATAAATGTACATTGACATTGATGAATCTGTCTATATACATGAAGTACAATTCTTTAATGCAAATTATGAACAAAAGATGAATATGTCCATCCTATAAAATTTTCAACCACGTAACTGAAGATAAAACTTATTTGTGACTTAGGTTGTGAATTTTCTTTTTCTCATTAGTCTTCCTTTTCACAGATGACAAAAAACATTAGTAGCAGTCAGTGGGAACCTAAACTCATTAGTGCCTTCAGATGAAACTCTGACACTACAAATGAACATAATATCCTGAAGGGAGAAGAAAAAGAGAAAGGGTCTCAATTTAGCACAGAGAAATCTGTAACCTGAGTAAGCAGAAGGGATCTCATATTGTAGAACTTATTCCCAAAGCAAAAGGCAAATTAATACTAGTATACTAACTAGCCAATGATTATGCACACATTAATACCCAAAGGCTGTATCTTTAGTCTTTGCAAGGAATTTTCTTAGTCATCTCAGTTTGCTCAAAAGGCTGTGGCACATACAATATGGCTGGACACATGAGCATTATTAGGTGGTGACAGGGAATTGTCTTTGAGCACTATTCCTTCAGAGGTGCTAGATTAGTTTGATAAGTATTCCTGAGTTCACTAGCTGCCACAGTTATAGCACTTTCTTAATATTTTATGGCATCATTCAGAAAATACTGCCTCTATTTTATCTCAACAGGCATTTTAAAATAGTTTGAAACATTGGACATCTAACCAATAAGCAAAATTATTTTATACACTGTTAAGTGGGTATTTCATCATGCCATTTACATTTATGGGGATATTTTTGTTCTAAAATAGTCTGCTTTTTCCTAAAATAATAATTATTTTCCCTCTCCCTGATCTTTTTAATTGGGAACAATGTTAAAGGATTAAAAGTAGAACCCATTTTCTAGTTCAATACTTTATCTCATTACTCATATAGTTTTACCACACCCAAGTTTTTGTGCTTGTCACAGATTTGGATGGCATTATCAATCAACAGGGATTTATTTAGTATACTGTTGTGCCACAGTTTCCTTTTATTGTCCTCAGTTTCCCTAAATTGCCCTGCCTCCGTTTCCCTAAGTTATCCTGCCTCCGTTTACTTAGTTGTTCTGCCTCAGTTTCCCTCAATTGTTCTGCCTCAATCCCCCTGGTTGCAACCCCCTTTCCTGTTCATTAGGGCTGAAGAGATCTGGCCATTCTGGCATTCCAAAAGATAAAACTCCAGATGTACTATCTCAGTTACCTAATTGGTATCCTCTATCTCTAAGTTCCAGACTTTCTGTCTCTAACTCCCTCCTTCACTTCCAATTGATCAGAATTTATAGTCCTCACTCCCTCACCCTGTCAGAATCAGATTGATGGTTCATCCCTGGAAATTCCTGCTCTCAGTGTTCGGACTCCACCTCTTGCTATTGTCACCTCTGATTGCTAGAGAGCCATATATAATTCACTGGAATCTCACATTTGATGCTGATGCTGATGCTGAATGCTTTAAGACATCAGCCCTGGGACGAAAATGGATCCTTTGATCCCAGAAAATCTCACCCTCAAAGAAATCCAAATATTAAAAACTCTAATCTCTATTACATCAGTTTCTCCAGCATTGCATTACTATGTGCCAAGCTTCTGCTCCAAGACCTTCAATAAGAGGAATTCAGCTACTTCCCAAGGAATCCTATTCCAATCTGCATAATTCTAAGTGTTTTGTTATTTCCTTTTATAGAATTGGAATCTGCCTATTTAATGCCTCTTCTTTTTATTCCAATTTGAAAGTTCTTTATCTACTAAATAGGGACATCTAAGTAACAGTGGATAAAGTGCTGAGTCCGGAATCAAGAAGATGAGTGCAAATTCAGCCTCAGATACCTACTAGCTGTATGATTCTGGGCAAGTCACTTAACCTTGTTTGCCTCAGTTTCCTCATCTATAAAATAAACTGGAGAAGGAAACGGCAAAGTATGTTGGTGTCTCTGCCAAGAAAATTCCAATTGGAGTTACAAAGAGTTGGTTGTGACTGAAAAACAACAAATATAACCTATTTCCTTCAATAGATTTGGGGCCTATGAAAATCAATTAAATCAATCAAGCAATTATCAAATGTTTGCTCTATAATGGACACCAGTAATAAAGAGAATAATGTGAAGAGCCCTGCCCTTAAGGAACTTCTATTTTAATGAAGAAGAAAACAAAATGAAGATAATATCCTATATTTTATGCAATCCTTTTTACCAAGACGGCTAAAGGTAGCTAATTAAACTAAAGAGAGTAAGTGGAAAAGTTAGGGTCCTATCTATTTTAATTTTTTCCCATTAAGATTTTAAAACTGGGGGCGGAGCCAAGATGGCGGAGAAGACACACGCGACTTTCTAAGCTCTTCTCATACCCTCTTTATCAATATTATATCGAGCCTCAAAAATAGTCTTGACTGCTACAATTCGTAAAGATAAGAAGTAGAACAACTCACCGGCCGAAGAAAATCTGCAGTCTCGCCAAAAAAAGGTTGGTTCCGGGGCCAGGGGGGAGATCGGCGCAGACTGGGAGAGAAATTAGGTTCTGAGGAGAGTTTCAAACCGAGGGTGAAGGCACAGATCTCAGCACAAGCGCGCAGCCCCAACCCGCAATACGGGCTTTTCCTTGGGGCAGTTGTGATCCTGCACAGCAGGAGAACGCAGCCCGGGTTAGCCTCCAATCTGCGCAGTGGGGAGCTCGGCTTGGGGCCATAGAGGTTTTCCAGGGCCGATTTGCATCAGGCAGAGACTCTGGGCAGAGTTTGTGGCTGTCTGCATTCTGTGGTCAGCTGCTAATACTCACAGTCCCACAAGAGGCTCCGGCCTGGGGCGGTGACACTTTCACCACTTAGTCTCTAGCAGAGGGCAATCAATAATCCACTCAGCCCTACTAAGCAGTTTGATAGCTCAGCCAGTGCTGAATCCACTTCCTGTTGGGGGAAGGGAAAACTCTCACTCAGAGCACTCCCATACCTCGGAGCCGGAAATCGGTTTACATCTTTCCCTGCTCTGCAGAGGAAGCTGGTAACCCCCTTGCCTAGGAGACCTACCCTAAAGGCTTTAAAACATGAATAAAAAGATGAAAAGAACGATCGACAGCTTCTATGCAGAAAAAGAGCAGGTCAGCAAACCTGAAGAGACCTCAAACAGCAAAAATGCATCAGACTGTCCTCCTTTACATGATGCTCTCATAGAAGAGACCATTAAAAGTCTCAAAAGAGAGTTAGAAGATAAATGGGGAAAGGAAAGAGAAGCCTTACAAGAGAGCAACAACTTCCTGAAATACGAATTGGAAAAAGTAAAAAAATCTCAGGAAAGTAAGAATTGTGAATTGGAAAAAATAAAGAATTCACTAGAAAGTAGGATTTGTGAATTGGAAAAGACAAAGAACTCGCAAGAAAGTAGGATCCGTGAATTGGAAAAGACAAAGAACACGCAAGAAAGTAGGATCTGTGAATTGGAAAAAGAAAATAATTCACTAAAAAAAAAAATTAGTGAAATGGAAAAAAATTCCACAGACCAAAACAATACATTCAAAAACTCAATTGGACATATACAGAAAGAAGTAAAAAAAGCTAATGAAGAAAATAATTCTTTAAAAATTAGAACTGAACAAATAGAAACTAATGATTCATTGAGACAGCAAGAATCAGTCAAGCAAAAACAAAAAAATGACAAACTGGAAAAAACCATGAATTATCTACTTGCAAAAACGACAGACTTGGAAAATAGATCTAGGAGAGATAATCTGAGGATTATTGGACTTTCTGAAAACTATGATGAAAAAAAGAGCCTAGATACTATTTTACAAGAAATCATCAAAGAGAACTGCCCAGATGTAATAGAATCAGAAGGTAAAATAGGCATTGAAAGAATTCATCGAACACCTTCTGAAAGAAACCCTAAAATAAAAACCCCAAGGAATATTGTGGCAAAATTTCAGAACTATCAGATTAAGGAAAAAATTTTACAAGCAGCCAAAAAAAAACCATTTAAATACCGAGGTGCCACAATAAGGATCACCCAAGATCTGGCTGCCTCTACATTAAAGGAAAGAAGGGCCTGGAATATGATATTCCGAAAGGCACAAGAACTTGGGATGCAGCCAAGAATAAACTACCCAGCTAAGCTGAGCATTTTCTTCCAGGGAAGAAGATGGACATTTAATGAAACAAATGAATTCCATTTGTTTCTGAAGAAAAAACCAGAACTAAACAAAAAATTTGATCTCCAAGAATAGAACTCAAGAGATGCAGAAAAGGTAAAAATAACTCTTGAGAATTGTATTTCTGTTGTGGATATACAAAAAAAATACATGTATAATTTGATTGTACTGATATAACATAAAAAAGGGAAGTAGATATGGAAAAGGGATGATGGCAGAATAAGGTGGGAAGGAGGGATAAAAAGAGGGAAACCACATCCCACAAAGAGGCTAAGGAAACTTATCATATCTGAGGGAATTTAGAGAGGGGGAGGAACATTGTGTGAATCTTACTCTCATCAGAGTTGGCTCAAAGAAAAAATAATTGACATTTGTTTTAGAGAAAATTCTCTCTCGCCTCATTAAAAACGGGGGAGAGGAAAAGGGAAAAGAAAAAGAGTAATAAGGGAAGGAAGGGGGAAAGACTCAAAGGGGGGGAGGGAGGGATTATAAAGAGGATAAGTATCGTGATACAAGAGGGGTACATAAGTTTAAAAGGAGGAAAGAGGGTTGGGGGAGGCAAGAATAAGTAAAGCACAATCTGGGGTTATTAGGATGGCAGGAAATACAGATTTAGTAATTCTAACCGTAAATGTGAATGGGATGAACTCCCCCATAAAGAGGAGGCAGATAGCAGACTGGATCAAAAGTCAGAACCCTACAATATGTTGTTTACAAGAAACACATTTAAAGCAGGGGGATACATATAGAGTAAAGGTAAAAGGCTGGAGCAAAATCTATTATGCTTCAGGTGAAGTCAACAAAGCAGGGGTAGCCATCCTTATCTCAGATCAAGCAAAAGTAAAAATTGATCTAATTAAAAGAGATAAGGAAGGAAACTACATCCTGCTAAAGGGTAGCATAAACAACGAAGCAATATCAATATTAAACATATATGCACCAAGTGGTATGGCACTCAACTTCCTAAAGGAGAAGTTAAGAGAGTTGCAAGAAGAAATAGACAACAAAACTGTAATAGTAGGAGATCTCAACCTTGCACTCTCAGAATTAGACAAATCAAACCACAAAACAAATAAGAAAGAAATTAAAGAAGTAAATAGAATATTAGAAAAATTAGGTATGTTGGATCTTTGGAGAAAATTGAATGGAGATAGAAGGGAATATACTTTCTTCTCAGCAGTTCATGGAACCTATTCAAAAATTGACCATATATTAGGACATAAAGACCTCAAAATTAAATGCAAGAAAGCAGAAATAGTAAATGCTTTCTTTTCAGATCATGATGCAATAAAAACTACATTCAACAAAAAGTTAGGGGGAAATAGACCAAAAAGTAATTGGAAACTAAACAATCTCATCTTAAAGAATGATTGGGTGAAGCAGCAAATTATAGATACAATTAATAATTTCACTCAAGATAATGACAATGATGAGACATCATACCAAAATTTGTGGGATGCAGCCAAAGCGGTAATAAGAGGGAATTTTATATCCTTAGAGGCTTACTTGAATAAAACAGAGAAAGAAAAGATTAATGAATTGGGCTTGCAACTAAAAAAACTAAAAAAAGACCAAATTAAAAACCCCCAATCAAATACTAAATTGGAAATTCTAAAATTAAAAGGAGAAATTAAAAATATTGAAAGTAAAAAAACTATTGAACTAATTAATAAAACTAAGAGTTGGTTCTATGAAAAAGCCAATAAAATAGATAAGCCTTTGGTAAATCTGATTAGAAAAAGGAGGGAGGAAAATGAAATTAGTAGTCTTAAAAATGAAAAGGGAGAACTTTCCACCAATGAAGAGGAAATTAGAGAAATAATAAGGAGTTATTTTGCTCAACTTTATGCCAATAAATTTGATAACCTAAGTGAAATGGATGACTACCTCCAAAAATATAGACTTCCCAGACTAACAGAGGAGGAAGTAAATTGCTTGAATAGTCCCATTTCAGAAAAAGAAATAGAACAGGCAATTAAACAACTCCCTAAGAAAAAATCCCCAGGACCAGATGGATTTACATGTGAATTTTACCAAACATTTAAAGAACAATTGGCCCCAATGCTATATAAATTATTTGATAAAATAGGGAATGAAGGAGTCCTACCAAATTCCTTCTATGACACAGACATGGTACTGATACCTAAACCAGGTAGGCTGAAAACAGAGAAAGAAAATTATAGACCAATCTCCCTAATGAATATTGATGCTAAAATCTTAAATAAGATATTAGCAAAAAGACTACAGAAAATCATCTCCAAGATAATACACTATGATCAAGTAGGATTTATACCAGGAATGCAGGGCTGGTTCAATATTAGGAAAACTATCAATATAATTGGCCATGTTAATAACCAAATTAACAAAAACCATATGATCATCTCAATAGATGCAGAAAAAGCATTTGATAAAATCCAACATCCATTCCTATTAAAAACACTTGAGAGTATAGGAATAAATGGACTTTTCCTTAAAATAATCAGCAGCATCTATTTAAAACCATCAGTAAGCATCATATGTAATGGAGACAAACTGCAACCATTCCCAATAAGATCTGGAGTGAAACAAGGTTGCCCACTATCACCGTTACTATTTAATATTGTATTAGAAACGCTAGCTATAGCAATAAGAGCTGAGAAAGAGATTAAAGGAATAAGAATAGGCAATGAGGAAGCCAAATTATCACTCTTTGCCGATGACATGATGGTATACTTAGAGAACCCCAGAGATTCTGCTAAAAAGTTATTAGAAATAATCCACAACTTTAGCAAAGTTGCTGGTTATAAAATAAACCCACATAAGTCATCAGCATTCTTATATATCACTAACAAAATCCAACAGTCAGAGTTACAAAGAGAAATTCCATTTAAAGTAACTACTGATAATATAAAATATTTAGGAATCTATCTGCCAAGGGAAAATCAGAAACTTTATGAGCAAAATTACAGACCACTTTTCACACAAATTAAGTCTGATCTAACCAATTGGAAAAATATTAAATGCTCTTGGATAGGGCGAGCAAATATAATAAAGATGACAATATTACCTAAACTAATCTATTTATTTAGCGCTATACCAATCAGACTCCCAAAAAACTATTTTAATGACCTAGAAAAAATAACAACAAAGTTCATATGGAAAAACAAAAGGTCAAGAATTTCAAGGGAATTAATGAAAAAAAAATCAAATGATGGTGGCTTAGCTGTACCAGATCTAAAATTATATTATAGAGCAGCAGTTACCAAAACTATTTGGTATTGGCTAAGGAATAGATTAGTTGATCAGTGGAATAGATTAGGTTCAAGGGATAAAACAGTCAACAAATATAGCAACCTAGTCTTTGACAAACCCAAAGATCCCAGCTTTTGGGATAAGAACTTACTGTTTGATAAAAATTGCTGGGAAAATTGGAAACTAATATGGCAGAAACTAGGCATTGATCCATACTTAACGCCGTACACCAAGATAAGGTCAAAATGGGTTCATGACCTAGGCATAAAGAATGAAATTATTAATAAATTAGAGGAACATAGGATAGTTTACCTCTCAGACCTGTGGAAGGGGAAGGTCTTTATGACCAAAGCAGAACTAGAGATCATTACTGATCACAAAATAGAAAATTTCGATTATACCAAACTGAAAAGTTTTTGTACAAACAAAACTAATGCAGACAAGATTAGAAGGGAAGCAATAAACTGGGAAAATATTTTTACAGTCAAAGGTTCTGATAAAGGCCTCATTTCCAAAATATATAGAGAATTAACTCTAATTTATAAAAAATCAAGCCATTCTCCAATTGAAAAATGGTCAAAGGATATGAACAGACAATTCTCAGATGAAGAAATTGAAACTATTTCTAGTCATATGAAAAGATGCTCCAAGTCATTATTAATCAGAGAAATGCAAATTAAGACAACTCTAAGATACCACTACACACCTGTCAGATTGGCTAAGATGACAGGAAAAAATAATGATGATTGTTGGAGGGGATGCGGGAAAACTGGGACATTGATGCATTGTTGGTGGAGTTGTGAACGAATCCAACCATTTTGGAGAGTAGTTTGGAACTATGCTCAAAAAGTTATCAAACTGTGCATACCCTTTGATCCAGCAGTGTTACTACTGGGATTATATCCCAAAGAGATTATAAAGAAGGGAAAGGGACCTGTATGTGCACGAATGTTTGTGGCAGCCCTTTTTGTAGTGGCTAGAAACTGGAAACTGAATGGATGTCCATCAGTTGGAGAATGGCTGAATAAATTGTGGTATATGAAAATTATGGAATATTACTGTTATGTAAGAAATGACCAACAGGATGATTTCAGAAAGGCCTGGAGAGACTTACACGAACTGATGCTGAGTGAAATGAGCAGGACCAGGAGATCATTATATACTTCAACAACAATACTAGATGATGACCAGTTCTGATGGATCAGGCCATCCTCAGCAACGAGATCAACCAAATCATTTTCTAATGGAGCAGTAATGAACTGAACTAGCTATACCCAGAAAAAGAACTCTGGGAGATGACTAAAAACCATTACATTGAATTCCCAATCCCTATATTTATGCACACCTGCATTTTTGATTTCCTTTACAAGCTAATTGTACAATATTTCAGAGTCTGATTCTTTTTGGTACAGCAAAATAATGTTTTGGTCATGTATACTTATTATGTATCTAAGTTATATTTTAATATATTTAACATCTACTGGTCATCCTGCCATTTAGGGGAGGGGCTGGGGGGGTAAGAGGTGAAAAATTGGAACAAGAGGTTTGGCAATTGTTAATGCTGTAAAGTTACCCGTGTATATATCCTGTAAATAAAAGGCTATTAAATAAAAAAAAAAAAAGATTTTAAAACTGTTTTATTAATGTCTCTTTAACAGTGATAAGAGAACTGGCATTGACACTAGGAAATTCTGGGTTTATATTCTATGTTTGTGATCTTGGACAAATCTCAAAACCTCTCATTGTTTGAGACTAGAAAGGTTAAACAAATGGTTTACGATCCTCCCCAAAGGAAACAGATGAAATGAAATTGAATATTTTTTAAGAAGTGAAAATAAAATAGAACTTCCATAATATTAATATGTGGTTTTTAAGTAAATATGCAACCTTTAGGAATCATTAGGTATGATTTAGAAGCTTAATTCTATTTGAATTTTACACCACTGCTTCAGATAGCCTTTTGCTGGCTAGAAGTTGCTGAGAAGATATCCACATATCCAAAAGCATTAATAAAGGGTCTTAACTCATGTAAAAGTTTGCTATGGCAATGAAGCAACAAATTTAGTTCTTTAGGACAATGCTATGGTTAGAACAAGAACCCAGATACTTGAACTATTTTTCCTAAGTTCTGAGATCTGAAAATCATCAATGTAATTTCATGAAATGCCAACTATAGCTTTCCAAAATAATAGTGAGAAAAAAAATGAGCACTTCTGAAGATAATTATTTTAGCCACTTTCTGAGAAGTTCAAAAATGAATATTTCCAGTCATTGCTGATTGCCTTAGTATTAACTGCTATTTTGTTGAATCAGGAACTTAAAAAAAAGCTTTTCAGGGTTATCAACATTATTCAGTTATGACATAGTGCCCTTAAAAAAAGGAATCCCTTAATTTTTGAAAAAATTATAGTTTCTAACAATTTTCAAGTACGTAATCTTATATTTCAATTGCAAGTATCTTATGTTCCAAGAATGTGAAAACCCTAATTGAGTGTGTATGTGGAAGTAAGAGTGTGGGGAGAGGTGAGCAGGGAAATAGAGTAAGGCAAGCTCACAAGCTGTAAATTTCATTTTTACTATTTTTCATCTTTCCTTCTTTCCCAAGTCTTGCATTTTTTTTCCTTCAAGGAGCCATATGACTAGTCTTGTCAAATGTGTATTCTGTAGCTCCAATTTTTCCAAGAGTAGCACCAACCATGAAGTCAGGAGGACCTGAATTCAAATCTGATCTCAGACAGTTAACACTTCTTAGCTGTGTGATCCTGGGCAAGTCATTTAACCTTAATTGCTTGAGGGAAAAAAAAAAGTTTAGGATTGCTACATTTCCTTCTTAATTTGCCAGGGTACCCTGAAATCTTCATATGTTTTCTTTTCTCTCTACTTCCTCCACCTAGTTGTTCCACCTCCTGTTGTTAGGGAACCAGTAACTAGCACCCCAGTTCTATTTAAATAATATAAATTAACTTTTACAAAGATATATTTTCTTTGAAGATAAAGGACAAAGTACAAATATTACTTTCAGTATGGCAAGGGTATGATCTTCCCTACTTTACCTCAGTCTCTGAGAGAGTAAATTAAAAATTTATCTCTGTTTCTACATAGCATTAATCCCAGCAAGTTTATGTCCAAATGTGGCATCATATGAGATAAGTCCTCATTTCGTTTTTTACTGGCATAGATCTAGAAGGTAGCTTTTGAAGATTGGAGCTTGATCTTTTCTCCTTGGGGCATTAATGCCTCACTAGTTACAAAACCTGTCAGATATTCTGACTTTTGGATTTCTCTGGCTTATTCTCTCAGCCCTTGAAAATCCTTTCAACAGGCTCTGTCATAGGAAGAATCACTGACCTCCTCTTGGGGAAAATAAATAAATAAAATAGAGAGGTATCTGTAGGTGCATCAAGTCTTTTTGAAGGTCCTAGTGACTCCAGCTGGGGCAATTAGGTGACAGTGGATACAGCACTGAACTTGGAATTAAGAAGACTCATCTTCCTGAGTTCAAATGTGGTCTCAGACACTTATTGCCTGATTGGCTACGGGCAAGTCATTTAAACACTGTTTGCTTCTGTTTCCTTTTCTGTAAAATGAGCTGGAGAAGGAAATTGCAAAATAGTACAGTATCTTTGCCAAGAAAACTCCAAAATAGGATTACAAAAAGTCAGACATGACTAAATTACAACAATGGCCAATAAATGACCCACAACTATGTTAGTCTGTTGGAAACAATTACACAATATCTGTACATGCTCCATAAACATTTTAAGACACTTAAGCATTATAACAATCCAGGTTGATCTTCTAAATTTCCAGTAAGGGGAGATTGTATCAACTAAACAAAGTAATGAAACTTATACATGCAATAGAGCCCCAATTTCTATACAGAACTCATGAAGAAACATGGATACCCTCTTTCAATTCAGATCCTATTACTTGAACAAGATATATTTTTAGAGAGGCTTCAAAGTCTTTATAAAATGCTACATTTCTCTAGAATAACTATTTAATCTACTAGTACCACTGATTTTAGCAAGGCTCTATAAAGCTCCAGAATGTGTCCATTTATTTAAGATAAGTATTTTTCAATATGCTAATTGTTTATGGAGCTCTACCCCGAACTTTCAAAAAAATCTCAGAGAGGGAACATAGAAATAATGTTGGGTTAATCCTGCTAGATTATGTCTTATTACTTCTTCCTTCTTCCTTGGTACAGACCACAAATTATTTATTTTTCAAGTCACAAAGCATTGTGAGAAGATTCAATTTCTGTTAATCTTAATTGATACAATCTTGATTTTTTAGAGAACCTAATATCTTCTTAATGTTTTATCTCTGCTAGGGTTATTTTTTATGACCAAAACCATATCTCTAAGAATGCTTTACTTATTTGTTTTCATAGAGTGTGCTGAATTTTTTTTTTCTAAATTTTATTTAATTGGTGGGTATTTATAAATCTATATTTTCATTCTTTGATCATTTGTATGTATTTATAGAACTTTGCTAGGAGAAAAATATTATCAAATAAAGAAAGGGGAGCTACCAATAGCCTTGACATTTCAGTTGCCCCATTTCTTTGTTCAATTTCAGACTCAGGACAGGAAGTCACTGGAGATTTGAGAGTAAGTGACCTGAGTGAAGTCTATATTGAAGAATAAAACTTTTAATGATTTGTAACAGCCATGAAAATAGGCACTGTTTTATTAGCCTAGGCCATAAGGTGAATCATGGCAGGCCTGAAGGGAATGAATTTAAAAGCTTAAAATAAATGGAACATTATATTATAATAAACTATATCACATTTAAGTTTTATCTGACTCTTTTTTATATTCCTTAATATATTACTTTATATTATTGTGTTGTGTTATCATGGAATTATGTGTTTATGGAGTATCTTGGAGCACTCTTTTCCCAAAAATGTAATATACTATATATACTTATCTTTTTTTTCTCCACACAATCAGACTATCCCTGTCTTTTATTGCTTTGATCTGGGTAGTGGTTATAGAAAGGGAAACTATAAATTGGATGGACCAAATATGTCTTCTATATTTAATAATTTTTTGGAAAATTGATTTTGAAGGATTTATGGCAATTATTATATTAAATATAAATGTATAATAATGTTACTTTGATATAATAAGCTAGAATGTATCTCTTTTATTTTTCTTATCAAAGAAATTTATTTTGCAAGTAAATAAACAGGTAATTTTGTAATGTTTTGGAAAAAACAAACCCACAAAACAGATTTTTGTCTACTTTCAAAAAAAAAGAAAAACCCCAAAATATTTACAGAATTGTACAAAGAAAAGTTAAATTGGAAAACATGAAATGTATCTCTTTAAAGAATATTGATAATAAAGAATGTTTATTGTAATCCATCTATAAAACAATGGCATAATGAAGTAAGCATTTATAGTTGAAAGGTTTATGGTTGAACAATATAACTTTTCATTTTAGGCAAATCACTTAGGGTATCTAAAAGTTGTCTTTTTTAAATCTTTGAAGTAAAAAATATTAAGCTAAGATCTTAAGTCTCCTTATATCTCTAACATATTTTGAAATGGGATTCATAGAAGCTAAATTTATTTTACATATGATATTTATTGAAATATGTCCTTTGTTTTCTGAAATATTGAGGTAAGAGGGAACATGATTAGTTATAAAAATAAAAATAACAACAATAATAACATTGAGATAGTGCTTTAATGTTTGCAAAGCATTTTACAAATACTCTTTCATCTTTTTCTAATAACAGTTCTGAATTGTTGTTTAGTCATTTTTTAATCATGTCCAACTTCATGACCCCATTTAAGGTTTTCTTGACAAAAATGCTAAAGTTGTTTTTCATTTTCTTCTCCAGCTCATTTTACATATGAGGAACTGAGGCAAATAATGTCAAGTGACTTACCTAGGATCATATAGTTAATAAAGGTCGGAGGCCAGATTTTAAACTCAGGGTCATCCCGGGAGGAAGATGTTATCATCCTTCTTATTCCTCATATCCAGATGAGGAAAGAAAATCTCTAAAAGATTAAATTAACTTGTCTGGGGTCAAAAAGTTTGTGTCTGAAGCCACACTTGCATACAAGTTTTCCTGAATCCACACCTAATGTTTTATTCACTCTGTCATTTGACTGACTCTAGATCCCATAAAGCATGCATCTAATTCGAAGTTTTGTCTGTTCTCTTTCCATTATTTTTCTTCTAAGCAAGGGGTCATTGTCTGAGGAAGAGGTATCGTAGGACAGATTTAACATATTTTCTCCCTAAATATCTTCTATCTCTAAATTCTATTTACATTCAACAAGTTTTTTTTATTGTTGTTGTTATTGTTGTAGTTGTTTTGTGAAGCACCTCCTGTATACAGACTATTGTGCTAAGCCTGAGAAAAATAGAGAGGCTAGTTAAGATTCAGTCACTGTCCTTATGGAACTTGCATTCTGATGGAAAATATAAAACATACAACTGTTTATACACTATCTGTATTTATAGTGAACACCTATAATATTGGCCAGGAAACAGGGATGGTGAAGGATCTATGTATTTGAATGGTTGGTCTGGTAGAATTTTTAAAGATAATTTAGAGAGGAGAGAAAATGGAAGCATGATGCCTTCTTAATATTCTCGTTTAATAGTCTAAACAAATGTCAATAAGGTCCTATAACTAGATGCTACCAGTGAGAAATAAGAGAAGAGAGATACAAGAGGAGTTATAGCAGTAAAATCATCAGGGCTTAGGAAATGAGTAGATATTTTAAAAATAGGGAATAGGCAAAAATAGCCTCAAGACTTTAGACATGAGAGAATGGATAAATGGATGACACCATTGCCTATAATAATTATATTAAGAGAAGAAAATTTAGAGATTAATATTGGTATTAGGTACTTTGAATATTAAATGTGAATGGTGATATCAAGGTTATTATGACCTATAGGAGAGGAGCTTTTAACGTTTTTGTTTTTTTTTTGACTGAAGCAATTGGGGTTAAGTGACTTGCCCAGGGTCATACAGCTAGGAAGTATTAAGTGTCTGAGACCAGATTTAAAGTCAGGTTCTCTTGACTTCAGGGCTGCTTCTCTGTTCCAGTTCACCACCTAGCTACCTCTTAACTTTTTTTTTTTTACTTTTAAGGGCCTCTTTGGCAATTTCATGAAGATTATGGACTTCTTTTTAGATTTTTTAAAAATAATTGATGCAGATCTTAAATCTTAATGACAGAATCATGAAAATAAAGAAGTAATTTCCCCATATAGATTCATAGATTTCGTGAAATTAATCTCCAGATTCCTTTGAAGATTTATGTACCCCAAGTTAAGAACTCTAGTCAAGACTATCACATATTTTAGGTCTGGAACATTTGTATGAGAAATCAAAGTCAAATTCATTAGTCTATGAGATTTCCAAGGTGAAGAAAATAGATGAGGGCAAGGGATTGAATATTGCATTTAAATGAAAGGCCAATGATTTTTGAGGGTAAGGCAGAAAGGTAGTCTTCTCTTTTTTTATCCAAAGATCACAAACAGTAAATAATAACTAACAATTTCATCAGATCTGACTGCACTCCAAATTTCATAGGTACAAGTTACTGGATTTAGATTTTTTGTTGTTATGAGCCAGAACTTGACACAAGTAAACTTAATAGAATTGATAGAAACAGTGTTTATGTTTACCAAGGAGGGAGATAGGCCTCTAAGAAAACTAACCAGGCTATTTGGAAAAGACAATAAAAGATTGGATTTTAACTCCTGGCTGTATTTGAGATGATTATTACTTTGAACTGAAACTAAGGCTGCCTCCAGAAAACCTCCCCAAGAAACCTGCTTGATCATATTTTAGAAAAGAACACCACAATGAAATGCCAGTTTTCTAAGTTTTTTCATTTGGTGAAGTATTCCCATGACATTTTTTATTATTTTTCATAGTTGGGGCCAATGATAAGACTGGATGTTAAAGTGTATTAAATGAACACCTATTTGGAGACAAAGGGACAATCAATCAGTGAAGGCATAGTAAACTGATTAAATTGTATGAAATGATGCTAATGGAGAAGAGTTATAAGGCTGAATGTTCTCTTCTCAATAGAGTGATCTTTAAAAATAAATAGAATCATCTTTATGCTAGAAAAGATTAAAAAAAATTGTTAACAGGGAAGAATATCCACAATAGCTGTCCTCAATTGATTTAAATCAACACACCGAAATTAACAGTATTCTGGAAAGGTGGGGGAAAAAAGGATACATAGATGCAGTTGTGAAGTTTTTATTATTATTATTATAGCTTTTTATTTACTATATATATATTGGCAGATTGACTAATACATGTTAAATATGTTAAAGTATAAGTTAAATACAATATATGTATACATGTCCAAACAGTTATTTTGCTGTATAAAGAATTGGACTTTGAAATGGTGTACAGACAATTAGCCTGTGAAGGAAATCAAAAATGCAGGCAGACAAAAATAGAGGGATTGGGAATGCTATGTAGTGGTTCATAGTCATCTCCCAGAGTTCTTTCCCTGGGTGTAGCTGGTTCAGTTCATTACTTCTCTATTGGAACTGATTTGGTTCATCTCATGGTTGAAGAGGGCCACATTCATCAATTCAAAGAATTGATCATCATATAGTATTGTTGTTGAAGTATATAATGATCTTCTGGTCCTGCTCATTTCACTCAGCATGAGTTCATGTAAGAATCTCCAGGCCTTTCTAAAAATCATGCTGCTGGTCATTTCTTACAGAACAATAATATTCCATAATATTAATCTATCACAATTTATTCAGCCATTCTTCAATTGATGGGCATCCGCTCAGTTTCCAGTTTCTGACCACTACAAGGAGGGCTGCCACAAACATTCTTGTACATACAGGTCCCTTTCCCTTCTTTAAAATCTCTTTGGGATACAAGCCCAGTAGTAACACTACTGGGTCAAAGGTGTTGCACAGTTTGATAGCTTTTTGAGCATAGTTCCAAATTGCTCTCCAGAATGGCTGGATATATTCACAATTCCACCAACAATATATCAATGTCCCAGTTTTCCCACATTCCTTCCAACATTCCGCATTATCTTTCCCTGTCATTCTAGCCAATCTGACAGGTGTGTAGTGGTATATCAGAGTTGACTTAATTTGCATTTCTCTGATTAATAATGACTTGGAGCATTTGTTCATATGGCTAAAATAGTTTTAATTTCTTCATCTGAGAATTGTCTGTTCATATCCTTTGACCATTTATCAATTGGAGAATGGCTTGATTTCTTATAAATGAGTCAATTCTCTATATATTTTGGAAATGAGGCCTTTATCCAAACCTTTGATTGTAAAAATGTTTTCCCAGTTTATTACTTCCCTTCTAATCTTGTCTGTATTAGTCTTGTTTGTACAAAATCTTTTCAATTTGATATAATAAAATTTATCTATTTTGTGATCAATAATGATCTCTAGTTTTCTTTGGTCATAAATTCCTTCCTTTACACACGTCTGAGAGGTAAACTATCCTATGATCTTCCAATTTATTTATAATCTCATTCTTTATGCCTAGGTCATGAACCCATTTTGACCTTATCTTGCTGATAAGTGTGGGTCAATGCACAGTTTCTATCATACTAATTTCCAATTTTCCCAGCAATTTTTGTCAAACAGTGAGTTCTTATCCCAAAAGCTGGGGTCTTTGGGTCTGTCAAACACTAGGTAATTAAAGTTATTGGCTGTTTTGTCCTTTGAACCTAACCTATTCCACTGATCAACTAGTCTATTTCTTAGCCAATACCAAATGGTTTTGGTGACTACTGCTTTATAATATAATTTTAGATCTGGTACAGCTAGGCCACCTTCATTTGATTTTTTTTTCATTAATTCCCTTGAAATTCTTGATCTTTTCTTTGTCCAGATGAACTTTATTGTTATTTTTTCTAGATCATTAAAATAGTTTTTTTGGGAGTCTGATTGGTATAGCACTAAATAAATAGATTTGTTTAGATAGTGTTGTCCTCTTTATCATATTTGCTCACCTAATCCAAGAACATTTAATATTTTTCCAATTGGTTAAATCTGACTTTATTTGTGTGCAAAGAGTTTTGTAGTTTTGCTCATATAGTTTCTGATTTTCCCTTGGCAGATAGATTCCTAAATATTTTTATACTGTCAGTAGTTACCTTACATGAACTTTCTCTTTGTAACTCTTAACTGTTGGATTTTGTTAGTGATATATAAGAATGCTGATGATTTATGTGGATTTATTTTGTAGACTGCAACTTTTCTAAAGGTGTGGATTATTTCTAATAGCTTTTTAGTAGAATCTCTGGGGTTTTCTAAGTATACCATCATATCATCAACAAAGAGTGATAAGTTGGTTTCTTCATTGCCTACTCTAATTTCTTTAATCTCTTTCTCAGCTCTTATTGCCAAAGCTAGCATTTCTAATACAATATTGCATAGTAATGGTAATAGAGGGAAATCTTGTTTCACTCCAGATCTTATTGGGAACTATTGCAGTTTATCCCCATTACATATGATGCTTACTGATGGTTTTAAATAGATGCTACTGATTATTTTAAGGCAAAGATCATTTACTCCTATACTCTCAAGTGTTTTTAATAGTAATGGATATTGGATTTTATCAAATGCTTTCTCTGCATCTATTGAGATGATCATATGTTTTTGTTAATTTGGTTATTAATATGGTAAATTATACTAATAATTTTCTTAATATTGAACCAGTCCTGCATTCCTGGTATAAATCCTACTTGATCATAGTGTATTATTCTGGGAATGATTTTCTGTAATCTTTTTGCTAATATCTTGTTTAAGATTTTAGCATCAATATTCATTAGAGAGATTGTTCTATAATTTTTTTTCTCTATAGGTATCAATACCATGTCTGTGTCATAAAAGGAATTTGGTAGGACTCCTTCATTCCCTATTTTTTCAAATAGTTTATATAGCATTGGGGCTAATTGTTCTTTAAATGTTTGGTAGAATTTACATGTAAAACCATCTGGTCCTGGGGATTTTTTCTTAGGGAGTTAATAGCTTGTTCTATTTCTTTTTCTGAAATGGGACTATTTAAGCAATTTACTTCCTCCTGAGGCCTATATTTTTGGAGGTAGTCATCCATTTTACTTAAGGTATCAATTTTATTGCCATAAAGTTGGGCAAAGTAACTCCTTATTATTGCTCTAATTTCCTCTTCATTGGTGGAAAGTTCTCCCTTTTCATTTTTGAGACTAACAATTTGATTTTCCTTTTTCTAATCAGATTTACCAAAGATTTATCTATTTTATTGGTTTTTTCATAAAAGCAACTCTTAGT
The DNA here is from genome assembly GCF_902635505.1 of Sarcophilus harrisii. Taxonomy (NCBI): domain Eukaryota; kingdom Metazoa; phylum Chordata; class Mammalia; order Dasyuromorphia; family Dasyuridae; genus Sarcophilus; species Sarcophilus harrisii. Next base: position 173,899,832 of record NC_045429.1, on the reverse strand, counting down.
TTTATTTATTAATTCAATAGTTCCTTTTTTACTTTTGATATTATTAATTTCTCATTTTAATTTTAGAATTTTAAGTTTCGTATTTGATTGGGAATTTTTAATTTGGTCTTTTTCTAGATTTTTAAGTTGCAAGCCCAATTCATTGACTTTCTCTTTCTCTATTTTATTCAAATAATCCTCTAAAGCTTAAAATTTTCCCTTATTACTGCTTTGGCTGCATCTCACAAATTTTGGTATGATGTCTCATCACTGTCATTATCTTGAGTGAAATTATTATTTGTCTCTATAATTTGCCATTTCACCCAGTCATTCTTCAAGATGAGATTATTTAGTTTCCAATTACTTTTTGGTCTATTTACCCTTAACTTTTTGTTGAATGTGCTTTTTGTTGCATCATGATCTGAAAAGAAAGCATTTACTATTTCTGCCTTCCTGCATTTAATTTTGAGGTCTTTATGTACTAATATATGATCAATTTTTGTATACTCCTTTCTGTCACCATTGAGTTTTCTCCAAAGATCTATCATATCTAATTTTTCTAATATTCTATTTACCTCTTTAATTTCTTTCTTATTTGTTTTGTGGTTTGATTTATCTAATTCTGAGAGTGCAAGCTTGACATATCCCACTATTATAGTTTTGCTGTCCATTTCTTCTTGCAACTCTCTTAACTTCTCCTTTAGGAAGTTAGATGCTATACCATTTGGTGCATATATGTTTAATATTGATATTGCTTCATTGTCTATAGTAACCTTTAGGAAGATATAGTTTCCTTCCTTATCTCTTTTAATTAGATCAATTTTTGCTTTTACTTGATCTGAGATAAGGATGGCTACCCCTGCTTTTTTGACTTCACCTGAAGCATAATAGACTCTGCTCTACCCTTTTACCTTTACTCTGTATGTATCTCCCTGCTTTAAAATGTGTTTCCTGTAAACGACATATTGCAGGTTTCTGACTTTTGATCCAGTCTTCTATCTGTCTCTGGGAGAGTTCATCCCATTCACATTTATGGTTAAAATTACTAATTCTGTATTTCCTTCCATCATAATATCCCCAGATTATGCTTTTCCTTTTCTTGCCCCCCCTTACTCCTTTCCCTAGTATTAAACTTATGGGACCCACTTGCATCACACAGCTCTCCCTCTTCAGCATCCCTCTCTCCTCCCTTTGAATCCCTTCCCCTTTCTTGTATCCTTCTCTTATTAGTCTTTTTCCTTTTCCCTTTTCCTCTCCCATTTTTTATGATGTGAGAGAAGATTCACTGTAAAACAAATAGGTCAATTATTTTCTCTTTGAGCCAACTCTGATGAGAGTAAGATTTACACAATGTTCCTCCCCCTTTCTAAGTTTCCTCAGATATAATAAATTACCTTTGCCTCCTCATGGAATGTAGTTCTCCCCTTTTTATCTCCCCTTTTCCCTTTTTCTGACACTATCCCCTTTCCATTTCTACTTCCCTTATTTATGTTATATCAGTAAAATCAAATTATACATGTGGTCTTTACGTATATCCACAACAGAAATACAGTTTTCAAGAGTTCCTTTTACCTTTTTCTGCTTCTCTTGAGTCCTATGGTTGGAGATCAGATTTTTTTTTAGATCTGATTTTTTCCTTAGAAATAAATGGAATTCCTCTGTTTCATTAAATATCCATCTTCTTCCATGGAAGAAAATGATCAGCATAGCTGGGTAGTTTATTCTTGGCTGCATTCCAAGTTCTTTTGCCTTTCAGAATATCAGATTCCAGGCCCTTTGATCCTTTAATGTGGAGGCAGCCAGATCTTAAGTGACCTTTATTGTGGCACCTCGGTATTTAAATTGTTTTTTTCCTGGCCTGCTTGTTATATATTTATATATATATATATATATATATATATATATATACTTATATATAAGATTTAGACTAAGATATATCATATATATATATATATATATATGATATATCTTAAGTCTCAGATTTATATATATTATAAGTCTCAACTAGAAAGGTAGTCTGTAGTAAAGTGCCCTGCATTGTTTAACAGCAAACCTTTGAGAAAAGAGACTGCACCACTTATTTTAGTGCCTGGCACATCATAGACACTTAATAAATGTGTATTGAAAATTGTCAAAATGACTTGGAAAACTCATGTAAGGAATATTTTTGTAAAATTACAGATGGCCCAAGATTGGAAGGAATAACTAAATATATTACAACAGATTATCTAACAAGGTTTCAAGGAATTTGTCTGCACATTGGTATTCGATATTATTTGACTTTTAATGTGTTAAATCCTCCAGAAAAAGATCTAAATTTGTGATTCATGGCAAGGAAGTAAAACTAAGTTCTCAAAGGCTATCTTAACAGAGGTTTTCTGTTAGTTATTTCACATGGTCACTTGTTTCACTGAGAGATGGGATCTGTTTTTTGAGAAGCCAAATATAGAGAAGCTAATAATTGCAATATATTATATTATATATATATATATATTATGCTATATATATTATATATAAATATAATAATTATAACAGTAGCAATAAGAGCCACAATCACCATGATATTATATAGCATGTTAATATTTTCAAGGTGTTTTGAAGATATTAAATTATTTCATTTCCTCACAAAAACCCAAGGGGTTAGTGTTGTTATTATATTTGATAGGTGGAACATGAAGCTGAAAAAAATGTTAAACCACTTGTTAGTTAGGAAATATCTAAAACTTCAGATATTCCAGGCTTCAACATTTTATTCACCATGCCACTTAACACTCTAGGTACCTTACCAGGTTGTAAGCCAGAATGAAATTAATTCTTTCTTCATGACATCTTTTCTAATATTGTAGAATCTGTAGGTACTTTCAAAGTATGGCTTTTCAACAAATTAGGTCATTTCTGATCCCCTACTTAGTATTTTGTTTTGTTTTACTTTTTTTATGTCCCTTTCAACACGAAAAATTATGTTGTGAACCCATAGGGTGATTCTATACAGTACTTATAATATTCTTTTAGGCTTATTCATTAAGTGTTGCAATATCTACAGTGATAATTTTGCCTCAAAAAAAGTTCCAAATTAGCCTTTACATTAAATACTTATAAATATAATGTACAAAATTGTCTTCTATTTATAATTATAAAAACCCTAAAATGAGATTATAAAACTATAATTATAAAATAATTATGAATATTTTATGTAGAATATTATAAAGGGATTAAAAGAAGTTCCAGAAGAGAACAACAAATTTAAATGGAAAAAAGTCTTAGTACTACAATGAGACACTATATAAAATGTGTTTCTATAGAATATTTGTGATAGTCCATAACGATTTTTTTATTGTAGTAAGTTTATTTATTTTTAGTGCACATTGCTTTATGAATCATTTTAGGAGAGAAAAATTAGAAAAAATGGGCAAAAGCATGGGAGAAATAAAAAAGAAATAGAAAAGGGAAGTGAACGTAGCCTATGTTGATTTACATTCAGTCACATTAGTTCTTTTCTGGATACAGATGGCATTTTCTGTCCAATGTCTATTGGGACTGCTTTGGATCACTGAACCACTGAAAAGAACCAAGCCTTTCATAGTTGATCACTGCACACTCTTACTATTATTGTATATAATGTATTCCTGATTTTGCTTGTTTCACTTAGCATCAGTTCATGTAAATCTTTCCAGGCCTTTCTGTAATCAATTTGTTCATCATTTTTAATAGATCAATAATATTCCATTACCTTGATAAACCACAACTTGTTCAGCCATTCTCCAATTGATGTGTATCCACTCCTTTTCCAATTTTTTGCTAACACAAAAAACTGTTACAAACATTTTTGCACATGTAGGTTCTTTTCCCTTTTTTATGATTTTCTTGTGATATAGGCCCAATGATGGCACTCATAAGTCAAAGGGTATATACATTTTTATGGCCCTTTGGTTGCAGTTTCAGATTGTTCTCTAGAATAGTTGGATCATTTCACAACTCCACCAAAAATGTATTAGTTTTCCCATATCTCCTCCAATATTTATCATTATCTTTTCCTGTCATCTTAGCCAATCTGAGAAGTATAAGATGGCACCTCAGAGTTTTTTAAGCTGCATTTCTTTAATCAATAATGATTTAGAATATTTTTTCATATAATTACAAATGGCTTTAATTTTATCATCTAAAATTTGTCTGTTGGGGCGGAGCCAAGGTGGCGGAGAAGGCACACGCTACTTTCTAAGCTCTTCTCTTACCCTCTCTATCAATATTATATCGAGCCTCAAAAATAGTCTTGACTGCTACAATTCGTAAAGATAAGAAGTAGAACAACTCACCAGCCAAAGAAAATCTGCAGTCTCAATAAAAAAGGTTGGTTCCGGGGCAAGGGCGGAGATCAGCACAGACTGGGAGAGAAATTAGGTTCTGAGGAGAGTCTCAAACCGAAAGTGAAAGCACAGATCTCAGCACAAGCCTGCAGCCCCAACCCGCAGTACAGGGCTTTTCCTTGGGGCATTTGCAATCCTGCACGGCAGGAGGACACAGCCCAGGTTAGCCTCCAATCTGCCCAGTGGGGGGCTCGGCTTGGGGCCATAGAGCTTTCCCAGGGCCGATTTGCATCAGAGACGCTGGGGCAGAATTCGGTGGAATCAGCGGTCTGGGGTCAGCTGCTAATACTGACAGTCCCACAAGAGGCTCCGGCCTGGGGCAGTGACACTTTCACCCCTTAGTCTCTAGCCAAGGGCAATCGCTAACCCACACAGCCCAACTGGGCACTTCAATAGTTCCGCCAGTGCTGAATACACTTCCTGTTGGGGGAAGGGAAAACTCTCACTCAGAGCACTCCCATACCTCGGAGCCGGAAATCGGTTTAAATCTTTCCCTGCTCTGCACAGGAAGCTGATAACCCCCTTGCCTAGGAGACCTACCCTAAAGGCTTTAAAACATGAATAAAAAGATGAAAAGAACCATCGACAGCTTCTATACAGAAAAAGAGCAGGTCAGCAAACCTGAAGAGACCTCAAACAGCAAAAATGCATCAGACTGTCCTCTTTACATAATGCTCTCATAGAAGAGACCATTAAAAGTCTCAAAAGAGAGTTAGAAGATAAATGGGGAAAGGAAAGAGAAGCCTTACAAGAGAGCAACAACTTCCTGAAATACGAATTGGAAAATAAAGAATTCACTAGAAAGTAGGATTTGTGAATTGGAAAGACAAAACTCACAAGAAAGTAGGATCCATGAATTGGAAAAGACAAAGAACACGAAAGAAAGTAGGATCTGTGAATTGGAAAAAGAAAATAATCACTAAAAAAAAAAATTAGTGAAATGGAAAAAAATTCCACAGACAAAACAATACATTCAAAAAACTCAATTGGACATATACAGAAAGAAGTAAAAAAAGCTAATGAAGAAAATAATTCTTTAAAAATTAGAACTGAACAAATTGAAACTAATGATTCATTGAGACAGCAAGAATCAGTCAAGCAAAAACAAAAAAATGACAAACTGGAAAAAACCATGAATTATCTACTTGCAAAAACGACAGACTTGGAAAATAGATCTAGGAGAGATAATCTGAGGATTATTGGACTTTCTGAAAACTATGATGAAAAAAAGAGCCTAGATACTATTTTACAAGAAATCATCAAAGAGAACTGCCCAGATGTAATAGAATCAGAAGGTAAAATAGGCATTGAAAGAATTCATCGAACACCTTCTGAAAGAAACCCTAAAATAAAAACCCCAAGGAATATTGTGGCAAAATTTCAGAACTATCAGATTAAGGAAAAAATTTTACAAGCAGCCAAAAAAAAACCATTTAAATACCGAGGTGCCACAATAAGGATCACCCAAGATCTGGCTGCCTCTACATTAAAGGAAAGAAGGGCCTGGAATATGATATTCCGAAAGGCACAAGAACTTGAGATGCAGCCAAGAATAAACTACCCAGCTAAGCTGAGCATTTTCTTCCAGGGAAGAAGATGGACATTTAATGAAACAAATGAATTCCATTTGTTTCTGAAGAAAAAACCAGAACTAAACAAAAAATTTGATCTCCAAGAATAGAACTCAAGAGATGCAGAAAAGGTAAAAATAACTCTTGAGAATTGTATTTCTGTTGTGGATATACAAAAAGAATACATGTATAATTTGATTGTACTGATATAACATAAAAAAGGGAAGTAGATATGGAAAAGGGATGATGGCAGAATAAGGTGGGAAGGAGGGATAAAAAGAGGGAAACCACATCCCACAAAGAGGCTAAGGAAACTTATCATATCTGAGGGAATTTAGAGAGGGGGAGGAACATTGTGTGAATCTTACTCTCATCAGAGTTGGCTCAAAGAAAAAATAATTGACATTTGTTTTAGAGAAAATTCTCTCTCGCCTCATTAAAAACGGGGGAGAGGAAAAGGGAAAAGAAAAAGAGTAATAAGGGAAGGAAGGGGGAAAGACTCAAAGGGGGGGAGGGAGGGATTATAAAGAGGATAAGTATCGTGATACAAGAGGGGTACATAAGTTTAAAAGGGGGAAAGAGGGTTGGGGGAGGCAAGAATAAGTAAAGCACAATCTGGGGTTATTAGGATGGCAGGAAATACAGATTTAGTAATTCTAACCGTAAATGTGAATGGGATGAACTCCCCCATAAAGAGGAGGCAGATAGCAGACTGGATCAAAAGTCAGAACCCTACAATATGTTGTTTACAAGAAACACATTTAAAGCAGGGGGATACATATAGAGTAAAGGTAAAAGGCTGGAGCAAAATCTATTATGCTTCAGGTGAAGTCAAAAAAGCAGGGGTAGCCATCCTTATCTCAGATCAAGCAAAAGTAAAAATTGATCTAATTAAAAGAGATAAGGAAGGAAACTACATCCTGCTAAAGGGTAGCATAAACAACGAAGCAATATCAATATTAAACATATATGCACCAAGTGGTATGGCACTCAACTTCCTAAAGGAGAAGTTAAGAGAGTTGCAAGAAGAAATAGACAACAAAACTGTAATAGTAGGAGATCTCAACCTTGCACTCTCAGAATTAGACAAATCAAACCACAAAACAAATAAGAAAGAAATTAAAGAAGTAAATAGAATATTAGAAAAATTAGGTATGTTGGATCTTTGGAGAAAATTGAATGGAGATAGAAGGGAATATACTTTCTTCTCAGCAGTTCATGGAACCTATTCAAAAATTGACCATATATTAGGACATAAAGACCTCAAAATTAAATGCAAGAAAGCAGAAATAGTAAATGCTTTCTTTTCAGATCATGATGCAATAAAAACTACATTCAACAAAAAGTTAGGGGGAAATAGACCAAAAAGTAATTGGAAACTAAACAATCTCATCTTAAAGAATGATTGGGTGAAGCAGCAAATTATAGATACAATTAATAATTTCACCCAAGATAATGACAATGATGAGACATCATACCAAAATTTGTGGGATGCAGCCAAAGCGGTAATAAGAGGGAATTTTATATCCTTAGAGGCTTACTTGAATAAAACAGAGAAAGAAAAGATTAATGAATTGGGCTTGCAACTAAAAAAACTAAAAAAGACCAAATTAAAAAACCCCCAACCAAATACTAAATTTGAAATTCTAAAATTAACAGGAGAAATTAAAAATATTGAAAGTGAAAAAACTATTGAACTAATTAAAAAACTATGAAAAAGCCAATAAAATAGATAAGCCTTTGGTAAATCTGATTAGAAAAAGGAGGGAGGAAAATGAAATTAGTAGTCTTAAAAATGAAAAGGGAGACCTTTCCACCAATGAAGAGGAAATTAGAGAAATAATAAGGAGTTATTTTGCTCAACTTTATGCCAATAAATTTGATAACCTAAGTGAAATGGATGACTACCTCCAAAAATACAGACTTCCCAGACTAACAGAGGAGGAAGTAAATTGCTTGAATAGTCCCATTTCAGAAAAAGAAATAGAACAGGCAATTAAACAACTCCCTAAGAAAAAATCCCCAGGACCAGATGGATTTACATGTGAATTTTACCAAACATTTAAAGAACAATTGGCCCCAATGCTATATAAATTATTTGATAAAATAGGGAATGAAGGAGTCCTACCAAATTCCTTCTATGACACAGACATGGTACTGATACCTAAACCAGGTAGGTTGAAAACAGAGAAAGAAAATTATAGACCAATCTCCCTAATGAATATTGATGCTAAAATCTTAAATAAGATATTAGCAAAAAGACTACAGAAAATCATCTCCAAGATAATACACTATGATCAAGTAGGATTTATACCAGGAATGCAGGGCTGGTTCAATATTAGGAAAATCATCAATATAATTGGCCATATTAACAACCAAATTAACAAAACCCATATGATCATCTCAATAGATGCAGAAAAAGCAATTGACAAAATCAAACATCAATTCCTATTAAAAACACTTGAGAGTATAGGAATAAATGGACTTTTCCTTAAAATAATCAGCAGCATCTATTTAAAACCATCAGTAAGCATCATATGTAATGGAGACAAACTGCAACCATTCCCAATAAGATCTGGAGTGAAACAAGGTTGCCCACTATCACCGTTACTATTTAATATTGTATTAGAAACGCTAGCTATAGCAATAAGAGCTGAGAAAGAGATTAAAGGAATAAGAATAGGCAATGAGGAAACCAAATTATCACTCTTTGCTGACGACATGATGGTATATTTAGAGAACCCCAGAGATTCTACTAAAAAGTTATTAGAAATAATCCACAACTTTAGCGAAGTTGCTGGTAATAAAATAAACCCACATATGTCATCAGCATTCTTATATATCACTAACAAAATCCAACAGTCAGAGTTACAAAGAGAAATTCCATTTAAAGTAACTACTGATAATATAAATATTTAGGAATCTATCTGCCAAAGGAAAATCAGGAACTTTATGAGCAAAATTTCAGACCACTTTTCACAGAAATTAAGTCTGATCTAACCAATTGGAAAAATATTAAATGCTCTTGGATAGGGCGAGCAAATATAATAAAGATGACAATATTACCTAAACTAATCTATTTATTTAGCGCTATACCAATCAGACTCCCAAAAAACTATTTTAATGACCTAGAAAAAATAACAACAAAGTTCATATGGAAAAACAAAAGGTCAAGAATTTCAAGGGAATTAATGAAAAAAAAATCAAATGATGGTGGCTTAGCTGTACCAGATCTAAAATTATATTATAGAGCAGCAGTTACCAAAACTATTTGGTATTGGCTAAGGAATAGATTAGTTGATCAGTGGAATAGATTAGGTTCAAGGGATAAAACAGTCAACAAATATAGCAACCTAGTCTTTGACAAACCCAAAGATCCCAGCTTTTGGGATAAGAACTTACTGTTTGATAAAAATTGCTGGGAAAATTGGAAACTAATATGGCAGAAACTAGGCATTGATCCATACTTAACGCCGTACACCAAGATAAGGTCAAAATGGGTTCATGACCTAGGCATAAAGAATGAAATTATTAATAAATTAGAGGAACATAGGATAGTTTACCTCTCAGACCTGTGGAAGGGGAAGGTCTTTATGACCAAAGCAGAACTAGAGATCATTACTGATCACAAAATAGAAAATTTCGATTATACCAAACTGAAAAGTTTTTGTACAAACAAAACTAATGCAGACAAGATTAGAAGGGAAGCAATAAACTGGGAAAATATTTTTACAGTCAAAGGTTCTGATAAAGGCCTCATTTCCAAAATATATAGAGAATTAACTCTAATTTATAAAAAATCAAGCCATTCTCCAATTGAAAAATGGTCAAAGGATATGAACAGACAATTCTCAGATGAAGAAATTGAAACTATTTCTAGTCATATGAAAAGATGCTCCAAGTCATTATTAATCAGAGAAATGCAAATTAAGACAACTCTAAGATACCACTACACACCTGTCAGATTGGCTAAGATGACAGGAAAAAATAATGATGATTGTTGGAGGGGATGTGGGAAAACTGGGACATTGATTCATTGTTGGTGGAGTTGTGAACGAATCCAACCATTTTGGAGAGTAGTTTGGAACTATGCTCCAAAAAGTTATCAAATTGTGCATACCCTTTGATCCAGCAGTGTTACTACTGGGATTATATCCCAAAGAGATTATAAAGAAGGGAAAGGGACCTGTGTGTGCACGAATGTTTGTTGCAGCCCTTTTTGTAGTGGCTAGAAACTGGAAACTGAATGGATGTCCATCAGTTGGAGAATGGCTGAATAAATTGTGGTATATGAATATTATGGAATATTACTGTTCTGTAAGAAAGGAAACAGGATGGAAGGCCTGGAGAGACTACGAATGATGCTGAGTGAATTGGAAGGACCAAGAATATTATATGAATACTATATGATGACCAGTTCTGATGGACCTGGCCATCCTCAGCAACGAGATAAACCAAATCATTTCCAATGGAGCAGTAATGAACTGAACCAACTATGCCCAGAGAAAGAACTTTGGGAGATAACTGAAAACCATTACATTGAATTCCCAATCTCTATATCTATGCCCACCTGCATTTTTGATTTCCTTCACAAGCTAATTGTACAATATTTCAGAGTCTGATTCTTTTTATACAGCAAAATAATGTTTTGGTCATGTATACTTATTGTGTATCTAATTTATATTTTAATGTATTTAACATCTACTGGTCATACTGCCATCTAGGGGAGGGGGTGGGGGGTAAGAGGTGAAAATTGGAACAAGAGGTTTGGCAATTGTTAATGCTGTAAAGTTATCCATGCATATAACCTTTAAATAAAAGGCTATTAAATAAAAAATAAATAAATAAATAAAATTTGTCTGTTCATGTCCTTTCACCATTTATCAGTTGGGAATAACTTGTATTCTTATAAATTTGACATAGTTCTTTATATATTTTAGAAATGAGACCTTTATCAGAAAGACTGTTTTAAAGATTTTTCCCAGTTTTATATTTCCCTTTTAATCTTGTTTATATTGGTTTTGTTTGTGCAAAACCTTTTTAATTTAATGTAATAAAAGTTTTCCATTTTATATTTCATACCGTTCTCTAGTTCTTCTTTAGTCAGAAATTCCTCCTTTCGCCAAAGGACTGATAGATCACTTGTGCTCCCGATTTGTTTATGGTAACACCCTTTATACCCAAAATGTTTCCATTTTGACCTTATTTTGGCATGGGATGTGAGAAGTAGGTCTATGCCATGTTTCTGACATATTATTTTTCCAGTTTACCCAGCAGTTTTTGTGAAATAATGAATTCTTATTCCAGAAATTAGAGTTTGAGGATTTATCAAATACTAGATTGCTATAAGTTTTGATTATTGTGTATTATTAGTAATCAAATTTATTCCACTGATCTACCACTCTATTTCTTAGCCAGTACAAAATGGTTTTGATGACTGCTTTTTTATAATATAGTTTTAGGTTTGGTACTACTAAGCCACAATCCTTTGCATTTTTTTATTAATTCACTTGATGTTCTTGACATTTTGTTCTTCCAGATGAATTTGGTTATTATTTTTCACTTCAATAAAATAATGTTTGGGCAGTTTGATTGGTATGGCACTAAACAAAAAAGACCCATTTAGACAAAATTGTCATTTTTGTTATATTAGCTAGGCCTAGCCATGAACACTTGATATTTTACCTGTCGTTTAGATCTGATGTTTTTTGTGTGAGAAATGCTTTGTATTTATGTTCATATAATTCTTGGGTCTTGGCAGGTAGATTCCCCAAATATTTTATTTTGTCTATAGTAATTTTAAATACAATTTCTCCTTCTATCTTTTGCTGATGAGTTTTGTCAGTGATATATAGAAATGCTGATGATTTGTGTGGTTATCCTACAACTTTGCTAAATATGTTAATTGTTTCCAGTAGGTTTTTTTGAATGATTTTTCTGGGATTCTCTAAGTATATCATCATATTATCTGCAAAGAATAATAGTTTTATTTCCTCATTGCCTAATATGTAATGGGCTGAAGCTTGAGTTGATGCACTGAGGTCCCAAGCACGTGAGACTAAATAGCAATTGGATGATATTCTATTAATATATTCTTGGAGAAAGAATGGCCCCGCCCACTCTGTGCAAGTTTTGATGTGTTGTATAAGAAATGACGTAGAGACAATTTTGATGGATGGAGAGAGAAAGAGGCAGGGAGACTGCTGTTCAGGTTCGTGTCACAACTGCTCTCACTTTTTATTGCCATTCCCCTTCCTTCCACAAAGAACAAAGATTGAGAATTTTCCCTTAACCTGAATTCCTGACTCTAGCTGATTTTAAAATTCTCTATCATCACACTTGGCACCCAACACGGGAAACATTAAGATACTCCTCCTAAAACAAAAGAAAGAGGGAGCCACAGGTAACCTCAGAGAACTTCTAAATCTAGTCCTTTATATTATTAACTTCTTGATTTTTGACAAAGATGTACTGGCTCTGGGAGACAGGTTTTATAACCCACTGGAAGGGCAGTGTCCAGTGCAAGTGGCTCCACTATCTTTAGATAATCACCAGGTGATATGGAGAGACCCAGAAAGTGGTGAATGGAAGGGACCAGATAGGTTAACTGCTTGGGGGAGAGGGTTTACTTGTATCTCTACAGGTGGAGAATGAATCAGATGGGTGCCAAAGAGCCATATTTGCCTTGTCCATTGGAGAGAGATGTAGCAGACCCTTGAAACAAAGGAGAAGACCGAAGAAATACCAGGTGGTTCTGTTGCTGATTGTGCTCACCACTGAAAGAGTGTGGCAGTTATGGCATTTGAGTCATGGACATCGAAAATTGTTGGACTTAAAAACCCTCAGGAATCACTGGATTCTCTGAGATATGATAAGATTGTTGTAGGACTTGAAAGCCCTCAGGAATCATTGGATTTTCTGAGAAACGATACAACTGTTGCAGGACTTCAAAATCTCCTGGAATCATTGGATTCCCTAACACATAAAAGAACTGTTGCAGGATTCCAAAAACTTGGGGGGGGGGTCATTGATTCCCTGATATGTGAAGCAATGAGCAATAGACTGGTTTTGGACTATCTCTTGGCTGCTAAAGAAGGCATATTTGTCACTGTTGTTTATATACCTCCTTCTAGGATTTCTGCAAATCTTTTACAATACCATGTTGATTTATATTTTTTTGTTATACCGCTACTTGTGTGTACAATTAATGTTTGTTACACCACATCAAGCTTGCACTGACTGTGGGGAGAGTCATTACTAATAGCCTCTATGTTATTGCTATGTGCTTGTGTAACACCTCCCATGTTGATGGGTTTGTGCATACCTGTTTCTAATGAGACCCTTCAGCCCAGAAACCCGGTAGTAACCCTCATTTACCTTTGGTGCTTTTCATCTCCCTTCCTGAGATGTCAGGGCGGGGTGTGATCACCTCCTTTTCAGTGCTTTCACCTCCTTTTCTGAGAAGTCAGGGAGGGTGTGATTACCTCCCCTTGGGAGCTCTCACCTTCCTGAGAAGTCAGGGATGGCATGACCACCTGTTTTCTAAAACAAAAGAAAGCAGGAGATGTAATGGGCTGAAGCTCGAGTTGATGCACTGAGGTCCCAAGCATGTGAGGCTAAATAGCAATTGGATGATACTCTATTAATATATGCTTGGAGAAGAATGACCCACCCACTCTCTGTGCAAGTTTTGTATAGGAAATGACATAAAGACGATTGTGGTGGGTGGAGAGAGAGAGGCAGGGAGACTGCTGATCAGGTGTGGCCACTGCTCTCACTTCCTATCGCCATTCCCCTTCTCTCTGCAAAGAATAAAGATCGAGGATTTTCCCTTAACCTGAATTCCTGACTCCAGCTTATTTTAAAATACATGGTCATCACACTAATCTAATTCCTTTAATTCCTTTTTCTTTTCTTATTGCAAAAGCCAACATTTCTAGTACAATGTTGAATAGTAATGGTGATACCAGGCATCCTTGTTTCATCCTTGATTTTAGTGGGAATGCATCCAGCTTCTCTCTGTTATTTCTACCATGTTATATGTTATTCATAGAATCTGAAAAGAAGAATTCTTTCTCTAAAAATGATGCACTTAATGCCTCTGGATTTGGATAATATTGTGCTACATAATAATTCCCCATTTTGCTATAAGGCCATTTCAAAAAAATATGAAAAATCAAAAGAGATAAGCCCTAATTGTTTTTAGGAGCTACAAGCTCATTGAACCAGCAAAGTATAGGTTACTTGGAAGGATTAGTGAATTTGAAGCTATTGAACATTCATTTGGAGCTCATATTTCTCATTACCTGAAAGACTTAGGGAAATCATTGAACTCAATGGACCTCTCTCTAAGGTCTCTTCCCTATCATAATCTCATTATGCACATTATTATTATATTATTAATATATATATATATGTGCATATATTAATTGCACAATATGCATATATTAATACAATGCATATGTGCATTATATTAATGCACAATTGGTTGTAGAGTTTCCCATTCATAATGCTGATTAATCTTTTCATGCATCTGTGCTGGAGAAGAGCAGGCATTATAGATAAATAAGGGACTATTTATATAGTTAGGATGGAATCTCTAGAAGAAATGAGGAAGGATTTTTTGGAAATCTTTGTATTATTTTGAAATATTGCAATTTTTTTCCTGACTCTAAACCATTTTTTATCAGCAATAGTATTCTAGTGATAGGAAGCTATATGATCTAATTTCCCATGATACCAAATCTTAAAAGAATCAGACATGTTGATAGACCCCATTGCAATGATAGAGGGTGAGTAAAAATACACTTCAGTATTAAGCCAAGGATTACTTGGACATAAAAAGTGGAATCAAACATATTATCCAAGTAATCCAGGTAATTTGTGATTGGAGAAGAAAATGGACTTTTCACTTAGTGAAAGCAAGGAAGTAACAGATGGAAAGTCCAGGTGCTACACTAATCCTTCCTACTCCCCAAATATCAAAATACCTAGTGCAATACATCTATCATGTTCTGGATACTTTGTAAGTGGATTTGAGATGTCAAGAGCAAGAAAAGTTAATGATAAGTTCATGGATATATTGTGATGTACAGTTTTAGAGAGAAGACTTCATTAAACAGATCATGGATTCATTGACAGAAAAGCTATGCATAATCATACATTAAAATTGTGTGAGTTGAAAAAAATCATTTTAATAGAGTGAGACCAGATTTCTGAAAGCAGATATTATCCCATTTTCTTGGACAGAGGTAGAGGGCTTATAGAAAGATAAGAATTCAGATGGGGAAGAGTCAGTGAGGACTGTAGTCATTAATTCATTCTTGTTTATAGTTTGCTTTCTTGTTGTCTCTAATACTTTTCTCCTTCCCTCCTTCCCTCTCTTTTCCCCTTTATCTTTCTCTTCTTTTTATCCATGTTTCCTTCCTTCCTTCCTTCCTTTCTTCCTTCCTTCCTTCCTTCCTTCCTTCCTTCCTTCCTTCCTTCCTTCCTTCCTTCTGTCCTTCCTTCTTTCCTTTTTCCTTCTACTTTTTCTCTCTTTCTTCATCCCCTAACTAACTTTGCTACATTATAATTTTTGGAGTAGAGGTTAGAAAATTTATATTTGATTTGCTTATCATGCATACATTTAATGTTTAAAATTGAGAAAGACTTTAGCTTAGTTGAATTTATACTAATGTATATTCATGCTTTCTTTTTTACTATGCCAAGGAAATTCATGATAGAGCCATGATCTCTCTGGAACACTAATACCTACAGATGCTTTCTTTTGTACAGTAACTTCTATGCTTTGCGCATCAACAGAAATCTTTCTTAGCAATAATCTTACTAATACCTCTAGAAAAAAAAAAAACAAGAAAAGAAAAACAACATATGTCTTGAGAGTTATTTTGCTTACAGGAAGCCTGGTGACTATCTTGCTGTTTTCTTAACTTAAGAGATTGTCACTTTGATGGTCATCTCTGTATATTTGTTAGAACTTCTGTCAGTAATTTCTAAAAACATCTGCTCATTTGGGAATTCCAGCCACAGCAGCAGGCTTTGAAAACTCTACAGGTAACAATTGTTTGTCCAAACCCCATCATTCTTCAGGCCACAATGGAGTTAATTTTTCCCCTTTCTATTTTCCTTCCCTACCTCCACTAGAACTATACTACTTAATTCACAAGAAAATTTTTGAAAGGAACCTTTTGCCACATGCATTAAGACTATCTTGTCTAGAATTTCAGTTCTCTTGATGGAGGTGTCATGTGGCGAAAAATTGGCATGTGCACATGAGAAGATGCCCTTTGGACGTGAGGCAGTTATTTTTGAAAGAAATTTCATTTCACAATACAGTAAAATTGGTACTAAAAGATGTCTTATTTTAATTCTCTTTTCAATGTTTTGAAAGGTTACTTTTTGATGTAGAGTTAAATGCTTATATTTCACCCAACTTACACATAAAGAGATCCTGTCAGAGTAGTTTGTGCCTGAAAAATGGTCTAGGATAAAAACGTGATTTGAGATCATTGCTGGTGGAAGCAAAGGTGGTGGTAGTGGTGATGGTGATTGTGGGGGTGATGAAGTGGGGGAGGTGAGGAGTCTTCTGTAGAATTAATGATCTGCAGCTACTACTGGGCTTATACCCCAAAGAGATGCTAAAGAAGGGAAAGGGACCTGTATGTACCAAAATGTTTGTGGCAGCCCTCTTTGTAGTGGCCAGAAACTGGAAAATGAATGGATGCCCATAAGTTGGAGAATGGTTGGGTAAATTGTGGTATATGAATGTTATGGAATATTATTGTTCTGTAAGAAATGACCAGCAGGATGAATACAGAGAAGCTTAGAGAGACTTACATGAACTGATGCTAAGTGAAATGAGCAGAACCAGGAGATCATTATATGCTTCAACAATGATACTGTATGAGGATGTATTCTGATGGAAGTGGATTTCTTTGACAAAGAGAAGATCTAACTCAGTTTCAGACAAAAGTAGCTACACCCAAAGAAAGAACACTGGGAAATGAATGTAAACTGTTTGCATTTTTGTTTTTCTTCCCGGGTTATTTTTACCTTCTGAATCCAATTCTTCCTGTGCAACAAGAGAACTGTTTGGATCTGTATCTAGGATATACTACGACATGTTCAACATATATAGGACTGCTTGCTATCTGGGGGAGGGGGTGGAGGGAGGAAGGGGAAAAAATCGGAACAGAAGTGAGTGTAAGGGATAATGTTGTAAAAAATTACCCTGGCATGAGTTCTGTCAATAAAAAGTTATAATTATTAAAAAAAAATAAAAGGAATCTTAGAGATCAAAAAGAAAAATTAATGACATGCAAAAGAAAAAAAACTTTCTGCAGCTTGCAGTATGTGTTATTTGGAAAACCCTTTGTCTAAGCTTCAGTTAAGTCCCAATGGTTGGTTCAAAAGCTGAGTTCACTCAAGACAAGCTTTACAAACTGGGCTTGACTTGGGCCTCAGGGTTTTTTGTCTCCATGAAGCTCAGATTTTAAAAAAAATAATAATACAGGATAGGAATAGAATCCATTGACATTAGACTGTGACAATCTGACTAAGAGTGCTTCACAGGCATTCTTTTGGGATAGCAATGATTCTGTAAAATTGCCTTTAGCATCACAGAAACAAGTCTCTTGAAACAAAGGTAGAAAAAGCAGTGGACAAAATAGCTTGCTGTCCTTTAGGCATTGCCCTCAGTGTGGTAACTTGTTAGCTTCAGCTCCACACAGTTAATGCACGACTATTTAAGGCTGATTACTGAGCTGGTGGCTTCTTCTTTCTCCTGCTATTTTCTCTTGTGCTTTAGTCATTTTCATTACCCATTGTCTTTTCAAACTATGGTAGATACGGAAAATGAAGGAGGTAGAAGGCCTTCTCTAGTTTTAATGACTTGCCAAAGGCCTTACTGAAGGAAGAAATAAATGTTTATTGAATAAAGAGATATTGGATAAGGAAGTAGAAAACGTTACCCAGATTGGAGACTACATGAGGATTTCATTTATTTTATTCTATAACCCATTACAGGAAAAGTTTAGGCACTAAAAACTTATGAATTTAATTTCATCAAATCAGAATGCTTGCATTGAAGTGTCTAATCCTCCTACAGATTATTAAGAGTAGAATTGAAATCAGTAGAAAGAAATCAAATTGTTCTAACTTTAAAAACTGACAATAACATTTTGAGAGAAAGCATATTGCAGTGGAGAAAACAATCCATTTGTAGTTCTAGGACCTACATTTAATTTTTGACTCTGTGATCTTGTTTATATCACAGAGCCTTGCAAAAATTAAGTCAAATGTAGAATAAAATGGTTATTATAGACTAGATTTCTAAATTTAAGTACTAAGAAATGTCACAAAATTCTCAAACCCATTTTTTTCCCTAATGCAGTCTTCCAAGTTAAATCTGACTTTGCGTGTTGTTATATTATAGAATGATTGTATTGTACACAGTAGTCAATGAGTATTTGCCAATTTGAATCATATATAGAGTTGTAGAAGAAGTGGTCTCAGTATTCAATCGGTAGTTGTTGATGTATGCTAATGTTTTTCCTTTCCTCTTGTTAATATCCCTGACAAAATAGCACTTGATTAGCATAAGAACTTTAAAAAAATAATAGTAATACATAAATACATATATAAATATATGTAAATGTATATATACATATGTTTTATATATATATTTTTTTTCAACAGAAACTTAAACCCCGTTTTTCTCAATTTGTAAAACTGTATCTTAGGAATAAATAAATATTTGTATGCTTTCTTATCTTCAGCAATATTTTGTCCAATGTGAAGTATTTGCTTAGATAGAGGATATTTACTTCTTTTTTTTATCCCCAGCAATTTCCATAAAGAAAATTTTTGCTCATTTTTCATATTTCATGCTCATTAGTCATTAGTACCCCTCCTATACTCTGTCATCCAACCATTAATTTTTTGTTATTCTTCATAAACAACTTTTCATTTCTCATCTCTTTGCTTTCACACTACATTTTCTACATACCTGAAATAATGAAGAAATCCTTCTTAGTTGTGTCCAAGAGACATCCTCTGACTTCCTATTTATCACACCTTTTGCAACATAAGTAAGCTTCATACAATAACCATTGGGTAATGGTGATAAGCAATATATGTGACTAAGTTTGTACAAGACAAAGAAGTATTTTTAAAGTGTGTATTCGATGTATTGTCTCCATGTAAAACCTATGTGCATAATCTAAAAATCTACACATTGAAAAATGTATTTAGACAGCTGAATACAAATTACATTATGTAGCATGTTATAAAACTTATTATATATTAATTATATATAATGTATGACATTATATAACATTTATTGTATATTTATATATGACATACAATTTAAATAACAGTGAAATAAATGAAATTGTATGCAAAATAGTCGAAGAATATTGATTACTATTTATGCATTAAAATGAAGCAATGGATTCCATCAATGAATCATCAACTATTTATTAGTCACCCGTTATGTTCTAGGCACCATACTACTTGCTAGAAATTCAAATAAAAGGGAGAATTTAGTACTTAATCACAAGGAGCTTATATTCCAGTGCAGAAGACAAAAAGAATATGTGACACGTTAACATAAATAAATGCAAAGTAGTTAAATATAATATGATTTAAGAAGGAGGGGACTAGCATATGGGAAAAGCTTCATGCAGAAGATGGTTCCTGAATTGAATCTTAAAGAAAAAAAGGCCCTCTTGGGCACAACTAAGGAGGACTTCTTCAAGTCCTCCAAGGGGCCAAATTTTATAAGTTTTTAAAAGCTAAATGTGTGGTTGTTCAGTTGTTTTTTCCATTGTATATGACTCTTCATGAGCCCCTTTAGGGTTTTCTTGACATGATATTGGAGTGGTTTGCCATTTCCTTCTTTACCTCATTTTACAGATAAGAAAAGTGAGGAAAATAAATTGTGACTTTCTTAGGTCTGAATGTCTGGAGATTAGATATGAATTCAGAAAATTAAGTCTTCTTGATTCCAAATTGGCACTACTCTATCCACTGTGACACCTAACTGTCCGCAAAATAAATAGAGCAGTGCATATTTTATACTAAAGATGATAGGAAGCTACTGGAATAAGCTGAATAGGGGAGTCACATAGTAGAGCTGAACTCTAGTGGAAAATCACTTTAGCAATAGTATATAGAATAGAATGGAATAATGAGAGTCTTAAGGAAGATCAATTAAGATGTAGTGGCAATAGTGCAAGTGAGAGATGATTAGGAATTGGGTTAAGATATTATCTGTGTAGGTAGAAAGAAGGGATAGGGTTAGAAATATCTTAAAGACAGAAATAGCAAAATTTGGCAAATGGTTGGATATTAATGGCAAGGGAGAATGAGGAACCCAACACATTGCTGACATGAAACCGAGACATTGGAATAATTACTTCAACATAAAAATAGAAACCTGGAAGGGGAGGAGAGGTAGAAGCAAGGTTTAGGGAAAAATGGTAAGTTTAGTTTTGAATATATCAGGCCGGATATTTGGTCTGAAATATCCAATATGCAATTGCTAATTGTGAGCTCCTTAAGCACAAGGACCATTATTTGCCTCTTTTTGTATCCCCAATGCTTTGCACAATCCCTGACACATAGTAGGTACTTAATAAATTTTCATTGACTATATGATGTCAGACTAAAGCTCAAGAAAGATATTAGATTTAGATATAGGAATATGAGCATTGTCTTCCTAGAAATGAAAATTAAACCTCTTGGAGGCTCATGAAGTTAACAAGAAAAGAATACACAAGGTTTAAAAAGGGTCCAGTACAGAATATTATGGGGAAACCCACAGTTGACTATAATATAAGGATGAGTGATAAAAGGAGTTTGGTGAGGAATGATCATTTAGATTGGATGTGAACCAGGAAGGAATAAGGAGTGTCAAAAAACATCCAGAGTGAAGGGAGCATTCAGGAGGAGAAGATGGTTTACTGTGCTAATTGCAGCAGATAGGTTGGAAGTGAGAAAAGACTATTAGATCAGATAATGAAGCAATCATAGGTAAATCTAGAGGAAGCAATTTTCATTCAATAGACTCTTAATAGAGATCAAAAGCCTGATTTAAAAAAAAAAAAAAACTGAGTGAGGGGAGAAAAAGTGGAGACCACAAATATAGACAATCTTTTTCAAGGAGTTTGACTAAGAAAGTGAGGAAATGCATAAAATAATAGTTTGTGAGGATGATACTTATCTACTGAAGTTTTTTTTTTTTTTTTTTTTTTGGTCATTGTTGTTGTTTGTTTTTTAACATGAAGGGAAATCTGTAAATATCTGAAGGCAATAAAAAGGAACCATTGACAAGGAGAAGATGAAGATAAGGAATAACATTAAGGAGGCAATATTTTGCAGAAGAAGGGAGGAGATAAATTGAGTACCTGGGTGGAGCTGTTGACTGAGGCAAGCAGAGCCTCTATATGTCATAGATCCCAAGAAATGGAATCAAGGAAATGTATGGATTGAAATGTGTTTGGTTATCTATATTACAAGGGTGAGTGCTACACAGCTATGAGTTTATACATTCATACACATGCATACATATACACATACATATATAGATAGATAGGTAGATAGGTTGATATAGCTGTTTAAAAAAAAACTAGAATGCCAGAAACAAGTTGTTTATATGATCCATAAAAGAAAATTAATAAGAATTGCATAAGATAAGAAGACATGAATTTATTGTGGAATGCCTTGTTAAAGGATATATCCCACTATTGAGATTACAAATCTCTACAAAATACAAAAATATATCTGATACAAAAAACATCTTCTATGTTATGGTTTAACAATCTTTGAAATAGTTCACATAAATTTTTTAATATTTTTTCAAATTGGGCAGTGTATGCAAATGGCACCATTCAAATTGGACTATTCCTCTTTACTCAAAAATGCTTTCCCCATTTATCTTCCTGAACATTCAGAGTTTATATATTTTTTGCAGGATAAACATTGTATGAAGAGTTCTTAAGGTATTTCTTAAATTATCATATAATAGATAAATATTGTGTCTAATTTTCTCATATAACTATTATATTTCAAAGTTTAAGAAGTTATTTAATTGATGGGAAATCTGTCTATATTCAATCTCAGATAATTTTAAATGAAAAAAAATTAAAATAAAGGAATCTCACCAATAAGAATAATAAAAATTGGCATTTCTGTGCACAAAATAATTGGATATTATCAATTTGTGGGTAATTCAGCCTGTGACATCCTAGTTATAAGTGAAACATTTGTTTCAACATTTCTTCAAATGCTCAAAGGATATTTGTCAATAGAAAATCATTGACAATTTTCAGTTATAAAATTGAAGTACAGGTGTGGCTTGATGGTATTGGCCCTGAAAACAGGAGGACTTGAGTTCAAATCTAACCTCAAACACTTAAGACTTTCTGGATATAAGACCCTGAGCACTTAACCACAATTGCCTCAAAGAGAAAATGAAAATACTGAAGAATTACTTAAATGCAGCAAGAATCTCCCAATAACTCTGTCAGAGATAAGGATTCCTCTCTTCTTGACCTTTCTCCTTTCTTTATATATCTATTTCCAAAACTTTTTTACAATGTCTCATGGCTCTTACCTGGATACTCTCCTTGTCTCCAATAGTACTTTAGTTACAAGTATCCCAAAGAAATGATGTTGCTCACATTTCTAAATCCTATATGCATGTTTATCCTTGGGGTCACTCAAAAGCTTATATGCTTTTGGATGATGCTCCTCACTTAAAATATTTGGGTATTTGTTTCACTATCCTTTTTTGTGATGCCTTTTGGAACCCTCCCTGTCCATTGTTTGAAGGGGAAAGGGGAAAGATTTAGGACAAGATTTTGAGACTTTCTTATAGTAAGAGTGGTAAAAGTGGGACTTTCTAAATGATATTCAAGTATAGTTCAGTATCTGCTATGATTCAGAGAGGTATATGCGCTGTAGAAAATGTGAAATGGTAAGTGAGACGGTTAAGTCGAGGAAGAAAAAGAAGATGGTGAGAGCGGGAAGAAGAAATGGTAGGATAAAACTAACCTGTCCATATTTACCAATTGTCTTGCAGCTCTTATTTCATGGTAGACAAAATAGTGATAGATAAATGGCTAAACCACACACACACACACACACACACACACACACACACATCAAAGAGAGAGAGACAGGAAGGGGAGAGAGAGAAAGAGAGAGAGAGAGAAAAAATAAACAAATGGGATTACTGTCAATCATAGTATATATACATATATATATATACACACACACAGAGACAAATGTATATGTACACACAAATATTCTTTGTTTCTTCCTAATAACCAGCAAATGCATCCACCCTCCAAGTAGCTTGTTTTCCCCTCATGTCTCCTGATTTTTGAAGCAATAATCTTTTAATCTATCCACAATGTTTGCTGAAAGGGATACATTTTAGGATTTTAAAGCTAATTGTTGCCCCATGATATAAATTTTAGGAATTATTGTTATCATGGTAGAAAAAGGTATAATTCACATCTTTTGATGGAGATCAGTGATGGTTTTTGATAAATAGTGTCTAATTTTCTCATATAACTGTTATATTTCAAAGTTTAAGATGTTATTTATGAGATATTGCAACAGGTTTAATTGATGGGAAATCTGTCCATATTCAATCTCAGATAATTTTAAAAGAAAAAAAACCTAATTGAACAGCAATCATATGAAAAGGGCACTGAAAAATGTCTGTCTGTCTTCTTCTTCACACAAAGATAGATTACTTTCTATCTAGTCTCTATCAAGCACATTTCCCATTTTGAATGGCTAATAATATACAATGAATATGAATTTTTATTTTAATTCAATCTAGAGCCCCAGAGGAACTGGCTCTGAGCCAAGTGATGAAGTTCCTCTACATTTTCTATCTCCTCTTAGAAAAGATACTCTGACAACATGTCACCATAATGACAAGACAGGCTTACTCCTCCTCCCCCTGCTCTCCTTTAAGGATAACAAGCAGTCCTTCTCATTGAAAACCTATCTAATTGGCATACTATGGCTAAGCTACCATAAGAACATCAGATCCTCCAACTTCCCATGCAGTGAGAACCTTTTTTGCATTTGGACTCTGTGCTGCCTATGTTAATCTTTAGCTTTTGAAATCCTATGTAGTAAGTCTCATTTATTCCCCCCCCCCCCGCCTTTTTTTTACTCCTATGGCTAAGATAAGCTGTGGTTATAACAAGACTGTGAGTGTAACTGAACAAAGCAATAAGAGAATTAAAAAAAAAAAAGGAAAGGAAAGGAAAAAAAGTAAGAGTATTTTGCTTTTTTTTTTATTAAGGAAATAAACTAATAATATATTACTTGACATTAAATGGGTTTGGTTACATTCAAGGCTCATGTGCTTTAAAATCCTTTATGTATATTCCTTCAGTACATTTGGAGAGACAGAATCTTTTGAAATATAATTTGTTTCCAAACTAGCTGGGAAGAGTAGGCTTCTTTTTTCCAGAAGGTAGGCTTTTTTTGGTGGGCAAACATATTGAATGACCATTCTTCTATTATCTATGAAAGATGAGTGAATTATTTTTTCCATAAAGAATTTCCTTCTTCCCACAGTTGTAAACTAAGACTAAATTTCTGTTACAATTTTAAGCTATTCTTGCAGCTGTATTTATTGCATACTGTAAAACTATGTATTTAGGAATATTACCCCATTTCTAGATGTTCAGACGTTAGCCAGAAGTTTCTCCTTTCTGCTCTGTTATATTTGTGGATGCCCCATAACTGTCTGGGAGCTCTGTTAGTATTCAGTTCCTGCCTTGAAGGTAGGAAATGGGAAAGCTTTGGGACACTGAGGACAAACAATTGGTCCCCATTATAGCAGAAAAGAGTGCCCCCTTGAATTCCCTTTGTAACAACATTGGAAAACTTCTCTACAATATACCTCCCTGTCTTTTCATTGGAATTGTTGTAATGTGAGAAATTGAAAAAAGGAAATAAATGATATTTGGATAATATTAAAGTATACATTTCTATATGGGATTACTAAATTTTAAAGTTTTACTTTAAATTTTAAATTTTAAAAATCATTCTCTTTTTATTAATGATTCTTTAACATAATACTAGGAATACTAGTGTTCCTATAGAAGAAATTCAAATATAAAGAGCTTAAGTTTAATTTGTTATGATTCCTGAGCCAAGAGTAGCACTAGTGGCTTAGGTCTTCAAAATATCTGAATGTTATCCTAGTAATAAAACATGCAAAACTGGCAACTTCATGCACTGTCAGATTACCAGGAAAAATTATGACCTCTTCAAAGAAAATGTCCAGCCTCTGGAAGTAAAAGCCAGAGAATCACTGTGACAGATCTTCATAACCTAAAGAACCATAGAAAAAGAATTGCCTTCTGAGTTTGCCATTAACCTGCCTATTATAGCATTTCTGTAGGTTTGGTGGATAAAACTTAAGTCACATGATCTATTTTGACATCGGTGATAATCTTTCAATCCTGAAAGAGGATTGGAACTATAATTTAGTAGAATTCAGGTGGTCATGATAACCTTGATTTTGCTGCTCTATTTTCAGTGTTTCAGTTCTGAAATTACATGGTAACTCTTAAAAGTAAAGCCCCCATTTTTTGTAGGTGAGGAAGAAAAGGATACATTAATTATAATATTGTGACTGTTAATAAGCACATAACTATAAAATAACTCATGTAATTTTAGTTCTATTGTTTAGGTGGTTTCATATTATACAGTCTTTTTTCTCCAAATGGTGGGGCTTGGAAATATTCTGGGTCTGTAAATAACTGGGGTGTTTGTATGCAAGACTTTGAAAATACCTGCATGCCATTGTTGATTACCTTTGACATGTTAACAATAATTTGCATCTGGTACTATGAATCAAAATATAATGTTCGTAAAACACTTAAAAACTGTCTTATGACAAAATCTATATGTGTTTTAAATAAATATGTTTGAAAATAATGTTTCACTATATAACCATTTTAGTATGGGTCTTTTTATGAACTGTTGAAAGAAAAATTTATTTTTGGACTTTCATTTGTGAGTAAATAGAAACTTAAGCTTATTGTACTTATTTATTGATCAAATACTTATAGAGATGGATATTCTGTTATGAATACATCTCTAAGGACTGGGGCTGGAAAAGGGCTATTATCAAACTTGTGAAATGAAAGTTAAATCTCCCTGATTTCTATGCTCGTATTATTAACATTTAAACTTGAACTTACTGCTAAAACAGTGGATTTGACTTACATTCATTAATTTCATTCATTCAATAAACTAAGCCTACTATGTACTAAGTGCTGGAGTCTCTTCAATCCCCTGTAGGGTAAGGGTTTAAGAGAGAGGGAATGGAGATATGTGAACTGAAATATTGCTATGAGAGTAATAGTCAAGTGATGATAAAAAAAGATGTATTATGAAATAACTCCTATATGACCACAAACTTTTTTTTTAACCAACAACCACTACATTCATTGTTTGCCTCAGCTATATTTATTAACAGAAAATTTTAGAAATCCCTTATACTATTCCATGTTTTTTTATTATTATTTTTTATTGCTGGCTCACAAAAGTCAGTAGATTTTGTTATTGGGCTCAACATAATATACCCAGAATGAAATGAGCTGAAGCTGTTATGACATTAATTTGGGAGTTCTAGGATGTCATCTCTTTTTAGTATATATCTGTTGTTAATATTTGTATATACTTGGGAAAGTCATTTAAATACTTTGTACCTAAGTTTTCTTTTCTGGAAAATGATGAGATTGTACTAAATGATTTCTGATATCTATTTTAATTATAGATCCTTGTTGCTATGAAAGCTTATATTGGGTTCCTTCATTCTAGTGCCTTTCCTCCGTTGATTATTTGATTGTTTTAAATTTATCTTGTATGTGTGTATATGTAGATAAATACATACACATGCACACACATGCACATGTACACACACATATATGTATATATTTAAGATAAACCCTTTTATGCATAGAAGTTTCCATATTATCTCCCTCAATAGACTGTGATCTCCTGGAGAGCAAAATCTGAATTTTGCCTTTCTATGTATTCCTATAACTTACACTGACTAGTATAGTGGAATATATTGGAGAGGGGGAGAGAGAGACACACACAGAGAGAGAGAGAGAGAGACAGAGGCAGAGAGTTGCCTATGGTACATATGATAGAAAGTGCCATATTTTCCTGTCAGTTTCCAGTTTCTAAACTGACCCGCTGAAACTATTTTCTTTGGCCATCTTCTGAATAGAATTCCCCTACCTCAACTCTGTTCTCTGTCACAATCTTTACCACACAGCTTTGTATAATCATGTAGCTACTTTAGTCTCCATGTTTATTGCATTCAATTTTAAATGTTCTCATCCAGATTTTCAACTTCTAACATTCAGGGAAAAAAGGGGCACTATTTTTTCAACCTATACTTATCACAAGTACTATTACCAAAGAAGAAACATTTTCTAGCTGACATTGTAAAACAAGATAAAAAATATGTATAGTTGTAAACTGCTGTACTAAAGATGCTCCCAAATTTCCATTGCTCACCATTTCTATAATTTATCTGTCAACTACACTATTTATTTGAGAATTGTTTTTTATGGGTTATTGTCTCTGCTCAGGCTTATGTGATAATGCCACATGTATACATCGGGGATTAATGGAACAATAAATAATAAATAGCCTTAAATTAAAAGTAATGATCATAGGGAAGTAGCATCTTTTGTGAACTCAGCAGATAACTATGGATATTTATAAATGCCTGTGAGTGTAGAATACCACTTTACACACTTGTCTATTATCAGTATAAATGTTGTTTTATAAGCATCTTAAGATATTAAAGCTGTGGTCCCATGTGTATATGTCACAGTTTTCTATAATGGCACAGTCTATGATACTTTAATGATTTTAGTTTGATTTGTGAGACACATCTTTTTCCCACATACTCTAGAGTTGTTTTTGGCAACAATATTCTCCAACATGGTTATGTATAATGGATTTCCCTATTACCATATCTTGGAGAAGCCAGTTTAAATATTTTAGATAGTTCTGCAAGAGTATATGTCCCTACTAACTTTTACTCAAGATGACTTTGTCATTCAATCAGAGTTGGAGCTTTCCATTATTTGTTTATTATCCATTCACAAAATATACTCTGTATATTAACTTGGTAGTTTAAATTTTATGTCAAAATTTTGAAGAAGGGAAAAGTCAATTCGTTTGAAGAAGAAAGAAAATCCACTAGAAACTTCAAGAGTACTAGGATGTATACACATTTATGATTTTCTAGCTGGACCCATTTTTCTCATCAAATTCTAATTTATTGATAAAATGCATTTTCTGTGATTCAGTGCCTACTGCTAAGTACTTTAATCACCTTTACTTCAAACATTGAATACCTCTTAAAACACATAACCTTCTAACATTCCTGGCATGAGCAATTATTATTCCACAGAAAGCACATTTTCCACCATAATTTCATTTTCCCTTAATAGGACCATAATTCTGAGTAGTAATAAATAAATAGACAAAATTTTATAGTACCATTTTGCAATACATGGGCTTTTCCAAATATGGTTGATAACATAAAACTTATTTTCTCATAGCACATAAGACAGAGGAAAGCTTTGCAAATAACAAAGAAATTTGGTTTGGTGCTACTATTTTGAGAATGTCAAGTATTGAAATCTCACTGTACATATACATAAAATTTAGGAAATTATTTAAAAATATGCATCACTGTTTCTAAGTTCCTACTTTTAATATGTTCATAATCCATTTTTGCTAGGAACAATTAGAAGTGATTTGCAAAATACTCCCAAATCTAGTGATTACTAGTTTGGGGAATTTTTTTAAGCAGTAGAGTCAGAAACAATTTGTGTGTATGAATGTGTACATACAGACTTGGTTGTAAAAATGATTTCTAAAAATGTATCTGCTTACACATATGGTCTTTGTATTAACAAGTAGTTGTTCAACAGTTTATGAGAACTGAAGATATTTCACAAAACTCTTAACTTAGACACACCCAGAATCTCTTTCTTCAACAATCAGGTTGTTGCAACATCCTCAACAAAGCTTTCCCTAATAATCCAGTTATTAATGTGATTTTCTCCTTCAATATAGCATACGTGTGTGTGTGTGTGTGTGTGTGTGTGTGTGTGTACTATATTTTCAGAGTAGAAGGTGAATTCCTTAAGGAAAGAAACTCTTTGTAGAAACTTTAAAATGCTTATAAAACTTAACATTTCTTTTAGTTATTTGATGAGTAATAGTAAGTCTGTCATTTGTTATTCTTCTGCTTTGCTTTTATTTTACTTTTATTTGGAATTACTACTGACATGCTTACACTGTTCAGGTTGCCGCATTATAGAGTTCAAGTATTAGTTAAATGTCAATCTATCGGGATTATAGTAGAAGGAGTTCCTACAGATTTTCACATTGGATCAGGTGACTTCTGAGGTAGTTTCACCTACCTAATTTTTCTTTTCTACACATCACATAAAATCTGATTTTCCATGTCAGATGATCATTGTTAATATTTGTTATTTAAGGGTTCAGGAAAGATTGGGTTCTTGAAATGTAGGATGCAGATGGATGACCCACCCAAGCTAATGACAGCTTTCTTTTCCAACCCATTATTGAACATATAAAGTGGTAAATAATTATGATGGTATTAACAATAGCAGTATCAATGCACTATTGTTCCCTTTTTATATTCAAAGGGATTCAGACATTATAAATTATTAATAAATAGTGGTAGTATTATTGATTTCATTTTATATTCAATGAAATTCATATAGACTTTGTATTAGAACAAGTAATTATTATAAAATTATTTTATTGAATATTTAATGAATTTTTGCATGGATGTAAGGTCTTGCTTTTGCAAATTGAAGAAACTTTTGTAAGCTTATTTTCTAAAGGAATTTTGAAAACACTTTCTGAGGAACTTCTATCATAGCTAAGACAAGGGGTTCTTCATCTTGTTACCACAGGGTTGTAATACCTTCCAAATCACAGTATTTTGAGAACTTTTCATTCCATGTAGTGAAATGGTGTGGTCGGAAAAAAGATAAGGATTGGGTGAGAGAATCTGGGTTTGGATTCTGGTTCTGGGACTGCTAATCTAAGGGATCTTGAATAGAAATTAAATTTCTTTAGTCCTCAATGTCTTCATCTATAAAAATTGGGCTTCTATCTGTAGAGCCAATGATTTTACCCTATTTTTGTTATACATTATCAACAGTACATACCTAGAATTCTAGGTATATGCTGGTTCAATTACAAGGTATTTTCTTTTCTTCTTTCATGTCTTTATTTTCTCTCTACCCCTTTTCATTTTTCCCTTACATCTATGTTTTTCTCCTTTCTTATTCTTTTCACACATTTATTCTTATAATTAAAAATTAAGTTACTGTAACTTTGCAGCTGATTATTAGATTAGGATTTTTTGATATGCTCCAGATTTAAGATGCCACGGAAATGTGCTCAATAGATGCTTTCAGTACATTCTGGTGAACGGTGTTCCATAGAAAGACATGATCCCTGTGAGTTAAGTGTAGGTGCAAGGAACTGATTGAATATAAAAATGAACCCAAAGTGCTAAGCTAAATAATGAAAAAAGGGCTGGAAGCAACAAGTCTATTTCAGTAGGTCAGCATGGAAGTAATTTACACTTTACAGATTTGAGTGATTTATTTTTCTTCTTAGTGATTTATTTTTCTCCTTCTTTTCATTATATAATTTATGCTTCCAAGAGACAAATGACCTTGTTATTTGTACAACTTTAATTGTTGGAATTATATGGCAGACAGGCTTTTTAAATTGGATGAGAATTGTGTTTGTGTGTGTGTGAGAGAGAGAAAGAGAGTGTATGTATGCTAAATCTAAAAATCACAAATTTATCTTTTTTCAAAAACATATTTGAAATCAACTTCATACTTTCTCATCCCAAGTACGTTTATGTTTATATATAGATAGGAATCAGGATGTAGGAGAAGAGAATGTACATTTATAGAACATCTCCTACATGACAGATACTATGTTAAACACTAGAAAAATATCTCATTTAGTCCTCAGAACAACACTTCAAGGTAGGTGCTATTATTATCAGTGGAGAAGACAGCTGAAGTATGGTGGAAAAAAAACAAAAAGTAAAATAACTCATCCTTGGGAAAAGGGTCTTGTAGGACCCCTTCATTAAAAAGGACCTTCTTAGAGTTCCTTGAATCTATGTCATTACCAAGCAATTGTGAACAACAATCTCAGAGATGCTGCTGCTGCAATTCAGTATAATTTTTTCTTCAAATCTCAAGATATTTTGAATGTTCATATTTATATACTTGTCCAATTTTTTTGTCCTGTCATTTTATGAAAGATAGTGAATTTTTGGTTTATAATTCTAGTACATTTTTCTATTTTGTATTTTTTACTTTGACAAGAAATAAGCATGCATGAACCATTTTTGTCTGTAGCAAACCCATCATTACTCTTTCTCTTGTCCATACCCTGCTATGTTTTATTTCTATTCCTTCTTATTAACTCTTGATCTTATGTAGACTCAACTGATTCCTTTAGTCACTCAAATATGAATCAGTTTAATCTAGCTATTCTATTTTTTTTATTTCTCTATCCTGATCAATAGATTCATAAAATAACAACTTTTGTCTACAGAAAGTCTGAATAAGGAAAATGGATTGGGATTGTTAGGTGGTCTAAGTATCTAGCATTTTAGGATAGGATCTATCTTAGATGGGACATTTGCTAGATTAACTCACTGGACTTTTAATTTTCTAAATTGTAAAATAGGACAAATGTACTCGATCTCTAATTTTTTCAAGCTCTTAAATTTAGTGACATCATCATACTTAATGTGCTCTTCCAAACAGTTGTTGGATCTCAATATCATCAGATCAGTTGTCTCCTTTAAGAGATGCATCTTCCTTGTAATTTAGGTTAAAGCTTCTTAAACTGTGGGTTGCCAAGGGTTGCATCCTTATATGGGATTATTGCATGTGTAGTTATGAAATTCTTATTTTTTATAATCAATAAATGTTTGATACTTATCTATATATTCTGGGTAATGAAAAATTCCTCTGTTGAAAAAGGTTTGCAAGAGGAAAGAGTTTAAGAAGCCTTTGTTTAGTTTAGGTGGCCATATTCCCTTTTGAGGAATTTAAATATTTAAGAACTCAACATTTATCTAAGAAACTTATCCCCCTCTTGGAGGATTTGCACCTGAATCTATTAGAAAACAGCATTTTTGCCAGTTTCTATTGTATTTTTAAAAGCTTTTTATTTATAAAACATATGCATGAGTAACTTTTTCAATATTGACCCTTACAAAACCTTTTGTTCCAAATTTTCCCCTTCTACCCCTCTATCCCCTCCCCTAGGTGGCAGGTAGTCCAATAACTATGTTAAAATACATGTTAAATTCAGTATATGTATACATACTTAAACAGTTATCTTGCTACCCAAGAAAAATCAGATCAAGAAAAAAAAAAGAAAAATTGAGAAAGAAAACAAAATGAAAGCAAACAGCAACAGAGAAAGTAAGAATGTTATGTTGTGGTTCACACTCTGTTCCCATGGTTCTCTCTCTGGATGTAGATGAGAGAGCAATGTCCATCAGAACTGATCATCATATAGTCTTGGTGTTGTGCATAATGATCTCCTGATTCTGCTCATTTCACTCAGCATCAGTTCATGAAAGTCTCTCCAAGCCTCTCTGAAATCATTCTGCTGGTTGTTTCTTACAAAACAAGAATGTTTCATAACATTCATATACCACAATTTATTCAGCCATTCTCCAGCTGATGGGCATCCACTCAGTT
The DNA here is from genome assembly GCF_902635505.1 of Sarcophilus harrisii. Classification (NCBI taxonomy): domain Eukaryota; kingdom Metazoa; phylum Chordata; class Mammalia; order Dasyuromorphia; family Dasyuridae; genus Sarcophilus; species Sarcophilus harrisii. The sequence goes on along the minus strand of NC_045429.1, from coordinate 173,867,051 downwards.
TCCAGTTTCTTGCCCTACAAAGAGGGCTGCCACAAACATTCGGGTACATACAGATACCTTTCCCTTCTTTATTATCTCTTTGGGATATAAGCCCAGTAGTAACACTGCTGGATCAAAGGGTATGCACAGTTTGATAACCTTTTGAGCATAGTTCCAAATTGCTTTCCAGAATGGTTGGATCTGTTCACAGTTCCCCCAACAATGTATCAGTGTCCTAGTTTTCCCCCATCTCCTACAACATTGGTCATTATCATTTCCTGTAATCTTAGCCAATCTGGCAGGTGTGTAGTGGTATTTCAGAGTTGTGTTTATTTGCATTCCTCTGATCAATAGTGATTTGGAGTACCTTTTCATGATATTACAAATATTTTCAATTTCTTCATTTGAAAATTGTCTGTTCCTGTCCTTTGACCATTTGTCAATTAGAGAATGACTTGAATTATTATAAATTTGAGTCAATTCTATCTATCTATCTATCTATCTATTTTAGAAATGAGGCCTTTATCAGAACCTTTGAATGTAAAAATGTTTTCCCATTTTATTGATTCCCTTCTAATCTTGTCTGCTTTAGTTTTGTTTGTACAGAAATTTTTTAACTTAATATAATCGAAATTATCTATTTTATGATCAGTAATGATCTCTAGTTCTTCTTTGGTCACAAATTCATTTCTCTTGCTGCACAAGAAAAATCAAAGTAAACTATAAAAAAGAAAAAAGAAAATAAAATACAGGCAAACAACAAAATGAATGACAATATTTAATACCATTCTTTATGTCTAGATCATAAATCCATTTTAACCTTATCTTGGTATAGTGTTAAGTGTGGGTCTATGCCTCGTTTCCAATTTTCCCAACAGTTTTTCTCAAATAGTGAATTCTTATCTGATAAATTGGGGTCTTTGTGTTTGTCAAATACTAGAATGCTATAGTAATTGACTATTTTGTTTTGTGAACCTAACCTATTCCATTAATCAGCTTCTCTATTTCTTAGCTAGTACCAAATGGTTTTGATAACCACTGCTTTATAATACAGTTTTAGATCTGGTACAACTAGATCACCTTGATTTGCTTTTCTCTTCATGAATTCTTTTGAAATTCTTGAACTTTTGCTCTTCCAGATGCATTTTGTTGTTATTTTTCCAAGTCATTAAGAGAGTTTAGTTGGAAGTTTGATTGATATAGCATTAAAGAAATACATTAGTTTAGGTAGTATTGTCATCTTAATTATATTCGTTCAATGTATCCCAAAGCACTTGATATTTTTTTAATTGCTTAGATCTGACTTTATTTATATGCAATGTGTTTTGTAGTTTTACTCATATAGTTCCTGACTTTCCCTTGGCAGATAGATTCCCAAATATTTTATCATTTTGACAGTTATTTTAAATGGAATAACTCTTTGTATCTCTTGCTGTTGAATTTTGTTAGTGATGAATGTTTGTGGCAGCCCTCTTTGTAGTGAATAGAAACTGGAAACTGAGTGGATGCCCATCAGTTGGAGAATGGTTGAATAAATTGTGGTATATGAATATTATGGAATATTATTGTTTTGTAAGAAATGACCAACAGGATGATTTCAGAAAGGCCTGTAGAGACCTATACTAACTGATGCTGAGTGAAACGAGCATGACCAGGAGATCAATATATACTTCAACAACAATACTATATGATGGCCAGTTCTGATGGACCTGGCCATCCTCAGCAATGAGCTCAACCAAATCATTTCCAATGGAGCAGTAATGAACTGAACCAGCTACCCAGAGAAAGAACTCTGGGAGATTACTAAAAACCATTACATTGAATTCCCAATCCCTATATTTTTGCCCACCTGCATTTTTGATTTCCTTCACAAGCTAATTGTACAATATTTCAGAGTCTGATTCTTTTTGTACAGCAAAATAATAGTTTGGTCATGTATACTTATTGTGTATCTAATTTATATTTTAATATATTTAACATCTACTGGTCATCCTGCCATTTGGGGAAGAGGGAGGGGGTAAGAGGTGAAAAATTGGAACAAGAGGTTTGGCAATTGTTAATGCTGTAAAGTTACCCATACATATAACCTGTAAATAAAAAGCTATTAAATAAAAAATACCCTCTAAATTGTATCTACCTTTCTAGATTTTCATCTAAATATTTCATTGGAAATTTTAAATTTTCCTTTAGTTTTTCATTCTTTTAAATTAATTAATTTTATTTTATGTATTCTCTTTTAGTTATATGTCAAATTGATTAGCAAATTCTTTCTTTTATTGATATGTGTTTAAAGAGATATATTATGACCTAATTAATGTGTTGAATGAATTATACTAATTTTAAAATGTTAAAAAAATACCTATAATCACACAAAAAAAGAATTTTGTTAGTGATGTATAAGAATGCTGATGTTTTATGTGCATTTATTTTGTATCCTGCAACTTTGCTAAAGTTGTGGATTACTTCTAATAGTTTTTTAGTTGATTCTCTAGAGTTCTCTAAGTATATCATCATATCATCTGTGAAGATGGTTTCCTTATTACCTACTCTAATTCCTTTAATCTCTTTTTCTTATCTTATTGCCAAAGATAGCATTTCTAGTACAATATTGAATAGTAATGGAGATAGTGGGCAAACTTGTTTTATCCCTGATCTTATTGGAGATGGTTCCAGTTTATCCCCATTACGTATGACACTTAACAATGGTTTTAAATAGATGCTACTGACTCTTTTAAGGAAAAGTCCATTTTTTTTTCCCTATACTCTCTAGTGATTTTGATAGGAATTAGTGTTGGATTTTATCAAATGCTTTTTTCTGCATCTATTGAGACAATCATATATTTTTGGTTAATTTGGTTATTAATATAGTCAATTATGCTAATAGTTTTCCTAATATTGAACCTGCCCTTCATTCCTGGTATAAATCCTACTTGGTCATGGTGTATTATTGTGGGGATTATTTTCTGTAATTTCTTTGCTAATACTTTATTTAAGATTTTTGCATCAATATTCTTTAGGGAGATTGGTCTATAATTTTCTTTCTCTGTTTTCATCCTACCTGGTTTAGGTATTAGTATCATATCAGTATCATAAAAAGAATTTGGTATGAGTCATTGTCCATTTAAAAAATAGTTTATATAGTATTGGAATTAATTGTTCTTTAAATGTTTTGTAGAATTCACATGTAAATCCATCCGGTCCTGGGGATTTTTTTCTTAGGGAGTTGATTATTAGCTTGTTTTTTTTTGTTGTTGTTGTTGTTTTGTTTTGTTTTTCTAAAATGTAACTATTTAGGTAATTTATTTCCTCTTCTGTTAATGTGGGCAATCTATATTTTTGTAGGTATTCCTCCATTTCACTTATGTTGTCAAATCTATTGGCATAAAGTTGGGCAAAGTAACTCCTAATTATTGCTCTAATTTCCTCTTCATTGGTGAAAAGCTCTCCCTTTTCATTTTTGAGACTAACAATTTGATTTTCTTCTTTCCTTTCTCTAATCAAATTAAAGATTTATCTATTTAGTTGTTTTTTTTCATAAAACCAACTCTTAGTTTTATTAATTCAATAGTTTTTTTGTTTTTTGTTTTTTTTTTACTTTCAATTTTACTGATCTCTCCTTTTATTTTTAGAATTTCAAGTTTGGTATTTGATCGGAGGCTTTTAATTTGTTCTTTTCCTAACTTTAGTTGCAAGCCCAATTCATTGATCTTTTCTTTCTCTATTTTTTGTAAGTAAGCTACTAGAGATATAAAATTTCCCCTTATTACCACTTTGGCTGCATACCCAAAATTTTGGTATGCTGTCTTATTATTGTCATTCTCTTGGATGAAATAATTGTGTCTTTGATTTGTTGTTTCCACCCATTCATTCTTTAGGATGAAATTATTTAGTTTCCAGTTTTTTTTTATCTCTTTTCTCCTGCTTTTTATTGAATGTAATTTTTATTGCATTAGGATTTGAAAAAATGCATTTACTATTTCTGCCTTTCAGCATTTGATTTTGAAGTCTTTATGTTCTAATATATGGTCAGTTTTTGTATAGGTTCCATGAACTGCCTAGAAAAAAGTGTATTCCTTTCTATCTTCAATAAATTATATCCAAAGATCTATCATATTCAGCTTTACTAGTATTCTATTTACATCTTTATCTTCTTTCTTATTTATTTGTGATTGGATTTATTGCTGTCTATTTCTTCTTGCAACTCTCTTAACTACTCCTTTAGGAATTTAGATGCTACAAGAATTTTTGCTTTTGCTTTATCTGAGATCAGGCAGCCTACCCCTGCTTTTTTATTCCACCTGAAGCATAATAGATTCTGTGCTAGCCTTTTAACTTTACTTTGCATGTATCACTCTGCTTTAAATATTTCTTGTAAGCAACATATTGTAGAATTCTGGTTTTTAATGCAGTCTGCTATCCACTTCTGCTTTATGGGAGAGTTCACCCTATTCACATTTATGGTCAAAACTACTAATGCTGTGTATCATCTTATTATCCAGAGATTATACTTTTCTCTTTCTTTTCCCCCTTTCCCTCTTCCCCAGTATCTTACTTATGAGCACTACTTGCCTCAAGCAGTCTTCCCTTTTTAGATAGCCTGTCCTTTTCTTATACCTTTCCCCAACTATTTCTGTTTTCCTTTCTATTAGCCTACCTGTTCACTTTTCTCCTTTCCCCTCTCAGTTTTCTATAGGGTTAGAGAAGTTTCTTGTGAAACCAAATATATCTGATATTCTTTCTTTTAGCCATATCTGATGACAGTAAGATTCACATAATATTCATCACTCTCCCTTCTTTCCCTTAATTATGATAAGGTTTTCTTTGCCTCTTTCTGAGATGTAATTTCCCTCATTTTGCCTCCACTTTCCACTTTTTTCTGGTACAATCCCCTTTCCATTTCTAGTTTCATATTTATATTAAAACAGTAAAATCAGATTATACATGTACTCTATGTATACCTCTAACAGAAATACAGTTCTCAAGAGTCTTTTTTTCTTTTTACCTTTTTGTACTTCTCTTGGATACTATATTTGGAGGCCAAATTCTTTGTTTAACTCTGGTCTTTTCATCAAAAATAAATGATTTTCACCAGTTTCATTGAATGTCCATCTTCTTCCCTGAAAGAGAATGTTCAGTTTAGCATGTAAATTTATTCTTGACTGAATTCCAAGTTCCTTCATCTTTTGAGATATCGCATTCCAGGCCCTTTGGTCCTTTAAATTGGAAGCAGAAATTTCCTAAGTAATCCTCATTGTGGCTCCTTGGTATTTGAATGTTTTGTTTTTGTTTTTGTTTTTGTTTTTGGGCTTTAATTTTTTTCCTTGGTTCAATATTAAATGATTTTAAATCAAGGGTCAAATTCTTGGGAAAATTCATCTTTTTCCTGAAAAGGATGCGGGTGGAAAGAAATTTAATCTTGTGTCAGCTATCAAGTACGACCAGCCCAAAAAGCAAAATCTTGAACCCCCCCCAATTTTTGTTTTTTGTTTTTTTCTGCCTCCCCCAAAAATTTTTCCTTCAAAAATCCGGATTGCAGGAGAGTGGAGGGACATTCTTTATCTCATGAATTAAAGAGATGGGAATTACATTGTCACCTGGGTCAGGCTAACTAAATTCAGCCCAACACAAAGACAATTTCTTGAACTTTGGAATTTTAATTTTTGGGGTCTCTTTCTGTTTTCCAAAATTTATTTTCCTTCATTCATTCATCGGGAGTTTTTTTTGATTTCGAAAAATATTTTAGGCTCTTTTTTTTATCAGGTTTCAATCAAATCAGCTTTCCTAGATCTATTTTAGGTATTGTTTCCCTTAATTTTAATTTTTCTCTTTTTCTTTTTTTTTTTTGGTTTTCTTCTTATTCTTTTCATTGGGTATTTTTTCCTTTGTTATTCTGAAAAATTATTTTTCTTCTTTTTTTTTACTTCTTTTGGAGTTCAATTAATTTTAAAATATTTTTTTTATTTTTTTCCTTTCGATTTGTTTTTTAAGGGATTTTTTTTTTATTTTAGGGGTTGTTTCTTTTATTTTTTCAAATCTTCTTTTTTTTTTTTTTTTTTTTTTTAAAGCCTTTTATTTAAGGTATATACATGGGTAACTTTACAGCATTAACAATTTTAAACCTTTGTTCCAATTTTTCACCTCTTACCCCCCCCCCCCCTAAATGGCAGGATGACCAGTAGATTTAAATATATTAAAATAACAATACATAATAAGTATACATGACCAAAACATTATTTTTCTGTACAAAAGAATCAGACTCTGATTATTTACAATTCTTGGAAGGAAATCAAAAATGCGGTTGTATAAATATAGGGATTGGGAATTCAATTAATGGTTTTATCTTCCCAAGTTCTTTTTCTGGGTATAGTGGTTCAGTTCAATGCTCCATTAGAAATGATTTGGTTGATCTTGTTTGCTGGGATGGCCTGATCCATCAGAACTGGTCATCATCTAGTATTGTTGTTGAAGTATAAAGTCTCCTGGTCCTGCCATTTCACTCAGCATCAGTTCGTGTAAGCTCTCCAGGCCTTTCTGAAATCATCCTGTTGGTCATTTCTTTTTTTTTTTTTTTTTTTTTTTAATAGCCTTTTAATTTACAGGATATATATACATGGGTAACTTTACAGCATTAAAATTGAAACCTCTTGTTCCAATTTTTTCCCTCTTTAACCCCCACCCCCCCTAAATGGCAGGATGACAGTAGATGTTAAATATATTAAAATATAACTTAGATACACAATAAGTATACATGACCACAACATTATTTTGCTGTCAAAGAATCAGACTCTGAATTATTGTACAAACTTGTGAAGGAAATCAAAGATGCAGGTTAAAATATAGGGACTAACAATGTAGTGGTTTTAGTCATCTCCCAGGTTCTTTTCTGGGTATAGCTAGTTCAGTTCATTACTGCTCCATTGAAATGTTTGGTTGATCTCGTTGTGAGGATGGCCTGATCCATCAGGACTGGTCATCATCTGTTTGGGGTATATAAGATCTCCTGGTCCTGCTCATTTCCTTAGCATCAGTTCGTGTAAGTCTCCCAGGCCCCTAAATCATCCTTTGGATTTCACAGAACAGTAATTTCCATAATTTTCATATAACCACAATTTTATTCAGCCATTCTCCAACTGATGGACATCCATTCAGTTTCCAGTTTCTACCACTACAAAAGGGTGCCACAAACATTCGTGCACAACAGGTCCTTTCCCTTCTTTATAATCTCTTTGGGATATAACCGTATAACACTTGGATCAAAGGGTATGCACAGTTTGATAACTTTTTGAGCTGTTCCAAATACTCTCCAAAATGGTTGGATTGTTTCAAACTCCAAACAATGAATCAATGTCCCAGTTTTCCCACCCCTCCAACAATCATCTTTTTTTCCTGTCATCTTTAGCCAATCTGACAGGTGTTATGTATCTTAGGTTGTCTTAATTTGCATTTCTCTGATTAATAATGACTTGGAGCATCTTTTCATATGACTAGAAATATTTTCAATTTCTTCATCTGAAATTGTCTGTTCATATCCTTTGACCATTTTTCAATTGGAGAATGGCGATTTTTATAAATTAGAGTTAATTTCTATATATTTTGGAAATAGGCCTTTATCAGAACCTTTGACTGTAAAAAATATTTTCCCAGTTTATTGCTTCCCTTCTAATCTTGTCTGCATTAGTTTTGTTTGTACAAAAACTTTTCAGTTTGGTATAATCAAATTTTCTATTTGTGACGTAATGATCTTGTTCTTTTGGTCATAAAACCTTCCCCTTCCACAGGTCTGAGAGGGTAAACTATCCTTGTTCCTCAATTTATTAATAATTTATTCTTTTCTAGGTCTGAACCCATTTTGACCTTATCTTGTGTCGGTTTATGGATCAATCCTAGTTTCTGCCATATTGGTTTCCAATTTTCCAGCAATTTTTTATCAAACAGTAGTTCTTATCCCAAAGCTGGGACTTTGGGTTTTTCAAAGACTGGTTGCATATTTGTTGACTGTTTTTATCCCTTGAACCTAATCTATTCCACTGATCAACTAATCTTTCCTTAGCCAATACCAAATGTTTGGTAACTGCTGCTCTATGTATAGTTTTAGATCTGGTACAGTAAGCCACCATCGATTTTTTTTCATTAATTCCCTGAAATTTTGCCTTTTGTTTTCCATATGAACTTTGTTGTTATTTTTTTCTAGGTCATTAAAATAGTTTTTGGGAGTCTGATTGGTATGCTAAATAAATAGATTAGTTTATAATTTTCATCTTTATTATATTTGTCGCCCTATCCAAAGAGCATTTAATATTTTTCAATTGGTTAGATCGACTTAATTTGTGTGAAAAGTGGTCTGTAATTTTGCTCATAAAGTTTCTGATTTTCCTTGGGATGTTCCAAATTTTTATATTATCAGTAGTTACTTTAAAAATTTCTTTTGTAACTCTGATTTGGATTTTTTTAGTGATATATAAGAATGCGTGACTTATGTGGGTTTTATTTAAACCAGCAACTTTGCTAAAGTTGTGGATTATTTCTAAAACTTTTGCGGAATCTCTGGGGTTCTCTAATATACCATCATGTCATCGGCAAGAGTGATAATTTGGCTTCCTCATTGCCTATTCTTATTCCTTTAATCTCTTTTCAGCTCTTATTGCTTAGCTAGGTTTCTAATACAATATTAAATAGTAACGGTGATAGTGCCCTTGTTTCACTCAGATCTTATTGGGAATGGTTGCAGTTTGTCTCCATTACATATGATGCTTTTACTGATGGTTTTAAATAATCTCTGATTATTTTAAGGAAAAGTCCATTTATTCTATACCTCAAGGTTTTAATAGGAATGGATGTTGGATTTTATCAAATGCTTTTTCTGCATCTTTAGATGATCATTGGTTTTGTTAATTTGGTTATTAAATGGAATTATATTGATAGTTTTCTAATATTGACCAGCCCTGCATTCCTGGTATAAATCCTACTTGATCATAGTGTATTATCTTGGAGATGATTTTCGTAGTCTTTTTGCTAATATCTTATTTAAGTTTTTGCATCAATATTCATTAGGGAGATTGGTCTATAATTTTCTTTCTCTGTTTTTCATACCTGGTTTAGGTATCAGTACCATTCTGTGTCATAGAAGGAATTTGGTGGACTCCTTCATTCCCTATTTTTAAATAATTTATATAGCATTGGGGCCAATTGTTCTTTAAATGTTTGGAAAATTCAATGTAAACCATCTGGTCCTGGGGATTTTTCTTGGGAGTTGTTTAATTGCCTGTTCTATTTCTTTTCGAAATGGGATATTCAAACAATTTACTTCCCCTCTGTTAATCTGGGAAGTCTATATTTTTGGAGGTAGTCATCCATTTCATTAGGTTATCAAATTTACAAAAGTTGGAAAATAACCTTATTATTTTTAATTTCCTCTTTTGGTGGAAAGTTCTCCCTTTTTCATTTTAAGACTACTAATTTCATTTTTCCTCCCTCCTTTTCTAATCAGATTTCCAATTTCATTTTATTGGTTTTTCATGAACCCTGTTGGTCATTTCTTACAGAACAGTAATTTCCATAATTTTCATATACCCAATTTATTGTTCTCCAACTGATGGAATCCATTCAGTTTCAGTTTCACCACTACAAAGGGCCCCACAAACATTCGTACATAAGGTCCCTTTCCTTCTTTATAATCTCTTTGGGATATAATCCCGGTAGTAACACTCTGGAAAGGGTATCCGTTTGATAACTTTTTACATAGTTCCAAACTCTTCCAAAATGGTTGGATTGTTCACAACTCCACCAACAATGAATCAATGTCCCAGTTTTTCCCCATCCCCTCAACAATCTCATTATTTTTTCCTGTCATCTTGAATCTGACAGGTGTGTAGTGGTATCTTAGAGTTGTCTTAATTTGCATTTCTCTGATTAATAATGACGGGCATCTTTTCATATGACTAGAAATAGTTTCAATTTCTTCATCTGAGAATTGTCTGTTCATATCCTTTGACCATTTTCAATTGGAGAATGGCGATTTTTTAAATTAGAGTTAATTCTTATATTTTAAATGGGGCCTTTACAGAACCTTTGACTGTAAAATTTTTCCCAGTTTATTGCTTCCCTTCTAATCTTTCTGCATTGTTTTTTTTGTACAAAAACTTTTCAGTTTGGTATAATCAAAATTTTCTATTTTGTGATCAGTAATGATCTTGTTCTGCTTTGGTCATAAAGACCTTCCCCTTCCACAGGTCTGAGATGTAAACTATCCTATGTTCCTCTAATTTATTAATGATTTATTCTTTATCTGGTCTAACCCATTTTGACCTTATCTTGGTGTACGGCGTTAAGTTGGATCAATGCCCTGTTTCTCCATATTAGTTTCCAATTTTTCCCAAATTTTATCAAACAGTAAGTTCTTATCCCAAAGTGGGATCTTTGGGTTTAAAGACTAGGTTGCTATATTTGGACTGTTTTATCCCTTGAACCTACTCTTTCCACTGATCAACTAATCTATTCCTTAGCCAATAAATAGTTTTGGTAACTGCTGCTCTATAATATAATTTTAGTCTGGTACAGCTAAAAACCATCATTTGATTTTTTTTTTTAATTCCCTTGAAATTTTTTGCCTTTTGTTTTCCATATGAACTTTGTTGTTATTTTTCAGGTCATTAAAATAGTTTTTTGAGTCTGATTTATGCTAAATAAATAATTAGTTTAGGTAATATTGTTCTTTATTATTTTGCTCGCCCTATCCAAGAGCATTTAATATTTTTCAATTGGTTAGATCAGACTTAATTTGTGTGAAAAAGTGGTCTGTAATTTTGCTCATAAAAGTTTCTGATTTTCCCTTGGCAGATAGATTCCTAAATATTTTATATTATCAGTAGTTCTTTAAATTGAATTTCTTTTGTAACTCCTTTGGATTTGGTTAGTGTATATAAGAAGTTAACTTATGGGGTTTATTTTATAACCAGCCTTTGCTAAAGTTGTGGATTATTTCTAATAACTTTTAGCAGAATCTCTGGGGTTCTCTAAGTATACCATCATGTCATCGGCAAGAGTAATTTGGTTTCATTGCCTATTCTTATTCCTTTAATCTTTCCAGCTCTTTTCTGTAGGTTTCAATACAATATTAAATATCGGTGATAGTGGGCAACCTTGTTTCCTCCAGATCTTTTGGGAATGGTTGCAGTTTGCCCATTACATATGATGCTTACTGATGGTTTTAAATGTGCTGCTGATTATTTTAAGGAAAGTCCATTTTTCCTATACTCTAATGTTTTTAATGGAATGGATGTTGGATTTTATCAAATGCTTTTTCATCTATTGAGATGATCATATGGTTTTTTTAATTTGGTTATTAACATGGCCAATTATATTGATAGTTTTCCTAATATTAACCAGCCCGCATTCCTGGTATAAATCCTACTTATCATAGTGTATTATCTTGGAGATGATTTTCTGTAGTCTTTTGCAATATCTTATTTAAGATTTTAGCATCAATATTCATTAGGGAGATTGGTCTATAATTTTCTTTCTCTGTTTCAGCCTCCTGGTTTTGGGGTATAATACCATGTCTGTGTCATGAAGGAATTTGGTGGACTCCTTCATTCCCCTATTTTATCAAATAATTTATATAGCATTGGGGAATTGTTCTTTAAATGTTTGGAAAATTCAATTAAATCCATCTGGTCCTGGGGATTTTTCTTAGGGAGTTGTTTAATTGCCTGTTCTTTTTTCTGAAATGGGACTATTCAACAATTTACTTCCTCCTCTTTTAGTCTGGGGAAGTCATATTTTGGGGTAGTCATCCATTTCATTAGGTTATCTTTTTGGCATAAAGTTGGGCAAAATAATCCTTATTATTTCTAATTTCCTCTTCCTTGGTGGAAAGTTCTCCTTTTCATTTTAAGACTACTAAATTTCATTTTTCCTCCCTCCTTTTCTAATCAATTTTCCAAAACTTATCTATTTTATTGGCTTTTATAGAACCAACTCTTGTTTTATTAATTAGTTCAATGATTTTTTACTTTCAATATTTTAATTTCTCCTTTTAATTTTAAATTTCCAATTTATATTTGATTGGGGGTTTTTAATTTGGTCTTTTTTAGTTTTTTTATTGCAAGCCCAATTCATTAATCTTTCTTTCTTGTTTTTTCTAAACCCTAAGGATATAAACCCCCTCTTATTACAGCTTTGGCTGCATCCCAAATTTTATGATGTCTCATCATTGTCATTATCTTAGTGAAATTATTAATTGTATCTATAATTTGCTGCTTCACCCAATCATTCTTTTAAGATGAGAGTTTGGTTCCAATTACTTTTGGTCTATTTCCCCTAATTTTTTTGTTGAATGTAGTTTTTATTGCATCATGATCTGAAAAAAAGCATTTACTATTTCTGCTTTCTTGCATTTAATTTAAGGTCTTTATGTCTAATATGGTCAATTTTTGAATAGGTTCCATGAACTTGAGAAAAGTATATTCCCTTCTATCTCCATTCAATTTTTCCAAAGATCCAACATACCTAATTATTTAATATTTTTTCTTTTTAATTTCTTTCTTATTTGTTTTGTGGTTTGATTTTCAATTCTGAGGTAAGGTTGAGATCTCCTACTTAAGTTTTGTTGTCATTTTTCTTGCAACTCTTTAACTTCTCCTTTAGGAAGTGAGTGCCCTTCCACTTGGTGCATATATTTTATTGATATTGCTTCGTTGTTTATGCTCCCTTTGCGGATGGTTTCCTTCCTTATCTCTTTTTAATTAGATCAATTTTTACTTTGTTTGATCTGAGATAAAATGGCTACCCCTCTTTTTGACTTCACTTGAAGCATAAAGATTTTGCTCCAGCCTTTTCCTTTCTCTATATGTATCCCCTGCTTTAAATGTGTTTCTTGTAAACAAATATTGTGGGTTCTGACTTTTATCCAGTCCTATCTTCCCCTCTTTATATTCTCCCATTCCATTTAGTTAAATTACTAAATCTGTATTTCCCCATCCAGGTTTTTTTCCCTCCCCCCCCTCTTTCCCCTTTTTAAACTTTTATGCCCCCTTTCTTTTTCCCGATACACCTTTTTAATCCCTCCCTCCCCCTTTGAGTTTTCCCCCTTCCTTCCCTTTTACCCTTTTTTTTCCTTTTCCTTCCCCCTTTTTTTTTAATTAAGAATTTTTTAAAACAAATTTTATTTTTTCCTTTGCACTCTTGAGTAAATTCCAAATTTTCCCCCTTTTTTTCCCTTCAGAATGATAAGTTTCCTTAGCCTCTTTTGGGATGGGTTTTCTTTTATCCCTCCTTCCCCTTTTCTATCACCCTTTTCCTTTATTACCCCTTTTTATGTTATTTAATGTTTTAAATTTTCTGTATTTTTTTTTTATCAACGAAATTTCCAAAAATTTTCCTTTTTTTATTTTGGGTTCTTTCTTTCAAATTTTTTTGTTTTAATTCTTTTTCTTCGAAACAAATGGAATTCTTTTGTTTCTTAAATGTCATCCTTTTTCCTGGAAAATCCAATTCTGGGATTTATTCTTGGTCATCCCAAGTTCTTGTCCTTTTGAATAATATTCCAGGTTTTTCCTTTAATTGGGGGCCGATCTTGAAATGAACCTTATTTCATCGTATTTAAAGGTTTTCTCTTTAAAATTTTTCCTTTATCATAGTTTTTGAAATTTTGCCAAATTTTCCTTTTTTTTTTTGGGGTTTTTCTTTCAAAGGTTTTGTTCTTTCAAGATTCCTTCTGATTCTATTCATTCATTCTCTTTGTGATTTTTTAAAAAGTATCTGGGTTTTTTTTTCACTGTTTTGGAAGGGTCAATTCCTCATTATCTCTCCTTCTATTTTAAGTCTTCCCTTTTAGCAAGTAGAAATTATGGTTTTGTTTGTCTTTTTGGTTTTGTTGACTGTTTTCTGTTAATGCATTTTTTCAATTTTTATTCAATTTTTAAAAATTTTTTTTTCAATTTTTACCTTTCTGAAGGGAGTTTTAAAGATGAGTTTTTGGTCTTGGAATTTTTTCCTTTCACAATTTTTTTAGAATTATTTTCTTTTCAATTACGATAATTTCTTGCTGCTTTGCTTTTAATTCCCCAAGGGACCTCTTTCAGGACTTTATTTTTCAACACAACACTTTCCGTGATTTTTTTTTCCCAATTCCCAATTTGCCCCTGGAATTTTTAACCAACGATTTCAGGAGTTGGCTCCTTGAAGGCCCTTTCCTTTCCCAATCCAACTCCGGAGACTTTTTGGGTCTCTTTTGGAGCTTATGTGGAGGACTCCTGATCATTTTCGTTTGGGGTCCCGGGCTGACCCCTTTTTTTGATAAACTTGGGATTTCTTTATTTTTTTATTCATTTTTAAATTTAGGGTGGGCCCCTAGGAAAGGGGGTTCCAATTTTGCAGGGAAAGATTTAAAATTTCGGCCAAGGGAATTTCTCTTGGTTTTCCCCCCCAACAGGAGTGGTTCACACTGCGGTATCAAAACGAGGGCTTATTTCCTTCCCTCTAGGTTTAAGTTAATTCCTTTCCCAGGGGGCCTTTGTGGGACTGTTTTCCCTGGCCAACCAAGATGCCCAATCTCCCCAGTGTCTCTCCCAATGCTGCCCTGGAAGCTTTCCCCAAAACCAGGTCCCCCTTGAGAGGAGGCCCAACCCGGCTCGTTTGCTGTGGGATCAATCCCGAAAAGCCCTTGGGTTGGGGCTTGCCCCTGTGAATCTGTGTTTCACCCTCCGGTTTGAGATCCTGGAACTTTTCTCTGCTGGGATCTCCCCTGGCCCGGAAAAGCCTTTTGGCAACTGCAGATTTTCTTCGGCCCGGTTTGCCCATCCAAATGAGCACAAGACTATTTTGGGCTCGTTAATTTGTCGAGGGTAAGAAAGACTTTCGGTGTCTTCTCCATTTGGTGCCCCCAAATTTCTTCTTTTAATATTATGGCTTTTCATTTACTAAAGTTATTTTGTGTTGCTTTTCCAAACCCTCTTGGCTTTCACCTTTCCCTTTTTTTTTTTTTTAAATTTTTAATTTTTCTAGGAAACCTTGTGTTATGGGACCATGTTATTCATTTTGGGGCTTCATTAGAGATGATCTTTTTTTCTCCTGGGTTTGGTTTTCCTCCACAAAAGCTGATGGTCAGAGTTTTTTATTTTTCTTTTTTAAAATATTAAGCTGTTTTAGGCGGGGAATTTTCAAATTTCCTTAAAGCGGAGCTTTTTGACTGTGGTTGCGGGTTTCTGCTCCCCCGGTTTTTGGGTTGAAGTCGAATTCCTTTGGTATTATAATTTGGTTTAAAATGTTTTTAAATTTTATCGGAAAACCAGGGAATGGTGGCGAAAATCAAATTTCCCAAAATAAATGGAAATTTCATTTTTTGAAACCTTTCAGGGTTATTTTCTTTTTTTTAACGGTTTTTGGGTGGGTGAAATTACTTGTAATTTTCCTCCCAATATTTATGGCTTCTGTGGGTCTAGAGCTAATTCACTGGCTGAATTTGCAAATTAGTTTGAGGGTTGTAGGAGAATGTCAGAAAGAAATGTGTGTCCTCTCCACCATCTTGGCTTCACCCCTAGAAGTCCCTTTTTATTTTATTTTTAAATATATATTAAGAGTATTTTTCATGGTATAACAAGACTTGTGAAGCCTTTTAAATTTGAAAATCATCAGATTACTCTTTTCTAACTGTAGGGATTCTTATGAAGGAGTGGTTATAAGAAATCTTTAACAATGTTTCTACTGTGTGGGATTTCACAGGTCAAAGTTTCCATAGCCACAGGAAAGACTAGATGTTCAAGAAGTTTAGAATTCAATTGCTTTCTTTAGAATGGCAGACAGGTATATAATGCTGTTTTCAGGCTTCTCTGTGAGGATTTATTTTTGACATAAACTGTTAAGCCATATGTAAATTGGTGCATGGAGCTTTGTTTTCTTAGTCCATACATTCTGAAAAAGAGTAGAAAAATGAGCAGTGGGTATAAAATTCATAGGCCTCTAGGCTGAACATTGAAAGAATTTTAATGGGATTGATAGCTATTTCTGTCATCATTGCTACAAGTGAGTGGTAATTAAAATAAGATTGGATTTAATTGAACATGCTTATTGGTTAACTTAATATCTTTGAGATTTATACATTCAAGGATTATGAAAAGACATGTTAAGATCCTTCTAATATGTATATATCTTTTTTTATTTCCCTCTAGAAAATATGGTAAATTCATTTTTTTGCAAAGTTCTACTTCAGAAATTCATTTTCATTTTATTTTATTTGTTCTTATCTAGGTTTTTTAGTTGGGAGATGAATCGACATTGGTAGCTTTTCCCTAGAACAGGATCTTTAATGCTTTGTATTATGTGGACCCCTTTGGCAGTTGGAGCAAGCCTGAGGACCCCTTTTTAATTTTTTTTGTTTTTTGTTTTTTTCCCTCTTTTTTATTATAGGTTTTTATTTACAAGATATATGCATGGGCAATTTTTCAGCATTGGCAATTGCAAAACCTTTTGTTCCAATTTTTCCCTTTCTTCCCTCCACCCATTCCCCCAGATGGCAGGTAGACCAATACATGTTAAATATGTTAAAGTATATGTTAAATACAATATATGTATACATGGAGGACCCCTTTTTTAGAATAATGTTTGTACATAATTGAAGGTTATGCTAAATTGCAGTTTGTGGTGATAGAAAATAAAGATGTGCTTTTTCTTTCTAATTTCAAGGATCATCTGAAGTCTATTGATGAATCTCAGGTTAAGAACCCTTGGCTTAGAGAACTATTTAACTAATTTTAGAAATTTTAAATGAAATCTATGTGGTAACATGCTTGTATGAGCCAACTCACAATTTAACCCATGCTATCACATTTACCCTTTTTCCTCCCATATCCAACATTTAACTCCTTGTGTCTCATTTTTCCTTAACCTGTCTTGACAATGACAGATTTGGGGTTTCTAAAAGAGAGCTACTATATTTAATTTTTCTATTGCTAGTAGAAGTAATCCTAGTAGCTGACTTCTTATTGAAGCTTATGAGCTTCCATCACTATATTTTCATAAATAATTTAGCTATTTCTTCTCAATGAATGTTGATCAAAACATTTATTGAAAAATGCTAACACATTATTTTTATCTAATATTACACACATAAAATTGAATCATAGTCTCTTAATATTGAAGATAGTTTCTATGAGGAAAAGTGTGCACTAACCCAGGACAGCAAGGAACATTTCTGGACAAGACAACTCTCAATTCTAAAATGTAGGTTTTTAATATGCTCTTTGATTGCAAGAACTTTCAAAAATTCCCTTAAGAGCTTCTATGTTATATAGATACCACTATGAGATGATCCATGCTAGTTGTTATTAACATTTCTCTAAACATAGCATCTCAAGTAGACAAATTGATCTGCTAGTGATGCTTCCCTAATATTCTGTTTCAAAGCTTTCCTACTGTTCAATTTGGCTTGCTTGTTACCAGCAAATCCGCTATCCATCACTTTCCTTCCATCTTCAGTTTTAGCTGATACCTTCAGCTAAGGCAACAACTTCTTTAAAAGTGTTAAAACTAAAGTGTTAGTGTTGTATTTCTTTTAGAAAAAGTCAGCAAAACAATTAGAAGGGAAAAAAGCAAAAAACAAATCTTTCTGATCTATGGATAGAGCATTAGTTCATGACTAAAAAAGTAATAAAGACAGCTATATGAAACAGTGGATAGAGCACTGGCCCTGAAGTCAGGAAGACCTGAGTGCAAATACAGCCTCATTCACTTAACACTTACAAGCTATGTGATCCTGGGGAAGCCACAACATCAACTGCCTCACGAAGAAGAAAAAAAAAGTAACAGAAAACATTGCAATAGATAATTGCATAATTTTAATTATGTAACATTAAAAACATCTTGCGTAAACAAATCTGTTGTAATAAATAATTAGAAAAGAAAGATATGTGTGAAAAAAAATCTTTCAAAAAAGTATCTTTGATATGTATCATTTCCAAGATATACAAGAAACTGCTTAAAATTTAAAAGATGTAGAACCATTACCCAATAGATAAATTATTTTAAAAAATTATTAACAAAGAAAACAAAAGATAGATTGGCAAATGTTGGAGGGATTGTGAGGAAGCAAACACATTAATGAACTATTGGTAGAGCTGTAAATTGGTCCAGTCACCTGCAAAGCAATTAGGAAAATTTCCCTTGAAGTTACCAAATTGTGCAATTTCTTTGTCTGAGTTATTAGTAAATACTACTAGCATTATACTGTAAAGGATCTGTATGTACAAACATTTTTAAAGCAGCTCTTTTTATTGTAGCCCTGAATTAGAAATTAAGGAGTTATCTTCATATTGAGCAATGAGAAAGTGAATTTAATGGTTGTAACGGAATATTATTTTAGCTTTCTAAAATGATGACATGGAAAACTTCAGAGAAAATTGGGAAAACATCTATGACCTAATGCAAAGTAAACTCATTATAATTAACAGGACAATTTGTACAATTACAAATGCATTATGTAAATAGCTTCAAAAGACCTTAGAACTCTCATCAATTCAATAAGGACTAAACCTTCTATTCCTGTCAGAGTGATGGTGAATTTACTATGCAGAAAGAGACATACATTTTCAGAAATGACTAATGTAGGAATTTAATTTGTTGGACTTTGTATATTAAGAGATTTATTTTACAGTTTCTTTTTTAAATGCTCAAGAAAAAAACGAACAGAATAATAAAAACAAATCTTGTTATTTGAAAAAGAGAAATTAATTAACTCATAAAAAGTAAAAAAATAAAAATATTCTCCAGGCTTCAGTCCAAAGGGGAAAAATTCAGTTACTCTTATTCCAATGAGGAAAAATGTTTCTTAAGTTCTATTTTTGGTCAAGATGCATCTCCATTTTTTTGCAAAAATGGTACATGAGGAGAACTATTTCTTTCCTTTCCATTCTCCTTTTCTTTTCCTTCCTCTTTTCTCCCTTTCACTTTTTATAGAGCAAAGATCACAGTTCAATTTATCCACTATAATTATCCCTTAAACTTAACAAAGTTACAAAATACTTGTAACATTTACAACTATTCTTAATACAATATTTGCTAATGGGAATACACACACACATACATACATATTATATACATATATGTACACACACATATAGAGACATATCCTCTTCCCATGTTTTCTTTCAGAAGATTCTATTTCTTAAGATTTGAATTACAGGAGATAAATCCTATGTTTCTGATTTGGTTAATAATTTTTGTTTTATTCAAGCTCCTAAAACAGCATAATTACAATAAACAAGATTGAATTTGCCTTAGCATTAAGATCAAACTATTTGTTGTAGATATGCCAGGTTGCTTTAATCTCCAATTTTTCAATAGGGAGTTGTGATTAGATATGTGGATTATAAGAAAGTCACATCCTGGGAGGCAATAAAAGGAAATATGCAATAAAAGGAAAAGGTGTGGTCTAGGAAGAACCTGCTTTTCCCTTTTTGTTATTGGGAAAGGTTAGTAAAAGATGTTCATGTGTTCAGTTAGATTTGTTTCAAAGTACTATCCACTGGGTATTTTAGGTTGCCCAGTATATAAATTTATGGAAATGTATCAGTTTAAAAAAAATTGTATTGTGATGAGAAGGAAGAAATGAAATATACATTTAATAAATATCTATTATATAATAGGTACAAAGCTAGGTACTTTATAAAAATTATCTCATTTTATCTACACAATAATTGTGGGAGATAGTTGCTATTATTATTTCCAAATTTATTGAGAAAACTGTGGCTGAAAGAGATTAAATAACTTGCTCATAGTCATACAGTAACAATGGCCTGAGATTAGATTTAAATACAACTTATTCTGACTTCAGAACCATCGCTTTATCCACTATATAGCTACTTCTAAAAATATATTGTATTAAAGGAGAATTTAAAATTTTTTGCTATATTCAGACAAAAACACATACACCATCACATTATTAGCTGTGCAAAAGATGCAGGAGAATGAATAAAGCAATTGACAAAAAATAAATCCAGGAAAAAAAAAAACTTTCTCTTGTCTAACCAATTTGTTTCAGGTGAGTTAGTAAAGAAATATAGTAAAAAAAATTAAATCATTTGTCCCTTGGTAAACATCTTACTCCACATGGCATTATATTAGGAAATTCTCTTGGAAAAAGTGGTGGGGGTGAGGACAGTGAATGCACTTTGGTATTGTTAATAGTGTATTTAACAACTTGAAGGTTTGATTAGCTTGGATTGAAATATTTATATTTACGGGAGAAGAAACTATTAATCCATCTTGTACAAATGGCTTGCAATCAATAACTATGTGCATCCTGTGGTTGTCACTGATGGAAGTGGAAAGCTTTTAATATGTATAAAGGTTGACAATTGTAATTGAATCTCTTGTTTTCCTTATTGCCGTCATCCACTGAGCAAGATATTCTTAAAATCTATGTATAAACACTTTAGTTTGACTTATCATACATTATTGGATTCTGATGCAATTTTAATTTTTTGGTAAACATAGAAGGATACCACATATATACATATATGTATACACAATATCACATGTGTAAATATACATACATATACCCTAAATCTAACTTATGCATGTTATTATATATATGTAAATTATGTATACTAAAAATAAGTAGTCATTTTCAAAAATTGATATGTGGGGCATGGCAGAAACCTTAATGATAATCCTTAATGAAAACTTTAAAAGTATACCATTAGTTGTACACTCTGCTTTGACTATTCGGAAAGCTTGCCAAACTTCAATATCATAAACTATTTTAATGCACTCAAAGGAGAGCTTTTATATTTTATTCACAAGATTTAAATGAGATATAAGGACAATGTAATCTTGATCAGATGTATCTATAACCTTAACCATAAGCTTCTAATTTTATATGTGTATACATGCATATATATATATATATAGTATTTGTGTTCATATAAATTTAGATATATATACATATATATGTATATAATATATTCATTTAATCTTTAAAAACATTTATCTATGTGTATGTATGTCTGTATATACAAATATATTTATGTGTGCACACATATGTATAT